>NC_141685.1:1796335773-1797048773 GCF_964263255.1 Lissotriton vulgaris
TTCAGGTATGTTTTTGATCCAATCTCCGTATTAAGATTCTTGGGTCATCCTGTAGCTGATTTCCCACTTGATCAGCCCGTGATGATCTTAGTAGTGCAGGTGATCAAGAAAGAGAGAAGCGCAGGGAGGCAGAGGATATAGATGAAGTGATCAGAGACAGAGAAGAGAGAGGAAAGTGAAGGAGAGAGAGGGACAGGATAGTTAGAAAGAGAGAAGTGAAGGGAACAGGGCTGGCTTGAGCATTTTTCACAGGGCTCCTTCTGGTTCCCCAGTACAGCTTTACTGCAGAGCACAAAACCATTTTGCGTTGGAAAGAAGTGATAAAAGTAATGCAAATGGTGCTTTGAGCCACTTTCTGTTACTTTGCATCACAGGGGGGGTCCCATGGGTGAGACATGGGCGTTTCTATGCTACCACTCATGGTTTTTGAGACAAAGCCAAATCAACTAACAATGTTAGACAGGCCTTTTGCCCATAAAAATAACACATCATAGAGGCAGGTGCTAAATAGGAGAAATGTTTTTAGTCCTTCAAGCTTTTCTCACATTACAAGTGTGCTGCACTCCACAGCACACTAGAATGTGGGGAAAAGTTAGAAAATGTGTTTCAGCATAGCATTTCTTACTGGATGCCTACCCTTCCAGAATGTAACCTGTTCTAGACATCAAGCACAAACCTTTGTAGTGTGGGTGAGGTACAGCAGTGTTGGAATAGAGAGCAGCAGAGCCATATCTCACTAAATGTGGCTCTGTGATGCGCTCTCCCTCTAGTGCAGTGACACTCAAAGTACGTCCGGGGGCCCTCTTGAACTTTACATGTGGCTGTTCCTATCCCCTCCCCCTTGACCCTGCCACCCACCCCCTCCACCCAGGGAACAGCAGAACGTGCTGCTGTTTAGTTGCTGAACACCTATATTCAGAAAAAAAAGTTAAATAACTAGACAAGCAATTATTAAGTTGCATATAAAGTTTGCCCGTTTATTTAAAATGTTTCTACACAATCTATGACCCAACCAGACCCCTTAGCACCTCCCTGTTAGCGTCAGTGCAGGCCTCGGTCACATCACACACGGTACTTTGCGGACCCCGGGCAAATGTTTGCGAGTCCCTCTGCTCTAGAGCAATTTAGGCTTCTGTGCTGCCTCGCACTCTTTTAATAAACATGCCCACGGTGTGGTTTACAATCCGATCTCCGGTAAATCTGGATACACAAGTAAGGGAATGTGCACAAGGAAGCATACCTATAAGGAGTAATCCCTATTTTTGAAAATCATTTGCACATATGTGGAGAAAATAGAGCAAGCAGGATTTGAAACAACCGAAAAATGTCATTGAATAAGGAAAGAAAATATGAATAGAGGTAAAATATAATTTTCAGCGTGGTCAACTATTTCTAACTATAAGAGAATATTTACAAAGCCGGGGTACTATGAGGAGACCATGAACTACATTGCCTGAAGTCAAACGAAATGCTCCGTGAATGCGTGCAATGGATTGCTGTTCTTTCAAGAAACGTTTTGAAGAGAGGAAACAGTAGGTAGATCATTTATTCAGGATTGAATTGTCTTTTTTCGCTCTTTTTGTAAACGTTTAAGTAATTGTACAATGCTTAACCGAGACAAAACTTGTTCCATTGTTAAGTAAGTTTCATGTGGGATAAAGCACTAGACATGGACTTTTTCTGGGAGGTAGATGAACACACTCACCTCCCAAAGCAAACAATCAGAAAACCACAATGCTAATGGAACAGTAGGAAAAGGAAGAAACCTATATTGCTTTCACTTTCCTGACAGCTCCTTTGTGCTTTACTTACAGACAACACATTTCACACGAATTCTGCTAGCGTAAAATTAAAGAAAACCTAAAAAGAAGTGACTATTACTAAAGCTCAGGCAGAGTTATAACTTTTCCTCCAAACTAATGTGGAGTCAAAATCACATAGTCATAGTCATATCCGGTTCCTTGAAGGAGTCAGACAGCTCCTTCCAATCAGAACCAGGATGGAAACACTACCTCTAAATTACAGCTACATGTCAGCACCACCGCAGAGCCAGACTGGAAAAGAAAACTGCGTCCAAAGTAAATGAGGGCAAGTTTGAGTTGGCACTGTCAGATAACTAAATCAGATCTGTGAGTCAGACTAGGCAAACCTAGGATGGTTTGGGGTGGTTATTTTCAGAGTTTATTTATTTTATATTGGGCATTTATAAAGCGCAGCCACTATTATTGGGGAGGAGATGTAGTGAATGTTTAAACTGCTGACTGTGGAACCATTAAACCTAAACTCTGAGTACGAATTCCACACTTGAGGGGGAGATGTGGTATTTTGAAAATCACTTTATCACACCGGATCTCGGTTTTCTCATCTTGCGAATTCCGGAGAGCTCAGACACAGCCTATAGAGCCAGTAGTAAGGGACATGTGTGCCAACATGAAACGATTGTATTCATGTTAATGCTACTATACGCCATAAACAAACGTAGCACTGAGTCGGTCTTTACACATTAAAAGGGGAATTGAAAGAGTACCTCAAAAAGCACAAATATCTGACTATATGTAACTCATCTTTCCAGCAAAGTAGGTGGTGCTGTTATTCTTGGAAACCGTAGTGCAAAATGACTATGACAGATGCTGAAGTACTTGAATGAGGCAGTGATAAAGGTTTCACTTATTTAGCTGTGGTTGTGTATAGTGCAGTGGAGGAGCGCTTTACATGAGCTTTACGTTTGGTAAACATAGGGCACCGGTTAACAGCCACATTCCACACACGTGCTGGGTAAGGCCTGCAATATGTAAAATGAAATATATAGCGCACTTTGAGGGAAGAATACATAAGTATAGAGAGCACTGGTTTCTTTGCGCGTTTTAAATTTAAAAAAACATTTTCTCCTCTGACTTTAACTCATTAGATAACAACATACAACATACAGAATAAAAATGAAATAAGAAGGAAAGTGATATACATGACAAATCCTAATTAAATTGTTTCATATCAGATATGTACAAAATCTTAGCTCTTGATTGCCACTGGTCCTTAATGGCCTTTGTCCAAGTGCTGTCTTTTTATTGTTTCATTATTTTAGACACTTTTTTTCCCATTACTCTATTTTTCCTGTAATGCTGATTAAAGATTTGTTGATGCACTGCTGCTCAAAAGCCACTGAAATGTGATTCTTTTTTTTAAATTATTGAATTTAGCTTAAAAAAATAACAATCCGTATATTATAAGAGACGCACAAGGTGCAATATCTTGGTGTGGTTCATAGTCCCCTTTATAGCCTATAAATTGACAGACAACAGTAGAAAGAAATTTTAAAAATACAATTTGCATTAATGTAGTACAATGATCATAAGGCAGTCCTATATACGACATTCATAGCAAACAGTGAACAATGCAGTGACCACAGAAAGCAGGGAATGTATACCAGTGGACAACCCACGCCTTGACTTATTCAGGTTGTGAAGTACATAGGCTTCTAATACAGCATATCATGTACAGGACAGCGTATCATCACCTCCAGCACTAAACTTAGTGCTTATTGCTTTCCGTATCTCTTCCTCGAACTGGCTGGGTTAAATAATGGGATTGATAGTGCCGTATCTGTCCATTTAATAACATCAGAATTCAGTGTCTGTCTGGGTGGAGTCTGAACCGACTTCTAGCTCCTTGCTTTGGCCAGGACTATTGCTAAGACCTTAAACCTATGCTCTTATCTTCTTTGCTATGCATTTATGTATTATACATAAGCACATTTCTGGAGTGCCTTCACTCGGATGGACATATAATTGCTTTTCCAGTTATCCTAACAGTCTCCTCCCAATATGGACTCAGCACAGGACATTTCTTGGCAGAACATCCTGGGCACAAACCAGAAACAGAGCCAAAAATGTTATGTAATAAGTTGGGTACAAATAGTTAAATTGCCCTAAATTGAAGCATGCTTTTCTAGACACCTTTGCCACAGCATCCATTTATAAAGGACGAAAACGACCACAAGATCTGAACCCAGGATCAGCAATGACACCAGGACTCTGTTCTGCTGGCTCTAGGATCTCCAGGTTTCAATTTTAGTAGGGCTCGCTGGTGTAAACTGGCCTTATGGTAGAAGCTGTCTCCCAATCTGTGTAGACTTTCTTAACAAGCTATGGCAATACACTACCCACATGACAGAGCAGGAAATTATATTGATGATTCTCTTATTTTGTGGTATCCATCTCAGAAGTATCAATCTAACTCCTTCAGTTGGGGTATATTACATATACTATCACTGTCACTTTGTAGTGATTCCTGTGACAAGACTGGTTTCCCTTCGCACCTAGATGAATGACCTCATTTGACATATATATTGAGAACCAGAAAGCTAAATGTTGCAGCTGAGCTATTAAGTGTTATAATACATTTTCTGATGCTCCCAACCCACCACTCTTCAAAAAAGATTAACTTTATGTGGTGCCACCCAATGCCTACCGTTATTCCAAATCTATACCAACAATATCTTATCATAATCACTAAAATAGGCTCTGGACAGCCTTATGGGATGGGCGGAGAAACAGTATAATAATCAGGCCATTGTTGGAATCTTCAACTATATGATTTTACCCATAATCGATAGTAGCACAATTTTCTTTAAGAAATCACAGTATTACAGAGTCTCCTTGTCGCTTTTTTCCACATTCCCAGAGTCCAACTCCACTTTCCCATGGTATACTTGAATATCTAAGCATATAAAAGTAATATCATCCCACTTCAATATAGAGGGTTTAGTGTTTCAGAACTGCATGCAATTCCCAGTACAATAGGAAAAAACACGATTTCTTCAACTAACTTGGGTAAAACCAATCAACAAGGTTATAACCACAGGATGGCCACTGCAAGGGTCTTGCATGAATACATACAATGCTATCATGTGTGTTATCCCAAACATGGTTATTTCAATATACGTTCCCTGAGCTCTAAAATGGCATACCCGCAGCTCCATTTCCAGCAAAAATAATATTTGTGATAGGGAACAATCTTGTCTTGTCCCAGTTTTAGTGTTCCATTTTTTATGGTCTGACTTTACAGCACAACTGTCAACAGCCAAGTATGTGAGTACCACTAGAGAGGGGCTTTAGCTCCACCTACATTTTGGGAGCCACAAGTACATGTTTTGATTGGGCAGACGCTGTGTGCTTTCATAAAAAAGTGCTTTCCCTCCACTAGCTGAGATCAATTTTGTTTATGTGTCCAGCTGGCTGAGCTTCAACTTTCTAAGGCACTAATGGTCTTTGTCTGGCAGCAGTACAAATGGGAGGACGGCAGTCATTAATCTACATAGACTTTTAGGTCTGGCTCGATAGTGCAACTGCCACCTAACCTTTTAACCTACACTAATATTATTCTACAGTCCTTTGCTTTCACACAAATACATATGCTATTTACTTGCAAAGCTTTACAGTACAATAAACATTCCTTTAAAGCCAGACCTATTGTGTTCTGAATGTATGTACCCTTTATGTTTCCTTACATAAAAGACGAGCATAGCAGTCTAGTCTAAGAACATATTTGAAAGCCAGACCCACGTCAGTCAATCTATATCTAAACATGCAAATGCTACTAGAAGACCAATTTCTGGGATAGACACAATTATGTGAAAAAGGGGACCAAGTCTGGGTATCATACTATCTCCTGGGATGAACCCAGTTTGATGTGGGTGTACTAAGGATGACAATAGCCCCATAACTTGGTTGCCTCAATCCAAGTACTTTAAGGAAAGTAAGGAAAGAGGTCTATAAGGGTTCCTTTTCCATATGTCCTAAACTGTTATGGGGAGATTTACTATTTTTGCTTCTTTTGTTGACTGTAGTAGCACACCTATTTCTCTTCCCGTCACATAGAGGTTTAATATTTGAGGTCCTAGTTGTGTGCTAAATGTATCTGGAAGACTTTCGCTCCCGGGTACTCATATCCACCCAGCATTTTATCACTTCCTTTATCTCATTTCCAGTGATCGATAATTCCAACTGATCAGACTGTGCTTGTGATACTGAGTTTATCCCTGCTACATGTATATATATATATATATATATATATATATATATATATATATATATATATATATATATATATATATATATATATATATATATATATATATATATATATATATATTACCTACTGGCGATAGCCAGTAGGTATATATAGTTAGGATTTTTTTCCTATGGGACTTTTGAAAATTCTATGTCTAATAACTTTAGCGTTTATGGACGGAATCGGCTGAAATTTTCAGGAAAATGGCACATTTTGTTTCTGAGCAGCCCTTGAAAATTTGGGGGGGTTTCGTCAAGGGGGGGCCGAGAAAAAAGGGGGGTCCCAAATCGCATTTTTCCCATGTTAATTTCCATAGGGCGTTTGGCCTCACTTTTAGCTCGAATGGCTGAATGGATTTGCACGAAACTTGGCAAAATTGTAGGGACTGTTAGCCCGATGTGCCTTTGCTGGGTCTCAATATATGTGCTCCAGTGGATTTTGAGAAATTAACGTTGTAAAAAATTTATATATCTGTGACAGTGTCCCAGATAGCGCTCCAGATCGCGTACTTTTCGCGTCACGGAGCTTTGGGAAGCGATACTGATTGGCTCTCCGGTGTCTGTCAACATTCTAAACAGTCCGGTGCGGCCGCCATCTTGTCTCTCGGTAGGATCGAGAGACAAGAAGAGGTGAAAAACGAAGGGGGAATTTAATGAAAGGGGGCAAGGTAGACCCCTCTTGACCCCCTAGGAATGATGTTGGGATTATTAAAGGGTCCCGTGGGGAAAATAAAAAAAATGTGATTTTTCACGGTAGAAGCGCTTCTTGGTTCGCGAACCGGGTTGCAAATTAACGGCTGAATGGATTTGCACGAAACTTGGCAAAATTATAGGGACTGTTAGCCCGATGTGCCTTTGCTGGGTCTCATTATATGTGCTCCAGTGGATTTTGAGAAATGAACGTTTAAAAAACAGATATATCTGTGACAGCGTCCCAGATAGCGCTCCAGATCGCGTACTTTTCACGTAACGGAGATTTGCGTAGCGAAGCTGATTGGCTCTCCAGTGTCTGTCAACATTCTAAACAGTCCGGTGAGGCCGCCATCGTGTCTGTAGGTAGGATCGAGAGACAAGAGGAGGAGAAAAACGAAGGGGGAATTTAATGAAAGGGGGCTAGGTAGACCCCTCTTGACCCCCTAGGAATGATGTTGGGGTTATTAAAGGGTCCCGTGGGGCAAATAATAAAAATTAGATTTTTCGCGGTAGAAGCGCGTCTCGGTTCGCGAACCGGGTCGCAAACTGGTAGCGAAACGTGAATTCGCCATTTTGTGTTTCGATTTCATTAAATTACTAGGTATAAGGGGGTACGGGAGACGTATCCTGACCCCTTTTGTTTTCTGAGGGTGGCTGAGGAGGCTCATATATGTTGATACATGTCTTCCAGCGGCTGTGCGTGAGCGTTTTTTTTTTTGCTGCGTGACGTCTGTTAACGTTCGATTTGATGGAAATCAGGAACTGTTGACCGCCATTTTGTCACTGCGAGTAAATATTTTGTTTAAAATTATTGTTATAAATTAATCCTTATTGATAAACATTGTCTGCGCCATCTTGTCTTTTTTGCAATGCCACACTTTTGTTGAGCACGGCAGCCATTTTAGATGCCTTGACCAGACCCACTCTCTGCACGCCGCCGATCCTCAGCATGGCTCCCCACACTCGCAAGCATCTCCCCTACGCACTGGTCACCCCCGCTCTCTCTCTCATGCATGGGCCAGAAACCTCCTCCCATGTGCGCTGCTCTTCCCTGAGAATCACACCCTGTGCCCGCCCGACACCACCCTTTCACCCTATTCACTACCGCACCGTCTGACACTCCTCTTCCTCTGTGTCCGATTGTCCAGGCCGGTCCCAGGCTATCACCTAGCCCTGCAGATGTAGTTTATGGCCCCAGCTGTAGAGAATCACCCCTCTTCAAAGGAGTTACAGTAGATCAAGGCCCCCACCCGATGAGATCCGTCACACCACACGCGTTCCTACTATCTGATAACCATCCTGTATTGTGCTTGGGGAGGGGATTCTCACTGTGAGGGTGTGTGGGACCGAGCCTGAAGCGGAAGATTCCAGGGATACCTCTTTGTACATCAAAGTTTTTACAATTATGTGTCACATTAAAAATATATAGCACTCCAACAAAGTAGTAGGATTATAACACTTTAATAACTTATAAATATATAGAACGCAACAAAAACATTAAAAAAAATTTTGAAAAAAGAAGCAACAATGGTCAGTAGCTGTGTTTTGTGCGAATAGTCCCAAGGCAGCACAACGTGCTGAGTTCTGGACGGCACCCAGGTGATGTTACCTGGGTGCCGCACTGGTTTTTGGTATCCTACAATGCAGCTCCGAAAAATGGCGTGGGGCGTCCCGGGGGGTGCGCGGGGCGGCTTCGTCAGTAGCGGTCTGTTGTGCGAATAGTCCCAAGGCAGCAGAACGCACTGAGATGTGGATGGCACCCAGGTGATGTCCAGTAAGTTGTCGCACTGGTTTTGGCATCCTACAATGCTGCTCCGAAAAACGGCGTGGGGCGCCCGGGGGGGGGGAGGCGGCGTGAACGGGTCTCCCCAGGTGGAGGCTCGTCTGCTGTACTGGGGCACCCCTTTACCGTTTCAGTTGCCATTCCGCCCGAATTTTGCTACACTGTGCCTCATCCTCCATTCAGCTGTTTATCGTCCGCTCTTGCGGCTACAGCGTCTCGCTCACCATGTAGTTGAGTTGCGCCCACTCTTGCGGTGCAGCGATAGGCGGCTGCCACAGGACTCTTAAAATGGCGGACGGCTCTTCGGATTTGGGCCTGGTCCACTAAAATGGCCCTGGGACACCTTGGAACTCGGACGTCCCCTGAGCCTTGAAGATTTTACAAAAGTCTTGGGGGCTCCCGACTCCTGCAGGCTTCCGGTGGGGAGCGGCTGCCATGATTGCTCGCGGAATGACTACGACGGAGCCACGAGATGGTGGTGCTCTCAGGCTGACGCCAGCTTCAGTCTGAAACATCTAGAAACAAGGTGGGGCTTTCATCGTTTGGGAAAAAAAATGTTTTAATCCAATGAAAAGTGTTATTTTTAGGTCATATGATCAAGCCTTCCATCATTAGGAAACCAAAAGTAAAATGAACCAATGAAAAGTTTTATAAAGAAGTCACATGACCTGTTATGCTTACGTTACGCGCTGCTATAAAAAGCGTAGAAAATCCGTTGGCACGTGAGGCGGCGTCAGTAGCGGACCGATGTGCAAATAGGCCGAAGACAGCACAACGCGCCGAGATCCGGATGGCACCGAGGTGGTGTCCAGCAAGTTGCACTGGGTTGGCCATCCTACAATGCTGCGCCGAAAGACGGCGTGTCCAGCTGACATTTTCACAATAAAGGTTTTTAAAACAAAACATGGTAGTAGTATTTACATTGGTAAAGTTTTTAATTTTAGTCACTGTTTTCGAATCAGTAAAAGGCAAGTGAAATAAAGCAGTCCAATTACATGATGGATAAAAGGTATAATACGCAGGAACGCAGTAAAGATAAATGGTCAAGGGCTGTTGTGTTTTTTACTCCTGCAACATAAAGTGATCGATAAGAATCTGATATTCAGGCGTATCGGCGACTAAGACAGCAGGCCGAGCATCTTTTGCTCAACGGCTCCGTCATGGGACGAAGAAACGCCCTTTTTCTAGAAAAAGGAATATATTTTACTTGCAGGACAGTTGTAAATTTTCCGGGAAAATACATTAGCCTGGAACATTATAACATATATGTTTAAGAAAAAATAAAGTTCGAAAGCAATAAAAAGCGTAATTTTAGGTCATATGACCAAGCCTTTCATCATTAGAATAACAAAAGTAAAATGAACCAATGAAAAGTTTTATTAACAAGTCACATGACCTGTTATGCTTACGTTACGCGCTGCGCGCCGCGCCCCGGATCCCTTCCGGGAAGCTGCGCTTCACGCACTGGAGTACTTCCGGGTGCGCTAACGCGGCGTGTCATATAACGCATTACGCGACAACGTAGGTCCAGAATATAGTCAAAATGTCTCCACCAACCAGCGGTCGGAACACAACCCCTTTCAGCAGTCTAAAAAGTTCTGTTAAATGACAACAGAAGGGACAGGCAACAAGAACCATCAGTCAAAGAGGGGAGGGCAAGTTCTTCCCTACCGGGTCACGTTGGGGCGCTACCGGAACTGATCGAATTGGTAGTCTACAGTGTTTCTGGATGTTTCAGACTGAAGCTGGCGTTAGCATGAGAGCACCACCATCTCGTATCTCAGTCGTGGCCATTCCACGAGCAATCATGGCAGCCGCTCCCCACCAGAAGCCTGCGGGAGTCGGGGGCCCCCAAGACTTTTGTAGAATCTTCAAGGCTCAGTGGACGCTTTCGAGAATGGGGCCCAAGCCCTAGCAGACAAGCGTCCGAGTTCCAAGGTGTCCCATGGCCATTTTAGTGGACCACGCCCAAATCTGAAGAGGCGGCCGCCATTTTGAGAGTCCTGTGGCAGCCGCCTATAGCTGCATCGCAAGAGCGGGAGCAACTCAACTACATGGTGAGCAAAACGCTGTAGTCGCAAGAGCGGGCGGTAAACAGCTGAATTGCGGAAGAGGCACAGTGTAGCAAAAGCGGGCGGAATGGCAACTGAAACGGTAAAGGGGCGCCCCACTACAGCGTGTCTTCAGGTCAAACGGATTGTGGGATAAGGTCCAGAATGGAAGAGTCATCAAAAGGCAAAAAGTTCCGCCGGACCCCGGGAGCCGGCCGCCTATGTCGGGGGCGATCTTAGGCCACGCCAGGGCAACACGACTTGGGGAGGGGGCAGAAGTCAAGCGCACCCTCCCAGTCCGCGCCACCACACCGTATGTTGAAAATCTGAAGCCATCGTTCTACAAACTCTCAACCAGCCTTGGATGAAAAATCTTGAAGAATGTACAAACTGAAAACCAGTTTTTGTTTGCCTAGCATCAGCAGCAACGCTTGCTATCAGAGTGCATGAGTTTCATGCTCGATCGATTGAGCTAGCCGGATCAGGCAACAAAAAGTATAAAATAGTTATGTAAATAGTTATTTAATAAAATGTTTTACCCTGTTACTTTGCTGGTGTGTTGTATATATTTATAATATTTGCATAGAGTTTATCGTTATTTTGGGCGGGGTGGGTGGCGGAGCCGAGCTGTCTTGCAGCCATCATGGTGTGGAGCTCAGTTCATCTCACTAGTTTCGTATTTCTCATGAAGGGTTGTTCCTAATGTTTCTATTTTAGCGAGGTCAAAAAGAGATCCCATTAGTGGCCTACTGATTTTGCTCGATTATTTTATTTTTTTTTACACAATTTTTCACTATCTGCAAAGACTAAACAGAGTATTGCGGCTTTGTGCTTGTTAGTAAATATAGAATGAACCAAAGAGAATAAATTCTAAAATAGTAAATGCTTGGATAACAATCAATCAAATGGAGAGACAAGCAGGCATGACGGATTACAACGGGGGCAAAGGCCTGCGTTAACTACCCTTCACTATCTGCAAAGAGAGAGTACTTCTTAGAGAAAAGAGGGGGGGGGCAGCGTTCAAAGCACATCAGCGTGCATAAACACGAAAATGTTTTTACCTATCACGTACTTGACATTTGACAGCTTTTGATATTTGCTATTAAAATACCATTGAAATTCAATGAAAAAACCATAGGTTTTAGCCCATACATAGTTAGGGATTAGCATTTACAAAACCTTGAAAATTCACTGAAAAAACCATAGGTTATAGACCATATATAGTTAGGGATTAGCATTTACAAAACCTTATTTTACTCGCATAAAACCATTGAAATTCGCATATATAGTTAGTTGCGCTAACTATATATCGCGCACCCACAATCCACTGCTGATGATGTCACATATTACATCATTCATGACATGGTCAGTGACATCACTGATGACATCACTGATGACATCTCAAATGACATCACTGATGACATCACTGATGACATTATCCAGTGACTGTATGTTTCTGTAAAGTTAAAATATGTATTACATATTGAAGAATGAGTGGATGTATAAGTGTCTGGATGAAGGATTTAGTAGGTGCATGACTGACTGTATAAGTGAGTGATTAAATGTGTCTCACTGAGTGCATCGGTTAGTGACTAAACTGTCTTAATTTGTGCATCATTATGTCTGTTGTTCTGTAAACTGCTGCATGTGTTGATCAGTAGCTAAATGAGTAACTATATGGGTTATTGATTGGTTGCCCAAGTATTTGTATGGGAGACTGAGTGTGTGTGGGGGTGGCTGGGAGGTGTATGACTCTGTGCATAGATGTGTGAGCAGTTGATTCACTAGATGTATGGGTTCAAAAGTGCATGTGGAAACAGCTGTATGGGCGGTTGACTGTGTGCATGAGTGTATTGGTGAGTGAATGGATATCTCAGTGCTACATGTCAAAGTAAGTACATATGTAAAACACAGTGCATGTGAGAGTTGACATATATAAATAACTGTGCATAAGAGCCAGTGAATGTGTGAGTGGCTGTATGGATCATTGTGAACTTGTTTCAGGGATTGTATAAGGGAGTAAATATGTGTTAGTATATGTTTGAATAAGTAAGATGTGTATAACTGTATAGTTGAGGAAATGGAGGTGTGATTGATTCTTTGCATGACTGACTAGGTGTGTGAGTAACTCCATGGATGAGTGACAGTCTGTGAGTGTCTGTTTACACTGAGTGTATCTAAGGTTATATCAGAGTCTGAAGAGGTACATCGAATAATCACATGAATGATGTCATCAGTGATGTGATCAGTAATGTCAAATGAGATGTCATCAGTGATGTCATCAGTGATGTCATTTAAGATGCCATCATTGATGTCATCAGTGATGTCATTTGAGATGTCATCAGTGATGTCATCAGTGATGTCATTTGAGATGTCATCAGTGATGTCATCAGTGATGTCACTGACCATGTCATGAATGATGTAATATGTGACATCATCAGCAGTGGATTGCGGGTGCGCGATATATAGTTAGCGCAACTAACTATATATGCGAATTTCAATGGTTTTATGCGAGTAAAATAAGGTTTTGTAAATGCTAATCCCTAACTATATATGGTGTATAACCTATGGTTTTTTCAGTGAATATATCTATATCTATATATATATATATATATATAAATATATATATATATATATATATATATATATATATATATATATATATATATATATATATATATATATATATATATATATATATATATATATATATATATATATATATTCACAGAAAAAACCATAGGTTTTAGGCCATATATAGTTAGGGATTTGCATTTACAAAACCTTATTTTACTCGCATAAAACCATTGAAATGAAATATATAGTTAGATGTGCTACCTATATATCGCGCACCCGCAATCCACTGATGATGATGTCACATATTACATCATTCATGACATGGTCAGTGACATCACTGATGACATCATCCAGTGACTGTATGTTTCTGTAAAGTTAAAATATGTCTTACATATTGAAGAATGAGTGGATGTATAAGTGTCTGGATGAAGGATTTAGTAGGTGCATGACTGACTGTATGAGAGAGTGATTAAATGTGTCTCACTGAGTGCATGGGTTAGTGACTAAACTATCTTAATTTGTGCATCATTATATCTGTTGTTCTATGAACTGCTGCATGTGTTGATCAGTAGCTATATGAGTAACTGTATGGGTTATTGATTGGTTGCCCAAGTATTTGTATGGAAGAGTGAGTGTGTGTGTGGGGGTGGCTGGGAGGTGTGTGACTGTGCATACATGTGTGAACAGTTTATTTACTAGATCAATGGGTTCAAAACTGCATGTGGAAACAGCTGTATGGGTGGTTGACTGTGTACGAGTGTATTGGTGAGTGAATGGATATCTCAGTGCTACATGTCAAAGTAAGTACATATGTAAAACACAGTACATGTGAAAGTTCACATATATAAATTACTGTGTGTAAGAGCCAGTGAATATGTGAGTGGCTGTATGGATCATTGTGAACTTGTATCAGGTATTGTATAAAAGAGTAAATATGTGTTAGTATATGTTTGAATAAGTAAGGTGTGTATAACTGTATAGTTGAGGATATGGAGGTTTGATTGATTCAGTGCATGACTGACTAGGTGTGTGAGTAACTCCATGGATGAGTGACAGTCTGTGAGTGTCTGTTTACTCTGAGTGTATCTAAGGTTATATACCCTATGCACACACTCAGTAAGTATAAGAAGGTCACAATGTGGCCGTAAACAAATTGTCAATAGAGTGTAGAGAAACAACAATAATATACAGCAGTTGGTGTAAATAAATGAACATGTGTTGTCAAAAGGTCTTGGTCTCCTTGTTTTAATAAATCACAGCTTGAGAACAACCAGCCGACACGTGTTTCATCGCATCTCGCGAATCTTCAGGGCTGGAAACAATACAGAAAAAAGGGGGCTATTCATGGGAATATATACAGTTGTAAATGGCAAATGATAACCTTAGAACCACTTCGGGCCAGCTGTCGAGACAAGCATCAAGTGGGATAACTTCATGCATAGGTCTATACCCTTGAGAAGGTTTGAGGAAGACATCCTTTAGTGTACTAAGGTGCCCTCAGATAGATCATTCGCTATATATCAGTCTTGTGTACATTCCATGCGCTTGATTGAGCAGTTGTGTACATTGACACCGCAACAAATCGTGTGAATCTGTGTGAATAATCTGTGATTCTATATTGAAATTGTTGATGGTGAAGTGCTGGACTTAATTCTACGGTGGTGTGAGAGATCATGCGTACAATAAGTGCACCGTGATTCAAAAATGAAAATTCCGACACATACCTCTGAATGGTTGTGCTTGGACCAAGAGGTCTAAGATTTGGAGTGAATGAAAAAGACAGGAGAAGGAAAAGAGGCATGGAGAAGAGGGGGAAAGAAAAGAAGAAAGGTGGGAAAAATTAGACACAAGGAATTTTTTTTAAAACTAAGTACGTGACTTTGCATAGACTCAAGGTCTGAACTAATTAGTCGCATCAAAGAAATTGTCAGCCTTGAGGGCGAACTTAAATTGATAGTTGAGTAGCAAAAAGAATATATAAAAAAGTAGGCTCACCGCTCTTCCGGTGGTACTTCCGACCCGGAAGGGCCCAAGACCAGCAAAATTCAATTATCAAGTGAAAATAATTAGCTGTAATAGAGTTGAAGAAAAATAGATTCAGGTGTATAGGAAAGTGGACTAGTGAAGCTTAATTATTAATCGTTCTTACTGATGGAGAGAATAACATGTCACCACTAGTGGTTGTTGTATCTAAGCTCCTCTAGTCTATAGCCTGTAATTGAGACAAAAGGTGATTATATGCCAGACAACAAATGCAACATCTAACTCTAAGTAATGTAGAGATTCCAATAGGAGTATGTTCTAGGAATTACTAGTAAGGAAGAGGAATCCTATACCTTTCAAATTACTCATCACTCTATTCTCAACGCCCTAAATTCTTATGAAAGTTGTGCCCCCACATGAGCAAAAAACGAATAAAAAAGATTTTTTATTTAATTATCACATTACCTTACAAGCGTAATGCTCTTTTGTGGGTCACCCGGGAGAAGGTATAATGATAAACTAGTGTTGATTCACTCAGTATCTGAAATATGATACAGGTAGTATTAGGGTAGAATATTATTGTGTGGCATGAAGCATGCATTTAAGTAATGCAAACAAAATTAACTCAGGTTGCTTACCCAAGTGTTCTTAGATCGAGGACTGATAGAGGTCGCTCTACGGCCTCGTGTGAGTTGACGTCTGTAAGACAAACAATCAGAGCAGAAGGTTTTATGCTCTGAAGCAATAACTTATGGTAGTTTAGTCCCTAAAGAAACCAACTGTTCGCGCTACCTGAAAATGTCTTGTTTCCTTCGTTTCTCCCGGGTCTCTGTGTTCGAAGTGCGGACACGTGACCCGGAAGTATCTGCTACTTTTAAAGCGTCCGGCCTCATTTATGACGCGATCGTCATCTTCAAAGGAAAGATTTAAAGGAACAGTAAAAAAGAGCGGAAGCCAGGACAGTGACGTGCACAGATCAAAAGTATATAAACAAGTTGAATAGTTTATCCAGGCAGTAACATATCGCCGAGAAAGAAGTGCGCATATAGTTGAGAAAGAAAGTTCTTGTTTGTCAAAAGGTGATATCTGTACATGCTAGTGGGGCATAAAATTACAGAATATGTTGTGAAAACGTGCTTATAAATCTTCGAGACACCGTCAACACGCAGTGTGTAGTGGGTGATTACGAGAAAATCTCGCAAATGCCGCGCAAGCATGAATACATGCTCAATGCAATCATGACACCGCCAGTAAGCAGTGTGTCATAGGTGATTGCGAGAAGATGTTGCAAAAGCCTCGCATATAAAGTCATTTGACATACAGGTTGTGGGAGACGTGTAAACGATATCTTCCCGACCTCTCTTACAATTCTAAGAACCTTGCTCAGTTCCATTAAGTTGAAAACATGACAACATATGGTATATGGAATATGTTACAATAATTCACATTGCAAATACCACGCCTATATGCAAGCAAATTTACATTTGATACGATATTATCAACGAACTCGATATCCAATAGATACCTCCATAACAAACAACATATTTAATAGATGTAAGTCACTTGTATAGAATTCATCAAAAAGTTACCTCCTGGTTTGCGTAAAGAAAATATGTATGTCTAGTATTTCACTGGTATTATTTGTGAACTCAATAACCCAAGAAAAATTGAAGCTCAGATTCGAAGTTAAGACCTAGGCCAACTGCGTACATTCTCATGATCCACATGGCCTCTGTACGTCTCAATTTCAGTTCTCTATTACCTCCTCTGATTCCCAAGTTGACTACATCTATGCCAAAGAAGGAAACAGCTTTCTCATTTTCAGAATCTTGACATCCTGCCATATGTAAGGCTACAGGATACTTAGGGTCTTGTTTGAGGATTGCTCTCATATGCTCCAAGATTCTGTCCTTAAGGGCACGTATAGTGCTCCCTACATATTGTTTTCCACACTTACATTCTATGATGTATACTACATATTTGGTAAGACAGTTTATGTTGGTATTTATAGAAAAACATTCGCCTTTAGGATTTGAGAATTTTTTAGTGTTGTGTTTCGCCCATCTACACATGGCACAAAAACCGCATTTGAAAAAACCTTTGCTTCTTGTAGAAAGCCAATCTGCAGCATGTAGGCCATGCGGTACAGTGGGACTTAATCTATTTCTGAGGGAATTGCCTCTCCTGAAACCGATCTGGGGCCTGTCTGTGACAAACGGAAGTAAAGATTTCTCATTTTTCAATATCCCCCAATGTTTGTTCATGCTTTTTCTCAAAGTATGGTGGAAAAAATTTAATTCTGTAATCAACTTAATTGTGTTATCTGTAGATAGAGGTTGTTTTTTGGGCTGCAGAATGTCTGTTCTCATGGTTTTGTTAATTCTTGTTACTGGATATGCCAGTAATATCATCAAACAGGCAGAAACAAGAATTAACAAAACCGTGAGAACAGACATTCTGCAGCCCAAAAAACAACCTCTATCTACAGATAACACAATTAGGTTGATTACAGAATTCAATTTTTTCCACCATACTTTGAGAAAAAGCATGAACAAACATTGGGGGATATTGAAAAATGAGAAATCTTTACTTCCGTTTGTCACAGACAGGCCCCAGATCTGTTTCAGGAGAGGCAATTCCCTCAGAAATAGATTGAGTCCCACTGTACCGCATGGCCTACATGCTACAGATTGGCTTTCTACAAGAAGCAAAGGTTTTTTCAAATGCAGTTTTTGTGCCATGTGTAGATGGGCGAAACACAACACAAAAAAATTCTCAAATCCTAAAGGCGAATGTTTTTCTATAAATACCAACATAAACTGTCTTACCAAATATGTAGTATACATCATAGAATGTAAGTGTGGAAAACAATATGTAGGGAGCACTATACGTGCCCTTAAGGACAGAATCTCGGAGCATATGAGAGCAATCCTCAAACAAGACCCTAAGTATCCTGTAGCCTTACATGTGGCAGGATGTCAAGATTCTGAAAATGAGAAAGCTGTTTCCTTCTTTGGCATAGATGTAGTCAACTTGGGAATCAGAGGAGGTAATAGAGAACTGAAATTGAGACGTACAGAGGCCATGTGGATCATGAGAATGTACGCAGTTGGCCTAGGTCTTAACTTCGACTCTGAGCTTCAATTTTTCTTGGGTGATTGAGTTCACAAATAATACCAGTGAAATACTAGACATACATATTTTCTTTACGCAAACCAGGATGTAACTTTTTGATTAATTCTATACAAGTGACTTACATCTATTAAATATGTTGTTTGTTATAGAGGTATCTATTGGATATCGAGTTCGTTGATAATATCGTATCAAATGTAAATTTGCTTGCATATAGGCGTGGTATTTGCAATGTGAATTATTGTAACATATTCCATATACCATATGTTGTCATGTTTTCAACTTAATGGAACTGAGCAAGGTTCTTAGAATTGTAAGAGAGGTCGGGAAGGTATCGTTTACACGTCTCCCACAACCTGTATGTCAAATGACTTTATATGCGAGGCTTTTGCAACATCTTCTCGCAATCACCTATGACACACTGCTTACTGGCGGTGTCATGATGGCATTGAGCATGTATTCATGCTTGCGCGGCATTTGCGAGATTTTCTCGTAATCACCCACTACACACTGCGTGTTGACGGTGTCTCGAAGATTTATAAGCACGTTTTCACAACATATTCTGTAAATTTATGCCCCACTAGCATGTACAGATATCACCTTTTGACAAACAAGAACTTTCTTTCTCAACTATATGCGCACTTCTTTCTCGGCGATATGTTACTGCCTGGATAAACTATTCAACTTGTTTATATACTTTTGATCTGTGCACGTCACTGTCCTGGCTTCCGCTCTTTTTTACTGTTCCTTTAAATCTTTCCTTTGAAGACGACGATCGCGTCATAAATGAGGCCGGACGCTTTAAAAGTAGCAGATACTTCCGGGTCACGTGTCCGCACTTCGAACACAGAGACCCGGGAGAAACGAAGGAAACAAGGCGTTTTCAGGTAGCGCAAACAGTTGGTTTCTTTAGGGGCTAAACTACCATAAGTTATTGCTTCAGAGCATAAAACCTTCTGCTCTGATTGTTTGTCTTACAGACGTCAACTCACATGAGGCCGTAGAGCGACCTCTATCAGTCCTCGATCTAAGAACACTTGGGTAAGCAAACTGAGTTAATTTCGTTTACATTACTTAAATGCATGCTTCATGCCACACAATAATATTCTACCCTAATACTACCCGTATCATATTTCAGATACTGAGTGAATCAACACTAGTTTATCATTATACCTTCTCCCGGGTGACCCACAAAAGCGCATTACGCTTGTAAGGTAATGTGATAATTAAATAAAAAATCTTTTTTATTCGTTTTTTGCTCATGTGGGGGCACAACTTTCATAAGAATTTAGGGCGTTGAGAATAGAGTGATGAGTAATTTGAAAGGTATAGGATTCCTCTTCCTTACTAGTAATTCCTAGAACATACTCCTATTGGAATCTCTACATTACTTAGAGTTAGATGTTGCATTTGTTGTCTGGCATATAATCACCTTTTGTCAATTACAGTCTATAGACTAGAGGAGCTTAGATACAACAACCACTAGTGGTGACATGTTATTCTCTCCATCAGTAATAACGATTAATAATTAAGCTTCACTAGTCCACTTTCCTATACACCTGAATCTATTTTTCTTCAACTCTATTACAGCTAATTATTTTCACTTGATAATTGAATTTTGCTGGTCTTGGGCCCTTCCGGGTCGGAAGTATCACCGGAAGAGCGGTGAGCCTACTTTTTTATATATTCTTTTTGCTACTCAACTATCAATTTAAGTTCGTCCTCAAGGCTGACAATTTCTTTGATGCGAATAATTAGTTCAGACCTTGAGTCTATGCAAAGTCACGTACTTAGTTTTAAAAATTTTTCCTTGTGTCTAATTTTTCCCACCTTTCTTCTTTTCTTTCCCCCTCTTCTCCATGCCTCTTTTCCTTCTCCTGTCTTTTTCATTCACTCCAAATCTTAGACCTCTTGGTCCAAGCACAACCATTCAGAGGTATGTGTCGGAATTTTCATTTTTGAATCACGGTGCACTTATTGTACGCATGATCTCTCACACCACCGTAGAATTAAGTCCAGCACTTCACCATCAACAATTTCAATATAGAATCATAGATTATTCACACGGATTCACACGATTTGTTGGGGTGTCAATGTGCACAACTGCTCAATCAAGCGCATGGAATGTACACAAGACTGATATATAGCGAATGATCTATCTGAGGGCACCTTAGCACACTAAAGGATGTCTTCCTCAAACCTTCTCAAGGGTATAGACCTATGCATGAAGTTATCCCACTTGATGCTTGTCTCGACAGCTGGCCCGAAGTGGTTCTAAGGTTATCATTTGCCATTTACAACTGTATATATTCCCATGAATAGCCCCCTTTTTTTCTGTATTGTTTCCAGCCCTGAAGATTCGCGAGATGCGATGAAACACGTGTCGGCTGGTTGTTCTCAAGCTGTGATTTATTAAAACAAGGAGACCAAGACCTTTTGACAACACATGTTCATTTATTTACACCAACTGCTGTATATTATTGTTGTTTCTCTGCACTCTATTGACAATTTGTTTACGGCCACATTGTGACCTTCTTATACTTACTGAGTGTGTGCATAGGGTATGTTTCTTCTCGTAGCGTTGGATTAGTACAGCTTGCTGACTTCTCCTTTGAGTGGTTATATGGTTGTCCACTCACCCAGTTGCACCACCCTCCACTTTGTCCTATAGTGCTTCCATACTGGCAGTGCGCCCATTCTCTGACCTCTAAAAACCATCTTTTCCTTAAATTTGTATCTAAGGTTATATTAGAGTCTGAAGAGGTTGATCGTATTATCACATGATTGATGTCATCAGTGATGTTGTCAGTGATGTCATTTGAGTTGTCATCAGTGATGTCATTTGAGTTGTCATCAGTGATGTCATCAGTGATGTCACTGACCATGTCATGAATGATGTAATATGTGACATCATCAGCAGTGGATTGCGGGTGCGCGATATATAGTTAGCGCATCTAACTATATATGCGAATTTCAATGGTTTTATGCGAGTAAAATAAGGTTTTGTAAATGCAAATCCCTAACTATATATGGCCTAAAACCTATGGTTTTTTCTGTGAATTTCATTGGTTTTTTAATAGCAAATATCAAATGCTGTCAAATGTCAAGTACATGATAGGTAAAAACATTTTCGTGTTTATGCACGCTGATGTGCTTTGAACGCTGCCCCCCATTCCCCTCCTCTTTTCTCTTAGCAGTACTCTCTCTTTGCAGATAGTGAAGGGTAGTTAACGCAGGCCTTTGCCCCCGTTGTAATCCGTCGTGCCTGCTTCTCTCTCTATTTGATTGATTGTTATCCAAGCATTTACTGTTTTAGAATTGGTTCTCAATGGTTCATTCTGTATTTACAAACAAGCACAGAGTCGCAATACTCTGTTTAGTCTTTGCACATAGTGAAAAATAGTTTAAAAAAACAAAAGGAATCAAGCAAAATCAGTAGGCCACTAATGGGATCTCTTTTTGACCTCGCTAAAATAGAAACATTATGAACAACCCCTCATGAGAAACACGAAACTAGTGAGAGGAACTGAGCTCGACACCAGGATGGCTGCAAGACAGCTCGGCTCTGCCGCCCAACCCACCCCACCCCACCCAAAATAACGACAAACTCTATTCAAATATTATAAATATATACAACACACCAGCAAAGTAACAGGGTAAAACATTTTATTAAATAACTATTTACATAACTATTTTATACTTTTTGTTGCCCGATCCGGCTAGCTCAATCGATCGAGCATGAAACTCATGCACTCTGATAGCAAGCGTTGCTGCTGATTCTATGCAGACCAAAACTGGTTTTCAGTTTGTACATTCTTCTAGATTTTTCCATCCAAGGTTGGTTGAGTTTGTAGAATGATGGCTTCAGATTTTCAACATACGGTGTGGTGGCGCGGACTGGGAGGGGGCGCTTGGCTCCTGCCCCCTCCCCAAGTAAGATTTTCATACGTGAGTGTACGTTCATGGTTTTGGTCCCTGAGTTGCTTCGATGTCACTGCCATGCTCAAATGGCATAAGTCCTGGATGTTGGGTGCCATAGTTCAGATTTCTGAGCAGCGCTTGTAACACTGTCTGAAGTTTATTTGCACCTACTGCAGCTTCACTATTCTCAAAGTAAGTGGGGGCCGTTTGTGGACCTGACTGCATTGTTAAACAATGTGATGCGGTGCCTCCCTGAACCGCTTGACAGAGGCCCCCGAGGGGCGGTGAGATGGCACTTAGCTCCTGCCACCTCCCCAAGTCGTGTTGCACTGGTGTGGCCTGAGATCGCCCCCGACATAGGCGGCCGGCTCCCGGGGTCCGGCGGAACTTTTTGCCTTTTGATGACTCTTCCATTCTGGACCTTGTCCCACAATCCGTTTGACCTGAAGACACGCTGTAGTGGGGCGCCCCTTTACCGTTTCAGTTGCCATTCTGCCCGCTTTTGCTACACTGTGCCTCTTCCGCCATTCAGCTGTTTACCGCCCGCTCTTGCGACTACAGCGTCTCGCTCACCATGTAGTTGAGTTGCTCCCGCTCTTGCGATGCAACGATAGGCGGCTGCCACAGGACTCTCAAAATGGCGGCCGGCTCTTCAGATTTGGGCGTGGTCCACTAAAATGGCCCTGGGACACCTTGGAACTCGGACGCTTGCCTGATAGGGCTTGGGTCCCATTCTCGAAAGCGTCCCCTCTGCCTTGAAGATTCTACAAAAGTCTTGGGGGCCCCCGACTCCCGCAGGCTTCTGGTGGGGAGCGGCTGCCATGATTGCTCGTGGAATGGCCCCGACTGAGCTACGAGATGGTGGTGCTCTCATGCTGACGCCAGCTTCAGTCTGAAACATCCAGAAACACTGTAGACTACCAATTAGATCAGTTCCGGTAGCGCCCCAACATGACCCGGTAGAGAAGAACTTGCCCTCCCCTCTTTGACTGATGGTTCTTGTTGCCTGTCCCTTCTGTTGTCATTTAACAGAACTTTTTAGACTGCTCTAAGGGGTTGTGTTCCGAACGCTGGTTGGTGGAGACATTTTGACTATATTCTGGACCTACGTTGTCGCGTAATGCGTTATATGACACGCCGCGTTAGCGCACCCGGAAGTGCTCCGGTGCGCGAAGCGCAGCTTCCCGGAAGCGATCCGGGGCGCGGCGCGCAGCGCGTAACGTAAGCATAACAGGTCATGTGACTTGTTAATAAAACTTTTCATTGGTTCATTTTACTTTTGTTATTTTAATGATGAAAAGCTTGGTCATATGACCTAAAAATTACGCTTTTTATTGGTTTCGAACATTATTTTTTCTTAAACATATATGTTATAATGTTCCAGGCTAATGTACTTTCCCGGAAAATTTACAACTGTCCTGCAAGTAAAATATATTCCTTTTTCGAGAAAAAGGGCGTTTCTTCGTCCCATGACGGAGCCGTTGAGTAAAAGAGGCTCGGCCTGCTGTCTTAGTCGCCGATACGCCTGATTATCAGATTCTTATCGATCACTTTATGTTGCAGGAGTGGAAAACACAACTGCCCTTGACCATTTATCTTTACTGCGTTCCTGCGTATTATACCTTTTATCCGTCATGTAATTGGACTGCTTTATTTCACTTGCCTTTTACTGATTCGAAAACAGTGACTAAAATTAAAAACTTTACCAATGTAAATACTACTACCATGTTTTGTTTTAAAAACCTTTATTGTGAAAATGTCAGTATACAAATACGGGCCTATACCCACGTGGGCTGGCCACGGAGCAAACTGAAATCGTATATGAGGAGGAGACATTTACATTGTAGAAGAACGTAACGAGCGGGCCATTAGGTTGCAAGAACTAAGGTGTGGAACAGTTGCGGAATCAGTGGACGTACATTTTGTAATTAAAATACGACAGGGCCACTTTCAATAAAATTATCTAGATATACATTTGCGGGCAAGTACCATGGGTGACGTTAATTCGAACTTTCAATAGTACAGTAATCAATAACACATCAGAACTTAATATCAATAGGGATGTCGAAATATTCAATCAATTCTCGTCCCCGCCCGCCATGAGCATCAAAACTGCATTCATATCTCGTGATATCAAAGTTGTTCAACCAGTACACAACAAGGAGTTACGAGTCCCATTTATACCGGCGCCATTTTGGGCGAAGCCGGGCAGGTCCAGGATATAGTCAAAATGTCTCCACCAACCATCGGCCAGACCAGAACCCCTTTCGGCCCTTTATGCTACAAGATGGTGTCTTCCATTCAGAAAATATTGTTGGCAGCATTTTGAAAGGAAAGATAAACAGCCGTTCTCCTAGTGAGTCTCACATTGTTACATTTAGGAAGAATGTTGAAGAGTAGTATGTTGAAGGAAGAATGTACAAACTGAAAACCAATTTTTGTCTGTATAGCATCAACAGCAACGCTTGACTCAGCTTTGTGTGAAGCCGCCATTTTGATTCAATCAATAACGTCCCCCTGCACACATTCAGGGACCTGGTCGTGTCTTCAGGTCAAACGGATTGTGGGACAAGATGCAGAAAGGAAAAGGAAAAAAGTTCAGCCGGACCCCGGGAGCCGGCCGCCTATGTCATGGGCGATCTTTGGCCACACCAGGGCGATAGTGAAGCTGCAGCAGGTGCAAATAAGCTTCAGACAGTGTTACAAGCACTGCTCAGAACTCTCAACTATGACACCACCTCGGTGCCATCTGGATCTTGGCGCCTTGTGCTGGTTCCGGCCTATTCACACATCGGTCCGCTACTGACACCACCTCACAGGCCAACGGGGCACCCCACGCCGACTTTCGGCGCAGCATTGTAGGATGGCCACACCAGAGCAGCAACTTGCTAAACACCACATCGGTGCCATCCAGATCTCGGCGCGTTGTGCTGCCTTCGGCCTACTGTAGCCGCAAGTGCGGACGCAACTCAGCTGGATAGCGAGTGAAACACCAAGGGGCGCCCCACTGCAGCCGAGGAGCCTCCATCTTGGGGGCGACGCACAGCATCACCAATGCAGTCAGATCCTCAAACAGCCCCCACTGACTGACGCGACCTCACAGGCCAACGGGGCGCCCCACGCCGAATTTCGGCGCAGCATTGTAGGATGGCCACACCAGTGCGGCAACTTGCTGGACACCACCTCGGTGCCCTCCGGATCTCGGCGCGTTCGAGTCACTGTACCGCAAGAGTGACCGCAACTCAGCTGGACACGCCGTCTTTCGGCGCAGCATTGTAGGATAGCCATACCAGTGCAGCAACTTGCTGGACACCACCTCGGTGCCATCCGGATCTCGGCGCGTTGTGCTGCCTTCGGCCTATTCGCACATCGGTCCGCTACTGACGTCGCCTCACGTGCCAACTGATTTTCTACGCTTTTTATAGCCCTATGCCGCATAACAGGTCATGTGACTTGTTTATAAAACTTTTCATTGGTTCATTTTACTTTTTGTTTCCTAATGATGGAAGGCTTGGTCATATGACCTAAAAATAACACTTTTCATTGGTTTAGAACATTTTTTTTTCCCAAACGATGAAAGCCCCACCTTGTTTCTGGATGTTTCAGACTGAAGCTGGCGTCAGCATGAAAGCACCACCATCTCATGGCTCCGTCGTGGTCATTCCGCGAGCAATCATGGCAGCCGCTCCCCACCGGAAGCCTGCAGGAGTCGAGGGCCCCCAAGACTTTTGTAGAATCTTCACGGCTGAGGGGACGCTTTCGAGAATGGGGTCCAAGACCTAGCAGACAAGCGTCCGAGTTCCAAGGTGTCCCAGGGCCATTTTAGTGGACCAGGCCCAAAAAGGAAAGAGCCTGCCGCCATTTTGAGAGTCCTGTGGCAGCCGCCTATCACTTAACCGCAAGAGTAGGCGCAACTCAGCTGAATGGCGGATTTTGGCACAGTGTACCAAAAGCGGCGGGAATGGCAACTGAAACGGTAAAGGGGCGCCCCACTACAGCACACGATCCACCACCTGGGGAGGCCCGTTCACGCCGCCTCCCCCCCCCCCCCGGGGCGCCCCACGCCGTTTTTCGGAGCAGCATTGTAGGATGCCAAAACCAGTGCGACAACTTACTGGACATCACCTGGGTGCCATCCACATCTCAGCGCGTTCTGCTGCCTTGGGACTATTTGCACAACAGACCGCTACTGACGAGGCCTCCCCGCGCACCCCCCGGGACGCCCCACGCCGTTTTTCGGAGCTGCAAACTGAAATCGTATATGAGGAGGAGACATTTACATTGTAGAAGAACGTAACGAGCGGGCCATTAGGTTGCAAGAACTAAGGTGTGTAACAGTTGCGGAATCGGTGGACGTACATTTTGTAATTAAAATACGACAGGGCCACTTTCAATAAAATTATCTAGATATACATTTGCGGGCAAGTACCATGGGTGACGTTAATTCGAACTTTCAATAGTACAGTAATCAATAACACATCAGAACTTAATATCAATAGGGATGTCGAAATATTCAATCAATTCTCGTCCCCGCCCGCCATGAGCATCAAAACTGCATTCATATCTCGTGATATCAAAGTTGTTCAACCAGTACACAACAAGGAGTTACGAGTCCCATTTATACCGGCGCCATTTTGGGCGAGGCCGGGCAGGTCCAGGATATAGTCAAAATGTCTCCACCAACCATCGGCCAGACCAGAACCCCTTTCGGCCCTTTATGCTACAAGATGGTGTCTTCCCCCCCCCCCCCCCCCCCCCCGGGGCGCCCCACGCCGTTTTTCGGAGCAGCATTGTAGGATGCCAAAACCAGTGCGACAACTTACTGGACATCACCTGGGTGCCATCCACATCTCAGCGCGTTCTGCTGCCTTGGGACTATTCGCACAACAGACCGCTACTGACGAGGCCTCCCCGCGCACCCCCCGGGACGCCCCACGCCGTTTTTCGGAGCTGCATTGTAGGATACCAAAAAACCAGTGCGGCACCCAGGTAACATCACCTGGGTGCTGTCCAGAACTCAGCACGTTGTGCTGCCTTGGGACTATTCGCACAAAACACAGCTACTGACCATTGTTGCTTCTTTTTTCAAAAAAATGTTTAAATGTATTTACTGTTTTTGTTGCGTTCTATATATTTATAAGTTATTAAAGTGTTATAATCCTACTACTTTGTTGGAGTATATTTTTAATGTGACACATAATTGTAAAAACTTTGATGTACAAAGAGGCATCCCTGGAATCTTCCGCTTCAGGCTCGGTCCCACACACCCTCACAGTGAGAATCCCCTCCCCAAGCACAATACAGGATGGTTATCAGATAGTAGGAACCCGTATGGTGTGACGGATCTCATCGGGTGGGGGCCTTGATCTACTGTAACTCCTTTGAACAGGGGTGATTCTCTACAGCTGGAGCCATAAACTACATCGGCAGGGCTAAGTGATAGACTGAGACTGGCCTGCACAATCAGACTCAGAGAGTGCGGTAGTGAATAGGGTGAAAGGGAGGTGTCGGGCGGGCATGGGGTGTGATTCTCAGAGAAGAACAGCGCAGATGGGAGGAGGTTTCTGGCCCATGCATGAGAGAGAGAGCGGGGGTAACCAGTGCGTGGGGGAGATGCTTGCGAGGGTGGGGAGCCGTGCTGAGGATCGACGGCGTGCAGAGAGTGGGTCTGGTCAAGGCATCTAAAATGGCTGCCGTGCACGACAAAATTGTGGCATTGGAAAAAAGGCAAGATAGCGCAGACAATGTTTATCAATAAGGATTAATTTATAACAAAATATTTTATCGCAGTGACAAAATGGCGGTCAACAGTTCCTGATTTCCATCGAATCGAACGTTAACTGACGTCACGCAGCAAAAAAAAAAAACGCTCACGCACAGCCGCTGGAAGACATGTATCAACATATATGAGCCTCCTCAGCCACCCTCAGAAAACATAAGGGGTCAGGATACGTCTCCCGTCCCCCCTTATACCCTGTAATTTAATTAAAACGAAACACAAAATGGCGAATTCCCGTTTCGCTACCAGTTCGCGGCCCAGTTCGCGGCCCGGGAAGCGCTTCTACCGTGAAAAATCTAATTTTTTTTATTTTCCCCACGGGACCCTTTAATAACCCCAACATCATTCCTAGGGGGTCAAGAGGGGTCTACCTTGCCCCCTTTCATTAAATTCCCCCTTCGTTTTTCACCTCTTCTTGTCTCTCGATCCTACCGACAGACAAGATGGCGGCCGCACCGGACTGTTTAGAATGTTGACAGATGCCGGAGAGCCAATCAGCTTCGCTACGCAAAGCTCCGTGACGCGAAAAGTACGCGATCTGGAGCGCTATCTGGGACGCTGTCACAGATATATAAATTTTTTAAAATGTTAATTTCTCAAAATCCACTGGAGCACATATATTGAGACACAGCAAAGGCACATCGGGCTAACAGTCCCCACAATTTTGCCAAGTTTCGTGCAAATCCATTCAGCCGTTCGAGCTAAAAGTGAGGCCAAACGCCCTATGGAAATTAACATGGGAAAAATTGCGGCTCAGTTCGCGGCCCGGGAAGCGCTTCTACCGTGAAAAATCAAATCTTTTTTATTTTCCCCACGGGACCCTTTAATAACCCCAACATCATTCCTAGGGGGTCAAGAGGGGTCTACCTTGCCCCCTTTCATTAAATTCCCCCTTCGTTTTTCACCTCTTCTTGTCTCTCGATCCTACCGACAGACAAGATGGCGGCCGCACCGGACTGTTTAGAATGTTGACAGACGCCGGAGAGCCATTCAGCTTCACTACGCAAAGCTCCGTGACGCGAAAAGTACGCGATCTGGAGCGCTATCTGGGACGCTGTCACAGATATATACATTTTTTAAAACGTTAATTTCTCAAAATCCACTGGAGCACATATATTGAGACCCAGCAAAGGCACATCGGGCTAACAGTCCCTACAATTTTGCCACGTTTCGTGCAAATCCATTCAGCCGTTCGAGCTAAAAGTGAGGCCGAACGCCCTATGGAAATTAACATGGGAAAAACGCGTTTTGGGACCCCCCTTTTTTCTCGGCCCCCCCCTTAACGAAACCCCCCCAAATTACAGAAACAAAATGTGCCATTTTCCTGAAAATTTCAGCCGATTCCGTCCACAAACGCCAAAGTTATTAGACATAGAATTTTCAAAAGTCCCATAGAGAAAAAATCCTAACTATATATACCTACTGGCGATAGCCAGTAGGTAAAATATATATATATATATATATATATATATATATATATATATATATATATATATATATATATTCACTGAAAAAACATAGGTTTCACACCAGTTATAGTTAGGAATTAGCATTTAAAAAACCTATTAAATTCACTGAAAAAACCATAGGTTTCACACCAGTTATAGTTAGCTGGAAATTTTACTGACATAAAACCATTGAAATTCCGGCGTTATAGTTAGTTGGACTCACTATAACTTGCGCGTGCAATGCACTGCTGATGACGTCACATATTATTTCACTCGTGACATGGTCATCTGATATTTGGGCTACATTTGTTTTATTTTTGTCTCTGGTGGCCATCTTTGGGCTACATTGGGCTACATTGGGCTACATTTGGGCTCTAACATATATATAGCCCAATGAAGCCCAATATATATTTTTTCAAAGTTAATTTTCGTAAAAACCACTTGAGCATATATCTTGAGACATAGCAAAGGCACATCGGGCTACCAGTCCCTACAATTTTGCCAAATTTTCTTTTGTATATTGTTTTTCTAAAAACATTTTTTTTTGCTTTGGAGCGCTCCCGGTGCGCGCCCCGGTGAGCGCTCCGGAAAGCGTAATTATATGAAGCGCCCCGGGGCGCGCACCAGGGAGCGTCCTGTAAGCGCCAATATCGCGAACGAAAACATGATCGTTACGTATCGCGTAGCCGCGTCCGCGTGATACGCACGACGTAAGCGCACCCTGAAGCACCCGAGCTAATACGATCGTGCAACGTAGGTGTCTGACGCACTTATGCAACGCGCCCCTGGGCGCGCCCCGGGGCGCATAGCATAAGCGCGTCGGGTCATGTGACCTGAAAATAACACTTTTCATTGGTTCATAACAGTTTTGGTTTCATAATGATGAAGCCCCTGGTCATGTGACCTGAAAATAACACTTTTCATTGGTTCAATAAATTTTTTTTTCAAAAGGATGAAAGACCCCACCTTTTTAAAATATTCTGACTTTGTCCTTTGACTTGGGAAGACCTGTTTGTACCTCTCTGTACCTTTTTGATCTTTATAATGGCTTCAGTAGCCACAGCAGCTGGTGCATCTGCACCACCACCACCACCACAACCACCAAGAGGACCACCACAAGATATCATTGGTGGTCAACAAGAGGAGGAAGAGGAGGAGGAGGAGGAAGAGGGGAGGAGAAGATGGCTTGAAGAACAAAATACCCCATACCAGCCAAGACCACACATTATATGGGAGGTTTTTTGATCCCACAGGGGAAGAAAAAAGTAAATGCAGCCAAGGTGACTTGCCTAATCTGTGGCATGGAACTTTCTAGGGGGAACCCTAATAAAAAATATTCATTTGGAAACAACACGATGATTCGCAACATGCAGCGCAAGCATCCAATACACTATTCTGCTGCAGAGATGAGGGAACTGGCCAGTAACCCTCCCCAATCCACAAGCACCACCTCAAAAAGAAAGCAACCCACTCCGTTGGCACCAGAGGAAAGTGAGACGATGCCTTGGATTCAGCCACGATTTGCAGATTTCCAAATTATCTGAAAATATTGTGGAAAGACCATCTCCTACGGAGAACAGAGCGTAAAGCTCATCGTCCTTGCTGGGGACAACCACAAATGCCCCAATAAACCCTAATTTGTTGTTTTCTTTTTTTTTTGCTCCAGTTGAGCCATTTTCAATTCCCTGTTTTTTCGTTTCTCCCCATGAGAAATAAAAAAAAAATATAAAAGTGTTCAGAAAACCCCCAAAATTTTAAAATGTTCAAAAAACAATAAAAAAAATATAAAACAACAAAAAGAAGAAAAAAAACAGTTATTTTTAGAACTACCTCCAATTTCTAAAAAAAGGCTATATTTTATTCATTTTTCCCCATGGGACGCTCCCCGGTCCGCTCCCCGGTGCGCGTACCGGCCGCTAACCCCCCCCCCCCGCGCAAATGAAAAAAAAAACTTTTATGGCCCCCACATCAAACCTAGGGGGTCAGGGGGGTCTATCCCTGCCCCCTTATGGTCATTTCCCCCTTTGATTTTTCCACCTCTTATGTCTCGATTTTACCGAGACACAAGATGGCGGCCGCTCCGGACTGTTTTGAATGTTTACAGACACCCGAGAGCCAATCAGCTTTCTGTGCGCAAGTCGCGTGGCGCGCCCGGAGCGCTCCCCGGTGCACGTACCGGGGCGCTGCCATAGATATATATATTTTTTTTAACCTAAATTATTCAAAAACCACTGGAGCACATATCTTGAGACATAGCAAAGGCACATCGGCTACCACTCCCTACAATTTTGCCAAGTTTGGTGCAAATCCATTCAGCCGTTCGGGCTAAAAGTGAGTTTGACCGCCCTATGGATATTAACATGGGGAAAACACGTTTTGGGACGCCCCTTTTATCTCGCCCCCCGCTTGACAAATCTACCCAAAACTTTAAAGGAAGGACCGGAGCTCCGCGAGGCAAATTTGAGGAAGTTTTCAGGCAGATTCGTCAACCGGCGCCAAAGTTATTCCAAATAGAAGTTTGAGATTTTGCATTGAAAAAATCCTAACTATAACTACCTACTGGCGACCGCCAGTAGGTAATATATATATATATATATATATATATATATATATATATATATATATATATATATATATATATATATATATATATATATAACTATCCCACCTCATCCCCCCAACTATATTTGATACCGAAGATACATAAAAATCCAACACGACCCCCAGGGAGACCAATAATCTCGGCCACTGGCGGTTTGTTCGAAAACACTAGTATTTATGTGGACCATTTCCTACAACCTTATGTTAAAGACTTACCGGCCTATGTATAAGACAGTGGGGACTTCCTTCGAAAATTGTATGATTTTGATTGGAATGGAGAATATGTATTTATGACCTTGGATGTGCAGTCATTATATACGAGCATTCGACACACTGACGGCCTGAAAGCTTTACAACATTACCTCAACAAAAGACCCATTGCACTGTACCAACACTCTTTGATGTTATTACAAATGGTAGAGTGGTATTTAAACAACAACACGTTCTTATTTGACAGATTGCACTATAAACAGCTACAAGGTTCGGCTATGGGTACTTGCTTCTCCCCCAGTTATGCTAATTTTCATATGGGCTGGTGGGAGGAGCAAGTACTGGCAACCACGCAGGCAACTAACATGACAGAACACGTGATACTCTACAAACGTTACATAGATGATATTTTCATCTTATGGAAAGGGTCAGTTGAGAGCGCTGAAGTTTTCGCCACAGAAATCAATGAGAACGCACATAGGGGCTGATTATGATTGCGGTTTTTACGCATCCTCGGGGCCGGCGGAAGCCACCGCCGGCCCCGAGGATGCGGAAAAACCGCAGCGGACTGACCAAGGACCCACCGCCACATTAGAATGGCTGGTGGGTCCTGGTTTCCGTCCGCAGCTTTTCCGCCGCGGTCGGCTTACAACCGCGGCGGAAAAGCTCTGATATGGTGACGGTGTCTCTCAGACACCGTCCGCCATATCAGGATGGGCTTTTAAAAGTGCTTTTCCGCGGCGGGTTTTCCGCCGTGGAAAAGCATACGGATCTTCACCTAGGGGGCCCGTTGCGGGCCCCCTAGGTGAAGGGGTGTGGGGGGTGCACATGGGGGGTACCTATGGTACCCCCCTGCATTTGCATGCAGAAAGCGGCAGGCACCGCGCGGTGCCTGCCTCTTTCTGCATGCAAATGCAATGAGTGCATTTTTAACATTGCCACGGGTGCAGCTTGAAGCTGCACCCGCTGCAATGTTAAAAATAGAGGATGTGACCCCCAGGGTGGCGGTCACATCCTAATCGCACAGGAGGGGACTCCGCAGCCCATGCGGACGTCCCCTCCTCCTCAATGATCGCGGACGGACGCAAGTCCGTCCGCGATCATAATCGGCCCCTTAATTTGAGGTTTACATGCTCCACAAGTACAAAGACTATCCAGTTCCTAGGCTTAGAACTGTATGTAGAGCAGAACAAGATACAGACCAGAACATACAGAAAACCAACGGCGGGAAACGCAGTGCCTTATGCACGAAGCTTTCACCCGGTCAAACTTCCATTCCTTATGCAGAATGTCTGCGTATGACTCACAATTGCAGCACAGAAGCAGGCGCGGATAAGGCTAAAGCCAATTTATTTGAGAGGCTTGGCAAAAGAGGGTACAGGCCACAAACTTTGGCAAAGGCAGAACAGAAATGTAAAAATAAGAACAGGAAGGATCTTTTATTTGCAACTAAAGAGGCAAATAAAGACAGTCAATCTAAGTCCACTTCCAACATCCCAAGAATGATAACGGGATACAATACATACCACAATCATGTGAGGAGAATTCTGCAAAAACACTGGCCACTAGTACATAATGACCCTGTAATAGGACAATTGAATGGTACCACACCTTCAATAACATTCAGGAAGGCGAAGTCAATGCGTAGCCAATTGGTTTGCAATGTACAGACTATGGTCAAGCCTGTCACATGGCCAACGAGTCAGAAAGGCTTTAGAAAGTGCCTCAAATGTAAAGCGTGCAAGCAAGGAGTTAATACCAAAGAGGTGATAGTACCTTTATGAAACAAACCCTACACCATCAGAGGTAGCTACTCTTGTAAGACAGAGTATGCTGTCTATGTCCTTGTTTGCAGTTGAGGTAAGCACTACGTAGGAAGCACCATTCATCAGGCCCACATCAGAATCCTACAGCATTTGCGAGCCATAAACAACGATGATCAAACAAACCTACCCGGTGGCCAGACACATAAACAAATCACATACAGGGAACATCAAACATCTCTCCTATTTTGTCATCGACAGTGTCCCAAAGAACACCAGAGGGGGTAACTGCAGGTTGGCCCTAAGACGTCTGGAATCTAGGTACATTATCCTGCTAGATTCCAAGATCCCCAATGGGTTAAACTCGGACGAAGCATTAACAGTACACTTATAGTCCAGCGTAGCTCTTCTCTCTAACCAAGACCCACTCCTAAAATATCATCTGCAACTTCACTTATGTAAATACTTTCTTTTTGCTTAGTTTATTATTTAATTCACTATTTTCCCAACACAAAATCACTCTAATACACATGATGGAGAGCACAACCAGACATACACGGACACGCAATAAAGGTAGGGAATTAATGCAGAGGGTATCCACCATGGGTTCACTCTGAGGCATTCGAGTCAACACTGTTTAAATTTAAGTGGCACAAAATATCCTAACTCCACTTGGAGACGAGGCTCGTTTTAAGGTGTTCTTGACAAAATGATTAAAGTCCAGTTCCATTTGCCTTGTATACACAGAATGTAACAGAATATTATCTGTGAATCCTTGGTATGTATTTTTCCTTAGCATACTGAAACTAGCATTTTGAGCGCCATAAAGCCATGAATCGTGACCTCAGTCAGGAACAGCAGGAACCCGGAACAAAGTGATTAGGATGCATTTTAATCTCTGTACCTCTCCTTATTATTTTAATGCAATACAACTCTGCATATTTACTAGCCTGGTGCTGACCTACCCACGTTCTAAAACAAGCACGATGATGCCGGTTTTGCAATGATGTAAATTGTTAAAATCGGTTTACTTGTTACTTTGTTTATAATTTCTAAACATGGTTGAATATATAATGTAATTGCTTCATATCACTACAAGGGATCATAAAAGCATTGTTTAAAATTTTAAAGTGGCTAATGCGATGTGTACTCGAGGAGTGCATTTAACTCTTCTATGTTCATTGCCGATCATGTCATGACTCATGGTAACCAAAGTGACGAACAGCCAGTCACACCATAGCGTTTTTGAATGTGTTGGAATGCATTTAATTGACAGCGTCACTTTTGGCAGATGAAGTGAGCAAGGCGGAGGCTTCCGACGAAACGCGTCTTTTTGCAGCAAGATGGAATAAATCATCTTTCTTGAGTTGAAATTCACGGTGTCAGTGCCTTCCTTGATCGGAGTGGATGTGGACTGGTACATGTATATATATATATATATATATATATATATACACAGGCGAAGGTGTTCCGACGCGCTGGGGGTGTAACAGGTGGGGTGAAGGTCAGCCGATCCTAGCCCTTCGCACTACAGATTCCACAATGCAGAGGGAGCTGCAGACACCGCCCACTAGGGAAAGGACTTCCACGTGTGTTTCTGCAGCGAATGGACTTGGGGCGGCAAGTCCGCAAAACATCTTCCCTCTAAGCGGTGGAAAGAGCGTCCCTACCAATCCAGTGAGGCGCTCTGTTTCTGTTAAAAGTGGACAGTGAATCTTATAGAGTAATTGGCATCTGAGGAAGGCACGGAGTGCCGAAATGCATCATGCCGCTCTTTGTACTGAGAATAAAAGTGCTTGGATCGACTTACCTGTGTGGGCTTTCGTTCTTCTGACAGGAAGAGACGTGGAGGTTAGATGTTTCATGCGTGGCCACTCGCACTTGAGCCCCCACCCTGAAGAGTCTGGCGTATCGTGGCAAATGGTGGAAAATCTCAAAGCGCTTGGGAAACGCCAGACCGCCGTAACTCTCAGCGCGTTGACAGGATGGATAAGACTGGATCATGACTTCATGAAGACGCCTCAGCTTACACAGGCGAAGGTGTTCCGACGCGCTGGGGGTGTAACAGGTGGGGTGAAGGTCAGCCGATCCTAGCCCTTCGCACTACAGATTCCACAATGCAGAGGGAGCTGCAGACACCGCCCACTAGGGAAAGGACTTCCACGTGTGTTTCTGCAGCGAATGGACTTGGGGCGGCAAGTCCGCAAAACATCTTCCCTCTAAGCGGTGGAAAGAGCGTCCCTACCAATCCAGTGAGGCGCTCTGTTTCTGTTAAAAGTGGACAGTGAATCTTATAGAGTAATTGGCATCTGAGGAAGGCACGGAGTGCCGAAATGCATCATGCCGCTCTTTGTACTGAGAATAAAAGTGCTTGGATCGACTTACCTGTGTGGGCTTTCGTTCTTCTGACAGGAAGAGACGTGGAGGTTAGATGTTTCGTGCGTGGCCACTCGCACTTGAGCCCCCACCCTGAAGAGTCTGGCGTATCGTGGCAAATGGAGAAAATCTCAAAGCGCTTGGGAAACGCCAGACCGCCGTAACTCTCAGCGCGTTGACAGGATGGATAAGACTGGATCATGACTTCATGAAGACGCCTCAGCTTACACAGGCGAAGGTGTTCCGACGCGCTGGGGGTGTAACAGGTGGGGTGAAGGTCAGCCGATCCTAGCCCTTCGCACTACAGATTCCACAATGCAGAGGGAGCTGCAGACACCGCCCACTAGGGAAAGGACTTCCACGTGTGTTTCTGCAGCGAATGGACTTGGGGCGGCAAGTCCGCAAAACATCCTCCCTCTAAGCGGTGGAAAGAGCATCCCTACCAATCCAGTGAGGCGCTCTGTTTCTGTTAAAAGTGGACAGTGAATCTTATAGAGTAATTGGCATCTGAGGAAGGCACGGAGTGCCGAAATGCATCATGCCGCTCTTTGTACTGAGAATAAAAGTGCTTGGATCGACTTACCTGTGTGGGCTTTCGTTCTTCTGACAGGAAGAGACGTGGAGGTTAGATGTTTCGTGCGTGGCCACTCGCACTTGAGCCCCCACCCTGAAGAGTCTGGCGTATCGTGGCAAATGGTGGAAAATCTCAAAGCGCTTGGGAAACGCCAGACCGCCGTAACTCTCAGCGCGTTGACAGGATGGATAAGACTGGATCATGACTTCATGAAGACGCCTCAGCTTACACAGGCGAAGGTGTTCCGACGCGCTGGGGGTGTAACAGGTGGGGTGAAGGTCAGCCGATCCTAGCCCTTCGCACTACAGATTCCACAATGCAGAGGGAGCTGCAGACACCGCCCACTAGGGAAAGGACTTCCACGTGTGTTTCTGCAGCGAATGGACTTGGGGCGGCAAGTCCGCAAAACATCTTCCCTCTAAGCGGTGGAAAGAGCGTCCCTACCAATCCAGTGAGGCGCTCTGTTTCTGTTAAAAGTGGACAGTGAATCTTATAGAGTAATTGGCATCTGAGGAAGGCACGGAGTGCCGAAATGCATCATGCCGCTCTTTGTACTGAGAATAAAAGTGCTTGGATCGACTTACCTGTGTGGGCTTTCGTTCTTCTGACAGGAAGAGACGTGGAGGTTAGATGTTTCGTGCGTGGCCACTCGCACTTGAGCCCCCACCCTGAAGAGTCTGGCGTATCGTGGCAAATGGTGGAAAATCTCAAAGCGCTTGGGAAACGCCAGACCGCCGTAACTCTCAGCGCGTTGACAGGATGGATAAGACTGGATCATGACTTCATGAAGACGCCTCAGCTTACACAGGCGAAGGTGTTCCGACGCGCTGGGGGTGTAACAGGTGGGGTGAAGGTCAGCCGATCCTAGCCCTTCGCACTACAGATTCCACAATGCAGAGGGAGCTGCAGACACCGCCCACTAGGGAAAGAACTTCCACGTGTGTTTCTGCAGCGAATGGACTTGGGGCGGCAAGTCCGCAAAACATCTTCCCTCTAAGCGGTGGAAAGAGCGTCCCTACCAATCCAGTGAGGCGCTCTGTTTCTGTTAAAAGTGGACAGTGAATCTTATAGAGTAATTGGCATCTGAGGAAGGCACGGAGTGCCGAAATGCATCATGCCGCTCTTTGTACTGAGAATAAAAGTGCTTGGATCGACTTACCTGTGTGGGCTTTCGTTCTTCTGACAGGAAGAGACGTGGAGGTTAGATGTTTCGTGCGTGGCCACTCGCACTTGAGCCCCCACCCTGAAGAGTCTGGCGTATCGTGGCAAATGGTGGAAAATCTCAAAGCGCTTGGGAAACGCCAGACCGCCGTAACTCTCAGCGCGTTGACAGAATGGATAAGACTGGATCATGACTTCATGAAGACGCCTCAGCTTACACAGGCGAAGGTGTTCCGACGCGCTGGGGGTGTAACAGGTGGGGTGAAGGTCAGCCGATCCTAGCCCTTCGCACTACAGATTCCACAATGCAGAGGGAGCTGCAGACACCGCCCACTAGGGAAAGGACTTCCACGTGTGTTTCTGCAGCGAATGGACTTGGGGCGGCAAGTCCGCAAAACATCTTCCCTCTAAGCGGTGGAAAGAGCGTCCCTACCAATCCAGTGAGGCGCTCTGTTTCTGTTAAAAGTGGACAGTGAATCTTATAGAGTAATTGGCATCTGAGGAAGGCACGGAGTGCCGAAATGCATCATGCCGCTCTTTGTACTGAGAATAAAAGTGCTTGGATCGACTTACCTGTGTGGGCTTTCGTTCTTCTGACAGGAAGAGACGTGGAGGTTAGATGTTTCGTGCGTGGCCACTCGCACTTGAGCCCCCACCCTGAAGAGTCTGGCGTATCGTGGCAAATGGTGGAAAATCTCAAAGCGCTTGGGAAACGCCAGACCGCCGTAACTCTCAGCGCGTTGACAGGATGGATAAGACTGGATCATGACTTCATGAAGACGCCTCAGCTTACACAGGCGAAGGTGTTCCGACGCGCTGGGGGTGTAACAGGTGGGGTGAAGGTCAGCCGATCCTAGCCCTTCGCACTACAGATTCCACAATGCAGAGGGAGCTGCAGACACCGCCCACTAGGGAAAGGACTTCCACGTGTGTTTCTGCAGCGAATGGACTTGGGGCGGCAAGTCCGCAAAACATCTTCCCTCTAAGCGGTGGAAAGAGCGTCCCTACCAATCCAGTGAGGCGCTCTGTTTCTGTTAAAAGTGGACAGTGAATCTTATAGAGTAATTGGCATCTGAGGAAGGCACGGAGTGCCGAAATGCATCATGCCGCTCTTTGTACTGAGAATAAAAGTGCTTGGATCGACTTACCTGTGTGGGCTTTCGTTCTTCTGACAGGAAGAGACGTGGAGGTTAGATGTTTCGTGCGTGGCCACTCGCACTTGAGCCCCCACCCTGAAGAGTCTGGCGTATCGTGGCAAATGGTGGAAAATCTCAAAGCGCTTGGGAAACGCCAGACCGCCGTAACTCTCAGCGCGTTGACAGGATGGATAAGACTGGATCATGACTTCATGAAGACGCCTCAGCTTACACAGGCGAAGGTGTTCCGACGCGCTGGGGGTGTAACAGGTGGGGTGAAGGTCAGCCGATCCTAGCCCTTCGCACTACAGATTCCACAATGCAGAGGGAGCTGCAGACACCGCCCACTAGGGAAAGGACTTCCACGTGTGTTTCTGCAGCGAATGGACTTGGGGCGGCAAGTCCGCAAAACATCTTCCCTCTAAGCGGTGGAAAGAGCGTCCCTACCAATCCAGTGAGGCGCTCTGTTTCTGTTAAAAGTGGACAGTGAATCTTATAGAGTAATTGGCATCTGAGGAAGGCACGGAGTGCCGAAATGCATCATGCCGCTCTTTGTACTGAGAATAAAAGTGCTTGGATCGACTTACCTGTGTGGGCTTTCGTTCTTCTGACAGGAAGAGACGTGGAGGTTAGATGTTTCGTGCGTGGCCACTCGCACTTGAGCCCCCACCCTGAAGAGTCTGGCGTATCGTGGCAAATGGTGGAAAATCTCAAAGCGCTTGGGAAACGCCAGACCGCCGTAACTCTCAGCGCGTTGACAGGATGGATAAGACTGGATCATGACTTCATGAAGACGCCTCAGCTTACACAGGCGAAGGTGTTCCGACGCGCTGGGGGTGTAACAGGTGGGGTGAAGGTCAGCCGATCCTAGCCCTTCGCACTACAGATTCCACAATGCAGAGGGAGCTGCAGACACCGCCCACTAGGGAAAGGACTTCCACGTGTGTTTCTGCAGCGAATGGACTTGGGGCGGCAAGTCCGCAAAACATCTTCCCTCTAAGCGGTGGAAAGAGCGTCCCTACCAATCCAGTGAGGCGCTCTGTTTCTGTTAAAAGTGGACAGTGAATCTTATAGAGTAATTGGCATCTGAGGAAGGCACGGAGTGCCGAAATGCATCATGCCGCTCTTTGTACTGAGAATAAAAGTGCTTGGATCGACTTACCTGTGTGGGCTTTCGTTCTTCTGACAGGAAGAGACGTGGAGGTTATATATATATATATATATATATATATATATATATATATATATATATATATATATATATATATTACCTACTGGCTATCGCCAGTAGGTATATATAGTTAGGATTAATTCCCTATGGGATTTCTGAAAATTCTATGTCTAATAACTTTGGCGTTTGTGGACGGAATCGGCTGAAATTTTCAGGAAAATGGCACATTTTGTTTCTGAGCAGCCCCTGAAAATTTGGTGGGGTTTCGTCAAGGGGGGGCCGAGAAAAAAGGGGGGTCCCAAAACGCGTTTTTCCCATTCATTTTTCCATGGGGCCTTTGGCCTCACTTTTAGCTCGAACGGCTGAATGGATTTGCACGAAACTTGGCAAAATTGTAGGGACTGTTAGCCCGATGTGCCTTTGCTAGGTCTCAATATATGTGCTTCAGTGGATTTTGAGAAATTAACGTTTAAATCAAGATATATATCTGTAACAGCGCTCCGTGCAGCGATCCGGTCCGCTTACTTTTCGCTTATCGGAACTTTGCGCGCAGAAAGCTGATTGGCTCTCCGGTGTCTGTCAACATTCTAAACAGTCCGGAGCGGCCGCCATCTTGTCTCTCGGTAGGATCGAGAGAGAAGAAGAGGTGAAAAACGAAAGGGGAATTTAATGAAAGGGGGCAAGGTATCCCCCTCTTGACCCCCTAGGATTGTTGTTGGGGTTATTAAAGGGTCCCGTGGGGAAAATAAAAAAAAAATTATTTTTCACGGTAGAAGCGTTTCCCGGGGCGCGAACTGGGCCGCAAACTGGTAGCGAAACGAGAATTCGCCATTTTGTGCTTCGTTTTAATTGTTTAGAGACAAAAATTATCGCCGCACATCGGCCACAATGCATGAATATCGTTGAAAAGTCAGCGATATTCATGCATTATCCAGCAAATGCTCTTAGCCGTGTTATCCACCTTCCATTGGATAACATGGCTAAAAACTGCTCTGTGCGTGTTTTTTTTTTTTTTTTTTTTTTTGCTGCGTGACGTTTGTTAACGTTCGATTCGATGGAAATCAGGAAGTGGTGACCACCATTTTGTCACTGCGAGTAAATATTTTGTTATAAATGAATCCTTATTGATAAACATTGTCTGCGCCATCTTGCGTTTTGTCCAATGCCACAATTTTGTCGTGCACGGCAGCCATTTTAGATGCCTTGACCAGGGCCACTCTCTGCACGCCGCCGATTCTCAGCATGGCTCCCCACCCTCGCACGCATCTCCCCCACGCAATGGTCACCCCCGCTCTCTCTCTCATGCATGGGCCATATACTTCCCCCCATCTGCGCTGCTCTTCTCTGAGAATCACACCCTGTGCCTGCCCGACACCTCCCTTTCACCCTATTCACTACCGCACCCTCTGACACTCCTCTTCCTCTGTGTCCGATTGTCCAGGCCGGACCTAGGCTATCACGTAGCCCTGCGAATGTAGTTTATGACCCCAGCTGTAGAGTATCCAGACATGCCAACCCTCCCGATTCAGGCGTGAGACTACTGATTTCAGTGCTAGTCTTTCGCTTCCTGATTCCTGCAAGGAAAAACCCGGGGGCATATTACCAACAACTAGCGGTAATTTTGTCTCTAACTTGTTTAGAGACAAAAATTATCGTTGCACATCGGCGAATTATATCGCACATAAACTTGCTATTAGCAAGGTTTATCGCAAATGCGATAAAAAACGGCCGCAATGCATGAATATCGTTGAAAAGTCAGCGATATTCATGCATTATCCAGCAAATGCTCTTAGCCATGTTATCCACTTCCCATTGGATAACATGGCTAAAACTGCTCAGGGCAGGTGTTAGGTTTTGGAGATATTCGCTCTTAGCGCGAATATCTCCAAAAGTTGGTAATAGGAGATAGCGATGGTTAGGGACTGTTTCCAGTCGCTAAAATCTTGGCACGCCCACTTTGCATGTCATTAGTGATAAATATCACTGATATGCAAAGCGGGGCTCAAGATGGTCGCTATCTCCTTTTAGCTGTCACTAACTGGTGTTAGCGACAGCTTGGTAATAGGGAGATAATTTTATCTCTTTTTTTTTGGCTTTTAAAGCCAAAAAAGTGGAAATAAACCCCCTTGATAATATGCCCCATGATTTCTCGGGGGTTTTAGCTGACAGGGCTTGGTATTGTGTTACGTGCTAATTCTTCCAGGAAACGTCAGAGGGTCGATGCAGGGGTTATAGAAGGGGTGATAAACCATTTAAGCCTCATGAACAAGCGCATGGTCTTTTAAAGATTTGTGAAGTACTCGGGGCGGCTGTGTGTGTGTGCCCTCTTTCAGGAGCGGGCGGGGGGCACTGCCAGCAACTTGCCAGGCCAGGCAGTGTTCAACACGTGCATCACCCTTTCTCTGCCTGCTATTGCGCTCCATGCTTCGGAAAGGTAAGAAAAAGAATGTGCATTTGAGTTTGAAATGTCCGATCTTGTAGCAGTACACTTGCAAAGCCCACACATGACAATAACCCGATTCAAGGCCCCATTCATCCGATTTTTTAAACATATATAGCACTCCAACAAAGTTAGATTTTAAAACTTTATTAACATTTAACTATAACGAACGCAACAAAAACTGTAAATATATTTAACCATTTTTTGAAATTAACCAGAACTATAACGATAACAACAACAAGAACAATATTATAACTTTTATGCCTAAATTACACAAACATTTAGCTAATCTGCTAAAGGGGGGAGTCGCCATTTCTTTACAATAATCAATAATGAAAAATCCACATCAATAGGGTTGTCCGTTTTCTCGATGCAGCACTATAGTGCAACATAGACAGCACCTGGGGTGTCAAGAGTGAACAGGTCTTTCTTTGTTCCTTAAGATGTTATTTGTGTCAACCTCTTCCGAGAATGCTGATGCGTTAGGGATTTCCTTGTGACAGCTGCTTCATAGACAGACGATATCTTTGTTAAGTCATTAGTGTTAAGTGTGTCTGAAACTCCAGTGCCCTTCTGTTTTACTTTCCACAGACACTACAGAGTTTTGTGTGTTGTTCTTCTGAGCGACAATTATTCCAGAGGTTTCAGGTTTACTTGTTTTGTCCTGCAGTGAGTTAACAGCTTTAGAGACTTCATGTTTATTTGCTATGTCCTGCTGTTCGTCAACTGCTTCAGAGACGTCAGCCTCATTTGTTATGTTTGACTAGATCCTGGACCTGCCCGGCCGCGCCCAAAATGGCGCCGGTGTAAATGGGACTCGTAACTGCTTGTTGTGTACTGGTTGCCCAATCTTGATATCACGAGATACATATGCAGTTTTGAAGCACATGGCGGAGGCTCGTCTACTGTAGTGGGGCGCCCCTTTATCGTTTCAGTCGCCATTCCGCCCGCTTTTGCTACACTGTGCATTTTCCGCCATTCAGCTGTTTACCGCCCGCTCTTACGGCTACAGCGTCTCGCTCACCATGTAGTTGAGTTGCTCCCACTCTTGCTGTGCAGCGATAGGCGGCTTCCACAGGACTCTTAAAATGGCGGCCGGCTCTTCGGATTTGGGCCTGGTCCGGTACAATGGCCCTGGGACACCTTGGAACTCGGACGCTTGTCTGCCATGGCTTGGGTTCCATTCTCGAAAGCGTCCCCTCAGCCTTGAAGATTGTACAAAAGTCTTGGGGGCCGTCGACTCCCGCAGGCTTCCGGTGGGGAGCGGCTGCCATGATTGCTTGCGAAATGGCCATGACGGAGCTACGAGATGGTGGTGCTCTCATGGTGACGCCAGCTTCAGTCTGAAACATCCAGAAACAAGGTGGGGCTTTCATCGTTTGGGAAAAAAAATGTTTTAATCCAATGAAAAGTGTTATTTTTAGGTCACATGACCTAGTCTTACATCATTAGGAAAAGAAAAGTAAAATGAACCAATGAAAAGTTTTATTAACAAGTCACATGACCTGTTATGCTTACGTTACGCGCTGCGCGGCGCGCTCTGGATCGTTTCCGGGAAGCTGCGCCTTGCGCACCGGAGCACTTCCGGGTGCGCTAACACGTCGCGTCATATGACGCATTACGCGACAATGCAGGTCCAGAATATAGTCAAAATGTCTCCACCAACCAGCGGTCGGAATACAACCGCTTTCAGCAGTCCAAAAAGTTCGGTTAAATCTTAAGAGCGGGAGCAACTCAACTACATGGTGAGCGAGACGTTGTAGTCGCAAGAGCGGGCGGTAAACAGCTGAATGGCGGAAGAGGCACAGAGTACCAAAAGCGGGCGGAATGGCAACTAAAACGGTAAAGGGGCGCCCCACGACAGCGTGTCTTCAGGTCAAACGGATTGTGGGACAAGGTCCAGAATGGAAGATTCTTCAAAAGGGAAAAAATTCCGCCGGACCCCGGGAGCCGGCCGCCTATGCCGGGGGCGATCTCAGGCGTCACCAGGGCAACACGACTTGGGGAGGGGGCAGGAGCCAAGCGCCCCCTCTCAGTCCGCGCCATCTCACCGCCTCTCGGGGGCCTCCGTCAAGCGGTTTAGGGAGGCACCGTATCACATTGTTTTCCAATGCAGTCAGGTCCACAAATGGACCCCACTTACTTTGAATAGTGAAGCTGCAGCAGGTGCAAATAAGGTTTAAACAGTGTTACAAGAGCTGCTTCGAACTCTGAAGTATGGCACTCAACAACCAGGACTTATGCCATTTGTGTAAGGCAGTGACATGGAAGCAACTTAGGCACTAAAAGCATGAACGAACATTCACGTATGAAAATCTTATTTGGGGAAGGGGTAGAATCCAAACGCCCCCTGCCAGTTCGCGCCACTACACCGTATGTGGAAAATCTGAAGCCATCGTTCTACAAACTCTCAACGCTTGCTATCAGTGCATGAGTTTCATGCTCGATCGATTGAGCTAGCCGGATCGGGCAATAAAAAGTATAAAATAGTTATGTAAATAGTTATTTAATAAAATGTTTTACTCTGTTTCTTTGCTGGTGTGTTGTGTATATTTATAATATTTGCATAGGGTTTGTCGTTATTTTGGGCGGGGTGGGTGGCGGAGTCGAGCTGTCTTGCAGCCCTCATGGTGTGGAGCTCAGTTCATTTCACTATTTTCGTATTTCTCATGAAGGGTTGTTCCTAATGTTTGTATTTTACTGAGGTCAAAAAGAGATCGAATTAGTGGTCTACTGATTTTGCTCGATTACTTTTATTTTTTTACACGATTTTTCACTATCTGCAAAGATTAAACAGAGTATTGTGACTTTGTGCTTGTTTGTAAATAGAGAATGATCCAAAGAGAACCAATTGTAAAACAGTAAATGCTTGGATAATAATCAATCAAATGGAGAGACAAGCAAGTAAGACGGATTACAACAGGGGCAAAGATCTGCGTTAACTACCGTTCACTATCTGCAAAGAGAGAGTACTACTAAGAGAAAAGAGGGGAGTGGGGGGGGGCGTTCAAAGCACATCAGCGTGCATAAATACGAAATGTTTTTACTGATCACGTACTTGACATTTGACAGCTTTTGATATTAGCTTTTAAAAAACCATTAAAATTCAATGAAAAAACCATTGGTTTTAGGCCATATATAGTTAGGGATTTGCATTTACAAAACCTTATTTTACTCGCATAAAACCATTGAAATTCCATATATAGTTAGATGCGCTAACTATATATCGCGCACCCGCAATCCACTGCTGATGATGTCACATATTACATCATTCATGACATGGTCAGTGACATCACTGATGACATCACTGATGACATCACTCATGTGATAATACAATGAACCTCTTCAGACTCTAATATAACCTTACATACACTCAGTATAAACAGACACTCACAGACTGTCACTCATCCATGGAGTTACTCACACACCTAGTCAGTCATGCAAAGAATCAATCACACCTCCATTTCCTCAACTATACAGTTATACACACCTTACTTATTCAAACATATTCTAACACATATTTACTCTCTTATACAATCCCTGATACAAGCTCACAGTGATCCATACAGCCACTCACACATTCACTGGCTCTTATCCACAGTTATTTATATATGTCAACTCTCACATGTATTGTGTTTTACATACGTATTTACTTGCACATGTAGCACTGAGATATCCATTCACTCACCAACACACCCATGCACAGTCAACCGCCCATATAGCTGTTTCCACATGCACTCTTGAACTCATACACCTAGTGAATCAACTGCTTACACATCTATGCAGAGAGTCACACACCTCCCAGCCACCCACACACACACTCAGCCTCCCATTCAAATACTTGGGCAACCAATCAATAACCCATATAGCCACTCTTATAGCTACTGATCAACACATGCAGCAGCTTACACAACAACAAACATACTGATGCACAAATTAAGACAGTTTAGTCACTAACCCATGCACTCAATGAGACACATTTAATCACTCTTTCATACAGTCAGTCATGCACCTACTAAATTCTTCATCCAGACACTTATACATCCACTCATTCTTCAATATGTAAAACATATTTAAACTTTACAGAAACATAGTCACTGGATGTTGTCATCAGTGATGTCATCAGTGATGTCACTGACCATGTCATGAATGATGTAATATGTGACATCATCAGCAGTGGATTGCGGGTGCGCGATATATAGTTAGCGCATCTAACTATATATGGAATTTCAATGGTTTTATGCGAGTAAAATAAGGTTTTGTAAATGCAAATCCCTAACTATATATGGCCTAAAACCAATGGTTTTTTCATAGAATTTTCAAGGTTTTGTAAATGCAAATTCCTAACTATATATGGACTATAACCTATGTTTTTTTCATTGAATATATATATATATATATATATATATATATATATATATATATATATATATCACAATCCTTCGAAGAAGCAGGCACCGACTCCGTGGGATTCAGATCAAGGGTCTTTATTTGCAAGTAAAAAGTATATAGTATAAGTGCAATGATGCGATTTAAATGCCCAAGGTTATCATTGTCACACTAGGGGACTTTTTGCCCTGGAGTTTGGGGTCATCTATGATACCAATACTTTATGGTCTCTGATATCTCTTGTTAATTTTATACAGAGTGTCACTCTGAAGGTGCCCGGCATTTCCACTGCAGCTTGTTGACATTTTAACATTTACCATTTTGATGTTTTTTCCTGCACTGCTTTTGGTATGTAGGTCTTGAATAACTCCGACGCCCACAGGTGCCCTAGAGGGAGCTCCATAACATAATACTATCCTGTAAATATTATAGCCAATGGGACAGTCAGACTGGCCTCTTCTATGAGAACCAAGTTCTCCCTTTGCAGTCTCAGAGACACCTGCTCACGCTAGGGCTCCCCACAGCCAGTCTTACAAGTGGTATTAATGAGAGAAGGGGCAGAAAGTCTCGGGTCCTTACAGGTCTAGGTGGCCACTCCCAAAGGTTTGAATTTTGGGACTCAGTCACACCGTGGAGGTACTCAACAACTGGCAATCCTCAAGTCCCCACCGCTTATCTCACATACTCCACGTGCTCCGTGTGTCGTCCTACTCCATTCGCAGCCAATATTTTTCTGAATTTCAAAGTGGTGGTGGGACGCCATGACTCATGATCAGAATAGGCTCACGGGACTCAAACCGCTCACCACAGGCACCCATATTGGCATCCTCTCATCCACTGTGTACATCACCATCTTCAAGGAGTACTGATGGCTCCTTTACTATCAGTGTAATGGAGTGGCAGGATTTATGATTTGTTCTGAGAACCATAGATGGCAAATCTCAGTAGCTTGACATGTGACCCAAACCATAAGTCAGGTTGTGGCTGTGTTATATCAGGCATGGCCGCCACAGGTAAGAGTGGTGGGGTGAGGCGGGACGGGGTGGGCGGGAAGTCGACAGATGATGAGACAGGTAACATTAAATAAAAATTTTTTTAAAGCACTTACTTTGCACTCGCCGCTGTGGAAGGTGAGCAAATAACTACTCAGGAAATGTTTAAGATAGGCTAATTATTAATTTAGAGGCAAATTTGCTATGCTCCTAAACAGCAACCATCCTTTTTTAAAATTGTCTCTGGTCACCTCCAGGCAGCATTTCTCGAAAAATAAAAATGAATAGCACCAGTTTGATGAAATTGTGGAATCTGCATAAACACATTTTTTTCCTTTCTTTATCTATTTTATTTACTTTCCTTTATCATCCTTTAACAACTATATGTAATTTATGGTCTCAGTTATCCTTTTACCTTCTGCATAATCTCAGTCCTCTTTCTTTCTTGATAAGTAGTGGCAATTTCTCCACAAAACTTCAAGTGCCATTTAACTCAGGCCCAGAAATATAATGACAGTTAATAATAATTGCTGGTCATTAGATATTTACTTATAACTTCCTTTCATCTATTTCTGGTCTGTGAGTTCTCCCCATTACGATTATATAACAAGCAGTGGTGAAACCAATAGGTCTGGCAATTGGCATCAGCCTTTTGGTACCTATTGTTTTGTTATAGTTTTTGCAAAACGTTATTGTGTGATAAGTTGCAGGTCCTCAATAATCTAAACAAAATCATTGGCTAAAGGCTAAAATGTTGTTTTGGTCTCAAAAGAGCACATATTGCCATTAATCTCCCTGGCACTGAAGGGAACTACTTTGTATGTTGATGTGCTCTTTATTAGAAGGCAGCAATCAATAGCTCACGGTAAAGTCCTCTAATGACTGAAGTGGGCTTGCACATTACCCCTTTATGCATGCTGGAGTGAGTGGAAGAAAAAAGTGAATGACAGAACCATAAACTAATTGACGAAGTCTAGATGAAAACCCCTAAAGGTAAAATCAAAAGGTCTTGGCTAACACAGATGTAAAAAAAAAACAATTGGTCTGCCATTGGCTGCAAGGAAAGAATGGAAAAAGAAGGAATACATGAAAGAAGAAGAAAAGAATGAAAGATTATTTAAAGAAGGGAAAGAAATAGAAAGAAACAAAGAAAATGGAACACAATGATAGAAAATAGGGAAGGAAAGAAGGAAGAAGAAAGTAACAAAGGAAAAAAGATGGAAGGGAAACAAGAAGGAAAGAAAGAAAGTCAGACAGAAGGAAAGACAAAAGAAAAATGAAAGAAGAAGGAACAAAGAGAAAAAGAAGGAAAGAAGAAGAATAAAGAACGTGAAGAAGACAAAAAGAAGCAAAGAAAGAAAGAATGACTGAGAAAGAGATGGAAATAGAAAGAAGAAAATACATAAGTAAAGAATGAACAAAAGGAGGAAAGAAGGAATGAAAGAAGAAAGAAGGAAAGAGAGCAAGAACAGAGAAAAGAAGGACAGAAAGAAAGCAGATAGAATGAAGAAAAGATTGAATAAAAAAAGAGAGAAAGATAAAAGGAAGGAAAGAAGGAAGAAAAGGAGGAACGAAAGAAGGAAAGAAAGGAAGGAAGAAAAAAGGGAAAGAAAGAAGACAAGAAATAAAGAGAAAGGAAAGAAAGAAAGTAAAGAAGGACAGAATAAGGAATGGCATTCGAGGGTGCAAAGCTATAGCACTGACATGAGCTTATATTCACAATACATATGAAATGCTGGCTATGCTGTGAAAAAACAGCAGTCAGCATTGGCAGGAGACCGGAACTTATAAAGCTAGTATTTGCTCTGTGCTGTCATCTGGTAGAAAGCCTCCTGCTATCTGATCAGTCTCTACAAACAAAGGCAACACTAAGGTAACAATAATGTGTAGATGTGTTCCTTGTGAATGGACTTAATGCAGTCACTCAAAGTGAAGTTAACCAGTGGTTGAAGTAGGCCTACTGTTTGCCCCGTGCTGTATGCTATAGTGTTCAGAAGCAAAATGTAAATGACACAAGAATAAATTAATGGATGAATATAAGTGTCTGCAAGCCCTTTTATCTAAGTAATTTTGCATATAACTTTGGTAAAATCAAAAGGTCTTGGCTAAAGCCAAACCTAAAAAAGTATTCAAATATCTGTAATATCAGAGAATCAAGGATTAGGAACTAAAAATATAATGAATGAATGAAATGTGATTTATAACTGCGCAGCTTAGCCCAGTGGGCGTCAAGGCGCCTAGCTCAATATCTAGCTGAGTCAACAAGGTGACGGGAACTCACTAGTAGGCTTTAATAAAGCACCAAGTTTTAAGGGCTTTCCTAAAGAGATCCAATGAGGGCTGAGATTTGATCTCCAACAGAAGTGTGTTCCATAATTGGGGGGCCAAGATGGAGAATGCCCTACTCCCCCATCTGACCTTCCTAAAAAGGGGGACTACCAGTTGATTCAGCTCTAGAGAGCGAAGACATCTGCTAGGCACATAGCGGGTAAGCAGAGACCCAAGATCATCAGAAGGGCCTGCCATGAGGGCACTGTAAGTAAGGCAAAGGAGTTTAAAAGAAACCCTAGAAGGAATAGGGAGCCAATGAAGGCTCTTCCTTGCCATAGTAGCAGATGAAAGCCATGGAAGGGCCAGCACAAATCGCACAGCAGCATTCTGCATTCAAATGGTTCTCTTTTCCCTTCCCCATTAACCACTTGGCATGGCTGCAGCCTTCCCAGACTGTTGTGGGAGGTTCCACTGGGCCCAGGAGGTAGCCACCATTCCTCTGCGCTCTTGTCAGCAATCCTTGTCTCTGCCATCGGCATCGAAACTACACTCTATCTGCCTCTTTGTATCTGGATCAGATGTACTGTTCCACTTACTGGTTCCTGATGGGTTTTCTTTCTTCTGTTTGTTTCCTTCAGCTGACACCTCACCATCCTCTGCATTTTCCCAGGTGGCTCTTTAAGAATGTCCACTTTTAGTCCTTCCTCTTTTGTATGTGTCCCTGTATCCCTTTCACTGTCTCTGTCTCTTTAGTTTCTGTCCATGCTGTCCTCACATTTTCTTTTGCTTTCACACCTTGACAGGTTGCCCATTGGAACTAGCCTGGGAAGTGTACTTTACCATCCCCCCTCCTTACATTCTTCTGATAGGGAGGAATGTGTGATGCTGAGAAATCTACATTATTTTGCTCTTTGTTCTACCAATGATATATTTGGAATGTAAAGGCTGTAGAGAAAAGACCCACATTAGTACTTGGGAAGTATTGCTTTTGCCAAATAATTTGTGTGGGGTATGATCAGTATAAAGACCTTCTAAATATTATCTTAATGATTCTTTGCTCATTTAATAGATAGATATTCAGTCTCCTAAACCAAATACTTTTTGTCTCTAGCATAAAGTTTGTATTGATATATATGATGAGCTTTTCATTGCCTTCCTTATATTTCTGTGAAAGAACTGCCCCAAAATCTATTACCAAGGCACTAGTCTGCAACATAAAGGCTTTAGAGAAATCTGGAGACTGTAGAATTGTTTTTGATGAAAATGACTTCTTTTAATTGCCCAAATACCAAACGAATTTTGGGAGTTGGATCTTTTAAAAGTTTTTTAGCATCTTTATTCTGTTTAAACCCTGACTTTTCACCTATCTCAACCACTTTGCCTTGTGATTCTGAGATCCATCACTTCTACATTGACCGGGGAAGGGCCAACCCATTTCTTTAACACATTTAAATGCTTACATTTGGGAGTTATTTTGTTTATCTTCCAACTCTAGTTGGTATATCACTGGGGTCACTCTTTTGAGAATCCTACAAGGATATTGCTATTGACTTGCTCAACCATTCAGAGATAATATCCTATTTTCAGCGAACACACATTTGTTGATGGGCTATTTTGGGTGAGAAAATATGAAACAAAACATACTTAGTAAATTTTATTGGTCAGGGATTCTTTGAATATTTACAAATATCGCATTGAATATTCAATTTTGCCAGAAAAAACAGATGATATACACTTGTCAAGGCACCACTAAACCCTTTATCAATTATTGATGAGCATTTTGAAAGTTTGTATCAGCCTTATCAGCCCACTTCTTCTTTCCAAAAAGAAGTATTCTTAGTTGATTATGCAGCTAACTACCCAGATAACTTTAAGAGAAGGCTACTACCATTCAAATCACTAATGGCATAATAGATGTCTTTTCCAGAGTGGATTTTCCACAAGATTTTAAGGATTTGGGTGTTTTAAACGTTTATCTTACTGTCAGCAGTGGGGAGAAGGAATAATATCCAATCTCGTGTTCAGAATGCCCTCTATTTTGACCTTCTATTGAAACTACATTTTTGTTTCTCTTGAGCTTCTTCAACATATTCTTTCAAAATTTCTCATAGCTTCCCAACTGACTTATATATTCTAGAGTGGTTTTCCATTATCTGGTTGCCTTTCCCAAACCTTTTCAGTCATATCCAATAAGGCTCTTGATTTACGATCAAATAAAAGCTTGAAAGGTGCAAACCATGTACGTTTCTGCTCTTTTAATTGAATGGCAAACAGGAAGATTAGGGGCAATGTATCCCAATTTCTTTTTTCAACTCCAAATCGTTTTTTAAGAGTAGGTTTGAAGGTTGAGTTGTAACACTACATCAATGCATCAGTTTGAACACATTTGATTGATATCAAATTGAGTGCATATTTGAGCCATCATTTTAGACATGACAGCTGTGCACGGTATGTGAGAATTTCTTGTGGCAAACCTAATTGGGAAAAGATGTATGTTATGGCATTAGTGATTTGAAAGGCAGTAGCTTCTCTTAACGGGATTGTTTCAGGTAATTTATTTGGATATTCAGCCAAGACTAGGACACATTTATACTTTTTTAGAAGGAAGAAATGAGACAATAAGATACATACCAAAAGCCTTTTCCACCCTCCGCACAAGCTGCCATTGGGAAATGCATGTATTTGACCTCGGTCTCATCCAGATTCGGCAGTCGAAACCACCGACCAATGGTCGGCGGGTTCCAGACCGCAACAGTGCCGACATTGTAATTAGGCCCTATGTGTTTATTAATGCTTTGACTTCTGTTCAGCAAAATTCTAAGGGGCAATACAATTTTTTTTTCTTTCGAAAACCTTGATTGAAAGTGGTGCACATCAAGTTACAAGGATTTCTAGCAACAGTTCCGCAAAGAAGTAGAGAAGTCACATCAGATATCAATCACAGAAAAGCAGTTATATAATAGCGGCACACCAGAAAACAGCAAGAGGAGTGGCAGGGAATGAAGCATGGAAGGGTAAAGGGGGGCAACAGGTGGGGTGGGGTGCCAACAATGAAGACGAGAGGGAGCGGCAGAGAGCAGGGAGAGGAGGTTGGGGTACTATGGACCAGCACCGGCGACCGCAGCGGGCGGAGTGCTAGCAGGGAGCGCGGTAGAGGTCGCAGAGGGAGAAGCGTTCCGAGAAAGGAGAAATTAAACAAGGGGCTCCCAGACATCACGCAGCCGGCCCGTAACAGGCGTTAGTTCCCAAAATTCGGCCAGAAGCACCTGACAACGTGAAGTGTCCTCAAGCTATGCACCGACCTTAGGTGGGGGTCTCCGGCCGCAGTGCATGGCACCTCTGCGACGCGCGAGAACAAGCAACATAGCAGTGAGCCGGCTGGAGGCATCAGGGCAGTGCTTAGCCAAACCTAGTAGGCAGGTCAATGAGTCTGGTGAGACGGGAGAAGAGGTAATCTCAGTGATGATGGCACACACGTTGCGCCAATATGCCAAAACCGAGGGACACAGCCAGACGAGATGAGAGAAGCATGTCACAGGGGACGAGCACCGGAGACATCTGTCTCCGGGGACTAGGCCCATTCTGTACAGCTGGCTAGGGGAGCAGTAAAGCCTGTGCATTTAAAATGTATGAGGAGAAGGTGATAATTAGGAGATTGATGCTTGTTCTGCTTACAACAATACGACAAGCCCTCCAGGGGGAGATTAACGCCAAGGTCCTCGCTCCTTGCAATGCGGGCTCGATCATTAGAGAGTGAGGATGCCATGAGTGTGGTGGCATAGAGCCTAGAAACCAGTTTGTGAGGAGAAGTGGACGTGTACACCAGGTCGAGGGCAGCCATCGACAGGGGAGGCTGCAAGAACGTGGAGTGTAGCTCCCAACAAGTTGCCCAGAGCTGATAGTAGAGCAGTGTGTCCATTGGGCCAGACCCGGCCGGAAACGAAAAGAAATCGCTGTTAGAGTAGAGGTCCATCAATATGGCCAGACCCAAGCTACAGCACTTCCTTATAGTTCTGCACTTATACATTAACCATACACTACTAATGCATTCTTTCAGTCAAATATACACTATGCATACATTAATCTAAACTTCCACACACTAACATACAAATATAGCTCTTTTTTAACCAGAGAAGTTAGTTCTGAAAAGAACTTTTGTTTTAAAAAATCTGTTTTTGTTTTTCTGAACGATTTTATGATTTTTTTTGTTTTTTTTCAAAAGGAAAAAAAGAGAACTGGAGCAACAAAATAATGAACTTCAGGGGGAAAAAAACCTCTAGCACCGATGGTTGTCTAATGCTCGGCAAACCAAATCCACGGATTGCTCTCCATAGCAGAGCAATCTATTACACTTAATGCAGTGTATTTTTTGCATTAGCGAATTGAGGAGGTATGTCCAGATGTTGGTTCGATAGAGACGTCAATGAAGTGCTTGGTACTACCAATGAAGTTGGTGGGTTCTTCCAGCGTCTTCTACACTACTCGTGTGCCAGGTTAACAGGGTGTAGAGATTTTAAATGTGTTTTAGCATACTTGCGGTCCCGCAAGAATACTTCCTATTAGGTTCTCCACGTGAGAGTACAGCTTTGCAGATTTTGCAAGTGACTTTGGTAGCGTTCACTTTCTTCTGCCCTTCAGGAAATGTAAAACGTGCAGGTTCTGGTAGAAATCCTTCATTATTGGAATTTTCAGAATCAGAGGAATCTTGTTGTGCAGAAGCCATTGTTTTTTAATGAAAATCAAAATCAGGTGTGTGATCACTAAAAAAATTAGGTTCTTCTCAGTAGAGTTGTTGCTCCAAAGAAGGTCTAAGAAGAATGATTGAAATGGGTGGGGTCCTTCGATAGTTAGATTAGGAAGTGTTATGAGCCAATCAAATTTCCTTCTTTCTGGTCACATGGGGTCCGCATAGGGAGCGCACAGGCAGCACGCACCCAGTGCGACTTTGCGAAATTGCATTTAAAAGTAATATAAGTTTATTAAAACTAAAAGATTATTATTTTTATGATTAGCTCAGATAATATTAAATACATATATATCTTTTTAGACATTATAAAATGTTGCGGGAGTCGCGCACTCACTGCGAAAAATACGTATGTGCCGTCATGCCAAAGCACGCGAGCTTCGCATTACGTAATACGTATATGTCGCGTATGCGCTTAGAATCATGTACAGGTTGCATAGTGATCATGCAGGAAAATATGCACCCATCACACACTCTACACGGATCCTACACAACAATCCTAAAATGGTGGCTCGGTTCTGTGCAGTGATCGAGAAAGGTATGCTTTGGGCGCGCGACTCCCCAAACATATTTGAAAAATAACAATAAAGAAATTAATATTAATATATTTAAAAATATATAAAATAAAATAAATAGAATTTCAATATTTTTAAAAACATTTTTTCAATTTATATTAAAAACATGTAATATAATTTAAAAAATAACTAAAAATAAATTGTTTAAATATTGTAGTAAATCAGTATCAAAAAAATTAATAGAACAATTAATATATTTAAAAATTGTAATTGAAAAAGCCTTTGAAATTCACTGAAAAAAACATAGGTTTCAGACATGCTATAGTTAGGAATTAGTTTTTAAAAAACCTTTGAAATTCACTGAAAAAACCATAGGTTTCAGAAATGTTATAGTTAGGAACTAGCCTTTGAAAAAACCTTAGAAATTCACAGAAAAAAACATAGGTTTCAGGGGTGTTATAGTTAGCTGGACATTTCATTCATACAAAACCATTGAAATTCCTCTGGTATAGTTATTTGCACTAACTATACCTCGCGCACCCGCAATCTACTGCTGATGATGTCACATATCACATCATTCATGACATGGTCAGTGATATCATTGATCACATCACTGATGGCATCTCAAATGACGTCACTGTTGATATCACTGAGGACATCATCCTTGTGACAATCTGATACACCTCATCATACACTAGTATAACCTTTCATCACTCACTATAAAATATAAACTACCATTTTTCTTTTGAAACCATTGATGACACACACTACAAGTTTCTAAAAACCCACTCAGTGATTTGTAAATCTACATACATATCTAAACACTTAGCTATAGATTCACTCATACATGCTGTAAAAGATCAATAGAACAATATTAAGTATACTTATACAGCTATATCAACATTACACACCTGCACACATCCTATCCACCTATGCAGTCATCCTACTCACTTATGCAAATAATTGATCATACTTACATTTATTCAGCTACACACTTATACAAACATAACTTTTTTATATTGAAAGTACCTCATACTTAGTGTGTTATAAAATCACTAATACAAGTATACAGTTTTCCATACAGTCACTCAGACAATTACTGATTCTTATGAATACTTAATTATATACACCAACTGTAACATACAGTGCCTTTTATATTTCTACATTATTGGGCATGTATCATTGAGAAATATATTTACTCATCAACACACCCACAAAGAGATTCACTCACCCAAACAATTGTTTGCACATCCAGTCTTAACCTCATATACCTACTGAATCAACTATTTACACATCTTTGGACAGTCACAAACATCCCACCCATCCACATACTCATTCATTCTCGCATACAAATACTCATTTTACTAATTAAAAACTAATATAGAGTTTTAAATAGGTACCAACCACTTATGCAGCAGTTTACACAATAAGAGACAGAGTGATACATATATTCACATAGTTTAATCACTATCCCAATTTAGTGAGACACTTTAACTTAGACACTTACACAGTCAATCACAGTGCTACTAAATTCTCCATCCAGACACTAATACAGCCACTCAGTCTTCAATACCTATTGCTATATATATAATACCTAGTTAAATATGGAACCAAACCACATTCACTGGATAATGTCATCTGTGATGTCCTTCTGTGATGTAATTTGAGATGTCACAGGTGATGTCACTGACCATGTCAAGAATGATGTAATATGTGACATCATCTGAAGTGGATTGCGGGCGCGCAAGTTATAGTTAGTAAAACTAACTATAACGGAGGAATTTCAATGGTTTTGTATGAGTGAAATGTCCAGCTAACTATAACTACCCTGAAACCTATGTTTTTTTCAGTGAATATATTTGTCTGTTTGAAAAATGACTGAAGAATAAATTAAATATTAGAATTTACCTGCGAAAGTACGCCCTCATTTTGTTTACACTGGGCTCAGTGAAAGCGGCGAGAAGATATATATTTATACATACATATATATATATTACCTACTGGCAGTCGCCAGTAGGTAGTTATAGTTCGGACCTATTTGCCATAGGAACTCTGCAACATTCTATTTACAATAACTTTGGCGACGGTTGACAAATCTTATTGAAAATTTCAAAACTCGTGGGGCGCTCCGGTCCGCTCCTATCCTCAATGGTTGGGGGTGATTCATCAAGCGGGTGCAGAGAAAAAGTTTCAAGAATCAGTTACCTGTATATCCTGTTTTCTTCTGTTGGGAAGCTGAAGATTATTCTAACCCACCCCTGAATTCCTTGCTCCAACACACTGAATAGAAACAGAGTGAAGATATCAAGAAACCCAAGGGAGGGGGGAAATGGGACAAAATAAAAACAGAGAAACAAAACACTGCTCCACTGGTAGTTGAACCTTTACGAGCTGGATTCTTGACAGTGTGATATCTAAACAAATAAAAGTTAAGACAAGCACTTTATACTTTTCTTAATTTTCCGATTTCTTATATATATGTATATATGTTAAAACATTAACATCAAAAATACCTCTCTACTCTGGATCAATAGCTTGCCAGAACTGTGGACCTGAATTTAGTGTAACTTCTTCCTTTAAACAAAAAACAAGATCACATTAAGTAAATGTAGCTTGGTTCAAAGCAAGGATTCTTAATATTGATTCCACCTGTATCCATGAGATGGCGCTACTCACTTAATATGGACCTGCTGATGCTTATAAAACAAACTCTGCTACATAGCTTTGTGAATTATAAATGAAATGCGACAAGAAACTCTGCTGTGTTTCATAAGTCTTTTGTATTCATTCTCTGACCTCCATCCAAACTGTTTCGCCCCTCAAAGTACTATTGTCAATTAGCACAGTAAGATTTGTATGGTTTTGAAGTAATGTACAAAAGCACTTTTCCCAGAGAAATAAACTTCTTTCACGTTCAAAGTCAATGCGTTTGTACAGGTTGCAAAATGGGTCTTTGATTATCCAATGAGTCAAATGATAAGTTCGCTGCTTAATAAAGAATAATTACACTTACTTTCAGTGCACAGGTTTTCACGCGTGATACCTGATCAATGTCTTTCTTTTTGCAGGCGGAACCTTGACAAGAGATGTCCGAAGCAAGCCGGAAATGCAGGGGAAGAATCTGGAGGAGGACCAGCACAGATGCAATGATTTCCGGTGCTGAGGGAAGGAAGGATGAAGCTTCACGAAGATGGACGACAAGACAAGAAATACGGGTAAGTGAGGACGGAGGACGCAGGATATGCAGGTAAGCTGGGGATCGACGATCACAAGCAACTGGCTGAGCTTCAAGCCGGCTTTTACAGACAGAGGCGGGCGGGGTCTCTCACGCGCTGCACGTTTTCAGCATCAACAGTTAGGAACGTGCAGCGCTAATTAGAATACCGGCAAGGAGTACTGTTCATTATTTGGAAAACTGGAAAGAGCCTGAAAACGTATTCAATAAACCTTGCTACAACCAAATAAAGTAAAGTCAATAACATGAAGCATTATTTATATGCAATGAACTATCCTTCAGAAATCATGGCAAATAAACTTTTGTATATGAAATATTACTTCTTTCCTGCTATCCTAAAAGACTTGCTCTCTGATAAAAGCAAACCCTAACAAAAAGGGGGGTCCCAAAACGTGTTTTCCCCATGCAATTTCCCATAGGAACCTATAGTCGCAGCTACAGCCGAACTGCTGAACAGAATTGCACCAAATTTGGCAAAGAGATAGTCCTTGGTTCAGACTCGTGCCTTTTTGTTAAATGGTGTAAATCTGTTCAGTAGTTTTTTAGATATTAAAGGAAAGAAATATATATATATCTGGGCGGAACCTAACCACACATCTCATCGTGAGATCTGATTGACTGTCAGCACTTCATCCAAGAAGTATTGGGAGCCATCCTGGGACCAGTATACATGATAGCACCTCATTAAAAACATTGCAGTTAATAGAAGGTTTTAAGACATTAGTTACATTATAAATCATTTGTTGATGGTACCATACTCATTTTAGGAATTGTGGTGTGTTGTAAGATGATTTTACCATGTGAAAAAGCCTTCTGCTGGGATACCATGAATCATGTTTGAGAGCAAACTATTTTCTCATGCTTTTCCCACAGCGCTTTGGAAGGTGATTTATAAGGTAAACTGAGAGCATACGTTCTGTAAATGCACATTATCTTTCTTAGTCATGTGAGAATGAAGTCTGACATTCTCAGTAAAACATGTACATCCAGCAAGGGCAGAGACTGTCAGTTGATTTCTTTGTGTTCCACTGCAGCTTCCCAACTAGAGTGCTAATAGCCATACTTATAACAAAAGAATAGCACACCTGAAGCCATCTTGATTCAAATCAAATCAAATCAAATCAAATTAGCTTTATTCGATGTATCAAAAAATCATAAAAGCGTGCAAGTACAATTTATACAGAAAATTAAGAACAGTTTTCACATGAACAAAGTTACAAAAATAGATAAAACATTTCTCCAAAATTTAAAATCTACAGCAGTCATTTGGACGAAGGGCCTCGTGTTATACTGATCAGTCAATATTGTCATGTGTTACTTAACTCATTGAGTTTCTAAATTTCATCACTGACATTAAAAAGCGAGAAACAGCAAAGATAACATCCACATCTTCTAAAAGCAATAATTTCGAATATACAGGTTTACATGTTCTTATCCCCCAGCGTTTAAGTAAGGGTAGAAGGAATAGTTTCCTCGGGCTGGTATACAGATTACAGAAGAACATGATATGAATGTTACTTTGTGTTGAATGGTCATCGCATGGACATATTAATTTCAATGAGGCCCAGTCATTCTGTTTCGGCAAAGTGACCATGCGGAAGAAGATCCCTAGGCGCAGCCTAGTCAAAAGCATGCGAGGGTAGAGTGCTATTTCAATCCCGAGGTAAAATTGTAGGTCTTCAGTAGGGGTAATTTGCTGATAGCTCAGGATTGTGCCTTTAAGTTTCTCTATATCCCATCTTGCACTTTCTAGGTGTGTAATTAATAGTTTTTTAAGGGCCGGCCTAGTCAAGGTTTGTAGGGTCTCTGGTTCGTCGTAAAATTCAGAGTATCCAATGTTAGAAAACATCGTTTGTACATATATCAGCCACTTGGCTTTTGCTGCACCATCCAAAGCCATGCAGTCTTTAATGAGGTTTCTATTCAATTTGCACTCCTCTGTAGTCCAGATCTTATGCCAAAGCAAACAGGGTGATATTTTTATGATGTCACTAAGGTATTTAACGCCGGTCTGAATGTGAGTCATGAAAGTCGACGTGGTTTTGGACACACCTAGTAAGTAACAAATGAAAATGTTCTCACAAGTTTGTAATGAGGACACATTCTCGAAACCCCAAAGACCTGCGCCATATGTGGCCGTGGCTATACACTTTGCCCGGTAGATCTGTAACATTTCTCGAATGGGTTTACCCCCAATTTTGCCTGCAAAGGTTCGTAGAGCACCTATGGCACGGCTGAAGGCGAGTTTCCTGGCTGACACTGCATGTTTCCACCTTCCCCACCTATCAAACACAATGCCCAAGTAGCAAAATGTGTCTGTAATGGCAATCTTTTGCTGGTCCAGATATATTGAGCATGGGGGTCTGTTGTTCTTTTGGGAGCAGGACATAGAGAAAGTTTTAGAAATATTCACCTTCAAGTTTCTTTTACCCATATAGGATGAAAATTCATTTACTGCCTTCTGCAAGCCTACTTTTGTCCTAGACATGATTGCCGCGTCATCGGCATATAAAAGAATGGGTACAGGCCTACCATTGACAGCCGGGTAATCGCTTGACAGAGTTATTAAACTCTCAGCGATAGAATTTATGTAAAATGTGAAGAGCAAGGGCGCAAGTATGCAGCCTTGCCTCACCCCTCTGTTTATGGCGAATTTTTGTGAACAATGCCCCTGGGTCCCAAATCTTACTCTAGCCCCTGCATCTCTGTATAGTTCTTTAATAAATGTGAGAATAGTTGAGTCCACCCCGATGTCTTCCACTGTCGACCAGAGCAGCGCGTGGTCCACGCAATCGAATGCGGAGCTGAGGTCGACAAAGGTAACAAATAGGTCCCCTTTTTTGGCCTGCGTGTACTTAGAGACTAATAGGGACAAGTTTAGACATTGCTCCAGTGTCCCTAGTCCCTTTCGGAACCCATATTGGAACTCCGAAATACCTTTTTCTCTTCTTCCCAGTGTTGTATCCTCTTAAGGACAATCCTTCCTGCAACTTTCATGAGTCCGTCCAATAGCGATATTGGACGGTAACAAGCAGGATCGTCCCTGTTCCCTTTTTTAAATATGGGGACTACAATCGCGTCCGACCAGGTGGTAATGAAACCGCATTTATTTCCCATATTCAATACATTGGTTAACAAAGGAACCCAGAAATCCGGTTCTGATTTATAGACATCCACTGGGGTGTGGTCAGGGCCGGGGGCTTTGCCTAACGGACTTTCCCTAAGGGCATCTTCCACTTCTAGGGTGGTAAATACCAGTTCAATCGGGTAAGGGGGTGCTGGAGAGACAGTTAGCTGGTTATCCTGAATTATACTATCTGTAGGTGAAGTCACCCTGCATGGGTTCGGGGCATTACCCTGGGTATTGTTAGAATAAAGATTACCATAGTGTTCTACCCAGAGCTCGCCCGTTATGGCTACTTCTACAGAATTATCTCTATCTTTTAAATTATAAACAGATCTTATGACTTTCCAGAAGGCATTACTGTCCTTATTCCTGGCGGCTTCCTCCAGAGCTTCCCAGGCCTCCTTCTTCAGTGTCGCCCTCCGCTGTTTGATTGCCAGCTTATAATCTTGTCTCGCCTGACGAATTTGAACCCTATCTTTTGGGTCAGCGGACAAAGCTTTCTTTAAGTTTTTCAGTGTAGATGTGCATCTAGAGTCAAACCACCCACGAGTATGCCTCCCATTGTCCTTGCAGTTCCTAGTCAGTGCATTTTTTATGTGACGCTGAATGTTAGAAAATGCAGCCATGATGCTCTTTGGGTCAGTATCTTCCTCTAAGCAGGCAAGAATGTCCGTGGAGCAAGAGGATAGGAAGTTTTGAAAGAAGGATGTTGGGTTCATTTTCTCCCATTTAATTACATACCCGTTAGTCTTAGTTAGGGTAACCTCATATGGGTATAAAACCCTACTAGGTTCCTTTACTTTGCCCTCCATAAGTTTTACCCCGAAGGTGATGGGATAATGATCGCTCATAGGGTCATCCCCAATTTCCCAGAAGGTTATAAAGTCAGGATGAGTGGGTGATATCAAGGCAAAATCAATTATGGATTTACAACCTCTTCCATTATACGTTGGGGCAAAGGGAACCGGGGGGAGCATGCCTGGTTGTTAAAAGTGAGGTCAAAGGTGAATATAACGTTGTTAAGAAGAGACCCCATGTTGGTGTGGGAGAAGTGCAGAGGACCGTCCTCCCCGAGATCTGACAGGCCGCACAAACCTAGCTCAGAAGACGGACAGATGGTACAGTTGAAGTCACCCACCCACAGCATTATGTGATCCCCCGTACCTTGATCTCTCAGTTTGTGGATATGATGGATCATAATGTTCAAATTTGATTCCAGTTCACTAATTGGCAAGTTATTATAAAAAATTACTAGAATCACCTTTTGCGAAGTGCCCCATTTAAGTAGTATGATTTGGAAATACTGATTGGATTGGAAATTGCAAACTTTTACATCCCCTACATTCGAGATGTATATGCACAAGCCCCCCTTGTTGCGACCTTGGGCTGATGGGACAGCAGGAGAATGAAAGGTTCGGTAGCCCAACATGTGGGCTTCCTCTATAAGCCAGGTTTCTTGAAGACACAGGATGCCATACTTCTGCACAATCTCCAACCAAGGTTTGTGGGTGATCTTACTACCAAGGCCTGCTACATTCCAGGAAAGGAGAGAGTGCATTGGGTTTCTAATTTCCTGTGGATGATGCCCTTCATTCCCCGTTGTGCCTTTCAGATCTTGCGAGTGTGCAAGCTCTGCCTGTCGTGTAACCTGTGCAGTAAGAGCGTGCTGTTCAGGGGGTTTAAGTCTATCCCAATGTGACTTGGAACTTGGGGTATAGGCATTAATTTTTCACTCGAAACAGTCTCCATTGGGGGATTATGGGCATTGGTAGGGATTGAAGCAACACTAATTCCCAGTCAACCCACCTGATCCAGGCACTCAAACCTGTTCATAGTGGGCGCTCCTTCCCACCAGTTATTAATGGGTTGCCAGCCATCCCCATGTCCTTTCCATCTGCGATTGTGGGCTAATGACCAAGCCCCAGGTGGCTCAACAGTCTGTTTTGGAGGATAGAAAAAAGTGAGGGGTCTGGTGACGATAGATTGGTCAGTATCACGTGAATCCCATATAGTGAGGGGGTCTGCGAATGAAACCATTATGCAGTCTCCAGGGATGGATTTATGGGTACGACTCACCCATGGCACTCTCCTAACCATTAGAACCCTACTCCTTACAGTATTAGGAAGCTGCCTATTGACGTTAAGCCAGTGAATCACCTTATTCTTTAGGGACCACTGGGTCTCCATAGAATGCGGGTCAAGTGGTGGTACACCAGCCAGTACATAGGGCCCGGCGTCAGGAGGGAGATCAATATAGCCCCCCCGAAAGTTCTGGCGACCATGGTACTGGTTGGTTATGCGCGCAGTAGTGGCGATATTATTCTTATTGGGCTTGTGGGCAGCCTTAGGGATAGGTTTGGGTAAGGTCAGGTTCTCGGGGCCTTTTGTCACTGGTATTGGGAGTTTTGGTATGAGGGGAACGGGAACATTTGACTTAGACCGGGGTTTGGGTATTGGAGTCGGTTTTGGTGGGGGTAGGAGCAAGACCGGGGCCAACATTTCAGGGGCAGGGGAACTAACGTTAGTTTCTGGAGCCGGATGGATACCATCATCACCATCCTGGGGAGTACCCTCAGCGATACGAGGATAACTTGCTTCCAGTTGTTTTAGGCTAAGAGTGGCCAGGGAGACTAAGGTCTTATCCATCTCGAGAAGATTATTCTCGATACGTGAAAGTCTGAGTTCCAGAGGTGACAGTAACTGTTTTAATGTGACCCAGACTGTCTTAAGAAAATCTTCGTCGTTACCCCCCTTGTCTCTATCCCTCCCTGGCTCACTTTGCCCTCCCTCTTTGAGTTTCTCGCCGTATGTGGGGAAAGGCCCTGAAATAGGGTCAAGGACCACGTTAAGGTTGCTGTGTTCCCTGTCCCCCCCTATTAGGTGGTTATCCAAGTTTGGCACTTGTATGGTCTCCCCCGTAATGGGTAGTGTTCGCCTATTGTTAAAAAACTGCAACCTTGCAATTTTTGCTTTTTTGCGGGCGTAGGCAGATCTTGCGTTACTTTTCTTTTTTAGAGTTGGGCCATCTTTATTTTTATTTTTTACTACAGGGGGAGGGGGGTCAGGACTGTCCGGCAAAACAATGGCAGTTCCAGGTCCAATGGGCACGATTCCCTCGAAAGTTTTAGGGGGCACAGTAGTTAAGGTGGATATAGGCTCTAATGGAAGGGAAAGAGATGGGGGAACATGGTGAACATCGGCATGAATTATCAGTGGGGGAGGGCAAGAAGCGTGTTGTGGAGATGCAGCAGACGCGATTTTCCCTAGAGAAGATTTTTTAGAATGGGCAAAGGTCTGAGAAAGCCTACGTGCAGCGTCAAGCTCAACTGACACCCTCTTCTGCATTTTGGTAATTTCAGCGTCAATTGCCAGGTTAGTCTTCACAAGGAAATCATCCAATGTCCCGCTGGGCTTACTCAGCCCCATTGCAGTTTTACTGCGACTGCCCCGTGTACTCATGATATATTTGAATTACAGTACCAACAATGTGCTTACTGGTAGCAATGGGCAGGCCAGGTAACACGAACCAAGGGGGGTGGGCCAGGCCAGTCCTCTTTGTCCTCGAACGGCCTCAAACGGCCCGCTCTTAGCCCGTTCTTCGCCCGCTTCTTCGTCCGCGCGCGTCCCGCGTTCGCGTTCGGGGCGGAGTTGAAATAGAGGAGGAGAGGAGGGGGCGGGAAGAGGAACCAGGTGCGCGCGGTGGACGGCGCAAGCACTTCTGGACCTCGCAGTCCCGCTCCCTAGGCAGGTAACGTTTGTGGCTCTCCCCCAGCAGTGAGACAGCGATGGTGACCGAGCCGGTGTGCTCCCAGGTCACTGAAAGTGCTCCAGAGGGTGCTCCACAATGTAAAGTGCCCCAGATGCTGCTATAACAAAGTCCACACTATGCCTCAGGTCACGAGCGGCACCCGCGCCAGCGGGGGCCGCGAGCAGTCTTTGTAGCCTGCAGGAAGGTCGGAGGGAGGAGGGGGCGGGAAGAGGAACCAGGTGCGCGCGGTGGACGGCGCAAGCACTTCTGGACCTCGCAGTCCCGCTCCCTAGGCAGGTAACGTTTGTGGCTCTCCCCCAGCAGTGAGACAGCGATGGTGACCGAGCCGGTGTGCTCCCAGGTCACTGAAAGGGCTCCAGAGGGTGCTCCGCAATGTAAAGTGCCCCAGATGCTGCTATAACAAAGTCCACACTATGCCTCAGGTCACGAGTGGCCCCCGCGCCAGCGGGGGCCGCGAGCAGTCTTTGTAGCCTGCAGGAAGGTCGGAGGGAGGAGGGGGCGGGAAGAGGAACCAGGTGCGCGCGGTGGACGGCGCAAGCACTTCTGGACCTCGCAGTCCCGCTCCCTAGGCAGGTAACGTTTGTGGCTCTCCCCCAGCAGTGAGACAGCGATGGTGACCGAGCCGGTGTGCTCCCAGGTCACTGAAAGGGCTCCAGAGGGTGCTCTGCAATGTAAAGTGCCCCAGATGCTGCTATAACAAAGTCCACACTATGCCTCAGGTCACGAGCGGCGCCATCTTGATTGGAATAAAGTGGTAATTCTTAAAACATTTAATTTGCAAAGGAACAAAATGGAGGGGTTCATTTTGCCATAGAAATTATGATTAGTGCTGCAGAAAGAAAAATGATGGCACATTTTGAGTGACTTCTCAAATCCTATTCAATTTCATTAAATAAAAATCTGACATGCAGACTGAAACATGTACTTTCAATAACAGCAGTAGACTACCCTGGTGAGCAGTAGCTTCACTACAGTGATCTAATGGGCAACTAGAGTGCTAATATGTGCCACATCTGAATGCCTTCTTGATGGAACCAAAGTAAAAAACCGAAAGTATTTCTTACTGAGGAGACTATAGTAAATATGGAAATTAGGAAATTTCATAACAAATAAGTCTCCCAAGATAGCCGCCAGAGACAAAACAGCCCAAATGTAGCACACATATCACCCAGATTTAGCCCAAGTATAGCCCAATGACAGAATGTCCCAGAGTGTTCTAAAGAACAACTAGAGCGCTATAAGTATTACTTATGACAAAATTATGGAACACCTGAAGCCATCTTGGTTGTAATAAAGTGGTAACACTTAAAACATTTAATCTGCAAAGGAATAAAATGAGGGGCTTCATTTTGCCATAGAAATTATGATTAGTGCTGCAGAAAGAAACATTAAGGCACATTTTGACTTCTCAAATCCTCCTCTATATCATTAATAAATTCTAACATGCAGACTGAAACATGCACTTTAAAAACTAGCAGCAGACTTTCCTGGTGAGCTGTAGCTTTACGACAGTGATCAAATGAGCAACTAGAGTGCTAACATTCAGAATGTATGGCAAATATGTTGCACATCTGAATGCCTTCTTGATGGAACCAAAGTAGAAAGCTGAAAGTATTTCCTACTGAGGAGACTGTAGTAAACGAGGAAATTAGGAAACTTCATGACAAATAAGTCTCCCAAAATGGTCACCAGAGACAAATAAGCCCAAATGTAGCACAAATATCACCCAGATGTACCCCAAGTATAGCCAAAAAGCATAATGTCCCAGGGTGTTCTAAAAAACAACAAGAGCGCTAACAGTCTTACTTATGACAAAAGTATGGAACACCTGAAGCCATCTTGTTTTGAATAAAGTGGTAACACTTAAAACATTTAATTTGCAATGAAACAAAATGAGGGGCTTCATTTTGCCTTAGAAATTATGATTAGTGCTGCAGAAAGAAAAATGAGGGCACATTTTGACTTCTCAAATTCTCTTCTATTTCATTAAAAAAATTCTAGCATGCAGACTGAAACATGCACTTTGAATACGAGCAGCATACTTCCCTGGTGAGCAGTAGCTTTACTACAGTGATCTAATGAGCACCTAGAGTGCTAACATTCTGAATTCATGGCAAATGTGTGACACATCTTAATGTCTTCTTGATTGAATCAAAGTAAACAACTTGAAAGTATTTCCTACTGAGAAGACTGTAGTAAATGAAGACATTAGGAAACTTCATAACAAATAGTTCTCCCAAGATGGCCACCAGAGACAAAAGAGGCCAAATGTAGCACAAATATCACCCAGATGTAGCCCAAGTGCACTCCAATGACAGAATGTCCCAGAATGTTCTAAAGAGCAGCTAGTGTGCTAACAGTCTTACTTATGACAAAAGTATGGAACACCTGAAGCCATCTTGAATAGAAAAAAGTGGCAACACTTAAAACATTTAATTTGCAAAGGAACAAAATGAGGGGGTTCATTTTGCCATAGAAATTATGCTAAGTGCTGCAGAAAGAAAAATTATGGCACATTTTGAGTGACTTCTCAAATCCTATTCAATTTCATTAAATAAAAATCTGACATGCAGGCTGAAACATGTACTTTCAATAACAGCAGCAGACTACCCTGGTGAGCAGTAGCTTTACTACAGTGATCTAATGGGCAACTAGAGTGCTAATATGTGCCACATCTGAATGCCTTCTTGATGGAACCAAAGTAAAAAAACGAAAGTATTTCTTACTGAGGAGACTATAGTAAATGAGGAAATTAGGAAATTTCATAACAAATAAGTCTCCCAAGATGGCCGCCAGAGACAAAACTGCCCAAATGTAGCACACATAGCACCCAGATGTAGCCCAAGTATAGCCCAATGACAGAATGTCCCAGAGTGTTCTAAAGAACAACTAGAGCGCTATAAGTATTACTTATGACAACATTATGGAACACCTGAAGCCATCTTGATTGTAATAGAGTGGTAACACTTAAAACATTTAATTTGCAAAGGAATAAAATGAGGGTCTTCATTTTGCCATAGAAATTATGATTAGTGCTGCAGAAAGAAACATTAATGGACATTTTGACTTCTCAAATCCTCTTCTATATCATTAATAAATTCTAACATGCAGACTGAAACATGCACTTTAAATACTAGCAGCATACTTTCCTGGTGAGTTGTAGCTTTACTACAGTGATCAAATGAGCAACTAGAGTGCTAACATTCAGAATGTATGGCAAATATTTTGCACATCTGAATGCCTTCTTGATGGAACCAAAGTAGAAAACTGAAAGTATTTCCTACTGAGGAGACTGTAGTAAACGAGGAAATTAGGAAACTTCATGACAAATAAGTCTCCCAAAATGGTCACCAGAGACAAATGAGCCCAAATGTAGCACAAATATCACCCAGATGTACTCCAAATATAGCCCAAAAGCATAATGTCCCATGGTGTTCTAAAGAACAACTAGAGCGCTAACAGTCTTACTTATGACAAAAGTATTGAACACCTGAAGCCATCTTGTTTTGAATAAAGTGGTAACACTTAAAACATTTAATTTGCAATGAAACAAAATGATGGGCTTCATTTTGCCTTAGAAATTATGATTAGTGCTACAGAAAGAAAAATTAGGGCACATTTTGACTTCTCAAATCCTCTTCTATTTCATTAAAAAATTCTAACATGCAGACTGAAACATGCACTTTGAATACGAGCAGCATGGCGTTAATTTAACCCCTAAGTAGGCCGCTTCTTTACAAATCGCGGGGATATCCACAGTAGGGGAGTGGTCAGCTATAACTTGTGTCTTCTGTCGATTAAGCTTGTAGCCTGACACCTTCCCGAATTTCACAGCCTCTATAAATATTCCTTTCAACTCTTCGGCAATGTCGGAGGTATAAACAGCGATGTCGTCCGCGTAAGCTGTCATTTTCAGCTCCTGTGAGCCGGAGCTAAAAGGCACAATCAGTATTTGAGAGTGAAGGGCGAGCAAAAATGGTTCTAACGAAAGGGCAAATAAAAGGGGTGAAAGGGGACAGCCTTGACGGGTCCCACGCATGATGGGGAATTCTGATGAGGTCAGGCCCCCGTAGCTAATACAGGCGGTGGGTTCGTCATAGAGTGCTTGTATACCCTTCAGAAAGTTCCCCCCAAAACCCATTTTGGACAGCACACTCCAAAGATAGTCCCACCCCACTCGATCAAAAGCTTTTTCAGCGTCTAATAGGATCATGCCGAATGGGGTGGACTCAGTCTCCGCGACATCGAACGCCGTAATAGCCATATTTACATGTGTCGATGTATCTCTCCCAGAGATGAACCCATGTTGTTGTGGGTTAACAATTTGGGGCATGACTGGGGCTAGTCTAAGTGCCATAATTTTAGCGAATATTTTCGCATCGGTATTTATCAGGGAGATAGGTCGATATGACCCTCTCTCCTCCTTGGGCTTATCTTTTTTTTAAAAATATATATATTTTTGTCCTGTTCCAGGATTTGGTAGCCGTTCCGTTTAGCCCAATTGATTGCATGACTTCCAATAGTAGCTGTTCTAGTTCCGATCTACAAGTTTTATAGAGTTCTAAAGGTATAGTATCCTCTCCTGCCACTTTTCCAGTCCGTAGGGAGTTAATGGCCTGATGTAATTCTGTTAGTGTTATATCGTCAGACAGTAAGCCCAAGCCTGATAGGTTCTCTGTGCTCACTGGATATTCATCGACATATTCCCGGACTAGATGTTGATCTACAGGGCTATCTGGAGTGTATAAGTTTCTGTAATAATCGGCAAATTGCTCAAGTATATCTTGTGGCTGATTATAGAGTTTGTTCCCATGCCCCCGTATATTAGAGATTAGGGTGTCTGCTCTATCTTCGGCAACTTTATAGGCTAAGATTTTGCCGATTTTACCCCCCCCCCTCATATTGTGCAATTTTGAATTTATGGATCCTTGCGCTATTTTTTTGAATGAAATTAGATTTTATGTCATTTTTAAGTGCGCTAAGTTTTAAATTGATTTCTATAATTGCTGGGAGGTTGAGCTGTAGAGCTGTGGCCAGTAATTCCTCTTGTTTAGTTATGTTTGCTAATAGCATGGTCTTGTGCTGCCTTCGTTCTGCATTTTGCCTGATCACATAAGCCTGCGTAAAACCCCTAATACTTGCCTTGCAGGCGTCCCATACCATACAGCACCCGGTTGAGTTCTTATTAATACTTATAAATTCATTGAGATGGGCTTTAAGCTGCGTCGTATAAGTTAGATCTGAGATTAATTGTCTGGGGAAAGAGAATGGTCTGGGAGGTGTCCTGATGCTTAGTGTATCAAATGTCATTATTAGTGCATTATGGTCAGAAGTTATTCGGGGGCATAAAGTCATGGAGCCATTTTGCAGTAACTTATCACTGGCTAGTGCCATGTCTAATCTAGTGCACGTCTTGTGGGGCGCTGAATAATATGTATACCCTGGTGTATTTGGATACAAATATCTCCAAGCGCATTTAATATTATGAGTTCAACACAGGTCCAATATAGATGTCCTTGTCAGGATCCCACCTGTGCCTACCCAATAATGAACCAGAAACTACATGTCCCAGAAAGCCTGGAGTGCACAAGGCAGAGGAAGAGGACATAAAACTCCGTGAGACCGACACTTGACGGAGAGGGACGTCTCGACAGACTCTATCGTCGCTGGCCACGTAGGAACCAGGGGAGGCAGCAGAAAGCTTCATTAAGAGCTTTTCTGGCAATAGAATTTTTCCATATACTTCCCCGCATAAAAAGAAAAGATTTAAATAGATCCTATACGGAGGTCTTGTTTACCCTTCCACCCTGGTTCCACTACTATTGGAGTATAGTCCTCACTTTTGATGTGGCTTGAACACAAGACATTGCAACACCTGATATTAATGGTGCGATCTTGAAGACAGTTGAACCCTCTTACGCCAGTGATATAATTGGATATATACCTGAAATACATATGATACCTTCGGATGATTAATATAGCTTTCCAGATCGATTCATTTATCCTTCACCTACGGTCCAGAAACCAGGGACACCATCACCATCTGACTATCCTGCCCTGAAGAAGTCCCTTGTGGACGAAACGCGTCGGCTGTAGATCCTGTATATTTTAACCATCTGAACTAAATAAAGAAACTTCAAAACTACATGAGGAAAAATCTCTCTGATATGATTATTACTATTGTTTTCACTAAAAATAGTTATTTCCCTAAGTATTAATGTGGTGCACCTTCGCCTCTTTTCAAATCGTACTATAGTTCATGTTTGAACCTGCATTGTGACAGTGGGTGTTCTTTGAAGTGTGCACACATACTGCTCCATGTACAAGAGGGCGTGATTTTTTTGGAGAATATACTGACTAGGTGCTGTCCTTTTGGGAATCTACCACTGTTACTTTCTCCTTTGCACCCAGTGACTTACACTCAGAAAATAAGAGCTGAGTAGAACTTGTTCATAAATAAGGGACTGAGAATGCAGGGTATGAATGGCAAAAAGTACAGGGGCCAGTAGTCATAGCCAAGGGAGGGAAGTCAGATTAACTCCATGCCTGTTTCTTGTATTTCAGGGAACAATCCCTGGTGGTGAGAGAAGTTATCTCATATACAGTTACACGTTAGAAGTGAGAGGTGCCTGAGACGAATCAGGTATGAAGGGAGATCATAGGGGAATCAGGTTTAGTGTATGAAGGGTAGGACTCTCCACTTACAGCTTGTTTTTGTGTCATTGCAGATATCCCTTCTACAGCCGTTTCCCGTCCCGGACCTTTTTTCCCTCGTCTGCTTACTATCGTGCTCGGTGGTATTTATTCCTAGAGCACGGAGATAGCTGGAGGTGGACCCCATTTAGCATCACCTCGATCCTCAGGAGCCGTTGGACCGTGACAGAATCACGTGCCCACGAAATAGTCTCCTCCCGATCGGGAATTCAGGGTATGGCTACCTTGGAAGATGTATTGTCCGCCTTAGTACTGGTGCAACAGGAGTTGGTTGCTTCACGAGCAGAAACTGCCGCTCTGAAGGAACAGGTGGATAGACAGGCCAGGAATCCTTTCAATGCTTCGGCAGGTGTTCAGCAGGTACAAGTCACTGTCCCTCCTCCCATTCCATTGGCCAGTACGGAGAGATACGCAGGTAGTCCTACTTCAGTACAGAATTTTTTGACGCAAATAACTTTGCATTTCTCATGTCGTCCAGCGTCTTTCCCTACTAATCTGTCTAGAGTAGCATTCGCGGTCTCTTATTTAACTGGGGATGCAGCGAACTGGGCAGGACCTCTGGTGAGGAACGACGATCCTCTCTTGTCTGACTGGAATGCTTTTCGAAGAGAATTCGAAAGAGTGTTTGATAGGAGAGCCACTACTCTAAGTGCAGATCGTGAACTCCTTGAGCTCAAACAAGGCAGAAAAGAACTGATCACCTATATGACTACCTTTAACAGACTGATCGCGGAAACGGCGTGGCCGGAGGAAAAGAGAAAGGCATTATATTATCAAGGTCTCTCCGATGAGCTGAAAGATGTCCTGGCTCAGATCGATCTGCAACCAGTTACATGTACGGATCTAATTAATCTGACGCTGAGATTAGATCATCGTCTGGCGGATCGCACAGGAGAACGGAGAAGAGGTTATCGTCCTCCTGGGGGTCCAGGGAGGGCTGAAGGGGGGACTTCCATGGAGAAGGGAGGTGTGGTGGAACCTATGGAAGTGGGTGCAATCCGGGCACCATTGTCTAGAGCAGAAAGAGAAAGCCGACGCACTTTGGGTCTTTGCATGTACTGCGGCAAGAAGGGACATTACGTAAAGGACTGTACGGTGAAACCTAAGAAAGGCCGTTCTTTTCGGTTGGAAAGAATTATGCTATTCCGGTAGTGTTGGGGGACACTGAGAGAGAATCGCTGTTACCAGAGGCGAAGCCCGAGGAACAGGGATGGCGGCTGCCGTCTCTTGCTGGGGTTTCTGCCATGGATACGGAAGCACATATAGTGTTGTCCATGATGTTGCAGGTGCGAGGGCAACAACACCCGCTACATAGCATGGTGGACTCCGGGGCTACCGGAAACTTTATTGATGAAGGGTTGGTAAGACGGCTGGGTTTGGCGAGAGTGGCTATTCTAAAACCAGAGAGGGTGCTGGCCGTGGACGGCACCCCGTTGAAGTCCGGTCCGATTACGGAACATACCGAAACAGTGGAACTGCATATCCCGGGGAATCGATTGGAGCATGTGGAGACTATAGTTCTAAATATCATAGAAGCACCTCAATATGAGGTTATCCTGGGCATGCCCTGGTTAGGTCTGCATAATCCTACCATGGATTGGAGACTAAAAACCATCAGTTTTCTGTCGGATGAATGCCAGGCTTCATGCTTGAAGGAAACAGTACAACATTTGATTGCCTTAGCACAGGTATTTCAGGAGGCCACGGCCGTGGAAAAAGATGTATGTTTGCCATCTGTCTATGAGGAGTATCGTGAGGTGTTTAGTAAAATCAAGGCTGCATTGTTGCCACCACATCGCGAATACGATTGCCGCATAGATCTCGTAGACGGTGCAGTGATACCCTCGTGTAGAGTATATGCCCTTTCAGAGCCTGAGACGAAACACCTGCAGGAGTAATTGAAAGAATTCTGTGCAATGGGGTTTATTCGTCCTTCTCGGTCCCCTGCGGGTTTGCCCTTGTTTTTTACGGCAAAAGCCAATGGGGAGCTGCGAACTTGCATCGACTACCGCCTATTGAATAGGCAGACGGTAAAGAACCGTTATCCATTACCACTCATCCCCGTATTGTTGGACCAAGTACGGGAGGCCAACATTTACACCCGGTTGGACCTCGGGGGAGCATACCATCTGGTAAGGATCCACAGCGAGGATGAGTGGAAAACGGCCTTCAAGACAAGGTACGGTTTATTTGAGTACTTGGTAATGCCGTTTGGGCTATGTAACGCCCCGGCGGCGTTCCAGTACTTTTTAAATGACGTACTGAAAGATTATATAGACCATTTTGTCATTGTCTACATCGATGACATCCTGGTTTATTCCAGGTCTATTCCGCAACATGCTGGTCATGTCATCTTGGTTTTGAAGAGGCTATTGGATAATTGTTTGTATTGTAAACTCAGCAAGTGCGAGTTCGGAGTGGCACAGGTGGAGTTTTTGGGTGTCATATTGAGCCCCCTGGGGTTCCGCATGGCGGATAGCAAGGTGGAGGCAGTACAACATTGGCCAGCCCCTAAGAGCATAAAAGAGGTACAATGCTTCCTAGGCTTTTCAAACTACTATTGGAGGTACATAGCACAGTTCTCATCAGTAGCATCACCGATCACTCGTTTGCTCAGAAAAGGGGTATCTTTTGAATAGACGGTTGAGGCAGATGAGGAATTTAACAGTTTGAAAACTGTGTTTAGTTCAGCACCCATATTGAAACATCCTCAAATGGATGTGCCGTTCGTGGTAGAGGCGGACGCCTCGGACACAGCGGTGGGAACGATCCTCTCTCAAAGGGACAAGGGTACTGGACAATTGCACCCGGTAGCCTTTTTGTCAAAAAAGTTGTCCTCCGCTGAAATCAATTATACAGTGGCGGAGAAGGAACTGTTCGCCATAAAGAAGGCCTTCATGGAGTGGAGGCATTATTTATGGGGAGCGCAACACACCATCACGGTGTATTCAGATCACCGGAACCTCGTCTACATGAAGACAGCTCGCCACTTATCCCAAAGGCAGATGAGGTGGATGTTGTTTTTTGCCGGTTTTGACATTGTTGTTACATTCCGTCCAGGAGTAGACAATAAGAAGGCTGGCTCACTGTCTAGACAGACAGAGAGAGAGACATCGATACAAGACATCCAGCAGGCCATCATTCCCTCCGAGAAAGTGCTGTGTGCAAGTGCAGTTGACCAATTCATGACACAAGTAGTGGAGCAGCGGAGTCCGATACAGTGGCAAGCATGAGCTAGTCAGGATCAAAAACGGGCATTGAAGCATGGCGTGCCCTTATGTAATGGAAAGCTGTATCTACCCACACACTCACTCAGGTTGCAAGCCTTTAACTGGTGTCACAATGCAGTGGTGGCTGGTCATCCTGGTAACAAGAAAACGCTTATCCTGATACAGCGACATTTGTGGTGGGAAGGCATGGTTAAGGAAGTGGAGGACTGGGTACGACAATGTGAGGTGTGTGCTCGAGCAAAGTGAGAGCAGTGCAGGTTGAGGGGGAAATTGTTACCGCTGCCAACGCCGGCTCATCCTTGGCATACCATTAGCGTAGATTTCATTGTGGGGTTGCCAAGTGATCAGAAATGCAACACAATATTGGTGGTAGTGGATAGTCTTACCAAAATGGCTCATTTTATACCCTGTCACAACCTTCCAACGGCCGGACAAACTGTCCAACTGTTGTTAACACATGTGGTGCGACTGCATGGGATCCCACGAGTCATAGTGTCAGATAGAGGACCTCAGTTCATAGCCCGATTCTGGCATATGTGGTGCAAAGCCTTGCAAGTGGAGGATGCCTTGTCCACTAGTTTTCACCCTCAATCGGATGGCCATACCGAGAGGATGAACCAAACCCTTAAGAAATATCTGAGGTGTTATGCGAAGGAAGCGGAACAATCGTGGGTCTCTATGCTGTGGCTGGCGGAACTGTCGTACAATAACACCTGGCATAGTTCCATCAAGGAAACACCATTCAGAGCAAATAATGGATACCATGCAAAAACCCTGCCAATAGTAGTACCTGGTGAAGTGCAAAATCACCCATCCGTTGCAGCTCATGTGGAAGAACTACTGAAAATCCACAAAACAATACGGAAGACTCTGGATCAGTCCAAAGATTTCTACAAAAAATGGGCTGACAAACATCGACAGGAAGCACCGGAGTATAAGGTGGGTGACAGGGTGTGGCTCTCCACTCGGAATATCCGGTTTTGCTATTATAGCGTTTTTCATCCGCGCTTTATTGGACCCTATACCATCATCCGTAAGATCAACCCGGTGGCATACAACTAAAGTTGCCTGTCCATATGCGGATACATCCTGTATTCCATTGTAGCTTGCTGAAGCCAGCAGGTAGGGCGAAGCTGGTTGTGGTCCCCCCGATACTGAGGGATGGTCAGTTGGAGTTCGAGGTCCGGAAGATACTGGACTCGAGGTTCCGCCAGGGCAAACTGTGGTTCCTGATCTCGTGGAAAGGGTATCAACCGGAAGATGATTCCTGGGAGCCGAGTGATGCGTCCATGCTCCCCGAGCGACCCGTGTATTCTACAGACTGCATCCCGGGAAGCCGGGTGCTAGGAGGCACAGGGGAGGGGGTCATACTGTCAGGATCCGACCTGTGCCTACCCAATAATGAACCAGAAACTACATGTCCCAGAAAGCCTGGAGTGCACAAGGCAGAGGAAGAGGACATAAAACTCCGCGAGACTGTGAGTGCGATGCACGTGATTTTGTCCTTGTTGTGTACGTTTGGAGAATCGGAGAGGGAAGTTGTTTCCCGTGAATGCTTTCCAGATAAAATCGTTCTCGCTTTCCGTAACCCGCGGCTGCGGGGTTACCTTCAAGGGATTTGACTTTTGGATTGAGTTCGTGGAGGTGAGCTCCACTATCAGGTGACTTCGCCGGTGAGTCAGGATTTGAATCTGTATTGCTGTGCTCGGAGAGACGCCGGATTTCACCCTCTCGAGTACGGCACCGGGTTGTTTGTTTATTAGTTGTTCCCGACGCGAGAGACGCTGGATTTGCCCCCTCTCGTGTTCGGAAACATTGTGGGAACTCCTTTCAGTGCTCGGAGAGACGCCGGATTTCGCCCTCTTGAGTACGGCACTGGGTTGAGTTGTTAATTGAGTTCTACCCGACGCGAGAGACGCTGGATTTGCCCCCTCTCGTTGTCGGAAACGTTTTCTGCATACTTATTCCAACTCGGAGAGACGCCGGGTGGCACTCTCAACAGTAAGGGCGGTGTTACATAAAAGGAGTTCGAATCCAGGAACAATCCATAGCTGGAAGGAAGAGGAGTATTCCTGGTATGATAAGTAATTCCTACTTCTGAGAAGGCGCCTGGTAAGAACAGTCGTATCTAATGTGAAGTTGCCTTTTGACTAACGCTTAGTTCTGGGAGAAAAGGAACATTAGAACGATCTAGAGCAGTTACTGCCTTTTTAACGTTTTTGTTATGTTATGAATACCCAGTGACTTACACTCAGAAAATAAGAGCTGAGTAGAACTTGTTCATAAATAAGGGACGGAGAATGCAGGGTATGTATGGCAAAAAGTACAGGGGCGAGTAGTCATAGCCAAGGGAGGGAAGTCAGATTAACTCCATGCCTGTTTCTTGTATTTCAGGGAACAATCCCAGGTGGTGAGAGAAGTTATCTCATATACAGTTACACGTTAGAAGGGAGAGGTGCCTGAGACGAATCAGGTATGAAGGGAGATCATAGGGGAATCAGGTTTAGTGTATGGAGGGTAGGACTCTCCACTTACAGCTTGTTTTTGTGTCATTGCAGATATCCCTTCTACAGCCGTTTCCCATCCCGGACCTTTTTTCCCTCGCCTGCTTACTATCGTGCTCGGTGGTATTTATTCCTAGAGCACGGAGAAAGCTGGAGGTGGACCCCATTTAGCATCACCTCGATCCTGAGGAGCCGTTGGACCGTGACAGTCCTGGTCTTGTGCATCCTATGATGAGCATGCGACTTAGTTGTGTCGATTTTATAATCCATGATGCAATTAAAATCCCCCATTATAATAATTTCCCCCTCCCAATCCAAAAGTTTCATATTTAATTGATCGAAATACATTGGTTCATCTAAATTTGAGCCATAAACCACACATAGAACATACTTGTTATTTTCATAATTGATTTGCGCGATAGCCCATCTACCATCCTTATCGTGAGCGGTTTGCGTTACTTCAACCCTAAATCGCTTATCCTTGAGAATAGCAACCCCTCTTGTAGGACTCTCAAAGGTAGAGCAGACCAGAGTGTCATACCCCATTTGACTTAGTATTTTCCTATCTTTCAATATGACGTGGGTTTCTGATAATAGACAAAAATGAGGGTTATGTAGTTTTAGCTCTTCTGACACCAAAGATCTTTTGTTTTTACTGTTGAGCCCTGCTACGTTCCAAACTAGACATTTTATTACATGCATTTAAATGATAGTAGAAGTATTGAACCCCTCTTCGGATAGTCAAATAATAAGTCTTGATCTCTCGAACATCTAAAACAACCAATAAACTCAATATACAATGATTTGAAGTCTTTATCGTACTCTTCATCATGTTTTCCCCTGTCAGCCAGCAAACAAATTTTATAAAGTTCCCCCCCCCCAACTCCCCTTGCCCCCAACCTGCGGAGAAGGGGTCCCACCCCCCTCCCACCCCCCTGGCTCTCTCCCCAGCCGGGGAGGAACCACCCTCCAGTGACAGCTGCCGTTGGTGAGGCAGCTTGTGTGGTGAGTCACCCTGAGAGGCTCCTGCCCCCCACTTCTTTTAACAAACATCATTGTGCATACCGAACAAAAAATTAAATGAGAAATGAGATTCTTTCTCTTCCTTTTTCTTATTTTTCCCCTTTTTAGTCCGCCTTTTCCTCCCCCTTCTTTATGTGTTTGTGCTCCCCAACCTCCCTTTTAATGACTTATTCACCACCCTTGGGGCTGGTAGTAGTTATTTTATGTCTGACTCTGACTCTGGCTAGAGCGGATGCTAGAAAGATAAGCCTCTGCCTCCTTAACGTTGTTAAAGGTGTGTGTCCACCCATCTCTCATAACCTTAAGACGAGCGGGTTCTTGGAGGAACACCTGCCCTCCGCAGGCCTTTATGGGATCCATCAGTTTACAAAGCTGCCACCTCCTATCCATAGTGTCCCTGCTAAGATCTGATCGTGCAAAGAACGAAAATTCCCCTATAGCTATTGGAGAGTTAGGGCGGGCTCTCGGCCAGACCGATTGACGTAAAATAAAGTTGCCAAAATAAATTAGAAAGGGACGTGGGAACTGATTTTCTCTATTTCTTTGAAACAAAGGCAGCCGATGAGCCCGCTGGATTTGTGAGTCCCAGTCCCAATCTGCCAGGTCAGGAAAGGTCTTCTGGAGCACCCCTACAATATACGCCCTGGGGTCTGAGCCCTCTGATCTCTCCGGTATGCCAAAAAGTCTTAGGTTTGATCGCCTCTGCCTGTTCTCCAATTCCTCGACCTTTAACTGTAATACCTTCAACTGATCATCTTGCTTTTCCACTGTTCCTGCCATTTTAATGTTTGACTCCTCCACCTGTACCACCCGTTGCTGTAGTTCCGTGGTTTCTTGTGATATCCCCCAATTTTAGTAGTGAGGTCACATAGAGAGGATTGCATCTTGTTATTGTCCTCCCTAAGTTGAAGATAGTACTCCTGTGCTTCCGCACGTTGGTTACTCAGTTGCTTACTTAAAATCGTTAGAATTTCATGCAGAGAAGGGGTATTGGCTCCTTCCCTTCTTGAGTCTTGATTCGGTAATCCCTCCTCTGGTGGGTTTCCCCTGTTTTTTGCTATAACAGATGAAGGAGAGGCTGGAGTGGAACCGGAGGATAGCTCCGCCAAAGAGGGGGGGCTGACTATTATGTGGGGGGATAATTGAGTGATTGGATGTATAGCATTGTTAGTACGCGCTGGTGTTAGCTCCAGATTATCAGACAGCCCTTTATCCTGTTCTTGAGACTGTGCTTCTTCAATCCGCCCCACAAGGAGTGTATTATCCGGGTCCATCAGAGTGCTCTTATCCGGGGAAATCAGTATTGGTATAGAGGCTGTAGGACTCGCTCCTGATAACCTTAATGTCATAGTTTTTGACCAGACCCTTTGCTTCAATCCATTTTCTGAGTGGACTTTTGTCTGGAATATTCTTCTTTAGAGCTAAATTATTGTTTGGCTTTAGCCGTTTAGAAATAGCGCCAGACTTGCTGCTTCTCTTTGCCTTTTGTTTGCCCTTGGCTTTAGTCTTAGAAATACATCCCCCCATAGGGGGATTGGCGGAAAAGTCATCTTCAGTCTCTGTTTCAACCTCGTAATCCTCATACGAGTCCAACTCGACATCCACTGAAGCCACTGTATGCGCTACGAGTTTGTTTTGTATCCCACATTTCGATGTCCTCCGAATGGACTTCTGGTATCCCCTCTAGATTATTTGGGGTTGAGTCGCAAAGCACTGGCCAGATGGCATTTATAGAATCCGGCCGTAGTTCATGGGCTATGATAGAAGGGTCACCCCCTTTAGGCATCGAATGTACAGCGTCAACATTACAGTCACCATTGCTGTCCCCCTGTATCATTAGCTGCGCCCTCAAGGGGTCAGTAGAGGGACTTTCCAAACCAGCATCAGCTTTGGCATTAATATCAGCATCTTGACTATTTGAGATCATTGCTGTTTCTCCCCCCTCCTGCATTGCACTGGGGTTTATAGAGGCTTTTTTCAACGGTTGTGAAGCAGTCTCTCCTGCTGCCCCCCCTGTTTTAGCTGTTAGTTTAAGCCCTGTTTTATCTGTCTTAGGGGTAGAGCCCTTAGAGCCCTTAATTTGTGTCCCAGCTAAGAGTATAGGTGGCCTCAGTACCTGTTTAGCAGCTGTGGCTGTGGTTTTCTTTTCCTCCAGTAAAACAAGGCTCCCGCTGTCCTCTGGTGAGATGTCCTCGGTAAGTGCCTCCACAATCAGCGAGGAAGGAGCCACTGCTGCCGTTGTGGACGCTGGTGCTGCTGCTGCGGGCGTAATGACTATAGCGGCGGGGGCTGCAGGGGGGGCCACCGCCACCACCGCCTGTTTGCTGTTCCTCGTATGGCGTGGTGGGATTCGGTTCGGATTCTTAGGAGACATCCTTCTGAGCCACAAGACGCCGGCCGTCACTCGCCGGCTGAGAGTAAGGCCAAACCAGCTGATCCCTGAGTTACCGATCTGTTCCCGTAGCAGCCGCCGGAACAGCCAAACCGGATCAAAGAGTCGGTAGGAGCATCAGTTGTTGTAAGGAGAGAGACCGCCAACGTAGTTTGATTTTTAAAAGAAAAGAATCAGCGGTATTAGTGTTTTTTTACGTGCACAGCTCAGTGCAATGTAGTTTTGTTTTACATTCTCGTGTCTTCGGTGCGTTCTGGAAAGGAGAGGAGAGGAGAACGGAGCCTACAGGTGAGTCAGCCGGCACGGACCCTCACTCCGCCATCTTGGATCTGAGGCCAGACTACAAGATATTAATAACATAAACTATAATGAGCTAATTAAAAAAACTACTCTTCTATTAAAAAAATGGAACAGATTGCCCCTGAATTTGATAAGTAGAATTAACCTTATTAAGATGAAGGTTCTTCCAAAGTTTGTTTATTCATTCCGATGTATTTCACTCGCACTAAATAATAAGTTCTTTCAGCACCTAGATGGGGTACTGAGTAGCTTTATATGGAGTTACAAAAAGGCTAGAAGGTCATTAAAAATGTTGAAAAATAATACAAATAAGGGAGGGCTGAACTTTCCAGACTTCAAAATGTATTTCTGGTCTGCGTTTTTTACACGCCTACGTTCTTTATTACATGGAGACAGAGCCCTTTTTTTTCTTCTTTTTATGTTGAAACAAGACTCACAATTGTTTTTGCTTAGAGCTAATGACCCGAATTATTACAAGAGGGTGAGATTTAAGACTGCTAGAGACATCGTTAAGATCTGGGCCAATGTACTAAAATTTTGTAAAACAACTTTCTTTCACCCGAAGCTGCCGCTGTGGGGCAACCCAGGCCTTCCGGCTATTTTCACGGATACTATCACATATAATTGGGCGGCACTCGGGATTAAGGTATTGGTGGACCTGTGCGGCATGCAGGGGTTTCTGGAATTCAATACGCTCAAACAGATATATGACTTACCGGAAGCCACAAGATACAAACACCTGAAAATGCACGATTATTTGATTAACAAAAAAAAGATTCAAAATATCACTGAATGTGATATATGGACTTGTCTATATTCAAACAAAAACAAATCAGTTATTAGCGAGGCATACAAAACACTTAGTACCTTTAAAACAAATGATGGCGATAAATTGGCCGCGAAGTGGGGCACTCAACTAGGTTTAAATATTACCTCAAATCAAATTGAGCACTCCCTGGCTAACATCAACAACCTAGTACGCTCATCCAGCCTTAGGCTACAACAATTTAGAACGACCTGTATGCTCTATTATACACCTGAAAGAATCTCCAGATGGTCCCCTAATGCCTCTTTTAGCAATCGTACTAAATGCCCTAAATGTCTAACCGATGCAGCCAATCTAGTAAATATGTTGTTTTCCTGCCCTAAACTTAAGACCTTTTGGGGAGACATACAAAATGTTCTTAGATTAAAGAAAATCTCGCTATCCACCATCACGGCTGCCTCGGTCTTACTAGGCTTCAATCCTTCTTCACCCCCACAATCTGCCTTAGCCACTATACTCATCTCTTGTGCCAAATTAACCTTGGCTAGGGCCTGGACCGATTCGGAACCACTGTCGGTTTGGAAGTGGTGGACACTAGCAACAGAGATACATGCCATGGAGCTAGCCCTAGCAAATCTTAGGGGAACACGCTCACTGATCAAATTTAATAGAAACTGGGGCACCTTTCTAGAGTGAAATCCTACTTAAACGCTGCATAACTGTTAACTCTCTCTTTTTCTCTCCTTCTGTAAAGAAAAATATGTCTATAGTTTGGTTTTGCAATAGGAATTCTTTTACTGTCTCCATTTATCAAATCATTTGTTTTACAACATATATACTCTGATGTCTTTTTGCATTTGCATGAAACTATGAATTTTTTTGTCTTCTCTCTTTTTTTTATGTCAGCTGGCTAACAATAATAAAAATATAAAAAAAAAATTGAATACGAGCAGCATACTTCCCTACAAAAGAGCCCAAATGTAGCACAAATATCACCCAGATGTAGCTCAAGTACAGCCCAATGACAGAATGTCACAGAATGTTCTGAAGAGCAGCTAGTGTGCTAACAGTCTTACTTATGACAAAAGTATGGAACACCTGAAGCCATCTTGAATAGAAAAAAGTGGTAACACTTAAAACATTTAATTTGCAAAGGAACAAAATGAGGGGGTTCATTTTGCCATAGAAATTATGATTAGTGCTGCAGAAAGAAAAATGATGGCACATTTTGAGTGACTTCTCAAATCCTATTCAATTTCATTAAATAAAAATCTGACATGCAGACTGAAACATGTACTTTCAATAACAGCAGTAGACTACCCTGGTGAGCAGTAGCTTTACTACAGTGATCTAATGGGCAACTAGAGTGCTAATATGTGCCACATCTGAATGCCTTCTTGATGGAACCAAAGTAAAAAACCGAAAGTATTTCTTACTGAGGAGACTAGGGTGTGGTTCCCCAGGCCTGGAAGCAGGCAATGATTATTCCCCTGCTTAAAAAGCCTGGTCTGGATGTGGAGGTGTTGGCGAATTATAGACCTATCTCGCTCCTGCCGGCTTTTGCGAAGGTCATTGAAAAGCATGTGCATAAGGTGCTCGCCGATTACCTGGAGTCCCACGACCTACTGCACCCCACCCAGTCGGGTTTCCGCGCCAATCTTAGCACCGAAACAGCTCTCCTGGAAGTCTCGGAGGCGATAAAGGAGGTGCTGGATTCGGGCGGGAGAGCGATGCTGGTGATGTCGGCGGCCTTTGACACCGTCCCTCATGAGGGTCTTCTTGCAAGACTCTCAGAGATTGGTCTCCGAGGGACGGTGCTCCGGTGGTTCCGATCATTCCTGGCAGGCCGTCGACAAACGGTCTGGGCTTCTGCTCGCTCCGCCGAGATGTCGCCATTGGGTGTCGGAGTTCCTCAGGGCTCTGTTCTGAGCCCAACTCTATTTAACATCTTCATGACCCCACTGGCGGCACTGGCGGAGTCTTTCGGGGCCCAGATCGTTTCCTACACCGATGACACCCAGCTCCTCTTCACCTGTGAGAGGGGTGCGGACTTCGATGGAGGTAGGATCCAGGGTTGCCTTGAGGCTGTGTTTCAGTGGTTCCATCATAACAGCCTCAAGTGCAACTCGGATAAATCCGAGGTCCTCTTTTTTGGGTGCAGTTCGGACCCGGACTGGAAAGTGTGGTGGCCTGAGAACATGTTTCCACCAGCAAGTTCGTCCCAGGTGGCTAAAAACCTTGGGATTAAGATCGACAATGGCCTCACACTACGCTCACAGGTAATCGGTCTCACTGGCACCTGCTTTGGCCTACTCCGGATGCTACGCAAGTTCCTTCCCCTGTTATCAGAGGAACACAGGAAGATCACGGTGCAGGCGATTATAGGCTCGAGAATTGACTATTCCAACGTCCTCTATCTCGGCCTGCCAGAATACCTGCTCCAACAGTTACAGGTTGTCCAGAATTCGGCAGCACGTGCCATCTTTGGACTATCTCGCCGTGCCAGAGCCTCGGGCCTCCTGGAGGCTCTGCACTGGCTTCCTGTCCGGAAGCGGATAATTTTTAAGACTCTCACCCTGGCACACAAAGCCTTGCACACCTCCGGAGCAAAATACCTCCAGAAAAGGCTGACCTTCTACCTTCCTGCCAGGTCGCTCAGGTCTGAAGCCTTGTCTCTTGCTGCGGTTCCTCGCGTGAAGAGAGCCCGCATCGGTGGCCGCTCTTTTAAATTACTAGCGCCTCAGTTGTGGAATAAACTGCCTGTGCCCCTGCGCAGCACTCCTAACTTGTTGGCCTTTAGGAAGGGGCTCAAAACCTGGCTTTTTACCTCTTAGTTTCGGGCCCTATTAGGTTTCCTTTTTCTCTGTCTTTTATTTACTTTCCCTGTTGTGTTATGAGATTAGTGTGCAATTCAAAGCGTCGGGACACTCTTTCGAGTAGCCGCACGCTATATAAAACCCCTGTATAACATAACATAACATAACATATAGTAAATGAGGAAATTAGGGAATTTCATAACAAATAAGTCTCCCAAGATGGCCGCCAGAGACAAAACAGCCAAAATGTAGCACACATATCACCCAGATGTAGCCCAAGTATAGCCCAATGACAGAATGTCCCAGAGTGTTCTAAAGAACAACTAGAGCGCTATAAGTATTACTTATGACACAATTCTGGAACACCTGAAGCCATCTTGATTGTAATAAAGTGGTAACACTTAAAACATTTAATTTGCAAAGGAATAAAGTGAGGGGCTTCATTTTGCCATAGAAATTATGATTAGTGCTGCAGAAAGAAACATTAAGGCACATTTTGACTTCTCAAGTCCTCTTCTATATCATTAATAAATTGTAACATGCAGACTGAAACATGCACTTTAAATACTAGCAGCAGACTTTCCTGGTGAGCTGTAGCTTTACTACAGTGATCAAATGAGCAACTAGAGTGCTAACATTCAGAATGTATGGCAAATATGTTGCACATCTGAATGCCTTCTTGATGGAACCAAAGTAGAAAACTGAAAGTATTTCCTACTGAGGAGACTGTAGTAAACGAGGAAGTTAGGAAACTTCATGACAAATAAGTCTCCCAAAATGGTCACCAGAGACAAATGAGTCCAAATGTAGCATAAATATCACCCAGATGTACCCCAAGTATAGCCCAAAAGCATAATGTCCCAGGGTGTTCTAAAAAACAACTAGAGCGCTAACAGTCTTACTTATGACAAAAGTATGGAACACCTGAAGCCATCTTGTTTTGAATAAAGTGATAACACTTAAAACATTTAATTTGCAATGAAACAAAGTGAGGGGCTTCATTTTGCCTTGGAAATTATGAGTAGTGCTGCAGAAAGAAAAATTAGGGCACATTTTGACTTCTCAAATCCTCTTCTATTTCATTAAAAAACTTGAACATGCAGACTGAAACATGCACTTTGAATACAAGCAGCATACTTCCCTGGTGAGCAGTAGCTTTACTACAGTGATCTAATGAGCACCTAGAGTGCTAACATTCTGAATTCATGGCAAATGTGTGACACATCTTAATGTCTTCTTGATTGAATCAAAGTAAACAACTTGAAAGTATTTCCTACTGAGAAGACTGTAGTGAATGAAGACATTAGGAAACTTCATAACAAATAGTTCTGCCAAGATGGCCACCAGAGACAAAAGAGCCCAAATGTAGCACAAATATCACCCAGATGTAGCCCAAGTACAGCCCAATGACAGAATGTGCCAGAATGTTCTAAAGAGCAGCTAGTGTGCTAACAGTCTTACTTATGACAAAAGTATGGAGCACCTGAAGCCATCTTGAATAGAAAAACGTGGTAACACTTAAAGCATTTAATTTGCAAAGGAACAAAATGAGGGGGTTCATTTTGCCATAGAAATTATGATTAGTGCTGCAGAAGGAAAACTTAGAGCACATTTTGACTTCTCAAATCGTCTTCTATTTCATTAAAGGATTCTAACATGCAAAGTAAAACATGCATATGGAATACCAGCAGCAGACTTCCCGGGTGAGCAGTAGCTTTACTACAGTGATCTAATGAGCAACTAGAGTGTTAACATTCTGAATTTATGGCAAATGTGTGACACGTCTGAATGGCTTCTTGATGGAACCCAAGTAAAAAACTGAAAGTATTTCCTACTGAGGAGACTGCAGTAAATGAGTAAATTAGGATACTTCAAAACAAATAAGTCTCCCAAGATGGCCACCAGAGATAAAGGAGCCCAGATGTAGCACAAATGTCACCCAGATGTAGCCCACATGTAGCCAAATGACAGAAGTGTGCAAAACACTTTTTATTTTTTGTGTTTTTGCAGTTTTATATAGTGCAGACTTATCAGGTATTGGAGTGCTTTACGTGAGCATTAGTTACATCACACAAGAACAAATTCACTTTGGTTGTAGAAATTAGGAGATTAATTGATTTGACCAGAATCACAGAATGTCGAGCTGAAGCAGAAACTCCAACCTGGTTCCCCAGTTGCAAAGTCTGCAGCTCTGGAAGTAACACCTCATCCTCACCCCTAAGTGCAACATTTAATAAAGGGAGAACAGCCCCGGTGGAGCGGGCGCTGCTAACACACTTGTGGGGGCATTCAACTTAACCTACCTGCTCCCTGACATCACTGCTGGGTCCTTCAGTCTCCCTCCCGGTGCCGCAGCACTCCATCTCCACGGCCGCTGTGTGGAGGGGGACTACACCCCCAGGCTCCTTTGCGCCACCGTCATTTCCGCGCCCGGAGGCGCTTCAAAAGCGAGGACAGCCCCTGCATCGCGGGACCGTGTGCGGGCTAAGCCAGGGCGAAGGGCGGGCCGTCTATGGCCGTCCTCGGTCGACAGCGGTCGGGCGGGCCACCCCTCTAAGCCTTAAGTGAGGTGAGTGTATATTTCCACTATGGGGAAACGTACTGTTAATACATCTGCCCAGGTTTCCAAGAACTCCTCCATCATCTCCTTTTCCTTTGAAAGCATGCTTGAGAATGCCTTTAATATGGCCACTTCAGAGATCGAAAACTCTGAAAGGAGACTTTCTATGGGCCAATTAGCACCCCATCTAAATTCTTCTGACGGCCCAGAGAATGGCGGACTTACAGCTTCCTTGCCATTATTGCCGAGCATAATAATTGTTAATCCCACCCATCACGATAAATCACCCGTGGGCTCGGTGACCGATAAAAACGTAATCGCCATTCCTGATTCTCAGCAGGACATTGAAGCTAGTACAAGTACCTTCAACCCTGTCTCAAATACAAAGATTGTAGGAGAGAAGAGGAAGAGAGGCCCTTCAAAAATGACTATTAATAAGAGGAAACAACCCCCCCACAATAAAACTCAACCAACTCCGCAGAGTATGTGGTCACGAGAAAAAACTGTAACAAGTGGGGTGTCAGTCAGTACGACTATTCAACCAGATGACAGCACTGTAGATTTAACCTCAACCGGAGCAGGATCTAACTCCATTTGTACACAGACTGAGCCAACTTCTGTAAAATGGTATACAAGAAAGGCTAAATCGAAATGTAATTGATACTATAGTGGACTCAACTTTTAACCAATTGAAAAGTCTAATGGATAAAGAGTTTAATCTTATTTTTAAATGTTTGGATAGATTGGAAAGCCTGGTGAAAAAAGAAGATGCCAAAAAAAAGGGGTTACTATTATTGATCAAATCAGGGGTGAACGGCTTTTGAAAGATATGGAGGCTGTCAACAGGGGCACCGGGGGTGGGGGGAGGGGAAGCGGTAACCGTATTATATCTGGCACTAATAATGTAGGTGAAAAGTGTGATGGCAATAGGAATAATCCGTCCTTTGAAGTCACATCCAGTACTATGGTGGGCACGTTGCTGCCGCCACTGGGGTGCGCAGTAGATAGCCTTCTTGTCAAACCTCTTCGCTTACAGTAGCCGTGCCTGCCTTGTCTGTGTCAGCCCCCACATAATCTGTGCAAAACCTAAATAATAAGCCTATTTCTGTTAAACGGGCTAAAAGACATGCTGAGGCTGTCCTTCATTTGCCTCCAGAAGCATGCCCCTATGTTATAATTTTAGCTGGAGTGCCCCTTCTGAAAGAAGAGCAAAGCGAGTTCTAGGACCAACTAAAAAATAAGTGCATTGATTGGCTATTTAGGTACAAAGGGATGGGTATGGAGATTACTAATGAAATCTTGATGATACGTCGTTGTGATGGGTAGGACCTTTGGTTAAGAATATCATGGGCGACTGTATAGTCGTGAACTTTAAACATCCTTCCCTGGTGAAATATATATTAAAGGGTAATACCGACCATTTTAGCTCCCCAACCGTCATAACTTCATTACCCCTAGGTTTTTTTTATAGACCGCCTCCGAGAGTCTACAACCCAACTACCCCAATATTCTCTGTACACAACCGGTTCAGCGCTCTGTCTGACCTAGAGAGTCAGGACTGACTACCAAAAGAACCCCTGAATACTGTGGAATTCAGGCACTGTTCCTGCCAAGTGGAAGCAGGCGGTGGTTTCCCCGATCCTGAAAAAACCATCATTGGATCCTCTAAAACCGGAAAACTATCGCCCGATCTCATTGCTTCCCTGGCCGGCCAAAGTTATGGAGGCCTATGTCAACCTAGCCTTATCTGAGCATCTGGCCCTGGCCAATGTCCTCGATCCTACGCAGAATGGGTTCCGTGCTGGGCACAGCACGGAGACCGCCCTTCTGGCAATGGTGGAACATCTGCGGAGTGTGTTGGATGCAGGTCAAACGGCAGCGCTTATTTTATTAGATCTTAGCACTGCCTTTGACACAGTGTCCCATCGCATCCTCCTACACCGCCTGGAGAACATTGGCATTTGTGGCCCCGCTCTGCAGTGGTTCCGTTCCTTCCTCAGCGATCGCTCCTTCTGCGTTGCCACCCCTCCTTTTCAGTCCAAATACCATCAGTTGGACCTGGGGGTTCCCCAGGGTTCCTCGCTGAGTCCCACGCTTTTCAATCTCTACGTGTGGCCGCTGGCGGATGTCGCCAGGCAGTGGGGCCTTACTATGGTCTCATATGCCGACGACACACAGCTAGCGGTCACGATCAGCGGGGATGCCGAACTGGATGCCCCCAGGTTCCGAGACGGGCTGAGAGAGGTGGCCAGCTGGATGAATAACAACTGTCTCCAGCTGAACGCGAAAAAAACCGAGGTGATGATCGTGGGAAGAGGAACGGACTGCTGGGGGGACAATTGGTGGCCACAGGAGCTCGGGCCTGCCCCCATACCGGTGATGGAGCTCAGAAACCTAGGAGTATGGCTCGACCACACCCTATGTTTTACCACCCACACTAAGAAAGTGGCAGCATGCTGCTTTGGTGTTCTGCGCGGACTGAGGCCGGTGCTTACATTTTTCGATGCCCCGACGAGACAGTTGGTCATCCAAGCGACGATCATCTCCCGGCTGGACTATGCCAGTTCGCTCCTGCTGGGAGCTAACCAAGCTGAGATCATCCGCCTGCAGCGCGTTCAGAACGCGGCTGCGAGAGCAGTGGTGGGCCTGCCGAGGTCCTGTCCCACATCCAATACTCTGCGGTCCCTACACTGGTTACCAGTGAAAAGCCGAATCCATTTTAAGGTACTCAGCATCGCTTTTAAAATTTTAAAAGGATCGGCACCTGAGATCCTCAATAACCTCCTATCCCCTTATGTCCCGACTCGCTCCCTCAGATCTCTTGGGCAATCCCTTGCGGTTACCCCGCGTTTCAGGCTTAGCCGGATGGGCGGGCGCTCCTTCCGCGTGAGAGCTGCGGCTCTCTGGAATTCTCTTCCTTTGGAAATCCGCCTTTTAGAGGATCTACTAGCATTTCGCAGGGCCGTGAAAACCTACCTGTTTTAATCTTTTTATCTTGACTCTCACTTTTTCCCTTGCGTTGTGTTATGTTCACCTTTTCCATGCACCAGGACGCTCCTTCGCTGGAGCAGCTGCGCGCAAAATAAATGTAGCTAACATAACATAACATAACATATGGCACAAATGGTTAATCAGGCTGTGATCAAAACTGGATCCACTGGTACCTCTCAAAAAGTCTGCCTGGAAGAATCATTGCCATCCTGTCCTGTCATTGATGACTTTGGTTCCTTAGATCAAAATGTAAACATACTTAGCTGGAATATTGCCGGCCTAAAGTCAAAATATGGCAGAGTGGACCGATTGGGTCAGTAATTTTGATATTTTAATGTTCCAAGAAACATGGTGTACTAGTGACTTGCTTCTTGAGGGATTTTCTTGCCATACTAATATCGTACCCAGCCCCGAAGTAGGCCGACCTAGTGGGGGTTTATCTACATGGATAAAGATTACTGCAGGAAGTAACATTAAACCCCTGGAGACAAATAATAGTAACTACCAGGCCACAATCTATTCCAACGGAATCACGTTATGTTTAATACATTTTTATAATAACAATTTTACTTCACAACCCAATAGGAATCTTATCAACTTATTTGATTTTATTGATAACATTTTAGATGAACAGAGGTATGGCAAATTGGACGGAATCTGTTTGGGGGGCGATTTTAATTTGCATTTGCACAAAGGAATGGACAACCCTGCTGTTACATTTGTCCGGGTAATCCCGTGCAAAAGAGGGGAAGAACTGCATAATCACCTATCCACTCAGGATTTAACTAACGTCATGGAGAAAGTTGGCTGCATGACGGACAAAGGTCCATTGCTTACCTTTAGAGGACATGGTTGTTCATCTACCATTGATTATGCTTTTATATCTTCCTCCCTCAAGAATTGTTTAGTAAAGGCTGAAGTCTTAAGTACTGTCTACAGTGACCACAACCCAATTCTGACAATTATCAAATTTGTTAATAAATTAAAAAAACACAAAGAAATAGGGGCAAAGAATCTGGTTGCATCGACCAACAAACCTAAAATAATCTGGAAGGGCATAGATAACAAGGCCCTTCTAGCACGTACCATAAAATCCTATCCCATATTTGTGGAAATGTGCTTGTCCAGCAGATGCCCAGGCATAGAGATCATCCAGGCTTTTACTGGGCCATGCGCTGGCATCAAACAAGAAATTTCCAAACCTGTCAGTAACTAGAGTAAAAACCCCAGATGGTTCAATGGCAGTTGTTCACGGGCGAACTGAGAACTAAGTGAAGCACTAGCTGTGGAACCCAGGGACATGTCTCTGGTTAGAGTTCTGAGAGAACGCTACAAGAAAGCAACTAAAACGCGCACAGAGGAGATATTGAAGGAGCGGTGGAACTCTCTTGCACGCTCTGTCGCACTTAAAGACGTTACTGGGTTTTGGGGCGAGGAAAAATCTATGAGGTCTATGGGCTCAAACATCACCCCGATAAATTGCAACATAGCTAGCAAGTCATGGGAGGAGTATTTCTCAAGAATATACACAGCACCAATAATGACTGCTGATAGTTATTGCCCAGTTAACACAGTTACCATATCCATAACCGAAGTTAAAAATGCCATAAACCAAAGCGCAGGGAATAAAGCACCAGGCCCTGACAGAATATCTATTGACCTAATCAAATCTGAGCCAGATTTCTGGTCCTCCTTATTATGTAATGTTTTTAACAATTTGTCCAATACTACCATCCCAAAAACCTGGACAAACAGCATCATTGTGCCCATTTTTAAGAAGGGCGATAGACGTAATCCCAGCTGCTATCGCCCTATATCTTTGATTGACAACACTTTGAAGATTTTGGGAAGAGTGGTTTTTAACAAGATTAGGAATTGGGCAGAGGACAACCGAATCTTAAACTCCTGCCAGTTGGGATTCAGGAGCAATGTGGGAACTGTAGAACAGTGCTTGAACCTAAATCTTATACTGGGCAAATATACTATTGCTAAAAAAGTCCCACTATATTTGGGTTTTATGGATTTAAGTTTGGCCTTTGATTTTGTTAACCGTTCACGATTATGGGAGATTCTTTTAAATTATGGGGTGGATAAGGCACTCGTACACTTCTTGGCGCATTTTCACAGAGACCTGAAAGCACGGGTCAGGATAAACAATGAAGGAGAGGTAATTTTAATTGGTAGGGGGGTTAGACAAGGCTGTGTCTTAGCCCCCTTACTTTTTATTCTTTATATAAATTAATTAAATCATTTCCTGTCTAAATCAACATGTGATGTCCCAAAAACTAATGGCAAACTGCTCGCCGTATTTTTATATACGGACGATGCGGTCCTGATGGGCCGCACACCAAAAGCACTTTGCACTTTAATAATGGGTTTTGTATCCTTTATGGCAGATCTGGATCTGTGCACTAATTTAAAAAAATCATTCATAATGTCCTGCGGGCCTAAAAATGCACCACATTAACCATGTAGTGTCAGGAAAAGAGCTACTAAAAAGCACTAGCACTTTCCCTTACCTGGGTTTAGTTTACTTAGATTCAGGATCTTGGCAAGCACAAGTGGTACTTGGAAGAAACAAACTCGGTAAGGCGATAAATTCAATTATCAGCCTTCGACAGCCAAAGCAGGCAGAGGTTGTAATACCGTTAGCACAGATTTACGGAGCCCAATGTATACTGACGGCGACTTAGGTGTGGGGGTATACAAATTGTATTTTTTTGGTAGAAAGGTATTAGGGGCCCAAATCTCAGCGCCTACCTTCATATACCATAAGGAATTAAATCTACACTACGTGGAGGATTTCATCAAATCGCGGCCAGTATTATTCTGGCTAAAGATATGGCGAAATCCTGCCGCATCTTTAACACAGGAAATAATCACAGACTGCCTTAATTGTGACAGGGTTAGTTATATACCTTGGCTAGGAGCAGTAAAGAATAGCCTAGCCAGCGTGAAGCTGGAGCACACTTTTCTCTCCCCCTATCCATAGACGGTATAAATCTAAAGACCGTGAGAGGGGCTCTGTATGATTTATACCTTAAGGAAAGAGAAAATAGGGAGCGTCACAAACTGTCAATCATTAGATATACCCTCCTTCTGGTGTCACCAGGGAAGAATAACAACACGCCACAGGAATATCTCTGAAAAAAACACGGGAGATGGAATAGGAGTCTGCTATTTCGTCTTAGGGATGGGAGTATAAAATACTCACTTTGTTTCCCGCTAGGTTTTAATAAAAATTTGGAGAACCTGTCCTGCCTGTGTGGCATTGGTTGTAAACAAACACTGTTACATTTTCTGTTTTTCTGCAGATTTTATGGTAGATATACTAAACAGTATTTAATTCCTTATTTTAAAGCACATGCTATTACTGATTACAATCTGGCATTTCATGAAATACTGCAGCTAGGTAGTGATGATATGATTTTCTGAGTAAGCTCTTTTTTGCAATCTGTGGTACGCTCGCGAGTTTCTATGAATATGCCATAGACAAAGTGAACACATATATTTTCTGTTTTTGCACGCAGTCCATAGTTTACGTATTGCAGATTTGCACAATGATAATTCTAAAATTGTACATAGTAACTTGCACTTTATTGCTACTCTTGCACATTAGTCTCACGTCATTACGATTGAAAAATCCAACCCGTTTTTATATATGTGTTTTATGTCGATTGTATATTTATGTCCTATTGGTTGTGATGATTTGTACTTTCAAGGATATTTTATATCCGAATAAAGACCATTTGACTTGACTTGACTAATCAAGTGGTCAACTGGATAAAAAAACAGAAAGATAACAAATAATTTAAAAGTGCTTTGTCGCTATTTGAAAACTCAGACAATATGTCCTCATTTTAGTTTTTTAGAGCACTAAGCATAATTTTGATGCAAATAAGACGCTCTCATATATGTCATTTCTAAGGGAAATGCTCTAGGTATTACAGTTTTGATTACATTAAGATGACGTCAGGCGTTCCACACCTTTTTAACAAATATAGAATGTTAGCAATCTATTTGTTCATTAGGAAACTGTTGAGAGGCAGAGGCCAGGGGCATGGACTCTGAAAATTGAAGGCAGGTAGGAAGGGCAACTATTTGACCACACTGGGCAGGCAGGAAGGACAGTGGCAGCACAACAGACTATGGAGGGCAGTGGAAAGGGGGGCAGGGGCAACAAACCATACAGTACTGGCAAGAGAGGCTGTGGCAATATAATAGACCATTGTGGGCAGAAGGAAGAGGAAGTGGTAGTACAACCACACTTCCAACAGACCTGTTTTCAATATCTTCTTTTTCAATGTAAGTCAAAGGGGAAAATCAATACCCCAGTTTTTTTCAAAATCTCCCTCTTACCAAGTTTAAAATGTTAGCAAGTATGTACATTGGATCTTAGAAGGCAGGAGGAATTGGGTTAGGGACATGGACTCGGATAACAGAGGACAGGAGGGACATGGAGAGGTGCACCAAACTGACCCTACAGGGCAGGCATTAGGGTTTGCAGCAGCACAGTACACCACACAGGGCATGCTGGTTGGTAATGCAGCACAACAATCCATAGAAAGCAATAGGGAGGAGACAGGACCATGCACATGAACAACAGAGAACAGAGGGGGGAAAGTGTCAATGGTAGTTATCTGACCATAATGGACAGACAGGAGAGAAAGCTGCAGCATAACAGACCATAAAGGGCAGGAAGGACGGATCAGGGGCATTACAATGGAACAGACAAGCCAGGAGGGAGGGAATAGGGGTATGAACATGGAAACAGAGGGCTGGGGGCAAGGGGGCAAGGCAGGAGCAGCAAGATGACCATGGAGCTCAGGTAGGATAGGCACAGGAAGCAAAAAACACCAAGGAGAGCAACAGTGAGACTATAATGGCATACACACAGACCATGTAGGGAAGGTGGAAGTGGGTCAGGGGCAGCTAGCTGACCACACAGGGAAGGTAGAGGGGCTGTGGCAGCATGGAAGACCATGCATGGCAAGCAGGATGGTTAGTGGCAGTACAATGGCTATGATGGGCAAGAAGGAGGATGCAGGGGCATGCACAAAGGACCATGGAGGATAGAAGGGAGGGTCAGGACCTGTGCACAGACAAGAGAGTTCAGGGAAAGGGGCCTCACAACAGACCACATGGGGCAGGCAGGAGGACCAGTTGCAGCACAACAGACCAGGGAGGGCAGAAGGGTGTGGCAGTAAAATGTAACATGGAGGACAGGAAGAAGGGGGTAGGGCATGGAATGTGGACAGGCAGGGTGGAGGTGGCTGGGACAGGTTACAGTCATCTGACAATGCTAGGCAGGTGGGAGGGGAGTGGCAGCTTAACAGAACACTCAGAGTTTATAGGAGTTGCAGGTCCATGGAACATGGTGGCCAAATAGGATGGAGCAGGGGCATGCAGACATACTTCGGAGGGCAGGGGGAAGGAGAATAGGGGCAGCAAGCTAAGCACAGAGGCTAAGCAGGAGGTTAATGAAGGGGCATAGCATTGGGCAATGGAGGGCAGGAGGAGTAGACTGGTAAATCATGCTAAATGGAGGGCAGTGGTAGTACATCAGCACATGCATGGCAGGAGGGAGGAGGCTAGTCCATGGATTCAGACAACAGAGGATAGGGAGGAGGTGGATGGGGCAGCAAGATAACTGTTCAGAGAAGGTGGGAAGGCCCGTGGCATAACAACTGCCACACATGGCTGTAATACGGGAGCAGGGACATTGAAGTGGACTATCAATGGCTAGGAGGAGAAAAGGCAGGAGCAGCAGGGTTGGTTGTGGGCAGCACAATGCCGGAACCTGCTTCCAACCCCTGACCATCCATTGTGATATGCATCTTACTTAAAGTTTTAAAAAAATTAGAAGTTTTCTGACAAAAACAAAGATTACAGGGACGGTATACTTAGACTCAGATTTCACTCATACACAACCAGTGAAATCCATCAGTTATAGTTACCTGAGCTAACTATAACTTACGCCGCCGCAATGTACTGCTAATGACGTCAGACATTACATCATTCATGACATGGTCAGTTATATCACTTATGACATCACTCATGACATCTCAAATGAGCTGTGATTGGAATGGAACTATAATCGCTAGAACTTTATTTAGGGATATTGTGTGTATATTAACTCCCCTTTTTAGGTTTCGGCCTGATCCAGCGCCAGCGCTAGCCTCGGCCGAGACATTTTGGGGCTCTCAGAAATGCTACTTTGCCAGCAATTAGCTTGCTAGAACGCGCACAAGAGCGCATGCGTGCATGCACGTTATCGCAAGCTGAACGCCTTGACGCTCGTGCGCACCACGTGCATCACACTTACGTTTTGTTTGTTAAATTTCATTTTGCGGCCGCCAATGCTTGTTTTCTTGGCCAGAAGGATTCATCATTCTTTACATCCAATTACGTTTAAGTATTAAAGATTTTCATCCTGCCGTAGACAAAACAAGTTCCCCAGTACACCTAAAAAAGATTTTTACACCATACGGTAAAAATGTTCACCTCTTTACATTAAAGGAACTCAGTTAACTTAGCCATTTTTGCCAAACATCAGTTCGGGGAGTTTGTCTGCGTGAACAAGCACCATTCGCAGGCTTTATTTTCATCCCTTCAAAGGCTGTCCAGGGACCTTCAGCTCCTCGCCTTGTCTGTACATTTCACTTCATCTCTGTCTGTCCTTGTGACCTCCTCGTGCTTAGTGTCCTTATCTCCTCCGACACTCACGTCGCGCCTATGTGTGCCTCCAGCGCCTCATAGTGCTTTCCTACATGTCCTGAGCACCTCATGCTATCTTCCTATATCTCCCCCCTAACACACCATCTTCCTGTCCCCAACTCATCACAGGCTTTCGCTGTATTGTGCCCCGAGCATCTCAAACTTCACCGTCATGTGCCCTCACAGTCTTGTTCCATTTGTCCCCGGCTCTTGACATTCAGTGTGCCCCGGCACCTCATCGTGTGTGCCCGTGCGGCCCATGTCTTCTCCCTATCCGTGTGCACCAGGTTACTCACAGTGTGTGCTAGTGCAGCCAATGTCCTCTCACTATCCGTGTGACCCCAACTCCTCACAGTGTGTGTCCCTGTGGCCCATGGCCTCAGTGTGCGCTCTCACAGCCTCTCTGCACCACAACTCCTCACTGACTATATATTCCGGTTCTTTTAGAGTAGTGCCGAGCAGCACTAATTACAGTCGCTGTAACTGGTTTCAAAGCACGTCTAACAGTTTGCTCGTGACCCGCGGACTTGGGCTTGTTTTAAATTTTGCTCATAGTACCACAGACTGCCCTATGTATGATGCTTCCTACTGGTGCCACACAATAGGTCTCTCCTTTGGGACCTTATAATCAAAGAATTTCAGGCGCATAAAAAGCCCTATTCAAACACCCTTTTCATCTGGTGCACAGAGCACTTACTGCAAATAATTGTAACATTTCAGCATTTCTTCTTAATTGAACCCACGAACCAGCTTTAAGGCAGTATGTTTCAGATTATATTGAAACAACTACTACAGTCAGAGAGAACTGTAATCTTCTGTTTGATTCAAAGATTAACAATTAAAAAAGGGAAAAATGAAAAAAAGAGGCATGCACGTTTTGGCTCTTCCGTATTTTCCTCAAACATCCATTACCACTTTAAGAGTGGCTGCTAATTTACATGCACAGTCCTACACAGCAGAGGCATGGCAGCACACTCTGCATCTGGCACCAGGCATCCATTGCCGTCTCTGCCAACCAACATTAAAGGCTGCATTTTTGGCAAAGAATTTCCACTACCCCCATCCCTCCGATAAAAAATTATGCCCCCACGCAATCACAGCGCCTTGAAAACTGCTCTCCAGGCTTCCCGCTTTGTCTCCAAGATACCCGATAGCAGATGCAGGGAAAAACGAACAAGCATTGCCATAGCCAATAGGTCTCGCCTTTGGGACCTTATACACAAAGAACTTTCATGCGCCTCCATAAATTCAGCCCTCATCAGCCAGGATAGTGGATTCCAGTGGCATGGAGAGCACGGGACTCAAGTCTGGCATAACCGTCGCACTCGGGGTGACAAATGCAAAAACAACAGTTGAAGGACAGAATGCAGAACAATGTCATGCATTCACCCCCGGACAGAGATCTGCGACTAAATCCATTGTTTTTTGCTCACCATGCCATTCCAGTTTGAACCCAGCCATATGCAAATCAGTCTTGACCCTGTGCCCCATGGGAACAGTTCAGCCTGAACTGCCAAGCCAGGTCCTTCCTGGATTGGAAACAAGCATCCTAGGACCAGTTTTTGGCATTCAGCCCTCATCAGCCAGGATGGCTTGATTCCAGTGGCATGGAGAACATGGGGCACACATCTGAGCATACCCGACCCACTCGGGGTGACAAATGCAAAAACAACAGTTGATGGACAGAATGCAGAACAATGTCATACATTCACCCCAGTACAAAGATCTGGGCATAAATCCATCGTTTTTTTGCTCACCATGCCATTCAAGTTTGAACCCAGCCATATGCAAATCAGTCTTTACCCTGTGCCCTATGGGAAAAGTCCAGCCCGAACTGTTAAGCCAGGTCCTCCCTGGAGTGGAAACAAGCATCCTATGACCAGTTTTGGGCTTTCAGCCTTCTTCAGCCAGGATAGCTTGATTCCAGTGGCATGGAGAGCATAGGACCCACTTCTGAGCATACCCATCCCACTCGGGGTGACAAATGCAATAACAACAGTTGATGGACAGAATGCAGAACAATGTCATACATTCACCTCATTACAGAGATCTGGGCCTAAATCCATTGTTCTTTTATTCACCATGCCATTCCAGTTTGAACTCAGGAATGCGTAAATCAGTCTCGACCCTGTGCCCCATGGGAACAGTCCAGCTCAATCTGCCGAGCCAGGTCCTCCCTGGTCAAAGCATCCTAGGACAGGTTTCAGGCTTTCAGCCCTCATCAGCCAGGATAGCTTGATTCCAGTGGCATGGAGAGCACGGGACTCACACCTGAGCATACCTGTCCCACTCGGGGTGACAAATGCAAATACCACAGTTGATGGACAGAATGCAGAACAATGTCATACATTCACCCCAGTAAAGAGATCTTGGCATACATCCATCGTTTTTTTGATCACCATGCCATTCAAGTTTGAACTCAGCCATATGCAAATCAGTCTTAAACCTGTGCCCTATTGGAAAAGTCCAGCCCGAGCTGCCAAGCCAGGTCCTCCCTGGAGTGGAAACAAGCATCCTAGGACCAGTTTCTGGCTTTCAGCCCTCATCAGCCAGGGTAGCTTGATTCCAGTGCAATGGAGAGCATGGGACCCACATCTGAGCATACCCGTCCCACTCGGGGTGACAAATGCAATAACAACAGTTGATGGACAGAATGCAGAACAATGTCATACATTCACCTCATTACAGAGATCTGGGCCTACAATTATCATTCTTTTATTCACCATGCCATTCCAGTTTGAACTCAGCCATTCGTAAATCAGTCTTGACCCTGTGCCCCATGGGAACAGTCCAGCTCAATCTGCCGAGTCAGGTCCTCCCTGGACAAAGCATCCTAGGACAGGTTTCAGGCTTCAGCCCTCATCAGCCAGGATATCTTGATTCCAGTGGCATGGAGAGCACGGGACTCACGCCTGAGCATACCTGTCCCACTTGGGGTGACAAATTAAAAAAAAACAGTTGATGGACAGAATGCAGAACAATGTCATACATTCACCCCAATACAGAGATCTGGGTCTAAATCCATCGTTTTTTGATCACCATACAATTCCAGTTTGATCCCAGCCATATGCAAATCAGTCTTGACCCTGTGCCCCATGGGAACAGTCCAGCCCGAACTGGAAAGCCAGGTCCTTCCTTGACTGGAATCAAGCATCCAAGGACTGTTTTCGGACTTTCAGCCCTCATCAGCCAGGATAGCTTGATTCCAGTGGCATGGAGAGCACGGGAGTCATGTCTGGGGATACCCGTCGCACTCGGGGTGACAAATGCAAAAACCATAGTTGATGGCCAGAATGCAGAACAATGTCATACATTTACCGCAGTTCGGAGATCTGGGCCTAAATCCATTGTTTTTGCTTACTATGCCATCCCACTTTGAACCCAGCCATATGCAAATCAGTCTTGACACTGTGCCCATAGGAACAGTCGAGCCCGAACTGCCAAGCCAGGTTCTCCCTGGACTGGAAACAAGCATTCTAGGAACAGTTTCGGGCTTTCAGCCCTCATCAGTCAGGATACTTGATTCCAGTGGCATGGAGAGCACAGAAGTCACATCTGGCATACCCGTCGCACTCGGGTGACAAATGCAAAAACAACAGTTGATGGACAGAATGCAGAACAATGTCATACATTCACCCCAGTAGAGAGATCTGGGCATAAATCCATAATTTTTTGCTCATCATGCCATTTCAGTTTGAACCCAACCATATGCAAATCAGTCTTGACCCTGTGCTCCATGGGAACAGTCCAGCCCGAACTGCCAAGCCAGGTCCTCCCTGGAATGGAAACAAGCATTCTAGGACCGGTTTCGGACTTTCAACCCTCATCGGCCAGGATAGCTTGATTTTAGTGGCATGGAGAGCACGGGACTCACATCTGAGCATACCCCACCTACTTGGGGTGACAAATACAAAAACAACAGTGAAGGACAGAATGCAGAAAAATGTCATACATTCACCACAATACATAGATCTGGGCCTAAATCCATCTTTTCTTTGATCACTATGCCATTCCAGTTAGAACTCAGCCATATGCAAATCAGTCTTGACTCTGTGCCCCATTGGAGCAGTCCAGCCCAAACTGCCAAGCTAGGTCCTCCCTGGACTGGAAACAAACATCCTAGGACCAGTTTCGGGCTTTCAGCCCTCATCAGACAGGATAGCTTGATTCCAGTGGCATAGAGAGCACGAGACTCACAGCTGAGCATACCCGTCCCACTCGGGGTGACAAATGCAAAAACAACAGTTGATGGACAGAATGCAGAACAATGTCATACATTCACCCCAGTACAGAGATCTGGGCCTAAATTCATCGAATTTTTGCTCACCATGCCATTCCAGTTTGAACCCAGCCATTTGCAAATCAGTCTTACCCTGTGCCCCCATGGTCCCAGGCCCGCCCGAACTGCCAAGCTAGGTCCTCCCTGGACTGGAAACAAACATCCTAGGACCAGCTTCGGGCTTTTAACCCTCATCAGCCAGGACAGCTTGATTCCAGTGGCATGGAGAGCACAGGACTCACTTCTAAGCATACCATTCCCACTCGGGGTGACAAATGCAAAAACAACACTTGATAGACAAAATGCAGAACAATGCCAAACATTCACCCCAGTACAGATCTCTGGACCTAATCCATTGGTTTTTGCTCACCATCCCATTCCAGTTTGAAACCAGCCATATGCAAATCAGTCTTGACCCTGTTACCCATGGGAACAGTTCAGCCTAAACTGCCAAGCCAGGTCCTCCCTGAACTCGAAACAAGCATCCTAGGAACAGTTTCGGGCTTCCAGCCATCATCAGCCAGGATAGCTTGATTCCAGTGGCATGGAGAGCACGGGACTCACATCTGAGCATACACATTCCACTCGGGGTGACAAATGCAAAAACAACAGTTGATGGGCAGAATGCAGAACAATATCATACATTCACCCCAGTACAGATATCTAGGACTAAATCCAACGTTTTTTTGCTCACCATGCCATTCCAGTTTGAACCCAGCCATATGCAAATCAGTCTTGACCCTGTGTGCCATGGGAACAGTCCAGCCTGAACTGCCAAGCCAGGTCCACCCTGGACTGGAAAAAAGTATCCTAGTGCCGGTTTCGGGCTTTCAGACCTCATCATCCAGGATAGCTTGATTCCAGTGGCATGGAGAGCACGGGACTCACATCTGAGCATACCCGTCCCACTCGGAGTGACAAATGAAAAGACAACAGTGGATGGACAGAATGCAGAACAATGTCATATATTCACCCCGGTACATAGATCTGGGCCTAAATCAATACTTTTTTTGCTCACCATGCATTTCCAGTTTGAACCCAGCCATATGCGAACCAGTCTTGACCCTGTACCCCATGGGAACAGTCCAGCCCGAACTGCCAAGCGAGGTCCTACCTGGACTGGAAACAAGCATCCTAGGACCAGTTTCGGGCTTTCAGCCTTCATCAGCCAGGATAGATTGATTCCAGTGGCATGGAGAGCACGGGACTCATTTCTGAGAATACCCATCCCACTCGGGTGACAAACGCAAAAACAACAGTTGATGGACAGAATGCAGATCAATGTCATAAATTCATCCCAGTACAGAGATCTGGGCCTAAATCCATCGTTTCTTTACTCACCATGCCATTCCAGTTTGAACCCAGCCATATGCAAACCAGTCTTGACCCTGTGCTCCATGGGAACAGTCCAGCCCGAACTGCCAAGCCAGGTCCTCCCGGGACTGGAAACAAGCATCCTAGTACCGGATTCAGGATTTCAGCCCTCATCAGCCAGGATAGCTTGATTCCAGTGCCATAGAGAGCACTGGACTCACAGCTGAGCATACCCGTCCCACTAGGGGTGACAAATGCAAAAACAACAGTTGATGGACAGAATGCAGAACAATGCCATACTTTCTCCCCTGTACAGAGATCTGGTACTAAATTCATTGTTTCTTTACTCACCATGCCATTCCAGTTTGAACCCAGCCATATGCAAATCAGTCTTGACCCTGTGCCCATAGGAACAGTCCAGCCCGAACTACGAAGCCAGGTCCTCCCTGGACTGGAAACAAGCATCCTAGGACTGGTTTCGGGCTTTCAGCCCTCATCAGTCAGGATAGCTTGATTCCAGTGGCATTGAGAGCATGGGACTCTTCTCTGAGCATACCCGTCCCACTTGGGGTGACAAATGAAAAAACAACAGTTTATGGACAGAATGCAGAACAATGTCATACATTCACCTCAGTACAGAGATCTGGGCCTAAGTCCATAATTTCTTTGCTCAACATGCCATTCCAGTTTAAACCCAGCCATATGCAAATCAGTCTTGACCCTGTATGCCATGGGAACAGTCCAGCCTGAACTGCCAAGCCAGGTCCACCCTGGACTGGAAAAAAGTATCCTAGGGCCGGTTTCGGGCTTTCAGACCTCATCATCCAGGATAGCTTGATTCCAGTGGCATGGAGAGCACGGGACTCACGTCTGAGCATACCCGTCCCACTCGGAGTGACAAATGAAAAGACAACAGTGGATGGACAGAATGCAGAACAATGTCATATATTCACCCCGGTACATAGATCTGGGCCTAAATCAATACTTTTTTTGCTCACCATGCATTTCCAGTTTGAACCCAGCCATATGCGAACCAGTCTTGACCCTGTACCCCATGGGAACAGTCCAGCCCGAACTGCCAAGCGAGGTCCTACCTGGACTGGAAACAAGCATCCTAGGACCAGTTTCGGGCTTTCAGCCTTCATCAGCCAGGATAGATTGATTCCAGTGGCATGGAGAGCACGGGACTCATTTCTGAGAATACCCATCCCACTCGGGTGACAAACGCAAAAACAACAGTTGATGGACAGAATGCAGATCAATGTCATAAATTCATCCCAGTACAGAGATCTGGGCCTAAATCCATCGTTTCTTTACTCACCATGCCATTCCAGTTTGAACCCAGCCATATGCAAACCAGTCTTGACCCTGTGCTCCATGGGAACAGTCCAGCCCGAACTGCCAAGCCAGGTCCTCCCTGGACTGGAAACAAGCATCCTAGTACCGGATTCAGGATTTCAGCCCTCATCAGCCAGGATAGCTTGATTCCAGTGCCATAGAGAGCACTAGACTCACAGCTGAGCATACCCGTCCCACTAGGGGTGACAAATGCAAAAACAACAGTTTATGGACAGAATGCAGAACAATGTCATACATTCACCTCAGTACAGAGATCTGGGCCTAAGTCCATAATTTCTTTGCTCAACATGCCATTCCAGTTTGAACCCAGCCAGGTCCTCCCTGGACTGGAAACAAGCATCCTAGTACCGGATTCAGGATTTCAGCCCTCATCAGCCAGGATAGATTGATTCCAGTGGCATGGAGAGCACGGGACTCATTTCTGAGAATACCCATCCCACTCGGGTGACAAACGCAAAAACAACAGTTGATGGACAGAATGCAGAACAATGTCATACTTTCTCCCCAGTACAGAGATCTGGTACTAAATTCATTGTTTCTTTACTCACCATGCCATTCCAGTTTGAACCCAGCCATATGCAAATCAGTCTTGACCCTGTGCCCATAGGAACAGTCCAGCCCGAACTACGAAGCCAGGTCCTCCCTGGACTGGAAATAAGCATCCTAGGACTGGTTTCGGGCTTTCAGCCCTCATCAGTCAGGATAGCTTGATTCCAGTGGCATTGAGAGCATGGGACTCTTCTCTGAGCATACCCGTCCCACTTGGGGTGACAAATGAAAAAACAACAGTTTATGGACAGAATGCAGAACAATGTCATACATTCACCTCAGTACAGAGATCTGGGCCTAAGTCCATAATTTCTTTGCTCAACATGCCATTCCAGTTTAAACCCAGCCATATGCAAATCAGTCTTGACCCTGTGTGCCATGGGAACAATCCAGCCTGAACTGCCAAGCCAGGTCCTCCCTGGACTGGAAACAAGTATCCTAGTACCGGTTTCAGGCTTTCAATATTTGTTTGCTCATCATGCCATTCCGGTTTGAACCCAGCCATATGCATTGTGTGCATATTAACACTTGTTTTCTTTTCTATATTGTATCAATTCCTGAATTTCACATTGTGATCAGGCCAATATGACTGCCAGCTTTTTGGATTAAAGTAATATGTAGTCCTTTGTTAATGTTGGCAACTGGAGGCATTTGTACATTTAAATAAGGATGCTACAATGACGTCTTTTATCGTTATCAATGTTCGGACGAGCCGAAACTCGTGGATCATGTCCTTTGCAGATTAAATACTTACAAACTACAACCTGAGTCCTGATTCCTTCCTTGTAAGAGTGAGAGGAGATTAAATACATATAAATATAAAATTCACTGAAAAAAACAGAAGTTTTAGGGACATTATAGTTAGAAATAAGCATTTTAAAAACCTCAGAAATTCACTGAAAATAACAGAGGTTTCATGGACGTCATAGTTAATTGGACATTTCCCTCATACAAAACAAGAGAAATTCGGCCGTGATAGTAAGTTGTGCAAGCTATAACTCACGCCCTCGCAATGCAGTGCTGATGACGTCACATATTACATCACTCATGAAATGGTCCGTGACATCACTGATGACATCTCAAATGACATCACTGATAAAATCACCCACGTGATCATCTGATGCACCTCCTCACACCCTAAAATACAGACTACCATTCTCGAAACCATAAACACACCAATACTAGTACAGCTACAATATTCTGTGCACTATGCATGTAGACCTCTAATCAGCTATTTAGCATTGAAGCAGTCTTTTAAATACTCAGTTAGTACCTATGCAGTCTAGGAATCCTTTTGTCTGTCCCATGCACTTGTCCATTCACCCATCCAGCACTAATACCTAAGCACTTATAATAACTGAAACAAGTTTAGCATTTTTTGATATGTACTACTGTCAAGGAAAGATTAAGTAATCCAAACACTATCAATGCACAACTACATTCAGCTGTGCACTATATATATAAACTTCTAACCAGCTACTTAGTAAAGTACTACCCATGCAACCTAGGAATCCTCCTGTCTGTCCCATGCACTTCTCCAATCACACATCCAGCACTATCTACGTATCCTATCACTCCACAATATCTAAGCACTTATAAATTCAACATGTACTGTCTTTGCAGCACTGAAATTATTATAGCTATTAGTCACATACTTAAGGAATGGCCTAGCCACTAATACGTGCAGGTACAATATTTTGTACACTATGCATGCAGACCTCTAAGCAGCTACATACTATTGATACGCTCTTCTAACTACCAAGTTAGTACCTATGCAGTCTAGGAATACTTCTGTCTGTCCCATGCACTTCTCCATTCTCCCATCCAGCACTATCTACATATCCTATCACTCCACCAATACCTAAGTACTTATAAATTCAGCACACACTTTCTTTGCAACACTGAAATTACTCCAGTTATTAGATGTATACTTAAGGAATGGCGTATTCACTAACACAAGTACAGGTACAATATTTTGTACACTATGCATGCACACCTCTAACCAGCAACAAACTATTGATACGCTCTTCTAAATACCCAGTTAGTACCTATGCAGTGTAGGAATCCACCTGTCTGTCCCATGCATTTCTCCAATCACCCATCCAGCACTATCTACTAATCCTATTACTCCACCAATACCTAAGCACTTATAAATTCACTACACACTCTGTTCGTAATACTGTAATTATTCTAGTTACTAGTCATGAACTTATGGAATGGCCTAGCTACTAACTCAATTACAGCTATTACATTGTGTGCACTATCCAAGCAGACCTCTAACTAGCTATATACTATTAATACACTATTAATACACTCTTCTAAATACCCTGTTAGTAGTCATGCAGTGTAGGAATCGTCCAGTGTGTCCCATGCGCTTATTTAATCACTTATCTACCACTATCTACTTAAGCTATCACTCCACCAATAAGTAAGCACTTATAAATTAAGTGTTCACTCTGTTTACAGCACTGTCATCATTCCAGTTACTAGTGGTATTCCTATAAAATGACCTAGACACCAACACAAGTACACATAAAATATTCTGTGTATAATCCCTGCAAATCTCTAACAGATACATACTATTGGTCCACTCCATTAAATACTGAAGTAGTACCCATGCAGCGTAGGATACCTCCTGTCAGTCTCATGCAATTATTCAATCACACACCCAGCACAATGTTCTTATTGTATCAGTCTGCCAATACCTAAGCAATTATGGGGCAGATTTACAAGCACCCTGCGCCACCAGTACGTCATTTTTTGTAACGTAGTCATGGCGCCATGCACTTCTTCATATTTACAAGAAGAGGAAAAGCCACCCTACTAGTTTTTTCCTCTCCTTGTAAATACGACCCCTTCATACACAGAACTTTGCGTTGAAGGGGGTTCCATAGGTGTTGCTGTGGGTGTTCCCACGCAACACCCATAGAACAAGACACATCTCAAGATTTATGAGAAATCGTAAATCTGGAGATGTGTGTGAATGCTGCGCCATCCTAGAGTTGGTGTAGCAAGGTGCAACGAGGAGAATTGTTTTAATTTCTCCTTATTTTTTCCTCTTTCAATGTTTGCTGCATTCCACAGCATACATTGAAAGAGGAAAATGTCTTTACTAATTATTTTTGTGCAAGAAGGAATCCCTTCCTGCAAAAAACAATCCCCGCAAAACACAGACATCATTGCACAATTTTGCAGGGGTGACTGTATCACCACATGGCTGCAGTTTGTGCAGCAGTGCAGAGGGAAGCACAGAGTTGCAACATATTCATGTACATATGTCACATCCCTGTGCTTCAGAAGTGCCGCAGTACAGTGCAGCTAAAGAGCTTGCAGTGTCACGCTGCAGTACTTCCTCATAAATCTTCACCTATAAATAGACCATAAACTACTAATGCATTATTTTAGTCAATCATGCTGTATACAACTGGAGAGACATTGGCCATCAAAGTATTGTCCTGATAAAAAAAACTCCTATATACTGCAGCCAAGAAAGAATATAAGAAAAGTATCCTTACTGCTAAAACCAGCAACTCTTCCACATGTATACTCCAATAGGAATTCTAAGGAAATATTTCATATAGTCAATAAACTATCTAACCCGGAGAGAATTCTATTGAAGGCTTTGCCCTCCCAAGTACTGTGTAATTCTCTCAATGACTATTTCATTGATAAAATCATTGCTATTAAGGCTAATATTCCCAAATTTCTTCCCACTCTGAGTTCCTCTGTCTTGTGCCAAAATAATAGCATCTTAAGTCAATTTCCCTTTATTAATATGGAAACCTTTCATAACCTGTTGGTGAAGGTTAAATCAGGTGACCCTTCTGATTGTTGCCCGCCCCATATACTTAAGGACTGCCTTGCAGCTTTTCTAGATCCTGTACTCACTCTCCTGAATGAGTCCTTGTTATCTGGTCAAGTCCCTATGGCTTTTAAGAAAGCCATAGTGGTACCTCTTTTTAAAAAAACAGGAGCAGATCCTTTGCTTCTTTCAACTATTGTCCGATTTCCCTGCTCCCATTTCTAGCAAACGTACTAGAGTCCCATGTAGCCAATTGCCTCTCCAATTTTTTGGAAGAGTCCAAGTATTTGGACCCCCACCAGGCAGGGTTTCGGCCGGCTCATTCCACTGAAACTGTCATCGTGGCCGTTCTGGATACTCTCCGGAACCATGCTGATAAAGGTTCTCCTTAGGCATTGGTACTATTGGATCTATCTGCCGCTTTTGACATGGTCAACCATGTTATTTTGGTCAACCGTGTCAAACTTGCTGGTATTCAAGGGGCAGCTGCTTGCTGGCTCACCTCATTATTGGATGAGCTGTCGCAATCTGTCCAGCAAGGGCATTTCCTGGCTCCCCCACGTAAAATTACCTGTGGATTCCCTCAGGGCTCAGCACTCTCCCACCATTTGTTTAATGTTTACATCTCTCCGCTGATTCAATCTCTGAAGGAAAGGGAAGTGACAGTTTTTAACTATGCAGATGACCTACAGTTGGTCTTCAAGATTGACGGCTCTCACAGCTCTGTTATGGATTTCCAGGCCACGATGTTATATATACAGCAGTGGATGGACCGTAATCATCTTAAACTAAACTCGGGTAAGACAGAGCTTGTTTTGACCGGAGATAGTCATAAGTTCTGGGGTCCGCACTACTGGTCCCCAGAGCTAGGTCCTTCTCCCTCCCATTCTTCCTCGGCCAAAACATTGGGAGTCTCCTTAAACAATGAACTTACGTTGACATCTCAGGCTGGCACAGTGATTTCTAAGTGTTTCTTCCAGCTGCGTAAGATCAGGAAGATACACTGCATTTTCACTCATGATGCACTGATCCAGATTATAATTGCTACAGTTCTGTTTCATCTGGATTATGCCAACTTTGTGTACCTGGGTATGCCAATCTACCTTTTTAAACAGCTGCAATTGGTTCAAAACCAGGCAGCCCGGTTGGTCTTTTGTCAACCGAAATGGCAACCATTTACACCCTTGCTGAGGAAATTACATTGGCTCCCCATTTTACAATGTTGTGCCTTCAAAATGGGCTGTCTTGTTTTCAAAATTTTGCACGGCAATAGCCCTGCATTTATTAGGAGCCTGATAGTTAGGCATTATCCCTCATGTAATGTCTAATCTGCTCACCTTTCACTCCTCACTATCCCAAGGTTTAAGCGAGTGCATCAAGGGGGATGCAGCTTTGCGGTTCTTGCACCTAAATTTTGGAATTCCCTTCCATTGGAAATACGATCTAGTACTGACATTTTGCAATTTAGGAAATCCCCTAAGACCTGGCTATTTCTACAAGCATATAACTAAACAACTCTGGTCAGTACACTATTCCAATTCTGGATAAGTACGCTATTTCTGCAATCATATAACTAAACAATTCTGGATAGCACACTGAGTCTATTAGCGCCAAGAAGCCACCCGGTGTAAGTGCTCTCTACAAATGATAATTAACAATAACATACATATATTCAACCAAACTTGCAATTATAGTTCTTTCTTTAACCAGATAAGGTAGTTCTGATAAAAACTTTATTTTTCTTGTGTACTTTTTTCAACAATTTTGTATGTTTTTGGTGGTTTTTCAAAAAATGAACAAAAAAAGAACAAATAAAACAGGAAACTTTTGGAATTACTTATAATTCTAAAAACGAACAAAAAAAATTAACAATGATGGTTGCGGCGCGCAGCACAAACTGCATCCACCGACTGTTCACAGAAGCATATCAGTTTCTTACACTTCATTCAGTGTTGCTCAAGAAAGGCGAATTCTGGCCTAATGTCCATTGCAGGTGTTCCTGAGGACGCTCCAGACGTACTTTCCACAGCAGGTGAGGGGTTCAAAGCAGCTCGCCTCATTTCCTCTTGAGCAAGATTAAGAGGATGTGTGGTCCGAAGATACTTGTACATAGAAGCAGTGCCACAAGAGTATTTTTTTTTCACTGCCTTTTGACAGGACTCCGTCACAAATTTTGCACATCACCTTTCTCGGATTTACTTTCTTCTCTCCAGGTGGAATAGTGAAGAATTTCCACACAGCAGATTCCGGCCTCTGTGGACGTGGTGCCTCCTGAAAGAATTCTTCTTCAGAAGATACTTCCTCCTGCTGCAGCTGCTGTCCAGATGCCATTTTGTTTTATATTTTTTGAAAAACACCAAAAAAACTAGCAAAAAGGGTTCCTGTAGGAAAAGAGATGTCTCTCTAAAGATGCTCCAACAAGAATGATCAAAATGGGTGGGGTCCTTCAATAGTTACAGTGGGAAATGTTATGAACCAATGAAATCTTTTTTTTTTTAGGTCACATGGATTCTGCGCACTCTGTGCTCACGAAGCACGCACCTGGCGTGACTTCCCGAAAATATATTTAAAAATAATATAAGTTCATTATAAGTACAAATATATTATTTTTATGAATACCTTAGATAATCTCTTGTCCTAATATGTATATTAAAGACACATACATATCATTTTAGAACAAAAAAAGAAATTTGCGGGAGTCGCACACCCAGCGAGCCCCAGCACGTATATGACATCACACAGGACCCACCACCGCGCAAGCATCGTTACCGTAATGTGCATGTGTCGCGAATGCACAGGAGCAGGAGTCGCGGACTGGTCGCATACCAATCGAGCACATCACGTAATATTAAATGTATATTAAATGTATATGATGTAACTGCAAAACACGCAGCCAGCGCACACTGTACGCGGATCCTTCACGACTTTTCTAAAATGGCGTCTAGCATCCGCGTACCCACTGTGATGCGTATGCTTTCGGTGAACGACTCAGAAAAAAATTCGGATTTAAAAAAAATATATATTAAAAGAAAAAAAGAAAACAAAAAAATTAAACAATATTTCAGTTTTATTTTTTAATTATTTTTTTCGCAATTTTCAGAAAAATATATCATGTTATTTAACAAACACAATATTTATAAATAAACAGTTAAAAAACTGTAGAAAAATAGTACAAAAAAAACCACAGGTTTCAGAGACGTTATAGTTAGAAATTAGCTTTTAAAAAAGCTTTGAAATTCACTGAAAAAAACATAGGTTTCAGAGACGTTATAGTTACAAATTAGCATTTAAAAAAACCTTAGAAATTCACAGAAAAAAACATAGGTTTCAGGGGTGTTAAAGTTAGCAGGACATTTCACTCGTACAAAACCATTGAAATTCCTTCGTTATAGTTAGTTATGCTAATTATATCTCGCGCTCCCGCAATGCACTGATGATGATGTCACATATTACATCATTTATGACATAGTCAGTGACATCACTGATGACATCACTGATGACATCTCAAATGACATCACTGATGACATCACCCATGACATCATCCACGTGACAATCTGATACACCTCATCATAAACTACTGTAACCTTTCATCACTCACTCTAAAATGCAGAGTACCATATTTGAAACCGTTGACACACCAATACCAGTTACTACATACCCACTCACTGATTCCTACCCATTCAACAACAGAATCACTTATACATGCAGTCACTAATTAATAGAACACTATAAAATGCACTTATACACATATATAGACATTGACACATCAGCAATCATCTTAGTCGGTTATTCAGTCATCCTACTCACTCATGAAAAAAATTAATCACACTTATTCATATAGTTACTCTCACAATCACTGACCCTTACATATACTTATTTATATACACCAACTCTCACATGCAATGCCTTTCATGTTTCTTATTTTGTTGAAGATGTACAACTAAAACATATATTCGCTCACCAACACACAAATAAATACACTCAGTCACCCAAACAACTGTTTCCAAAATGCACTCCTAAACCTATACACCTAGTCAATCAACCATTCACACATCTATGCATATAGTTACACACACCCCATCCAACCACACACAAACTCAGCGTCCCATACAAATACTCACCCAACTAAGCAATAACTAATATACACACTCATGTCATTAGTGACCAACTAATGCAACGTGTTATACAACAACAGAGACAGTAATGCACACATTCACATAGTTTAGTTACTAATCCATGTATTAAGTGAGACACTTGTAATTACTCAGTTAAACAGACAGTCAGACAGCTACTAAATCTTCCATCCAGACCGTTATATATCCACTCAATCTTCAATACAGATGGTATATATATATATATATATATATATGTATATATATATATATATATATATATATATTAGGGAAATACTCGTCTCCAACATCCAACGCTGCCAAAGTCTCACACAGCCATGGACAAACGAAGAAAGGAACCCAGGAAATGGTGCCAAACAAGTGCGTTTATTTTTGCTCAGTCTCGCCCAGCATGCCTGCCATTACGCGTTTCGACAGTATCCACTGTCTTGATCACATATTTAAATTTAAAACTAAACCACATTCACTGGATGATGTCATCAGTGATATGACATCATCAGCAGTGTATTGCGGCTGCACGAGTTATAGTTAGCAGAACTAACTATAATGGAGGAATTTCTACGGTTGTGTACGAGTGAAATGACTAGCTAACTATAACACCCCTGAAACCTATGTTTTTTTCTGTGAATATATATATATATATATATATATATATATATATATATATATATTAATTAGTAAGGTGCATGATACTACCTATTGTTGGACATGTATTCTCACCATTAGTGCTACCTTGCATATATATATAAATATATACATATATAAGATATAAGATAGACCGTGAATGCTGAACAATGAAGGTGTCTGCATTGGCAACGAGCTGGACTAATGCAGTTCTCTTGAGGGATCACAAGGAAGACATCGTTTGTTTTCTTCACTTCCCCTTTCCCCAAGGTACTGTTCACACCTGGAGTTTTCTAAGTGTTCACAGGATTCTCATGGCGTGGGGAATAAGTTTCTGGTTTTCAAGCCTTGCCCCCACAAGATTGCACAGCCATATCAGCTTTGGTTGTGACTGAACATTACAAGGTGGTGATTGAGTCCACGGGGTAGTTGGAAGTCTCTCACATGGTAGAGTGCATTAATAAAAGTTCATTCACCATTTTTAGGGACTTATTTGCCTTCCAGAGGACCTATGGTGCAAGGTTCTCCTGATATTGTGGTCTCTGCAAAGGCCTCCATTTTTACTAAAGCCCCAGAGCACCGTTATTTCCAGATGACTCATACATTCTGTGACAGAACCACACAGGGGTTCTTAGATAGGTATACTAAATCGGAACCACTTATCAGTGGCTGCACATTTAGCAGGACTCTCCAAGGACATTTTACTCAAGCTGATACTTCACTACTCTGACGCATGGGTAAAATCATGCACCATGAAAATGAGACGATACCACTTTGCTATTGTGCACAAATCAGTGTGGGCCTCTGTATTGGCTATTACTGATGTGATAAAAGTTACAACCATTCCTGGACTATAATAGTGCCCCATGTAATGATTTCTTTTAGGATCCTGAATTTGTAAGGATAACTTAACTGTATCAAAAGTAGGGCTGTGCAGTTGTTTTAACTTGATGGAAGCTGAAGTTTCCTGACTTCACAAAAGGTGAAGTTAAAGTGCAGATTTCTGATGATAGGATAACCTATGGACGGGATCTCCCATACCAGGAAGTGCGAAAACAAACACTGCAACTCCTCCCAGTGCAAAAAATTAGAAGCTGGTGGGTAAGGGGTAGCAAAAATGTAGTTGAAGGGTACCCAGCAGACAGAGGATATGTGATGGATATGTGGTTTTAGGGAACAGTGAGAATTGTTTGATTCAAGGATTGCGTTGATGTGGCCCTTGGACAATGGGATTGGTGACTAGCATTGGGTAGCATTGGGTACCAGTAGATCAACCGCTGCCATGTGCTGTCTTTCCCTTTATTTAAACTTCGCAAATCTTACAAAGTTTCCGATGAAAAGGATTGAACTTCACAAATTTCAACAGCTCTAATCAATAGGAAGACACCATAGGTACCCCATTGACCAGGCTATTGTAAACTTGCTGTGACAATAAATGCTACGCCTACAAAGCCTGGTTGAGGTTTGCTCACCAGGGCTAGTTTATGGACATTTTGTCAAGATTTATTCAGATAAAATAAAAACAGTTCATTGTCTATAAATATCATGTTCCAGTCATGGCTATTATTTAAGCTAGAATACATCTTTAATAAAGCAAGATAAAATTATATAACACAAAAAGCCCAAAGTCTACAGCATTGGATGTTCAGGAGATGTTACCCATAAAGTTGAATGTTCGAGACATGGCAGACTATGAAAGTACTATAACTGTACAGTAGCCTTAAGCTTTGGGTTTTATGAGTCTGAAGGCTCAATCAGGGACTATATCCTGGAATTGCATGCTTCCTTCTCAGTTTTTTCGATAATTTGCCCAAGTATAACCCTCTGATATTTTTTCCAGTTATTACATGTTGCAGCAACATTTTTTACCCCTGTTACCTAATGACTGCAGGAAACAATATCTCATGATATTATTGTCTCTGGGTTACTTAGATACCAGGCTATGCCCAGTGCCATAGGTATTTCTTTTAAATCACTAGTCACATTTTACAAGATCTTGCAGTATAGGGTAACAGAGGCCCTGGTTATCTCTCTTTGTAAGACCTCAGGGCTCCCCAAAATTATGCCATTGTTACAATTCAGAATTAGCCACTCTGAAAAAAGAATGTAAAAAGGCGGAAAGAGGATGGAGAAAAAACTATGACACCAACCTCAAGCATAATTATGTTCAATTACAAAAAACCTATCATCGTCATGTCTGTAGAACAAGGGCGGCGTATTATGCCACCGAAATCAACAGTAGCACCAACGCCTCTAAAACTGTTTTTAAAATTCTAAAAGACCTCACTGCAAAAAAAACTACCATTTCTGCCGCCACCTCTCCAGACCTATGTAATAACATGGCCAATTTCTTTACCAACAAAATAAAGAAAATTTACGAGACCTTCCCCTATTCCCCTCAGATTTCAGTTACTCTAGACCCTAGTAGACCCTGTCTTTCCTCCCTCCCCACACTAGAACGTGAGAGTTTCCATAAAATCTGTAAAAAAATAAAATCTGGCTCCCCGGCTGACCCCCTAAAACCCGAGACCTTTTGTGCAGCCAATGAGCTTGTCACTGAACCAATACGGAATATTATTAATCGGTCTCTTTCTACGGCCAAAATTCCCTCTAAATGGAAGCAGGCATGGGTATCCCCCATCTTGAAAAAGCCCACTCTGGACCCTAACCTTCCTGAAAATGTTTGGCCCATCTCACTTCTCCCCTGGCCAGCTAAAATCATAGAGGCACACGTCAACACCACCCTTACCAACTTCCTCCTAACCAATAACATTCTGGATGACTCCCAACACAGGTTTAGAGCTGGTCACAGCACCGAGACAGCCTTGCTTAGTTTTACAGAGGACCTCCGTACCATTCTTGACACCGGCGGAACGGCAGCACTGATCCTGTTGGATCTCAGTGCTGCCTTCGACACGGTGTCACATGAGGCCCTCTTGATGAGATTGGAGGAAGCTGGAATAACAGGTACGGCCCTGGGATGGTTTAAAGACTTTCTTGCCAACAGATCCTTTAAAGTCTCCACCCCCCCTTACATCTCTAAAGAGCACAACATTGGACAGGGGGTCATCACTGAGCCCCACCCTGTTCAATGTCTACGTCCGACCACTAGCAGAAGTGGTTAAACAGAGTGGTCTGACGTTAGTATCTTACGCAGATGATACCCAGTTGGTGGTAGCTCTTAATGGTAACAACGGTCTGGAGGCCCATCACTTCAAGCAGACCCTTACTGACATCACCAACTGGATGACGGCGAATTTCCTCCAGCTCAATGCGGGGAAAACGGAGATACTGCTCTTGGGGAAAAACACCGCATCCTGGGGCGAAAATTGGTGGCCTGATACTTTAGGCCAACCTCCTAAGCCCAAGGAATGTGTAAAAAACCTGGGAGTCTGGGTCGACTCAGCATTGAAATTCACTCACCATACCAAAAAAGTCGCAGCCACCTGTTCGGCATCCTGCGCAATCTAAGACCTATTCTGAAGTTCTTCAACTGTCACACCCGCCAGGTAATTGTCCAAGCTACCATCCTCTCTAGGCTGGATTATGCCAGCTCCCTCCTACTGGGCGCTAACCTGGTGGAAACTACCAGACTTCAGAGAGTGCAGAATGCTGCCCCCAGAGCTTTGGTAGGTCTCCCCCGCCACTCCTCAGTGGCTGGAGCTCTGAAAAAACTGCACTGGCTCCTAGTGGGAAAAAGGATTCAGTTTAAGGCACTCTGCCTTGCCTTCAAAATCCTTAAAACCGCCTCCCCCCCGATGTTGCGCCCCCTCCTGACGGAGTATATTCCTGGGAGGTCACTTCGTTCAGAAGGACAACATCTGGTGGTCATTCCCCGTACCAATCTAGCCAGAATGGGCGGCCGATCCTTCAGCCTGCTCGCTGCCAAGCTCTGGAACAGCCTCCTGGAAACTATCCGTGGCATGCAGGACCTTCTGGCTTTCAGGAAAGCCATCAAAACCCACCTCTTTCAGTAACCGCACCTCTTCTCCTCTGGTGCTCTCTTCTTTTTCTGCCTTTAGCTTTGCTCGCAGCGCCGGGACGCCCCTTTGCTGGGGCAGCCGAGCGCTATACAAATTCCAATAACATTGAGAGAGCGCAAACTGACCAAAATGTAGAAATGTATCACACTTACACGTAGTAAGCACAAATCATGAAGAGAAATGCCATGAGTGCTGATAGTAGCCATAGTTATATTCTGAAAGGTGTAGTTAATATAGTAGTTTAAGTAGAAGTGGAACTAATACAGAAAATGTGTGAAGCAACATGATTTTATTAAGCGTGATTATTCCTGAATCCATGTTATGTAGCTGCTAAAATGTAAGATGGCATACGGAAACGTTGAACGTGGTAGGCCTCAGGGCCAGAGCTAGGAGGGAGGGGGAAGGCGATTAAATTGCATAACATGGATTGCACTAAATGTTTAGTAATAATGAGTAGGTTTTGATTTATAGATGTGTTTACTAAATCAGTAGACTAAGAGTATTAACATGCTAATAATTAAAGAAGAAGTTGAATATTATAAAACTGTTGTAGAGCTGGAAAGCTTTAACGTTGATTTACACATATTAGTCTGGGCCGGGGAATGTTGCAACGCGGTTGGAAGACCATGAGAATTGGGATTTGGCTGCAAATGTCTGTCTGGAAGAGAAAGGGGGTATTCAATTATTAATATAATGAATAGAAGCCTGTTCAAGAAATGGACCAGACATGGAGGAGGGTTCCGGAATGTTTAAGGGGTATCAGCGGGCCGGAGAAGAGTCTGAGAAGCAAGGTCGTCTCTAACCACAAGGCCTCATCATGGAAAAAGCCAGAAGCTACACCACGTGAGGGGCGTCTCACGAGGGGCGTCCTAAATGTTGTTGGATTTTTGTATTAGGGACAGCACCCCTGGGTGGAGTTAGAGCAGAAGCCTGAGGACCCTTTAGAGAGCGGATGGGTAGGCAGAGAGGGGCCATGATTGGAGAACTATAGGTTTTCACCAAGAATTTGAGAGTGGGTGGCTTCCCTTGGGAGTCATTCACTGCTGACACCTTTGATAGGTTGAGACCTGGTTAAGTAGGGATACCATCTAGAGCAGGGTAGGGTCAGCCTAACCTGTATTTTCCCTCCGCCTGTAATGACCAATAGATTTCAATATGTGTCTATGCTAATAGCACTATTGTTTTTAGAACTGGTATTGGTAGTTTCCGTTGTTCGACTGAGGGCTTTCAGAGAGCACATGTACGTAGTTGGGCCCGTGTATCTGGTGAATCTCATTTTGAGATGCTTGTACCTGCAACTTATCTTGACTTTATAATAAACCTTTGAAAGCTAGAAGTTGTTTGTGATCCTTCAGAGCAGAGTCCTTTATTGGGTGAACTAATTTGGTAAGAGATGCACTTTCTTCCCTCAATGACAGGCAATAAAGGTTCAGTCGACCAGATCGGGGTTTTAGATCGATAGTGATAAGGTATTGATCAAAATCTCACCCTTCCAGTTGGTAGCTATAGAGGATGGTTGCCTTCTTGAGGAAGGTGATCTAGGCCAGGTTAGATTACCCCAAGGCCCCTAGAGACCGAGGATCGGAAGAACCGCTCGTGGAAGAAGGACCGGATGACGTGAGACAGAAAAGCAGCAGTATCGGTCGAGAGTGAGTATAAAGGGTCATGCGTGTTAAGATTGCGGTGTTTTGTATTGTATCTATGTTGTAATGTCTGGCGGAGTTGAATGACTGTAGAGAGACTGTGGAACAGGTTGTGAGCGCGCGCAACCGGTGGAAATCTTAAGTTCAAGGAGAGCTTAAGTGGTTCGGGTGTATCGGACACCCAGAGTAATTGTTAATTAGTGTGAAGGGGGTCATGAGGTACCATTGATCACCCGAAAGACCGAGATAGGGGGAATGTAAGAGTGAGTGCGTGAGTAACGGACGCTGGTCGGAAGTTACTGTGTGTGTAAAGAACCTATCAGAGAGACGATAGACATCTCGTCAGTTGTGTTGACAATTACAAATAGACTGTGGACGTACAGTCGAGGGAAGTGACCGCTTGGTCGGAAGTAGTCATTTTTCCGTGTATGAATGGGACGCATGCATGACCGCGAGGAGAGCTGAGAAAGGAGGGGTGCTGCTGCGAAGCGGAGACTAGTGACGTCAGAAAGTGCCGCGCTGGGATTGGCCGGCCGGTGAAAGACCGCGCTGCGATAGGCCAGCTAGCAAAGCCGCGCTAGGATTGGTGGATTGTCATCAGGAAGTAAACAAAGTATTCAAGCTGGAAATTTTGCGCATAATTATGAAGTGTTTTAAATGGTTAAGAGCGCTGTTTAAAAGAGAGCGCAGGGGATCGTATGAAGGGGAAGAAGCCCCGCCAGAGGGTACGCCAGCACGTTTCATGGGGACAAATGTTGGGCTGCACACGATTCTGTGGATCTCAGAGTGGAGTAGAATGACAGATGGAAATGAGGAACTCACGTTCCCGAAGTACGGGACGTTCAGATTAGAGGTGCTACACAGATTAAAAGCAATTATGACCGCAACGAGACCCTTGCCTAGACCAACTCAGTTTGAAGCCCTTAATGCATGGATTAGGGCAGCGCATGAAAAGAACATGAACAGACGGCAAGAAAGAGTGAAACGTTCGGTAAGGGCAGTACAGGATGCCAAGTGGGATGAGGATGCTAAAAGATGGAGGGTGCATAACATGGAAGTAAATAAATTATATCCAGTGTTAGAGATGCCCGGGAACAAAAGCCCCCTAGAAGAGGATGACGAGAGCGAGACAGAGGACAGCCTGATAAACAGATTATTGACAGACAGGCCACCTCCGTATAACAGAGCAGGGGGAGATGCCGAGAATGGAGAGAAAGGGGGGGGCAATGCAGGAGAGCATGGGCCGCTTCCCAGTCTCAATTGGGATCCCGCTGCAAGGAAAGAACTGTCCCAGGATAGCCAAGTGCAGCAGGTGGTCGGGAGGTTTGTGGTGCAAAGAGCGCCAGAAACGGAGTGTGCCACATCCTACGCATTACCTGATGCACTACAGGTACCTGTTACCATAGGTCCTATAGTGTCGGTATATGATCCAGACAGGGCTAGAGGGGAAGAACGGGTACGGAGGGACAGAGAAATAGCAGAGATGGCAAGGAGGAAAGATATGATCAACTCCCCAAGGCAGTTGCCGATACCAAGAGATTGGAGTACCCCAGTACACACAACAGGAGAGCTGGGGGACATTAGATGGCCAGAGGATATGAGGGGACCAGGACGGAAATCCTTTCAAGAGTTAAACGAGTACATGAAGAAATGGGATGAGGCAGTTGAGGCTCACAAGAGCATCATAGCGGCGGAAGCTGAAAGGGAAAGTCAGGACAGCAGAGCCCGGACTCACTGCGGGGCTGGAGAGAGCAGTCCGGAGTGGGACGGGAGGGAGAAGGACAGTAGGGGAGTCACCCATTGGGCCCGGAGGGGAGGTAGATCAGACCTGGAAAATGGGGGCCCAGAGAACGGGGGGGTGTCTCGCCCGATACATAATGAAGAAGATAGGAGGGCTCGGGAGTACAGGGACAGCTTTAAGTGTATCCACTGTGTGCCCGGCAGGAGAGAACAGAGTGGGGGTTGCGAGAGGCCACACCATAGTCCCTGTGACGACGGACATGAGCGCAGCCCAGGGAATATGGGAAACCAGGAAGGATCGTATCAGATACTAAGTGATACGAGGCCAAGAGAGAATGGAGCCCGAAGGGAGGATAACAGAGAGTCCTACTGTGAGAAGAGAGGAGAGAATGGACAAAGTAAGATAGGGGGTAACAGGCCCGTGTTCCATCACCTTCCAAGATCGGATGGCCGAGCATGGGATCTGGAGAGATGGGAACAAGAGAGAGCACTCCCCAACTCTCCCGAACCCAAACGTAGGGCCCGGAGTTGGGATGGGAGAGATACCTGTGAAACCCCCTCGAAGGAGTTATTGCGAGCAGAAATAAAAGCCAAAAGACTCGATGTCTACAGCTTAAAATCAGATCTGGATGACATGGTAGACGGTACCCTGCCTTTAGAAAGAATGGACATGTATGAGCAGGATGAAATTCTGTTCATGGCAAAGGACGTAACTCGAAAAGCGAGAGCAATCCATGAGAAATTAGTCGAACTAGCAGGCAAATATATGGTAGACCTGTCTAGGACCAAAGCATTACAGGGCAACCACAGGCTACATTACACCGACCGAGATCTAGATGAGAGGAGAACCATCGGATTGAAAACACACATACGGGAACTGATCACTGGAATAAGGACATGGAGGGCCCTAGATAAGTGGGAAGAGAGGTGGTCCAAGAGAGGGACCGTCAGGAGGAGCACACTTGGGATGACACCAGGAGGACAGCAGGGAGTAGAGACGTACCCTTTGAGGGAAGTCGCAAATGGGACCTATGTCCACGTCCCTTGGAGTAGGGGGGATTTAGCTGCTTTTACCACCTCTTTCCCCAAACTGCGGGAAAACCCAGTGGAGTGGTATAAGCAAGTTGAGAGATTCGTAAAAATCTCAAAGGTCCTATGGATAGATTTGAACACGCTGTTTGACATAGTAGTGCCAGGAGATTTGTGGACCGCATGCAAGATTAGTGCTGAGTGGCCCACTGTAGAGCCCGAGAGGGATGCTAGGACTAATGGGCCGTCCGAGAGTGTGATGGCGAAGTTCGAGAGAGTAATGACATGGCTGAAAGAGAAAGTGCCAATGCAAGACATAGATTGGGTAAAAATCGACCGAACAAGACAGGAACCCAAAGAGACAGTTCACGAATACTATGAGAGATTGCTGAAGGCGTTTAAACAGTATAGCGGTCTGGATGTCATGGATCCGAAGGACATAGGGCAATTTGTGTCCAAATTTGTCTTGGGTCTGAGACCGGATATTAGTTTAATGATACAGCAACACTTGATCTGTTGGCAAAATAAACCCCTAGACGAAATACTGAGGTATGCCAGGTACTGCTGTGATGAGATAGATTCCAAGGCTAAGAAACTAAAGGAGAAACTGATGGTGGTACAGATGCAGGCAGCAGGGAAGGGGGGACAGCAGCAACAACAACCAGGAACTGGTACTGGAGGAAGGAAACAATACAGCCAGAACAAGGGCAATGAGGAGAACTCCACCTTTAGACCCAGGATAGATATAGCTGCCTTAAAGAAAACAACTAGGTGCCACCAGTGTAACGAGGTGGGGCATTGGAAACGCGAGTGTCCCTATAATGTTGAGATAGGAGACCAAGAAGTAGAAGAGGAAGAGACCCAGAGTGCGCCTACAAGAGGGATGACACAATACCAGGGAAAGGTGCTCAAAGGGGGGCCTCCTCCCCGAGCCCAGTTCCCGCAGGCACCCAGAGTAGGGACTATGGGTAAGACGTATAGACAGATGCCCCTGTTTGTCGGAGGAGAGGAATGCTATTATGTGGACCCACTAACTGGACAGAGGGTGGAAAGGGATGACTGCACCCTCGGGGCAGCTCTGGAGGTAGACCAGAGGGGACCCTATGTTGAGGCCGAAGTGGCAGGGTTCCCCACGACATTTCTAGTGGACACAGGAGCCACTCGATCCACGATCAGGTCGGCCGCAGTGCCAGGCCTGCCCATGTCTGGAGAGACCATACAAGTGGTGGGGGTCGCTAACAAGAGAATGACCAGTCCTCTGACTGAGCCCGTGCAGGTGAAAATAGGGAAGTACAGTAATGAGCACCAGTTTGTGGTTTGCGATTCTAGTCCTGTATGTCTGCTAGGAAGAGACCTTTTGTGCAAATTGAACTGCACTATATACTGTACCCCGCAAGGAGTGGAGGTACTGACAAATGATGATGATGCAGACTTTAAAGTCGCCAATTCCAGAATATGTGTGGAACTGTATCCCACTCTGACAGTAGACGAGCTCCCCTGGGATTTGAGAGAGACAGTTGCTCCAGAAGTGTGGGATTTCACTGGGGAAGAGATTGGGTTGGTGAAAGGGGTGGACCCAGTGAAAATTGTAGTGAAGCCTCATGCTGAGTTTCCAAGAACACCTCAGTATAAATTGACTCCAGAAACGATTGCAGGCATAAAACCCGTGGTTGAGTCCATGATTAAGCAGGGAATACTGAAGGAAATCGTGGGTAGTCCATGTAACTCCCCGATTATGGGTTTGCAGAAACCAAATGGGAAATTTCGGATAGTGCAGGACCTGAGAAAGATTAATAACATAGTCGTTTCGTGTTGTCCAGTGGTACCGAATCCATCAGTGATACTGTTTCAGATACCGTTCCAAGCAGAATGGTTCACTGTGATTGACCTTTGCCAGGCTTTCTTTTCGATCCCTTTGGACGAAGAAAGCCATTTTCTTTTCGCATTTAAGCTGGAAGGTCGCGTCTTAACATGGTGTCGTATTCCTCAGGGGTATACAGAGAGCCCATCGATCTTCAACCAGCTCCTGAAGAGAAATCTTGAAAGTCTAGTGCTGCCCCAGAGGTCAGTTCTGGTCCAGTACATAGACGACCTTCTTGTGGCGTCAGAAACAGAAGAAGCTTGCAGGGAAGACTCTATTGCATTGTTAAACCACCTAGCTGAAAATGGGCATAAGGTGTCCCCGGGAAAATTACAGTACTGCCTGACAGAGGTACAGTACTTGGGACATAGAATTGAGAAAGGTAAACGAAAAGTGTCACCAGACAGGATAGAGGCCATCATGAAGATGAATGCGCCTAAAACGCAGAGAGAAGTCAGGATGTTTCTAGGAATGGTGGGATATTGCCGACAGTGGATTGCAAACTTTTCACTGAAAGCAAAGCCCTTGCAAAAACTGACGCACAAGGAGGTGAGTGATCCGGTACCATGGGACAAAGACTGTTTGATGGCGTTCCTGCAGCTGAGAGAGGACTTGTGTCGTGCTCCGGCTCTGGGAATGCCAGATTACGATAAACCATTCTTGCTCTATTGCTGTGAGAGAGAGGGATGCGCGCTGTCTGTGTTAGTCCAAATCCATGGGAATGCCCGTAGACCAGTCGCTTATTTCTCGGCTACTTTAGACCCAGTAGCCGCAGCGTTGCCCGGATGTCTCAAATCCGTTGCCGCAACAGGTGTCAGCATTGAGAGATGTGAGAACATTGTTATGGGGCACCCGTTAGAGGTGCATGTGCCCCACTCTGTTGAATTGTTGATGACCAGGACCAAAACACAGCATCTGACAAACAGCAGGCTCACGCGCTATGAGCAAGTCATTCTTGCTGCAGAGAATGTGACCCTCCGGAGATGCTCTGTTTTAAATCCTGCTACCTTGATGCCACTTCCAAATGATGTTGAGGATGATGATGAATGTACAGACCATGACTGCCTCGATGTGACTGAACTATGCACCAAACCAAGACCCGACATCGTAGATGAGCCACTGACCGACCCAGATGAAATTTTCTTTGTCGATGGCTCATGTGTAAGAGACGAAGTTGGGCAATTGAGAGCAGCTTACGCTGTTTGTACAATTACTGGAGTAGTGGAAGCTGGATGCCTGGAAGGAGTACACTCCGCTCAGGTAGCCGAGATTATTGCCCTAACGCGTGCCTCCCTGGCAAGCAATCAAATCCGAGTCACCATATACACTGACAGTCAATATGGTTACGGGGTAGTTCATGATTACGGGCAGCTATGGTCTCAAAGAGGTTTCATGACCTCTTCAGGCTCTCCCATTCGCAATGGAGAGTTTGTGCGCCTGTTGTTAGAGGCGTTGCAATGTCCAGCAGGTATCGCAGTTGTGAAATGTACCGCACATACCAGAAATATGGACTTCGTGTCACAAGGCAATAGATATGCAGACGAAGTCGCACGGTATTGCGCGGAAACAGGGTACTCTTTCACAGAGGTGGAAGTGGGTGGAATAAATGTAAGGACTGAATTAGCCATGATATTGGAAACTGTTGATACTTGGGATGAACTGAAGGAGATGCAAGAGAATGCTCCAGACTGTGAAAGAGAATCATGGCATAAGGCAGGATGTGTGATGGGGGAGGCCCATTTCTGGGTCTCAGCAGATGGCAGAGCAGTGTTGCCCAATGAGATGGTGAGCCCAATGGCCCGACACATACATGGTCCTGTCCACTTAGGAAGAGATGCTATGCTAAGAGTGTTTAGACAGACCTGGTACAACCCCAAGTTCAGAGTAGCAGCCGAAGCAGTGTGCCAGCGTTGTGTGACGTGCCAGCAGTTGAATGTAGGGAAAAGGACACCAGTTGCACTGAGCCACATAGGGAGGTCAGGAGGTCCATTCAATAGGATGCAGATAGATTTTATTGAAATGCCAAGGTGCAGCCGCCTCCGTTATATCCTGGTGGTTGTCTGCGTTTTCTCCAGATGGGTTGAGGCATATCCTACACGCAGGTGCGACACCCTCACAGTGGCTAAGTTACTGCTTAGGGAGCTTATCCCGCGCTTCGGGGTGCCGGCCTCTTTGGAATCAGATAGGGGAACGCATTTCAACAGCTCGCTTGTGAAAATGATTTGTGCAGCTTTGAATATAGATCAAAAACTACATTGCAGTTATCGACCAGAAGCTTCAGGAATTGTGGAACAAATAAATGGCACCATCAAGGCCAGAATTGCAAAGGTGTGTTCATCAACATCCTTGAGTTGGCCTGATGCGTTGCCATTGGTCCTTATGAGCCTTCGTAGTACCCCGGATAGGAGAACAGGTTTGTCTCCTCACGAGGTGTTGATGGGAAGAGCAATGAGGTTACCTTCTGTCCCAGCTGCTGCACTAATTAGCATCACAGATGATATGATCCTGGACTATTGTAAGGGGCTGTCTGACGCCATTCATTCTGTGTCCCTTCAGGTGCAGGCTGCCGAGGTGCCATCGTGCCAGGACCCGTGTCATGACTTGCTTCCTGGGGATTGGGTCCTGGTGAAAAAGCACGTGAGAAACAGCTGCTTGGATGTTCGTTGGCATGGGCCCTTCCAGATCATCCTGACCACAAATACGGCTGTGAAGGTGGGAAGCCTGCCCAACTGGATCCACGCGTCGCACACGCGGAGGGTTCCAGCACCTCTGGAAGAAACAGCTCCTCTCTCGGATAGACGTCCAGCTGCGGACCGAGAAGCCATAGAGGGGGCTAGCCAAGCTGTAGAGGTGCCAGCGGAAGCAAGGAACGAGTCTGACCAAGCTGAGGACGGTCAGTACAGCAGCGAGACAGACGACGCTACTGAAGGAGAAAGTAGCTGGGAGTACGAGTCAGACGCTGATAGGTCTGACAGAGAGCGTGACAAAACAAGAAGAAGACGGAGTAGAAGGGCACGTGGAGAAGCTGATTGGCCGCAAAGAAGGAGCTCTAGCCTAAGGTCAACTCCGGAGAGAACCCTTCCTCCGATATCAGAAGACTCAGACCCAGAAGAAGGTGCTCAGGGCGCGGAAGCACCGGAGTTGAGGAGGTCAAGAAGAGTGCGTGTGCCTAACAGAAGATACTCCACCCCTGAGTGGACATATCTGGCGACAGATGGCTTCGAAGCCAGTGACAGGGAGGATCCGAGCGGTGGTAGTGTCCAGTTCTGAGCCCATCGTAACAGTGGAGATACGACTGTTAGTACCCGGTGTCGAACAAGAAGGGTCACTGACATTTATGCTCCCCCGTCCTCCCCGCCTCAGCAAGATAAAGCACATGTTTTTCACAGAATTGCAATTCCCCGATTTTGGTACAAAGATATCAGCCCCAGAAGAGCACAATCTTCGTATGGAAATATTGAATTTTGCTATCGAAGCTGCAGGCGAGCGCCTGATAGTGGATGCTTAAAAGACTTTGTAAATAAGCGTGAAGAAAAGAAGATTACCTAGCGCCTAGGAAGCAGAGAATATTAGGGACTTTTCCCTGAGTTGATGGAGAAGGGTTAGGGTTGTCTGTATTCGAACTAAAAAGAACTTTTGCGGAAAGGGTTGTCAGCTTCCAGTTGCGTGGTTCTCAAGACAAGAGGAGTAAAAGAGACTGTAAAGGAACGAAAAAGAAAGGAACTTTGTGCTGAGTTACGAGAGAGCCACACTATCTGATGAAATGGAGGCCGGTACCCAGAACCGCAGAGCGAAATGTATAATAGGTACACTAATAGTAGGAGTGATAATACTAATAGCTTTAGTAGTGACAGTCTCTTATGTAAAGGGACGAGAGGAAGAGGCAAAGGTAACTGATGTGGCATCTGTAGAGGCGCTTACACCCACCACTGCTGGTGAGAAAGGGGAAAACACACACGAGAAAGCGTTGTTAGCTGCAGAAGCCCGCAGGTTACACGTGGATGAGTCCCAAGGTGACTTTAGGTCAAATGCTTATGCCAAATTATTATATGAATACGTGGATGCCATGGAGGTCAAGGACTGTTACGTCTGCATGCAGTTGCCGGCGTCTGTAGATGAAGGCATTCGATATCATCACCTCCCGCTGACATATGGCATTACATGTAGCTTGTTGCTTAGTATATTTTATGGGAGAGATAGTTTTGAATACTATTTTTCCAATTATGATGCAGTGTTACCAGAAGTCCCAAATTATAAACAAATGAATAAATGGGACTACTGGAAGAGTGAAGACAGGTTGGCAAAGTTTTTCATTCCTTGGATTACTTTAGATACTTCACATGCCCGCAGAAATAACCTGACATGCAAGGTGTCAGAAGTCGAGAAAAAGTTCATAGGGCAGGTGGATGATCGGAATAGGAGGCAAAAGATTTTGAAGAAATCAGGACAATGGAAAACAGATTGGACCGAGGAAGAAAAGGCACACAAAAGAAAGGGTAGTAGTGGTCCAATAGCTTTAGATAGAACGCAGAGAGGAAAGTTATGTCTTCATAGAGCCAAAACGTATTATGAAAACGTATACGTGGGAGAAGTTAGCTGTGAACATGCTTTCAATTTAGAGTACTATACCAAAGACTTCCTGAAGGGAATGCAAGTGATTCCAAATGTATATTTTGTATGTGGGAGAAATGCCTACGTGAGGCTACCTGATAATTGGTATGGCTCATGTTACTTGGCAATTATCTTCCCTAAAATATATCATGCCCAAGACTTAGAGATCATCGAGGGCAAGACATCATCGAGGGGAAGGAGAGATGTAGGAGGTGCAGAAATGGTTGGAGATGTCTTTGGAGCTGTGTTCCCTATTCTGGGATTAGCTCTTAATGATGTTAAAATTAGACGACTAGCAACAGTCGTAGACAGGTTGTCTGCCAGCACTGCTCAGTCCTTAATGCTAGTAGAAGGAGAGATGCAATCGATAAGGGCTATGGTTCTTCAGAACCGTCTTGCATTAGATGTCCTATTAGCAAAAGAGGGCGGAGTCTGTAAGGCTTTGAAGGTCCAAGAATGTTGCACTTACATTCCAGACAATTCGAAGCCCCTTGAGAAAGTTATTAGAAACATAACTGATATTCACAAAGAGATCGAAGACCTGAGCAGAGAAAATGTCTGGGAAAAGGTGGGCCAAGGAATGAGTGAAGCTGGAAGTTGGCTCACCACCTTAGGCAAAAGCTTTGTGTGGAAAATACTAAAACCTATCATCATAATATTGATCTGTGGGATCGTGTTATGGGGTTTGGTGAGGGTATTCAAATGGAACAGAGCCCGAAGATCAGCGAGGGCTCAGAGAAAACAGCTGCAGAGATTGGCTGCCATACAAGATAGTCAGTACCGGAGTCTGAGGGCTCTGGAAACACAGAAACGAGTTATGCTAGCAATCACTGCAGTTTAAATATTAGTGATGACCCCGAGAGGTCATCAAAGGGGGGAACTGAGAGAGCGCAAACTGACCAAAATGTAGAAATGTATCACACTTACACGTAGTAAGCACAAATCATGAAGAGAAATGCCATGAGTGCTGATAGTAGCCATAGTTATATTCTGAAAGGTGTAGTTAATATAGTAGTTTAAGTAGAAGTGGAACTAATACAGAAAATGTGTGAAGCAACATGATTTTATTAAGCGTGATTATTCCTGAATCCATGTTATGTAGCTGCTAAAATGTAAGATGGCATACGGAAACGTTGAACGTGGTAGGCCTCAGGGCCAGAGCTAGGAGGGAGGGGGAAGGCGATTAAATTGCATAACATGGATTGCACTAAATGTTTAGTAATAATGAGTAGGTTTTGATTTATAGATGTGTTTACTAAATCAGTAGACTAAGAGTATTAACATGCTAATAATTAAAGAAGAAGTTGAATATTATAAAACTGTTGTAGAGCTGGAAAGCTTTAACGTTGATTTACACATATTAGTCTGGGCTGGGGAATGTTGCAACGCGGTTGGAAGACCATGAGAATTGGGATTTGGCTGCAAATGTCTGTCTGGAAGAGAAAGGGGGTATTCAATTATTAATATAATGAATAGAAGCCTGTTCAAGAAATGGACCAGACATGGAGGAGGGTTCCGGAATGTTTAAGGGGTATCAGCGGGCCGGAGAAGAGTCTGAGAAGCAAGGTCGTCTCTAACCACAAGGCCTCATCATGGAAAAAGCCAGAAGCTACACCACGTGAGGGGCGTCTCACGAGGGGCGTCCTAAATGTTGTTGGATTTTTGTATTAGGGACAGCACCCCTGGGTGGAGTTAGAGCAGAAGCCTGAGGACCCTTTAGAGAGCGGATGGGTAGGCAGAGAGGGGCCATGATTGGAGAACTATAGGTTTTCACCAAGAATTTGAGAGTGGGTGGCTTCCCTTGGGAGTCATTCACTGCTGACACCTTTGATAGGTTGAGACCTGGTTAAGTAGGGATACCATCTAGAGCAGGGTAGGGTCAGCCTAACCTGTATTTTCCCTCCGCCTGTAATGACCGATAGATTTCAATATGTGTCTATGCTAATAGCACTATTGTTTTTAGAACTGGTATTGGTAGTTTCCGTTGTTCGACTGAGGGCTTTCAGAGAGCACATGTACGTAGTTGGGCCCGTGTATCTGGTGAATCTCATTTTGAGATGCTTGTACCTGCAACTTATCTTGACTTTATAATAAACCTTTGAAAGCTAGAAGTTGTTTGTGATCCTTCGGAGCAGAGTCCTTTATTGGGTGAACTAATTTGGTAAGAGATGCACTTTCTTCCCTCAATGACAGGCAATAAAGGTTCAGTCGACCAGATCGGGGTTTTAGATCGATAGTGATAAGGTATTGATCAAAATCTCACCCTTCCAACATTAACATTAACAAATTAGTGGTGTTCAAGGGGGGGGGGGGCAGACCACCCGGGTGGCACTAGTTTTGGGGGTGGCTTCCTCCCCTCTCTTACAAACTGGGAATTTATCTCCAGCACCCCCAATCTTCAGCACAGCAGCAGGTGGCCAAGACGGGGTCTGCCACAGGCAGCAGAGTACCTTGCTACCCCATTGTTTCAAATACTGAACTATTTGTGATCACCACATGGTTACACTGGTCCTTAGTCCATAGAGAGTTTCTCCTGTCAGTACTCAGACTATACACAAATAATGTGTAATCCAAAACTGGATAGGTCAGTGTCACACATGGACTTCAGTGTCCAAGTGAAAAACTCTTGACCTGGAGGCACACTGGCCCAATTCTTTCTGGCCTACTGCACAGCCTAATGGCCTCAGGCGGAGCCAACAATGGTGGCTCAGGCCATGAACTTAGCATATGTGTGGCCCATACTCCACCACAACTAAGGGAGAGCTTGATTGACTCTGGAAGCAGGTCTGCACTTTATGAGAAATTTGTATTAGTCCTCCTCTGTCTCGTACTTTGTTGCTTGGATCCATGCACCTGCTCTTGTCATTATCACTAGACTGCTGCCCATCTCTGGTGAGATGGTCCCTGAAGCAATGCTGCTGGGTCTGCAGACCTTTTGCAAGTCTTGTTCAATACATTTTTGCTCCATGCGCACTGTCTGAGGGTTAGGTTAGAGTAGCAGAGTCATGGCCAAATCCTCTTCAAGCTTGGCCTGAAACTCGATTTGAGACAAAACTCTAATCTCGGTGTGAGACAAAGCACTGAGGTCAGAGTCATGAAAGAGGAGGTTTGTAATTGGTTTTCTGGGGAACTTTGATGAGGCTCCAGGTCCAATCAACTTTCACACCCAATTTAGAGTTGTGAATACCAGTTATTAAGAGTAAGATCCACCTCATTTGCTGCCTTCAGATGCTAAGGCTAGGAAACTGTTTTGTCTACAGCTTGGTGTTTATTTCAACCCTTGAGTGAGTTGTGAGTAAAATGACTCATTATTTGGAGCTATGTTCTTCTTCCAGTAGGACATCTAAAAGCCCCTTTAGAAAGTTTCCTGAGCCGGAAATTAGGGGGACTCCCCAAAATAGAAAGAAAGAAGAAGGCCTGAAACTGCAGGGATAGGCAATTTTACATTTCAGAAATATTTCCAAAGGACCCATTTACACAAAATGCTCCCTCCCCCCCCCCCCCCCCCCCCCCCCCAGACACTCACTGTAGGGGATAGAAAGTGGGCCACAATTGTAGGAGCTTGTTGGATTTTAGACAATGGACTTGAACTCACCCATATTTCATGCCTGTGCTGAACAGCTAGAAATCTCCACATACGTGCCTCAAGCCAAAAAAATCTTTATGAATGGGTTGGGAGAAGTATGCTCTCAACTATAATAATAGACAGTCAAATTTGGGGACCCTTTTTTCCCAGCAGGAGCCCAGGGCTCAGCTCAGGCAAATCTAGTAGCAAAATCTATTCTGCAATTTCAAATCTAATAAGGAAACTTCTCAGGACAAAACAGCTGTGAACATTCATCTGTTTTTGCACAATAACCCAAAAATGGGATTGCTGCAAATGTCTGTTGTGCTCCTCATTTTATTCGTAAACACCCTGTTTATTAAACACCAATTTGGCTACCCAATGTATTCCAATGGGAGGGAAACACATTTTGAATCACTAGAGGATGATTGAGGTCGCTGTGCTGTCAGGAGCAAGACCTCTAACCTCCTAGTCAAGGAACTCTGCTCTCCACTCTAGCAGCTCAGTGGGTTACGCCACTGCCACAGCCCCCTACATCTCTCTGTCCAGGTAGGTGTTCGAGGCCCTACTCCACCTGCAGGCTCCTGCCTGCACCTCATCCCTGGTGGTCCAGTGGAAGAGCCTTTTTGGTCTGCCGGCCCGCTCTGCCAGCCTTTTCTGTGTGCCTGTTTTTTGTCTGTTGTTTCTGTCTGTACTGTTATTGTGCCTGTTTTTCAGTTTTTTTTTATATTTTTCAGTATTACTGTGCCTTGTTGTGTCCTCTGTTTTGTTTTACTTGTATTGTGCCTGTTTTCACTGCCCTTTCATGCCGCTGCTGTCCCTGCGCCCCCTGCAGGTTCCTGTTCCCACCTCCCAGCTGCGTTTCCCTCCCCTGTTCCCTATTTATTGGCAGCTGCTGCATGGCCGTGCCACTGGCACACCAAAGGCAAGCCCATCTGCGTTTGTCTGTGACCCGACCACCACCAGCACTGGGGATCCTGGTACTCTGACAACCCACTGCTACGAATCAGCGGCCCTCCATGCACTCAACCCCAGAAGTTACAACTGCCAGCTTTCAACGGCGAACACCACCCGCAGCCAGTTCTCCTGTCGACACTAATGACAAACCTTCACCAACCTCCGCACCCCCACGGCCATCGCCCTCTCTCCGGATGCCAGCGCAACCGAAGCCCTGAGGTACAGCCTCCTCAACGTATGCTCCCTGTACAGATATGCAGTAGAGATCTGGGACCTCCTAGTTACCCTCTCAGCAGGTGTCGGCTTCTTCATGGAAACCTGGACCAACCGCACCTCCGCCCCTGACATCGGTGCTGCCATCCCCAACAGATACAAGATCCAAAGGAAGGACCACCCTAACCACCCAGGAGGGGGACTCGCCATTGCGCACAAGAATCACCTCCGTCTCACCACCTCCAGCACAAATGGCTCCTCATCCCCCATGGAACACCTCCATTTCCAGATACAGACCAGCCTCAGATTGACCCTACATGGCACCCTCACCTACAGTCCTCCCGGACTACGAACCGCGTTCACCACAGCCATCACAGATCTCCTTTTGCCCCACTTCATCGCCTCCATGGACTACATACTACTAGGAGACCTTAACTTCCACCTCGACAACCTCAGCGACCCCAAATCCACTGCCCCCATGGACAACCTCACCAACATCAGACTGAAACAGCTCATCACTACACCTACCCTCAAGGCGGGACACAGCCACACCCACAACCCCCATGGATAGACCACCACTGCGTACACTTCTCTTTCAACAAAGCCACCGCTCACAAACCTGCACCACTCTCTCCATGAAGGAAATGGAGCAAGGTCACCGAGGAGCACCTCAACTCCACCCTTAACCACGATCCCCCTTCCACCACTACTTACGTCAACTCTGCAGCCACGAACTACACAGATGGATCACCAACTGCACAGAGAACAGCAAAACCTCAAGAGTTCAGCCCACCTACAAGAACACCATGACAGAATACAACCAACGCATCAGATCCACCAAAAGGACCTTCATTCAGAACAAAATACTCACCAACTCCAGCACCTCGAAGGAACTCTTCAGCATCATTTAGGAATTCACCAAACCCCCCAGGGAAGCCTCAGACGTCACAGCCTCCCAGGACCTCTGCGACAAACTCAGCTCCTACTTCCATCTGAAAATCAAGTCCCTCTATGACAACTTCAACAAATAGACACTAGTCATCGAAACCACTCCTTCCTCTTGCAAAGCCAGCCACCCTTCAATCTTTTAACCTGGACCCCGGTCCCCACCAAAGACACCATCCCGATCATGAAGAGCATCCAATCAGGAGCCCTTATGGACCCCTGCCCGCCGCACATCTTTCACAGAGCTGCCGCTGCCATCGCTACGATGCACCATCAATACCACCATCGAATCCTGCATATTTCTTGACAACTGGAAATGTGCAGAAGTCAAGCCCCTCCTCAAGAAGCCCTCTGCAGACATGACGGACCTCAAAAACTACTGACCCATCTCTCTCCTCCCCTTAACAGCTAAAGTTACCAAGAAGATCATCAACATCCAGCTAACACACTTCATCAAAGACAACTGCATCCTCGGTCCTTCCCAATCGGGATCCTGCAGCAACCACAGCACCGAGACCACCTCCTCGCCACCACAAACAACATCCTCACTCTCCTTGACCAGTGCCACACTGCGGCCCTCATCCTACTTGACCTCTCTGCAGCCTTCGACACCATCTCCTACCGCACACTCACAGCCAGACTCCACAATGCTGGTCTACAGGGAACCGCCCTTGACTGGATCCGCTCCTTCCTCACTGGCTGAACCCAAGGAATCAGACTTCCACCTTTCTTCTCCAAACCCACAGAAATCAACTGCGGAGTCCCCCAAGGATCATCGCCCATCCCCACACTCTTCAACATCTACATAGCCCCCTTACTGCCATCGTCAGACAGCATGGACTCAGCATATTATCCTGTGCTGACAATGCCCAGCTCATCCTCACCCTCACCACCAGTCTCAGCTTCCAGGAAGGAATGAAAGACGTTGCATCCTGGATGAGCAGCAGCTGTCTGAAGTTCAACTCAGAGAAGACAGAAGTCCTCGTCCTCAGACCCACCACCCTCAGCAACCCCCCCAACTCCCATGGACCATGCCCAGAACCTCAGCATCATACTCAACTCCTCCCTCACCATCACCTGACAGATAAATGCTGTCTCCTCCACTTGCTTCAACATCCTCCGCATCCTTCACAAGACCTTCAAGTTGATCCCCCTGAATCCAGAAGGACCATCACCCATCACCCACGCACTCAAACAAGCAGACTGGACTACAGAAATGCCCTGTATGCTGGAATCAACAAATACCTGCTCCGCAAACTCCAGACCATCCAGAACACCGCAGTGAGACTTGTCCTCCGCATCCCATGACATGAACACATCACCCAGCACCTTCGAGACCTCCAATGGCTCCCCATCGTTAATAGAGTAATCTTCAAGTTACTCGCTCACGCCTACAAATCCCTCCACAACACCAGACCCCAATACCTCAACGAAAGAGTCTCCTTAAACGTACACAAGAGAGACCTCCACTCCACTGACCTCACCCTCACCGAACCCCCATTGCATCCACAGAGCTAGAGCAGGTGAAGAGTCTTCTCCTACATCATGGTAAAGACCTGGAATGAGCTCCAGCTCAACATGAGACGTTCTCCCACTCTGCACAACTTCAGGAAGAGCCTCAAGACCTGGCTGACTCTGAGCTGCACCCCCCCCACGCCTTGATACCCTCAAGGGTGAGTAGCGCTCTTTGTAGGAAGGTGGAATCTGACTGCATGGTTACCCCCACTCTTTTCTGGTGTTTTGCTGGTTTTTGACCAGTCTGACTGAGATCCTGCTAATCAGGAACCCAGTTTATCTGCTTTTCTCCCTAAATTGGTTGTGCATGTACTTTAGGTACCCTCCATTTTGGATACTGGGGTACCCTTATCAGTCCCTAGTATATGGTACACCATGTACCCAGGGCATAGTTACCCCAGAGGCTGCAGCATGTATTATGCCACCCAAGAGAGACCATTCAAACTAACACCACAGGTCTGCTACTGCAACCTGTGTAAGGTGGTGCATGCACCCCTTCCTTAGATATAGGTTCACTACATCTATTCTAAATCACTGCACATATAAACCTATCAGTCACCCTTATGGCAGGGCTTATCAATCCTGAAGGCATGGTGCTGGGTTTTATATGAGAGGGTGCTCCTGCATGGGAAGAGCCACTCTGCAGCCTTCAGAACCTATTTTCTGGGGTTGTTTGTAATACACCCAACAATATATATTTATGTGCATTATAACCTTGCGGTGAATGCTAACTTTAAAATGGCTTAGAAACATGTAGTGTTTGGTGTCAAACACCTTGGAATCATACCTCCATACCAGAAAATGGTGTGGAAGGTACGATTCCTCCCTTGTAGATCCACTACTGTGGGTCACCGGGCTATCCGGTACCAGCTTTCTCGACCTGGCCATCACAAAATGGATGCTGCCAGCCTTAGACACACGTCTGCCCTCCTGCTGCTGAGCTGAGCATATAGGATTTAGTGTATTGGGGCCGGGTGGGTGCACTCTGAGAGTGCCTGACAGTCTGGACTGGGGGCACATTTGGTGTCCCTGTGCATAGACCAGTTCAAACTGGTTGCAGGAGCCATTTGCTCCTGCTCTGGTGCAAAACTGGACAAAGGACATGGGTGTAACCACCCTTCTGTCCTGACCCTCCCATAGATGGGTCCCTAGAGTTTGTCCCACCCCTTCCTTGGGAATAAAGTAAGAACCCTGACTACAGGACTTTAGATTTTACCTGGACTAAACTCTGCAAGCAGAAATCAAGTACTTTGATAATCTACACTATGCTGAATGACTTAAGAATCTCCCTTGGAGTAAAGGAGTTACTCCCCTGCAAGGCAGGCACCTTTTATGCATCTGACCGGTTTGCATCTCCTGAATTCCTGAGGACTCTGAAGATTTCTGAAGGTGGGTTCCTGAGTGTCCCCGAGGTTGATCTGCCCTCTCAACAATTCTGAGACCAATAGCCCTCGTGGGGACCAGGCAACCCGAACCCCAGTGCACTGTGTGCTTTTGCAGCAGCATATGCTTTTTGGCGATCCCTGAGGCTGTACTTTGGGATATGTGTAGTCCTGTCCCCGAGCAGTATTTCCACTGAAAGTTTTGGCCTACAATCCAGTGTTTCCGTGGGATGGTATTTCCTGATTCAGCTTGAGGTTCCTTTGCGATCCCTGGTCCGTTGGCCTGTGGGTCCCTGTGAAGGTAACTTTGATTTCTATTGGGCTTCCCTGGTTGCTCTAGATGTTCCCTGACTCCCCATAGCTTGGAGAGTCTCCAAGACATTGCTTGTCATCACAGTGACTGGTTTCCTCTGCCCGCATGGGGTGCATTTGCCAAGGCTTGTTGGTGTTCAATCCGGACACTGACCCCTCAGCACTCGACATCCTTTGTTGGACAGCTCACCTTCAGACTTTGGTCATCGTCGATGGCTTCTAGTCCCCGTGAATGCAGAGTCAAGCATCCCATCATCTCACCTGAAGCACCCGGCATCGGTGGACATTCGTCTACCGAGCCCCTGGTCACCCTGAAGTGACCCAAACTCTGTCCTCTCTGCTTTCAGGTTCTTCTCACCTCGGATCCAAGCTTGGATTCCACCGGACACTTTTCATCTTCCTGACAGCAGCACTTCTTTGAGTCACGCCTTTGAAAACGATGAAGGTTTCCAACACCACTTGTCCCCTATATACCCGGCTCCCTGGGATACGTAACACAGGTACTTCAGTACTCACAAGGGTGATGGCCTTAGAACCTTCTATGTTCCAAAAGTTTTGCTTGAAGTCCTCTCCGAAGTGTCCTTAGACTGTCATTTTCCAACTGCGACTTTCCCATAGAGTTGTACGGAGCTCGCATCTGTGTTCTCACACTACACCCGTCCTCCGTGGGTCCCTTGTATCACTACTTTGGGTGGCTCCTTGGGGTCCCAGCGATTCTACGTGCTCTAGACACTATATCAAGTCAAGTTGTTGTTGTTATACCACTTTCTTAGTATATGGTTCGGTCTCCCCGTGGAACCTGCTGTGTATTGTGCTATTTACTGTTGTTCTATTGATTAATAAATGTGTGCGTTGTGCTCTAATCTCATATAGAGGTTAGTAGAGAGTGTTTATTAATAACTGTATATATTTTATATATCTCTTGTGTGGTTCTCCTTTCATTTGGTTATTCAGGAGATTCTGATCTGGTAAAACAAGCTGCTTTACATTCCTTCGAGACTTAGCCTGAAGGCTGCTCTCCACAGCTACCACTAGGATAGCTTTCTATAAAGGTTGTCTTTGACCTAATCATCAATAAGGGTCATTTGGACTAGTGCAAGGGGCCCACTTTAATTAGTGGACAGCATATACCAGGCCAACTTCTCACACGCTTCACAAATCCCTCATAGATTGATTGATTGATTGATTGATTGTGGTACTTCCTTATACATACTCTCTGATGGACATAGTATCATAGGATGTGCTTCAATACATGAAAGTTATAAATATGAGATCCAAAGTTAGAACACTTGATGTGTTTCAAACCAGTTAAGAAATGGTTCACAGTCACTAAAACTGAATACTGAAAGGGATGAAATCCCAAAAGCCAAGATTTTGCAAAGGATGCACAAATTGAATAGATATCTTAACTCTTAACGGAAATTCCCTTTTCCCACCTCTATTGCTGGTCAGTACTTGTTCAATGGCAAGAAATTACAGTTTGCTCATGTCACTAGTGCAGTGGTCTTCTTACTGGGGGAGGCCCCCCTAAGGAGGCCTTAAGTGATCCTGGGGGAGCACCAGTCTCTTGCTGAAAGAAGCGTTGTGCTGATAACAGTGCTTCGTTTTAAGCAACAAAAAAATTAGCAGCAATAAGCCCCTCTGTAATGGGTCATCACTAACATCTTTTGTCACTTATACCCTAGCTGGGAGTATGTGTTAAAAGGGAAGGGACTGCAAATATTCTTCACAACCTCACCCCCATTTCTAATAATCACACTGCAAACACGTTTACATTTTATTTGATCACATTTTTAAAACAGTAACATAACTTAACTGCATTGTTTAATAAGTCGAGACATATTTAAACATTGTCAATTTAATAGAATAGTTGAGAAAATTCTGAGGGGGGGGTCCCAAATGTAAGTTATTTTTCCACTGGGGGGAATTGGCATTAACAAATTTGAAGACTACAGCTGTAGTGTCTGTCCTGGAAATGCCTGGCCATGAGGCACTATGGATAACTCATCTAATGTTCTCATATGATTTAAGATTCATACTGTCAAAAAGAGAATCTTAAGACATATGAGATCAATTGATAAGTGTGATCAACACTACAAATTGTATTCCCATTGAGCAAGTCTTGCACTGCAAACGAGGTGAGAATAGTGAATTGCCGTTGTGTTAAGAAGAAAGGAATCAAGACAGATAAGCAATATAAATATAATATAATAAATACAAAAATTCCAGGAGAGTGGAGCACTGGAGAGGAACTAAAGGGCAATACAGTTGTAGACTAGGTATTGTTAGTACATTTGAACAAATCTCATCTGCTTATTCCTGGGCCATAGCAGCTTTGTGGAATTATTACTGTGTGTTTGTTTTATAATTTTAACTTGTTTTTCTCTTTCTCGCTCTATCTTTTTTTTATTTCACAGGAGGAAATGACTGGGATCTCTTCTTAGATGTGGTGTTGCCCACTTAGGCAGGTGCCCCCTACCCTTTCTTCTTCATGATATTGGGTGTTCTGTAGCACTTTACTGCAGATAAGATGTTTTTGAGATTTTTGATTAGGTTTACCCTGAATGTAGTGTTCTCACTATTTGTTGATGATGTCATCATGATATTTTGGGGTTTAGGAGAAAACCTCTAGTTGACTGTGTCAGCCCCTTCTTTTGGATCATGTTGGATGCCTTCCTTTGTACAAAGACTTCCAGGAGAGGCCAGAAGGCTGAGGGACGTGCCATGTTTGTGTGAGGTAGCTGTAAGATTTATAGGATGTATCACAAGTTGCTATGTGGCAGTCCAGATCTTTATATCTATGCTGTTCCCTTCACTCTCTAACCCCATTTGTTCATTTGGTCATGGTTTATTTATACAGATGCCTTCACCTGATATCTGGGTAGTCAGCCCACTTGGACTTTATTAGCTCATTGATAAGTTGGTCTGTATTATGTTGGTATTGATACAGACATCACACGTTTTCAGATGAGATTCTATTCATTTTCATTTTACCCTGAACATGTTATGAGTACTTTATGTTTCTATATGAAATCATGTATTTATTAGATGAATTTAGAGGTTCTGTTCTGAAATGTGTGCAAATTCTGCAAATTTGCTTGGTGGTCCTCTTTCAAGTAAATTCATTATGTAGATTGGCAGTTATGTTTGTTCTCATGTTCCTCTTCAGGATGCCACCCATACAATCTTATCTGCATTTGACCTTTTACTTGTTTATCACCATTGATAGCTTAGTAGGTTGGAATGAGGTACTGGTGGTAGTTAGATCTGTCAGTCTAAAAGTCGCCTTCCCACAAGTCTTTTGCTTTCCTCCTCCTTTTTTGCTGATCTTGTTTTTGCTGGCTTAGGACTCTGTTCACTCTCCTACTGCTTACAAGAGCTAAAGTGCATGTGCTCACTCCTTAAAACATGGTAACATTGACTTATCCCCACTGTGCCCAGGGCCTGTAAATTAAATGCTACTAGTGAGCCTGTAGTACTTATTGTGACACCCACGTAAGTAGTCCTTTAATTATGTCTCTAATAAACCTTTTGCCAAGCCCAAGCCTTCTAATTTAATGCTCATAATTCACTCCTAGGGAAGGCCTTGGACAGCCCAGAGGGCAGTGTGCTGTGTTTTTAAAACGTTGGACGTGTACTTTTAAGTTTTACATATCTGGTAGTGAACAACTCTTGAGTTTGTTTTTCACTACTGCAAGGTCTACCTCTCCCCTACAATACCATTGTAGTTATCTTATTACATTTAATAAGCTGTAACTTCAATATCGGCAGAGGTCGCCATTTCATGTTTAGTGTCTTTGGAATAGTAATGAATAATCCTCTCTTATGGTAAAGTTGTATTTTAATTGCAATTTTAAAAATGCCACTTTTAGAAAGTGCAAAAAGAACAATTGATTGGCAGAATGCTGAAACAACGTCAAACATTCATCCTCAGTAGAGAGATCTGAGTCTAAATCCATTAGTCCTCATTTACGAGGCCCTAGCTGCACTTTTGCGCCACCAGAGAGGCACTTTTTTTATGCTCCGACGGCACAATGTGCCGCAGCATATTTACAAGGCCACGTAAAGCCTCTTTACTTGGCTTTTCATGGCCTTGAAAATATGTGTTCCTTTCATGCAGAACACTGCTTGAAAGGGATACTGTTGTAGGTGTTCTCACACAAAACACCCATGGACTCTGAAGCATTTCCAGATTTACGAGGAATCGTCAACCTGGGAATGCGTCAGAACTAATGCTATCCCAGGTGTGGCGTTAGCGAGGTGCAACAAGGAGAAATATCCCTATTTCTCCTCATTTTTTCCTCTTTATGTATGCGCTGTATTCTGCAGCACACAATAAAGTAGGAAATTGTCATCACTGATTGATTTTGTGCAGGAAGGTGTCCCTTCCTGCACAAAATCAATAATTTCTGCAATGCAGGGACCCTTGCAACATGGCGAAAAATGCATGTGTTTACACTATGTTGCTTTTTTAGCCCTGGCGCAGGGGTCAGTACAAGAATTCACCATATTCTTGTAAATACGGTGCAGTCCTACACTTTTAGAATGACACAGAGTGGTGCTGCAAAATTGCTTGTCTGACCACACTGCATCATTCTATTGTAAATTAGGCTCATTTTATTTTTGCAAACCATGCCATTCCAGTTTAGATCTAGCCATGTGCAAATCTGTCTTGACCCTGCTCCCAATGTGAACAGTCCAGCCCTAACTGCCAAGCAAGGTCTTCCCCGTACTCAAACAAGCATCCTGGTGCAGTACGCCTTTTCAATTTTCATGCTTACCCCTCCATGCATGCCGGTCATACGGTCAAATACATAAAGATGCTTCATTACGATCATTCTTATGGCATGCAGCTCTTCCTTTAAAGAGTTAAAACAGTAATTTGTAGTGTTAATGACTTTAAGCAATTCCCACCGTATAATTTGCAGCCATCAAGCTGTTGCTTTAGCCTGAACAAATTCATCAGAATGCTCCCAAAGAATATTTGTGCATCATCAATGGACAGGTGGTACTCTTGGGGGACAACCTTCCAAGAACTGGTGCCACAGTACTCGGCAGTTCCCTTCCTCTGGTTATTGTGAAACAGGGTTGTTGGACCGCTCATGGGGCGTTCATGCAAAGCGAATATATTGCTTCCAGGAATTAGCAAACAGCAAGTGTGCAAGGTCACAATAGAGCAGATTTCACCACAGTTTGGTACTAACTGGGCATATAGTTGTTACCCGCACTGCCAGTAATAATCCATGAGGATGGAGGTGCCCCCCTGCATGCTGGCATGGTTAATTGTGGTCTTTTAGCCAATATTCTGACCAACATTAACAGTGCTATTTCCTCTGAAGCATGAAGAAACAGAAGTTTGGGGCCAGATGTAGGAGCCCTAATACCGGTCGGTAACGGCCGAATTCGGCCGTTACCGACCGGTATTAGGGTTTCCAGATGTAGGGGGCCTATATTTTACCGATTCTGTAAAGTTACCGAATCGGTAAATTTACAGAATCGGTAAAATACCGAATCGGTATATTTACAGATTAGGAAAAACCACATGTAGGTGGCACTCCTAAGAGTGCCACAGGCCTTTAAAAATCGGTATTTTACCACCCAATCCTATTGGGTGGTAAAATACCGAATTCAGGTGTGCATGCACATCTGTGCATGCACACCTGTGCAATGTGACACACAGACATGCCCTTGGGGCATGTCTGTGTGCCACATTGCACACAAGTCCAGAATTGGGGTGCTAGAGGGTGTCAAAGTGACACCCCCTGCACCCTTGCAGGATTCGGTATTTACCGATTTTGTAAATACCGAATCTGTATTTCACATTGATTCCTATGGGCTTCAAGGCCCATAGGAATCAATGGGAAATACAGATTCGGTATTTACAGAATCGGTAAATACCGACTCTTACAGATTCGGTAATTTTTTACCTACATCTGCCTCCTTCCAATTTACCGACTTTTAAATACCGAATCGGTATGACTCGGTATTTAAGAGTCGGTAAATCGGATTTACCTACATCTGGCCCTAGATGTTTCTGAGGACTTATTTTTCTATCTACCCATGTGTTAAAAGTAATGTTTTCATCCCATATATATGTGTATTTCCTATTGCATCCTGACTTACATCAGTGCAATTCCATAAAGGCATAGCCCTACAGGAAAAGATTGAGGCGTTAACTGAGAAACATACTACTTTGACATATTTCAATAGCATTTGAGCCTTAATTCTACATAAGTAGAGATGTGATAAACATTGAGCAGTACTGAGGGTATTTCTTTTGTTGAACTCAATCTATCTGATCCAGTAGCATGAGGACTTAGGGAACATACAAAACAGTATTCATTAGTGTTTGTTGATACCACATATTATCTGACAGATGAGTATGGGCATTACAGGTCACATTATTATCAGAGAATTCTCTTCGTATATGAATAATATTAGGACTATAGGATACGTTGCTATAGAAAAGCAGGTAAGATAGAATCAAGAGACAAAAAAGAAACATGAAAACAAAAAGACATCTTTTGCGCTGTTTTTTTTAAAAAATAGTCCAAAAGTGGAGTTTAAGGGGGGTGTTTCTGTGATGACAAACTTCTTCTCCCATCTTATTTTATTTAGATTGTTTATAATGTTTGGCGAGGCCCTGGGTTTGGAAGAACGTGGCTGCGGTGGTGCCGGGATTTCCTGCCATCCACCTTGAGGGTGGTGGAAGTCACCATGATCACCGTGTAGGGTCAGTCGAATCATCTTTCGCTCCATTCTCGAACAAAGTTCTTTACAAATACTGTATCTTCTATGTGCACAGCTGGGAGGTCAATCTCAGCAGTGGTGTGCTTCTCCTTTTCCTTGTTACCTGTTTAGAGATTACTCTTCCACATTTCACTAGTTCATACAAATACATATTCACCTCATCATTCATAATTTCTCCAGAGCTTTCTCCCTGTACATTATTTCGAGTGGCCGGGGGCTTCCTGTCACTATTACATAAGGTGTCAAGTGATGGTCAGAACTTGGTGTGTCCCTAAGGGGAAAAAAGTGCAATTGGTAGGCAATACAACCATTCCTTGTGCAATTTAGCACACCGTTTACAGATCTTATTCATCAGAGGCCATTCAGAAACTCGACAATACCATTACTTTGAGGGTGGTACACGAAGGATAGTTTATGTTTTAACCTTAACTGTGTTGTGATATGCATACATTTTGTGTTCTCAAAATGAGTGCCATAGTCAGGTCTTAAACCTTCTGGAATTCCCTATTGTGGAATTATTTCACAAATTCGGACTATAGCTGCTGATTTAACATCACATTGGATGCTTGGTTCTGCTTCAATACAGTGAGAAAAAGGGCAGACTACAACTAGGAAGTATCTGTAGTTACTGCACCTATCTATCATATCCACAAAGTTCATATGAAGAGCCTTAAATGGACCTGGTTGTCGTGGAATGGTAGAATGTATTAAATTTAGTGTCGGTCGCTGATCGGCCGCAGCTGGTCCTCTTCCCGCCCCTCCACCTGTCCCTCCCATATATTCTGCTGCAGCAACGCGCACGCGGGACGCGCGCGGGGCGACTACCGGGGCGAAGACCGGGCAAAGAGCGGGCCGTTTAAGGCCGTTCAAGGACGGCAGAGGACGGCCCTGGCCCAGAATTCTTGTTTCTTCGCCCTTGATAACCAAAACGTTCAAGATGTCGACCATACGCAACAGAACTCGAAGTTGCGCTAAAAAAGCTACGGCGGTAGCACAGGTGACTGGACCTATTGATCTTTTTATTTCACGTGTACATGAGACTATTGACCAAAGTATTGTTTTATTGGAAAAAAGAGTCTCCATGGACCTTGCAAACGCTAGGCGCTCATCCTTGGGCCCTTTGGCAAAGGTTAAATCACCTGCTTTGCAGACTTTGAATAATTGCTCCTTACCCATAACCATGCCTACTAATAGTGTTCCGACTGTACCAAATACTGTTGATCTATCGGTTGCCCCATCAGACTCAGACCCGTCTTTTGAAGACCTGGAGGTTACACCAGATCTAGAAACCTGTCAGTCACCTGACAAAGCGGAGCCGAGTCTGAGCGGGTCTAACGATGCGGAAACAGCTCCTGTACCTATTGTTCCCCGGGGAAGGGCTCCTAACCTCCCCAAGGTTACATCGAAGGGTAAAAATAAAGTAAAAGCACCAGTTAGGAATCACAATTTGATTTCCCCCACTCCACAAATGACATCAGGTATTCCGTGCTGGGTGCAAAACATGGTAATAGATTTAAAACTAGACCTTGAAGCCACTTTAGCAGCACAAATTAAGCCTTTAATTTCTAAAGTGGACAGGCTTACTTCTTTAATACACTCTAAATGGCCACACAAAAAGCAGGGACAAGGGCCTGTTCAGCCACAAGGCACCACAGAATTAGCCCCTGAATGTTTATCGAGCATCCAGCCCCCTAAAGACGTATTAAATAAGGTTCAAGTTATTGCAGCCCCTGGGAACCCAGTTATATCCCTTGTGCCGCAAACAGGGAACAACTCCGTCCAACCAACAACTGTACTGATTTCAAAGGAGAAGGCTCCTGTTCAGGCGAATCAACACCCTGTTGTTGATAATATTACCACCTCCACTATTCAAGCTAAAGAAGTTGCAGGGAAACCCAATCCAACTTCTGCATCTCTTTTTACAAACAAACCAGAAGGGCCTAAGCTAAAGCAGGCACGTTTTAGGTCCATTAACTTACCACCAGAGGTTTCCCCTTTTGTTGTTGTGTTGACAGCAGTTCCCCCATTGAAGGAGGGAGTAAAAGAAACGTTTACCGAGCTTAGAAATAAATGTGCTCAATGGCTCCATCTACATAAACCCCTACCTAATAACATGAACGGTGAAATCCTTACCGTGCGTAGAGGGGACTGGGTGGGCAGAAGCAAGAAAACAATAGTAGGGGACGTAATCACAGTTAATTTTAGGGATGTAGGGGCAGCAAGCTATATATGTAATACACCCAATAGTGGTCCTGCGACCCAAATTAACCCACTTCCTTTGTCTTATTTTTTATCAAAGCCCGCACGACCTAACCCTCCCTGTTCCACTTTTCAAAGTAACAGAGGACCTGGGTATCTTCCACAGCAAGCTGCCAAACCTTGGCTGCAACCACCTTATCCGCCTCCTTTTTTCCCACATTATGTTAATTTACAGCAGCAGCTATCAAATGCCTCACCTTTTCCTATGCATCAAGTTAAAGCCCACTGGCAACACCCTTTTCATTTCCCGCCACCTTTACCTCAGTCTGCTTACCAATGGCAGCAATCCTTTCAGCCACCACAATTAGATAAACATCCGTGGCAACAAACATGGCAGGACCTGCCCCACTCCCAAGACCCCATGTCCTCACAATTCGCCCATCCAAATAGATATGCCGTGCTAGATGAGGTAGACTGACTCAGCCCTCCAGAAGCACTGGATCTAAACATTCCTACGCCCTTTCTTGATATGGTGTGTTCCTCTTCTCCTGTCACGCCCCTAGCCGTACCTCCCGAATCTACTATATTGACATCTCTAACACCTCCCCAGCATATAGGTAATCGGGGTAGCTCTGATACATGTATAACTACTGCTAGCCCCAGCCTAAGCCCAGTTACCATCTTTCGGGAAGATGGTCCTGCCTTATTACCACCAGCAAATCAGTCGGAGTTGTCTGTCGTTGGTGATCTTGGTAAACCAGCAGGAATTTCTCTTATTTCCTGGAACATCGCTGGCCTTACCGGCAAATTAGGTACACCCTTCTGGACCAGCTTTATGGGTGAGGGATTTGACCTAATTCTATTGCAGGAAACTTGGTGTCCAGACCCTATTAATATCGAAGGGTATGCATCCTTCTGTCTTAGAGCAACAAAATCCAGCTCGGGCAGGGCTAAGGGGGGCCTTTTATTGCTTGTGTCAACCAAGCTGTGTGACTGTACGGTCAAATATAGTACGACCGTGGGGACACACAGCCAAGTTATAAGGGTGGAGTGTAGGAAGAATATTGATTTAGTCATTGTTAATTTCTATAACAATATTTTTGATGCTACTAGGGGGGATATTTTACTGCCTCTAGAAAGGGAAATTACTAAGGCCCTTGATATCTCGAAAAGAAAGGCTGAGGTGGTTTGGGCTGGCGATTTTAACTTGCAGCCCTGCCATCTGTCTAATGGGAACATCTGTGGCTTCGATGCAGCATTAAATAGCCATTGGGGAGACCTGGGGGCGAGGGAGGATTCTCCCCACTTCCAACACTGCAGTTATGGTTCCACGTTAAATAATATGCTAGTCACGCTAGACATGACCCTGTTAAACTGCAATGTTAACAATCGGGCAATAATATGCCCTACATTTACAGGCAGAGATGCAGGTTCATTTATAGATCACATTTTGCTGTCTAGCAGTGGAGACTATACTGATTTGTATGTAAACGAAGAAAGTCTCAGTGACCATAATAGCCTACGTGTTACCCTCTTGGGGCATGGTACCTCATTAGTCCCAGGTGGTAAATGTACAACCGACATAGTGCCTACTAGACCAAAGGGCCTAAGGGTCAAATGGACTGGTTTAAATTCTAAAGTTAAGCAGAAGGAGGTTCTTACTCAATGCAAGAATCAAATTAGTTATTGTTTGGATGATGACTGTGATTCTGGCTGCTTAATAGATTACTTTGTATCTATGAATAGTATTATCGATGGTATTTTTACTAGGACCCCGTCAACCAATAGTGGTCCAAAGCAGGGGTGGTTCGATAAGACCTGTATAGTCGCCCTCCGCGACCTAAAGAATGCTTTAGGCACCAAACCACGTGTTAAGGCGGATATACAATACCTCAGGGCCAGTTACAAAACAGCTATCAATAAAAGGAAAAGGGTATTACAGACTGAAGCGTGGGATAAGCTGAGGGAGGCTGCTGAGACCAAAAATAGTAAACTTTATTGGGAAACAATTAATAGCCCGTTTCTCAATAAAGAAAATGTTCCAGAACTGACCTCATATGTGGCATGTAACGACTGGGTTAATCATTTTTCCAAAATATTTAATCCAGAAGGGTCAACTTCTGAGTCACCACCACCAGATATAAACCCATGGTTGCCCCTTTCGATGGCTATAACACTAGAAGAATGCCATGAAGCAATCTCTTTAAGTAAAGGAGGCAAGGCCCCTGGCCCCGATGGGGTCCCGCTGGATTTATACAAAGATGAAACAGCTTTATGGGCTCCCATTTTGATGAGGATTTTTAATTGTGCGGCTGAAAGTGAATTTCCTTCTACTTGGGGTCAATCGATTATCATTCCTTTACATAAGAAAGGTGACAAATCAGAGGCCTCTAATTATCGTCCAATTTCATTACTGGACGCCTCTGTAAAGGTGATGAGTAGGATTTTGCTGAAGAGGCTAGAATACTGGGCAACTGATTTTAACATCTTAACTAGAGTCCAATATGGCTTTCGCAAAGGCCTGGGCACACTGGACCAATGCGTAAATCTGGACCTTTTAATCAGTAAATATACTGTGGCTAAAAGTGGCAACCTCTTTTTATGTTTTGCTGATTTGAGCAGCGCTTTTGATTTGGTTAACCATAACATTCTCTGGGAGGTTCTGCTTGATGCAGGGGCCCCAAGGGAAATAGTTTATTTTTTAGCTAGACTGTACGAAAAACTTTCATGTAAAGTCCGCTATGGCACCCTTGGTGAATGTACCCCGTTCTTTAGAGTGTCTCGGGGCATACGCCAGGGTTGTGTTTTAGCCCCGCTTTTATTTTCCCTTTTTATTAACGGTGTGGACCGATCCTTGACCGACATCCCAGCAGATGCCCCCCAGATTGGTGGTAAACCTGTTCCGCTGTTACTTTATGCGGATGACGCTGTTCTTTTATCTCGAACACAGATGGGCCTACAGCGCCTAATTGATAATTTCATGCAGTTTATTCAAGCTAGGCGGCTTCGTGTGAACAAAACCAAGACATATGTAATGTCATGTGGTCAGGCAGCCAAGCAGGTAAAGCATACTTTTTTCCTAGATAAGGAAAAGTTGACCTCTGTTAAGTCCTTTTGTTATCTGGGAATAACATATAATAATAGTGGGTCCTGGAACGCGGAATTTGATGCTGTAAAAATAAAAATGCTACGGTCTACTAGTAGTATATTTCGTTTTGCCTCTAAACTTGGCTCACGAAGTATCTTAGATATGATGAACATATACAATGTATGTTGTGTTTCCTCCGCTCTGTATGGGGCAGGGGTGTGGGGACACTGCGAGGGTATTTCCCTGCAGAAGGAGGAAAACAAGTTCTTAAGGAGGTTGTTATGTGTTCCCCCTTCTGCCTCCATCCAGTTGATCCATGAAGAAGTTGGGATCGAGTACATTTCTGACTTAGCAGCAGTTCGGCCACTCTTATTGTGGCGTTCTATTTGGGCTAAGCCAGAGACTCGGTTCACTCAGGATATTATCCTTGATTGTATAGGTTTGGATCACTCCTCACGTATATTATGGTTAAGATACATTCATCGCTGGTATCTCCTTCTTTTTAACATTGATGTGTTCCGTGAGCCTGAAAAGGTTGTTTCCATTTCAAAAAAAGAAATTAAGACAACGTTCCTAAATTTTTGTAAGGCTGAGCGAGATAAAACCGTTGGCAATCTTGTCACTGTGAAATTTTACAAAGATTTAAATCTAGCTCCTGGACTCCAATCCTATCTTGTATATGTGACTCGCCCCTCTCACCAGTATGTTTTAACACGGGTCAGATTGGGCATTGTACACCACTTGGTTGCTTTTCCAAACACAAAAACCAGCTCAAACATACCCTGTCCGTGTGATAGTACCTCCCGGCAGAGTAGTTGCCATTTCTTACTTTTTTGTAAATTTTTTTCAGTTTCTCAGGTTAAAATACCTTAAACCAATTTTTATCAAATATAACATTTGTACCACACAAACAGCATTGATATTTTTATCTTCATTAGAGAACGAGGAGATTTGTTTCTTCTTGGCTACTTTTATTTTAAAATGTACAGCTGCCAGGAAAAGTATTGTATTATAATAATGTTTACTTACCTGTCTGTACTTATGTTATACAGCTGCCAGGAACTGTTTATGATGATATTACCGTTAACACTCCTGTCTGTATATATATGCTTTCATTTTTAAATTTTATATCAATTTCTGTAATTAAGGTATTATTATATATGTAGAGGTCCACAGTATTGAATGATTACTTAATAATTTTAATGTACAGTTCCCAGGAAAGGCCTAGTGTGTAATTCCTACTGATCCCCAGTTTGTCCATGTAAGAATGTTTTGTATTTTATAATAATATGCTGACCTATAGAGGCATGATTACTTACTATTTGCTGCACTTTAGCCTTTTTTGCCTTTTTAGGAGAGATTATATGGTGATTTTAATATTTCAATTATGTACTTTTGCTTGTATGATTTGTATGTACAAATCGAATAAAAGCTTTTGAACTTGAACTTGAACTAGTGTCGGATTGAGGGAGAATTGCTAGCAGACAGTGCGGTTATGAAAATACATTGTAAGTGTGTCGTGTAAATTGAGAACTAACTTGTCTTGTTGTATTTCCATAGGCAAGTAGTCTCTTGAGGTATGGGCTGGTAAATGTAGCTGCTCCAGAGCCATTGTAAGCAAAGCCTGTTGTATCACTGGTTTAGCTGTAGATAGCTGTCTGTACATTAGGTCATCCCCTGACTGAGTCCATCCCCTATTTTCCCATAGTTGTTTTTCCTGTCTCAATAAAGATAACATATGTCCATGAACATGATTATGGTTGCTGGCAATCAAAGTGCCATAGGTTAGTAATAATTCCAAAGCCTCTATCTGAAATAGGAATTCAGCATCCAACATCCAAGAGTCTTGTCCTTGTCGCTGAAAGAGAAATTATTTGGCAACTGAACCTCCCTTCCCAGTAAATCTGGTATCTCTGCCATAATTGTATATCCTACTGTAGCAAATGCTTACACATCAGCAGGTCGTGTTCTGGTCTCATCTCTAGTAGAGGAATCTACTGTTACTGCCATGACCCTGGAAAGGCAGACTCCAGGGGTGGAATAAATCATGGTACCATCAGATCCAAAATGAATGGTCTTATTTAATTTGGCCTTCAGATCTCTCCCTAATAGATTAGCTGGGGCAGCTGGATAAAACTGTAATCAGCCATCCATGTGCCTCCCTCCTAGTTCCATCTCCACTGGTTTGATGAAAGGAACCCTTTACACTTCACCAGAGAATTATTTTGTATCCATTGATCTGTTGGAAATTGGAAGGGATCATTTTCGCTTGATTGCAAGTGTCTCTCGGGTTTAAGTGGAAGGTGCCAGAAGCAAGCTGCGTCACCCCCATCTCTCCTGACTCACTTCCCGGCAGGGAGCCATTGCTGGGGGTTGATGCACCAGCTGTTCCCTTCAGCCTGCCATAAATGCAGGAAGGGGACCGGGTGCCCAGCAGCTCATTTTTGATTAATTGCAAGATTCACAAAGCTCTGTTTTTATCTTGTTTTAACCGCTATATTGCATACTCCTCTTTCTAACCTGTGGGCAGCTGGGGAAATCGGGTGGGCTAATGGTTTTAAATGAATTTCGTTTTAACTTTTAAATTGTTTTCCTGTAATATTTTGTCATTTACCTCACCGTTTTTATCTGTGAGGCTTTTTTGTCTACTGACTCCCTGGTCCACTGCCTGGTCTTTCAGGTTTGACTTGAGGGTGCCCGAAGCAAGCTGCGTCACCCCCGTCTCGCCTGGCTCACTTCCTGGCAGGGAGCCATTGCTGCGGGTTGATGCACCAGCTGCTCCCTACAGTCTGACAAAAATGCAGGAAAGGGACCGGGCGCGCAGTGGACGCATGCAGCAGGCACGCCGCTGGTGCGCCAAAGGAGCGCTCACCGGTACGGCACCAGGGGCCAGGGACCCTGCCACACACATTAGTTATGGGAGGAGTGAACTCCTGGCCTTACAACATACTGCTAAGAACAGTGGCTGCTTTCCTCATAACTGGGGTGGTAGCAATATGGATTATAGGTGTCCCTGGTGTGGCTTTACTAAGAAACTGGAGGTTAGGTCAGTGTATGTCCCCTCCAACCCCCCTACTATAAACTCCTTGGATAAGCTCTCAGCCGTCAAAGTACACCACTGTATGCTTCTCAACACTAGTTCCCTTATTAAGCATAAACTTGAGTTTGCCGGTTTTATCGCTCAGCACGACCTTGATATTGTTTTTGTAACGGAGACCTGAGCTGACAGTGCATCTGACCCAGACATTAAGGTTGCTGTCCCGTGTGGGTTTAACCACTTGGGTACTCATGACGGCTCCACGCTGTCATGAGTCACGGTAGGCATGTGCTCATGACAGCGTGGAGCCGGCACGCCGCTGCTGCTCCGCCCACGCGGCACTAATTCCCACCGGTGCAGGCAAATTAATGAGTGAGCGGGGTCATGATGGCATCACACCATCATGAGCACATGCCGCCCATGACTCATGACGGTGTGGACTCGGCACGAGCACCGAAGCGCCACGCCCACCCCCTAGCAACTCCCACGCCGCGGACAAATTCACGGCGCAGGGAAGTGGCTAATGTTGAAAGATTGGACAGACTAGAACAGAGAGGGGGGGTAGCGATTTTTTTATCGCAATTCGCTTGAGGTCAGTTGAACACTGGTATATCACCTAGAGTATGAGGCACTTAGGTTTAGCCTCAGATTAACTAAAACCTACTCATTTCAAGGATCGCTAGTATACCGACTCCAGGGCCCCAGGAGGGGCTTTATTGATAAAATCCAATCTCTCATGGAATCCAGTATCCCCTGGTAGGGGACTTTAATTTTCACTTAGAGTCGCCCTCTGATGCAGAGACAGGACTTTTGGTGGACACTCTTAAAAGTTTTAATCTATCACAACAAATTGACGTCCCCACTCAAACAGCCAATCATACACTGGATGGCATTTTTAAAACAATGCCGATTTTGACATAGTAAGACCCTTCCACTTTCATGTACGGATCACATGTCAATTTTCTTCTGTATTTCAACCCAGTGTAGTAGGGTGGAACTTAATAACAGTGCCAGAGTTGTCAAGTTTCAGCTTTGGAAAACTGCTAAGTTAGAGGCTCTACATGAGGCTCTTTCTAATTCTTTACCAAACCTTGACATGGATAATGACAAGGCAGCTACAAGCTTTAACTTTCATTTCAAAGACTTTTATTTCGGTCACTAGGACCATAAAAAGTAAGCACAGACACAGAATAACATACATTATTGAGTACTGAGTACCATGACTAAAAAGGACACTCCATAAGTAATACAATTTCCAATGGCCAGGAGAGAGGGAGGGAAGGCAATAAATTAGCACTGTGAGAAAAGATTATCTCGCTAAATGTGATACCGCACAGCTAGGAGAGAGGGAGGGGAGGCAATAAATTAGCACTGTGATAAAAAATTATGCAATAAATGTGATACAGTCAGAAAGCAACTAAAAAAATAGCAGCAATAATACAATAAATAGTTTAAAAGACAAAAAGGAAGAATTAATACTATTTACATTTCTATATACAAGATAATATAATACTAAAACCAGTATCTAACACAGACTGGACATGTGATAATCCCATTAATAAATATATAGCCGATACACATTTTATGAATTTTTACCCTTCTGAATAAAAGCCCATCTCCCACGCCACATTGTGTTTATGTATCTTAAAACAGCAAACACAATAGGTTTAGATGTGTCGTATTTTAAGACCCGAAAAGCATCCCTACAATGATCAAAGCCTAGATTCCGACAGAGCTGTACAAGCCAATAGCGCCTTGCTTTTTGATAACCAGGACAGAAAACTAAAACATGCATTTCTGTTTCTTCTTGTGTAATGCATACAGGGCAACCCTCCTCTTTCTGCCCAGCCCATTTGTTAGTGGCCGCACGTACAGGTAGAGTGCTATGTCTAAACTGTACCTAAAGTTTTCTAGCACCCTGGGGAAGGATATCATCCATGAATATTTCTAGCTCATAGTTATCCTTCACTGCAAGAAACTGTGTTGTAAGGGAGCCAAGTTTGGGATTTGCTTGCAACGCTTCAAGCTTTAGAGTACGGAAAATCTTGGGCAATAGAGCTCGGGGGACTGAAGGGCAAGTACCACCCGGAGTGCTCCACAAAAAAGGTTGACCAATCCTTTCGCACTCATGCTTTACATGGCCAAACCAAGGGACCTTTTTCAACAAGTCTGGGTAAGATAAAAGCTCTTTTGTATCTGCCTGGTATGATACTAATTCGGGAGTTGCCCAGAGTCTTCGCCAAAACGTCAGCGGTTTTAGGGCAATCTTATCCTCAATCGGCGAAATACCCATTTCTAATCGTAAAGGGATTAGCGGGGTGCTTGCTGGGAGACCCATTATTTGTCTTAAAAATCTATTCTCAACTGCAACTAAGGTGGCAGGCGAGGAATGCCCCCATAATTCTGACCCATACAAAGTTGCACCACGCGCTTGAGCCCTGTACATTTCAAGTGCGGGACCAATGGGTTTAAAAGATGATTCCCTGGCTAGTTTGGCTATACTCCCGGTAATCTGGGAAAGCTTAAGCTTGGCTTTAGCTATTTGGGTTGCCCACTGCATATCTTCTGAAAGGGTGACACCAAGATATTCGAACAGTCACCCTTTCCTAACCGGTGCCACTCAATTGTGGGTTGGGGCGAGTTGTCTTGGGAGGGTTGACGATCATACATTTAGTTTTGGTGGTGTTGATCACCAAACCCCTGGTATTACAGAATGAGGCACAACTATCCAGTAGTCTCTGGATACCCATTGGTGTCTTTGATAGGAGGAGGGTATCATCAGCAAACATCAATGCTGCCACCTTGGTGTAGGCTAACTTCGGGGCATCGTTGTTTGCTACCTTGGCCAGTAACGGGATCAGTGCATTGACAAAGAGGCAAAACAGGGTCGGTGCGAGCACACAGCCCTGCCTTACACCTCTGACGACTGAGAGTCTACTGGTCAATTCTCCTCTCCATCCACATCTAACTTTAGCATAGGTGTCAGCATGCAACTTAATCAAGATATCAAGTAGATAGGAAGGGATACCCATATCTCTTAAAACCCCCCACAATTTGGGTCTAGGGACGAGATCAAAAGCAGTTTTCAGGTCCACCAATATCAAATAGAGGCTGCCACCCTCCATTGATACTGTCTTCCATGTGATAAGTTGGATTCTAAGCACTTGCCCGAGTGTGGAAGGGTTTTCCTGAATCCTGCCTGATATGGGCTGATAATATCATTTTCTTCCAACCAGCCCTGGAAGTGTTTTTCCTGAACCCTGCCTGATATGGGCTGATAATATCATTTTCTTCCAAGCAGCCCTGGATTCGGTCCAGTATTACCCTAGCAAACAGTTTTTGTGTGACATCGATCAAACTGAGTGGTATGTAGTTTGCTGGGAATAGCGGGGAACCCTTTTTGAAGATTGGAACAATCTTGGCCCCGGGCCCAGGTATCAAGGAGGGGCAAGCCATTCATAATGGCATTAAATAATACTAAAAAATAGGGGCCCCAAATTAACGGTTCATTCCGGAACATGTCCCCGGGGAGTTTGCCTAACCCAGGAGCTTTTCCGGCTGGTAATCTTTCTATTGCTGAGGTAACCTCTTGTAGCGTTATTTCTTCGTGAACAACATTTGCCTGAACACTCGGTGGCACCAGATGGACTTCTGCGCATGCAGATTTTGGGCAAAGCATACCCCTTGAGTCTAATTGGGAGACCTGTTCTGGGTCAATTGCATACAGCCCTGAAAAATGCTACGTCCACACTTCGGCAGGCAAATTGGGTTCACTAGCAAGAGTACCCTCCTTACATCCCGTTCTTATTATTAGCCAGAATGCTTTCATGTCCTGAGTCAGTAGGGCAGATGTAATATTTAGCCATTTGTTTTCTTCCCAGGTCAAATTTGCGCTAGAGACAACTTCTTTATAGTGGGCCCGTCTGTTTTTTATCAGTAGCTTTTCTTCCCCTTTAATGGCCTCCAACAATGCTGACTTGGCCCTATGGCATTCATCATTATACCATAAATGTGGTGAATCTTTAGTTTTCCTTGGACGACTAATAGGGTTTAAAATATCAGCTAAATTAACTATGAGATGATTATGGAGTGTTGAAACCAAATGTAAATAGGCTGGGTTAGTCCCATCAACCCTAAGCATACTTATTTTATGCAATATCGGGATGACCATTCCATAAAGCTCTAACAATTTCTCTGGGGAGTGTTTTATTGCAGCCCATTTTATCCTTCTCCTGTCGTTGGTCATATTCACCCTGTCACCAGTCTGAATCTCACTGGAAGGGGATATACCTGAGTCTGGGACCCCGAAGGTTAGTGACAAAGCCTTATGGTCACTATCCATCCGTGGGATAACCTCAAAGTCCTTCACCCGATGCAAAGAACTGTACTCAACCATAATATAATCTATTTGGGAGGCCTGATTCTATTCAATGTCGGCCTGCTTGGCCTATTTGATGGGGTACGGCCATTGCAGGCCCTCAGGAAGTGTGTTAGGGCAATAGCATTAATTTGTAAAGCCAGAGGTGACCAGGATTTTAATGGATACGTTTGGGGGTCAGGTATACCCCACTGTAAATCCTCCTCACCGATTATAGTATTGTGTGAGCCTAGAAGAGGTTCAAAGTGGCAATTTAAATCGCCACCCACTATCAAACCCAGATTAGGTGGCACCCTTGGGATAAACAGATTAAATTACTTTTTGATTCCTGAGCGACTGATACAGGGTAGGAATAGATATTAATAATTGCTAATTTCAATTTGGATGGAAAAGTGAGCAGTACTGATTGGATATCTTGTGAGTGGGTATTCAGGGTGGTGGGATGACAACCCACATGGGAAGGTACCCATATAGACAGTCCCCCGACGGCCTTCCCCTGCCCCCTGTACTGGCAGGTATGTTGTAGGTGGCAAAACCCACCCTTCCACAATCCTCTGTTGCCCATGTCTCTTGAAATAGGCAGACATCAAACTGATCAACATACCCACCCCATTCAGGGGAAGATAACTTAGACTTAATGCCAGTCAGGTTCCATGATAGGATCTTAAGGTCCCCACGTTGCCTTGGTGTTTCGTCAGGCAGGCTAGGAGCAGTTTAAGATGTTATTTGAGGATTAAGAGGATTTGAGACTTCCATAGCGGGAGTGGTGGGGATGGTTAATGGGAATAAGGAGGTGAAAAATGCCCCTTTCCCCTCCCCAGATGTGGTCCCAACAGGTGTATCCAGTTCCGATTTCTCAGCAATCATGGAGGACCCCTGTTGGTTCGCCGAGTTTTCCATCACATTCCCTTCCTAACGGTCCTTAACGCTCTTGCCACAACACATGGCTTCTGTAGTTATTAGTCAATCTACTTCTTCTAAAGGGCCATTTCGATTGTTGACTGGTAGATTATAAAACGGCAACCTATTAGGGTAGTAGTTACGGATCAGCTGATGTCCCTCCAATCTCTGGCTATTATCACCTAGGGGCGTCCATGGTCGCTCCTGGTCCGCATGATTATAATAAAAATAATCAAGGGGGAACATTCTCAATCCTATATCGGGCCCATTAGGTGAACTTCTTTGATTCAGTAGGGAGCTTACCGTCTGGGGTGTTTTAAAATTGATAATCACAGTCACCCCTGGTATTTTTCCTGTTAGGTCCCACCCATTCTACCCTTCTCACCATCAGAATATCCCCTGCCCTCTCATAAGGAAAGTGCCTATGTGTTGCCAGCCAGAACAGGCTCTTATTCCTGAGATCCAGCTGCGACTCCTTCTGAGAAGCCTTTAGAGGTGGCACCCCAGTTAGAATTACTACATAAGGTAGTGATTGTGGGGTGAGATCTATGGTTGGCAATACAACATCACCCTTACCCCTTGTGTCTATGTTACCTACATCCTGTTTCTCCTGTGCCACTACAGGATTGGAAGGGGTAGAGGCCAGTAGATGGCTGCTTCCTGTCACACCTGGGAATGATGTCTGCGAACTGTTGCTGTGCTTGGCATACTCAGATTGCGTAGGCAGGGGTTGTAAGATGTTATCAGCACCTTGGTTAGGGGCTTGTCTATTGCTAGAATTTAGCCTACTACTGCTCGATGGGTTATTTGTGGACCTCCCAGAACATATGCTAGATCCGTTAGATAGGCCCTCCCCCCTTCGATCATTGCTTTTACCAGGGGCAGTGGGGTGTAACTGCCTCGTTGATACCATATCTGTCAACACTCTCAGTTGGTCAGCTAGGGGGGCAACCTCTTGGCTAATTAGATCACCAAGTTGGATCAGGAGGTCAGCAATCAGAGACTGGGCCCAGTCCGGGTATTTAGCTGCTGAAGCCACACTAGAAGAGAACTCTGCTCAAGGATCCCGGGCACTACAAACTTCTTCTCCCTGATCCCACCTCATCCTTGCCTTCTTATTTGAGGTTACCTTCCCAGCTGCTAATTTATACTTCCCCTTTTTACGTGTGATCATGCCCTTATTAGTCGGTGATGTTACATTTGAACCACAATGCACGTGTAGTAAGGCTGGCAATATGTCAACTACAGGCGGTGGCGGTGTACCAGTTGAATTAAGTTCAATGGGAGGGTCTAAGGTGGGGCAACAGAGCTCCAGGGTGATAGAACGCCGCCTTTCGATCCGTTGTATTTCTGAGGTAACAACCCCCAGGGCCCTTTGCAGCATTTTATCAATTGAGGTCACTGGAGGAGGTGCTGCTACTGAAGGAATATAAATCGGTATTATATAATGTTGACCTAATGTATCCAATATATTAACATGCTACCTTAGGAAAACCCCTTGTAAATACACTCGAACCATGCATACATTAAGAATCGGGCCTCGACTAAACAAACGCCATTTTGGTCTCATTTCCCTGTCCCTCTTTCTTTAGTTAGGAAAACACATAATCTGCTATTGTGTAGAGAGCCTGAGAGGTCGGCCTGGGCTATGAACGGACTATTGGTTCTAACTTAGGAAACTCAAGGTTGCATCTGTCTTTCTTGTAGGATGAGCACATTCTTGCAGGCGCCATGCCTGTACTCTGGTGCCCCAGTACGAAAGGGAGGCACCTTCACTGACCTACCCCCGGAATAGTTTGAGCTGAGTTTTGAATCAATCAATTGTGCCTTATATGGGTTTTCCTGTTGGCTTCACGAGAAGTGGTACTTTCCGTGTTCGGGGTCTTCATGAGGTATGCTGAAAGTATATATGCACTGTTTTGAATGTAATCCAGCAGTCACCTCTGCGCACCTTTGAGGGTGAGGACGAGAGAGAGGCTCCCCTATATAGGGCGCTTTTGCAAAATAAATGATTGAACATTCTCCATTGCCGACTGACTTATTCTTGGTAAATAAAGTATATGGGCTATTGGTAAGTATAGCTCTATGGTATATAATTTTAGTACTTCACTACAACTGGCTGTCCCCTAGATACATTTTTCTTAGGGATACACATGTTTTTCCCCATGATTTTAGTCTAGCGGCAGCTTGTTAGAGGGATCACACCTGGTTGCTAAATGGTACAGTTCTACTATCAGAAGCAAACCAGAGTCCAAAATAGTCCTGGAAACACAACCAATACAAACAATAGTAGCCTAAGCCTGTTAAACCCGAGTAAGTACCCCGGTGATAACCACCTCTCCTTGCCCCTCTAGAACTCACTGGCAACAATTGTAAGAAGAAAGTTAAACCCCATGGCTAGGTTCCATGCACCCAAAGGGAATATAATTACTTGCTGTTTGGGGAGCAGTCCATGAGTATCCTCTAGTAGCAGCCCTTTTCGTGGAACGTGTTCTGGGGAAAACCAAGGGGAATGGCCCTGCCCTGCCTCTTCCTGTCACCGACGGGTGTGGGACGGGCCCGCCCTTGACCCGGGCATGCCCGCGCGAGTGCCGCGCTGCATGAGGCGCGACGGTGATTTAAGAGCCTCCGGGCGCTTTTCGAAGACGCAGATCGTGTGCGCGCTAATCGGGTATACCGGGAGTTGCAGTCCCTGAGAGCCCGGCGAACCCCCCCTGGAGCCGCCGCCGCTCGGAGCAAGGAGCTTGGTCTTCTGCCTCAACTGGCGGTATGCAGGTGGGTCAGCTCCCCAATGGCAGTGGTAGTAACAGCAAATCTCCGCTTCACAAGTAAGTTTGATGAGGACACCCACTCTGCGTGAGGGGCGACGGTTATTTAAGCGCCTGCGGGCGCTTTTTGATGACGCAGATCGTGTGTGCGCTAATCGGGTATGCCAGGAGTTGCAGTCCTTCAGAGCCAGGCGCGCCCCCCCCTGGAGCCTCCGCCGCTCAGAGCAAGGAGCTCGGTCTTCTGCCTCAACTGGCGGTATGCAGGTGGGTCAGCTCCCCAATGGCAATGGCACAAAATCTCCGCTTCACAAGTAAGTTTGATGAGGATTGACCAGCTTTACACATTGGCTGGAGACAGCATGCAGCAAAACAGTACCTGTGAACACGTTGAAGAGCCATAGGAAAAGTCCTTCCGGTCAAAGGTTTTCTTCACCGCTAAGAGAAGCACAATTGAGGTGTAGGCGGGAAGAGCTTCTCTGGAGAGTAGATTCCTCCCTCTGGAAAAAAGCCTGGTACAAACTAGTCCTTGCAGAGTATAAACAGCTTATTATAGCTGAAAAGACAAAGTTTTCTCAGGGAAAATTAGACCAGCAGGAAATCCGTCCAGGGAACTTTTTAAAATGATGAAAGAGCTGTCAAACTGGAGTAACAATAACTCCTTTGAGATGGATGAAGCCTTCTTTGGCAAGCTCTCAGAATTCTTTCAATCCAAGGTCAATTCTATTTTTCAGGCATTTTCCCAGCAGTCTCCCAGTGCTGACCCTATTTGCGTATCGGTTGAGGCTTTGGTCTAAGCTCAGTCACTGGTCTAGAGGTCTCACCCACTTTTGAGGAGTTTTCTCTCCTCATGCAGGATAAAACCATCAGCCTCATGAGCTCCATTAAGTCCATGGTCCCATCCGACCCCTGTCCTCCAGGGATCGTCAACAAGTTGGCTAATCAGGTGGTGGGACCGCCTAAAGATCTTGTGATTCAGGTACTTAGCACTAGGCTTTATCCTGATATCTGGAAAGAGGCCTCTATTCTTCCGTTAGTGAAGAAACCCTCTCTGGACCCTAAATGGGTGGACAGCTATAGACCAATCTTTCGACTCCTGTTACCGGCTAAGGTATTAGAGAGGGCCATGACAGCAGAAATCTTGACCTTTTTGGATGCCCATGAGCTGCTGGACCCAGCACAGCACGGGTTCAGAGCCAACCATTGCACTGCGTCTGCACTGGTGGCTGCTTTGAAGGAAATTAGAGTAAGGGTGGACAAGGGCGGTAGAGTGGCACTAAATCTACTTGATCTCTCTGCCACCTTTGACACAGTCTAACACGGGCTCCTTATAAACTGCCTTCACTCTTTGGGCTTTAGGAGTACAGCACTATCATTGCTGAGCTCTTTTCTTATAAACAGGCAACAGTGGGTTGAAATGGGAGAGGTGAAATCCTGCCCCTTCTCCCTCCCATATGGGGTGCCACAGGGCTCAGTGCTCAGGCCCTACTCTTTTTAATGTGTACATTACCCCTTTGGTAAAACTTATTCTAACTTTTGGCTTGACCGTGCTATCCTACGTTTATGACACTCAGATTGTGGTGTCAGTATTATCTCAGTTTCTAAAGGATGCCAACAACATCTGCAGCTGCATGACTGCAGTGGCAGGCTGGATGAAGGCAAATTGTCTTAAATTGAATTCGGGGAAGACAGAAGTACTGCTTTTTGGGAATGAGACTTCCTTCTGGAATGCATCTTGAGGCCCCAGGAATTGGGTGAACTACCTAAGCCAGTTCTGAAGGCTAAGAATCTGGGAGTCATCTTTGACACCAAGCTATGCTTTAATGCTCAGGTTACTGCAGTGACCTCTGGGGGCTACTATATGCTTCGGATTCTAAAAAACATCCTCCCCTTTATTCCAACTGATCTCCAGAAGACCATTATGTTGGCCCTTATTGGGTCAAAACTAGATTACTGTAATGCACTCTACCTTGTAATCTCAAAACTTTGATTAAAAAACTGCAGTCGCTTCAAAACACGGTGGGCAGAACCCCCCTGAACATCCCCAAATTTAAACTAGTGTTGCATCTATTACATGGCATTCACTGGCTTCCAGTAAAGAGTAGAATCTCTTTAAAATGCTGTGCTTAATGCACAAGACACTTCCTGGTACTGGCCCTCTTTCCAGGAACTACTGACTTGGTACATGCCCGGCAGAACGCTCAGATCTAGCACGAAGCACACGGTCTTGATTCCCAGAATCAACTGAGCAAAATGGGGCGGCAGAACCCTGGCTTTCCAGGGGGGGGAAAGTTATGGAATTCTCTCCCTCTGGCCCTCCATTCCCCACATAGTCTGCAGCTGTTTAGGAAAGAGCTTAAGACCTGGCTACTTCAGCCAGTATAGGACATGGCTTCTGACTTAGTTTTGACTTGTGTCCTTTCCGTCCATGTTCTGCCTAGCGCTAAGACACCTTCGGGTATGGCACGCTTTATACAATTATTTCATTCATTCATTTCCCTCTTTAATTCAGGACATAGTTGCTCCTGTGTCTATGAGGAATGCATACCTTTTTTCATTGATAGCTACTGACACATTGTTTCTCACCTAGCCTGTGTATCACTGACAAGACTGGACACATAGAAATACTCTGTGGGCATCTTCATTGTATACTCCCACAGAAGTCCTCTGGAAAGGATTTCTTCCCCTCACGACAACACCTCCTTGTCCACTTTGAGGTGGAGTCACCATTGGGGGTGTTTGGTAGTTTTGCTGAGGTGACACCTGTTTTTCTTGGGGCATTACTGATGGCTGTGTATTTTGGAATGGTGCCTGATGCACATATATTATTTGGGGATTTTGTTGTGGCTGTACTGCTGCATTTCCTGGCTGATTATAAACTCCTTCTGTACCAGCCTGCTCATTCCATCTTTGAGTTTTGCAAGCTCTGGTCAAATGCCCATGCCTCTGACAATAATAACATACCTGATTCCTCCTTGGAGGACCCATCATACCTCTTCCTACTTCTCCTTGTCCTCCTCTACTACTTCCCTGCATCCTTACATCAGCCTGCTGTTGTGGGTACTGTTGCTGAATGGTCCCTGGGACCGGTTCCACAGACTTTGCAGCCAACTGAGTGGCAACTGCCACTACAGCTCCTTCCACTGCTCATTCCTTTGCCAACTTCTGGTGCACTAACTTGGCTATGCTTTTTCCGTCACCTCCTGTTTGCTCCTTTCTTTCTCCTGCTTCTTCTTGCAAAAATGTATTATGTGCGCTTGTATTTCTGTCCAGGGTTTGGCTTCTAGTCACACTATGTTATCTAGGTTGTCTTGCATGTCAGAGGGCAACCCTTTATTTAACCACGTTGTAAAACAACACAGCATTTCCTGTTATTTCCCAATCCTGACCTATTTCCTTCCTGTGTCCATTTCTCTTTCATCCTCTTAAGAAACTGAGCGGGATTCTCATTTGGCTGCATTGACTGAGCCATGAGAGATCCAATATCTGGCCTATCAAGATACATTTTCCTCAGCTGATAATAAACTACTGTTCGAAAAAGTCAAATGGAGACCTATCAATCTAGTCTCAGTGAGGGTAACATTTCTCACTCCAGCCTTTCGAAATACAGTGTCAGTTTCATCTCCTATGAGAGACCATAGCAGACTCTTCATGTCCCGTACTGCTAAGGTGATACCTGCTGTTTGCTTTCAAAACACTCTAACCCATTTCCCTGCTCTCTCTGTATGCAGCATCAACTGTTTTCTGAGATTTTTCTTGTCCATCTGTGGCCAAGGAACATAATGTGGTGCTCCAGGTCCCTTGATTTTCAGGGGCATTTGGTGTAAGGGAGTGGTTGAACGCTGGGCATTGTACAGTCTGGCATATTTCTGCCATATATGCAAACATTTCCACATGTACAGGTAATTCCAGTCTGAGTCTCCCTCACCATACAGAATGCAATCCTCAGCATTTGTCATATACGTGGATAAAAGGACCATTCTTGTGGCTAACTGCTCAGTCCAAACTAACAAATTATCTACATATGGTACAACATTGTACCAGCTATTCTCACCTTCAGCGACTATCTCACTAGGAGTGAGATCTGTGCTGCTCAATATTGATTGAACACTCATTTGGTGTACTGGTCTATTCTGTAGTGTCTGTCCTGCCATGGCCTCCAAGGATCCCATCTTGGGGTCTGTCTGGCCATGCGTTCCCAGAAACCTCAATTGTTTGAACTTTGTTGTTTGGGTTCTCCTATCTCTAGAATGCACATCCTGCTCTCTTTCTCTAGTATCAGCATGTTTAGACAATCTTCTTGGATTCATTGTGTGGTCCAAATCAACAAAGGGTCTTTCTTGAATATCAACATCATAGGTAGGGTGCCTAGCTATTGGTGTTTAAAGCAGTTCTCCCATACTATCCTTCTGCTTATGTATAGATTCTAGTCTAACTGTTATTCTCCCAAACTCTCATTGAATTCATCCTGAAGAGTCCCTCTCTCCTTATTTCACTTGCATCTCTCCTACTTTTACTTTGTAATAGCCATTCTTGAACAATTTCTGGTTAAACTATTATGTTGTAGTCTTTATAAAGCTCGATAAGCTGGTATTATGTACTCCTAGGTATGGCTCTGCTAAATTATCTAGTCATGCCCACCTCTAAGTGTTCCTCATTTAAAGCGTATCAACCATCCACCGCTATTCTCACACCCACCAAAGCAAAAATGTGAGAGAAGACAGAACGTGCCTCTCGTAAGCACCATTCATGGAGCTACTGGTTTGTACGCACCAGTCTGCTCCTTCTGCCATCATCGGCAACTTTCTTGATATAAAAAGAAGACTCTTGGATATTGTGGCGGGATCTCAATTTTAGGGTTCTCAAATCGTACTGTGGCTTCTTGCCACATTGCTCCAACCTGAATAGATGTACCAGTGGATAAATACTAGGCCCCTTGGAAGAGGTGCCCACAATATTGTATGGGGGTGGAGGAACAGACAGGTTACTAGATGTACCATATTTCGAGGAGTTTTTAGATTATTGTAAAAATCTTGCTACAACGCTGTAGTTTGGTCCCTGCATATTTACTTCTAAGATGCGTAGTAATTCGCTTGATTATTGTGTGGTTGAACGTACCCTCTTTTGGCCAGGATACTTATGTTTTTGGGCGGCTTTAAGCCACTCTAAGTGATAGCGCTGTCATTTTCTCGAATCATATGGAAAAGTATTTTGCATATGTGCTAAGGGAGTCTCCATGATCCATCGTGTTTCTAGTGCTTTTAACAAGCACATGTTTTATCTATCTGGACAAATATTTTTGAAATTTTTAAACGACCTACACAAGTATTTAAAAAAAGAACAAAAAAACAGGGAAATCCAAAATTATGTGATGCACATTTAGAACATCCGGTTTTGCCTCACCAAGTATGTGATTAAAACATCAGTTTTGTCTTACAGGTATGCTATATACATTAAAACATCAGTTTTGTCTTACCAAATACACAATACACATTAAAACATCAGGTTTTGTCTCACCAAGTACAAGATGTACATAAAAACATCAGTTTTGTCTTAGAAAGTATGCTATATACATTAAAACATCAATTTTGTCTTACCATGTACGTGATGCACATTAAAAAAACTGTTTTTTTCTTACAAAGTACAAGATGTTCATAAGATCACCAGTTTTGTCTTACAAAGTACGCAATTCACATTAAAACATCAGTTTTGCCTTACAAAGTACGCAATGAACATCAAAACATTCAATTACGTCTTAGCAGTTATGCGAGGCAAATTAGAACGTCAACTTTTAATCTTACCTCTTATGCAGTGCACATCGCAACTTCCAATTTTGTCTTATCAATTTATGAGATGCATATTAAAATGTCAACTTCAGTGTTACCAATTTATGCAAGTAATTTGAGTGTTCAGATCGTATCTAGAAGTAAAGTTTAGTGACAACAGCTTTTCAGCTGTCCCTCTGTGTCAGGACTTGGAACACATATTAGGTCCTTCAAATTTCAAATGTTCCAAACTGACCACTTCAAATGTTATATTGGCGATATCAAGTTAACTAGTTATGTAGGTGCTTTAATTATTGTGCAACCCATGTACACAACACTCAATTTAGCATGTGGTACCCTTATGTTTCTTCCAACCTTATATTTATATTATCAATACATCTGCATTTAGCATTGCCAAGAAAAAACAAGGATCGTAATCCACTCTGTCCTCACCTTGAAAAGACTGCGGTCCCCGGACCATTTGCAACCCCGTGCACAGGCGGAATTCAGTAAAACACAGTGTCTGCTTACCTCATCAAAAAAGTGTGCAATGATCTATCCAGCGGGGGGAGGCAGTCTTTCCGTGCTAGCGGTCAGGTGGTGGAAAAGAAGGGATTCTTAGGCTGGCTCGTCAACTGTTGCAGGGTGACTTGAAAATGTCAAAATGAAACAAGCATTTGCAATGCAATCGGTCTCGCCTTTGGGACCTTATAAGTATTTAGCCATGCATCACAATATTGTGGTTATCGCAACATTTACTGTTCTACTGTGTATGAAGCAGTGAGAGGGTGCAGTACCACAGACTGTTATTAAGTGTTCCTTGGGACCTGTTTTTGCCACATTCCACCCTACAACATGGATAGGGAAAGGATAGGGCGCAGTGGTGAGAGCTGCAGACTGAGGACCGGGAGATTGGTGTTCGAGCCTGGTGTCGGCTAAACATCCTGTGATTATGGGCTAATCCTTAAATTTCCCCAAAGCGCCTGGACGGCTGTTCTATATAAATGTGCCACTTTCATTAAACTGAATGTACTGTTCTTTAGATTAAAGGAAACAAAAAACACTAAGTGAATGTCTGGTACTTGGAAACAATTGCTCCAACCTGAATAGGAGAATTCATGCCTTTGTCTTTGTTTTTGTTCACTTTGGGTTTCATGTACCTTATGTTATCCAATATTTAAAGTTATTTATCTACATGTGTAGTAAGCCCGTAATTATTAATGCCCATCTCTCCCAATAAAACAATGAATAAATAAATAAAACATATTCAATTAAAATCTTATTACTCTTTCCAGATGGATAGTCAGACGAAATGGAATGACTAAAGCTATTCTTAAATCCATACATTACGGCAGGCACTAAAGGTGCTTTTAGCCAAGCAATGCAGCATTTTGATTAGAGGGAATTAACAAATTCTCGTATTCAGACATGATAAAATATCTGAATTCCTGGTAGTTCTAATCTGTGTTGACTTCATAAGTATTTCAAGTGAAATGAGAACATTCTAACAGTAGCTATCACCAACATCTGACTTACTTAACATGACAGCAAAATTGCATTATTGTGGACCGATATGAGAACAATTCTTTACTGGAGACGACCCTCTTTTGGTGTTATCAATTGTGTGGTAGAGGTAATCTTCAGTGGTTATTTACTGATAAACCAATAATCCATCCTTGAAATTTCTGAGGCTTGAAGACACTGCGACAATTTGACTGTGTTTTGAAGAATGCAAGGCATAGGAAACCCGAGACTAAGATTAAAACGTGCAATGTTCTAGACAAATAGATCTCACAATGACTCAAACTTAGAATGCCACGGTCAATGCATTAAAAAGTGTTTCACGCAGAATTGACACTTAAGAGTTCAGTTTGCGAAAAACTCATTCCATCATATAAATCAAAATGTAGTGGCTGATTGTCACAATAAGCTAGTAGGAGGACGTTGCAACTTCATTTGATAACCTGAGACCATGACCTTTTACAAAGGAACTTAAGTGCTCGCTTCCAAAAATGAAATGAATACTCTCCAAGCCATGGCGACTGCATCTGACTGTTGTCTGATGCCCTCGGGTACTCTGTTATCTGCTTCAGCACTTTAGTGTACCTATGGTTTTTTTATGGACATCAGATTATTTGCTAGCCGCCTACTCCAGAAAGCCCACCCACATCCATTGAGTTGTTTGTCAATCTAAACTTTCCTCAATAATATTTTTCAGCGTTTCATGACATCTGCCATTGACTTGAAAAGCTGTCGAGGGTAAACTAGGACGCCTTTACTTAATTCCTAATGTCTGATTGCTTATTTCGGTAAGTTGATGATGTTGGTAGCCAAGATTATTGCCTAGTAAATACATCCTTAACATTTTTAGAATTGCTTATTTTTTGCATTATGCCTTTTGTCCATTCAGATTTGTGCTGCATTGAGTATTGCACCCCTTCTTACTTCACCTCACACACTTCAAAGAGAGAGTGTGGTGTCTTTGTGGAACCTTGATACAACTCTACTAGTGAAGACACTGGACCTAGCTAGGTTAAGGTGTCAGGTAGTGGTGTCCCTGTGCCTTTTCACTCACTCCAACAAACACCCACTGAAGGTTCCATAAGTGTACAGTTTAAGAGCAGTGCTTTGGAACACATTCTGCTTTCTATGTACACTAATGTGTGCACAGCTGGATAATACAATGCCATTTTATTTCATTATTCAGTGAGGGGAGTACCACGAGTGCTGTAGCAAAATGTAAATCATAGATTTCTTACTACCACTGAGCAAAGAAAACACATATGCTAGTTTGACGACCACAACCACTCATATACATTGACTACAGTATAAATGGCAAATTATAACCAAAATATAACCAGCAGTTGTTTCCATCCTTCCTATACACTGCTCTGCAATGTGATCAAAAGCAAGCAAGTTCGTGTTACCTATATATTCGAAATAAATATTTAATGTCACACTTTCCAAAAATATTTAGTGGCTGGACAATTTTCTTTAAAATAATGGCAAAATAACATCATATATTAGCATAGCAATTGCGTACTCACACACAAACACACACAAACACATACACCCCCACCAATAGAGCTAATACATTTGTCAAAGGTTGGATTTGATCAGTATTACTTTTTATTTTTGCAGTTCGGTCCATGTTATGCCATTTTCCTTTCACAAGCGCCGACTCTAGATTTTTTTTTAACTGCGTTCTAATCTTTTTCTAAAGAGTCTTGAATTGGAAGGAATACAAGCATTTGCAATGCAATAGGTCTCGCATTTATGAGGGTTTCAGCTATTGGCATTGTAAATGACAATGACTTTTATTTATGTGTTGGATTTTAAACCAGATAAAAGGCATTGTCATTTACAATGCCAACAGCTTAACTCTCGCAAATGCGAGACCTATTGCATGACAAATACTTGCTATTTTAAAGCTGTAGGTACATAGAAGCAACTAGAAAAATAGATTTGGGGTTTGGCCAGAGGATGAGCCTGCTGATTGCGTGGACATTTTACTGCAGAACTTTCAATCAACAAGCTAAAAAGACGATCCAACATTGAGAAGTAAAACAAAACGTTTTTTAAGGAGTGGTGCATTTCTAACACTCACTGAGAAGGCAATGTACAATTTAGATGTGATTGGTGTATGTGGACGGTTTTGAAATATATTGTGACACTATTTATTGAATGACTACTTTAACCATAAGAGTCAGCGCAGCATTTCACGTATGGAGAGGAGAAAAATAATCTGATCTAATTAAATAACTGTACTAAGTCATTAAAACTTGGCTTGCAAAGAGACAAGTCTGTTTGTGGGTTGGGATGCAAGGCGGCAAGGTGTTTCAGTGGGGCCCCGGAAACCTGCTGGAGCCGTTTCGGTAGGGTGAGGGGACCAGGAGCTGGGTCCGGGTGGAGTGCGGCCACCGCGGTGTGTCTGTGTCCGGGCTCAGGGGGCGGGGAAGGAGTTGGGAGGAGGAGTAGAAGGCGGCGACCCCCGACAGAGCAACCCCCAGCCGCGGCACCCACCAGGGGCAGCATTTTGACAGATACTCTTTCAAAACAAGCGTGTCACGAGCAGCACAAAAGAAAACAAGCAATGTAGTGGGACAATGAAGCGACCACATTTTCCCCGCTACACCAAACAAAATGAAAGCCAATTCATGTATCCGATTGTCCAGCCGAGCTGCAAACAAATGAACAAGAGATGGAAAAGGTTATGCGTACATTTTTATTCTAATTAGTCACATGAGCAGTGCACGCCGACTGTACCCCGCCCATCCTCTGCGCCCCCGAATTTCATAAAGCAGTCATAAAAAGGCCTGTGTTCTACACGTGGTATGGACATTATTCTGCAAATTGCGGGGCTCCGTAATTAAATTTTCGGAATCGAACGGATAAGAAGAGAGGCGGAAAATAATAAATAAAATACACACACTAGGAGGAAACGGCGGGGATCTGCGGCTGTCCTTAGCAGTACATAGTGATAGTTCGGGTAAAATACAAAGAAATAGCTGTTTTTCGAGATTCTCCTTGCGCTAAGTAGGGGTGGGGAAAGCCTAAAGGAAAGCAGATTGATCTCCACGCACTCCTGGAGCGCGCGCCCGTGAACGACGTGCCTTGTAAGGCGGGCGCTGCTGAAGAGGAACAAGTCGGCCTGGAGCGCGCCTTGGAAGAGACGCGGGAGGGCAGGAGTGTGACGCCGTGAGCGTGCACGTTGGCGAGCCCTGCGGCTCGCGCGTTCAAAGACCGGTGCCTGCTCGTGCACCGGTCTGTACCACTTGGGAGGCCTTCACAACGACAATAAGGCTCGCTAGCGGCAGCGCTTCGCGCTGCAACGCCAGGCGAGCCCTAAAAACAACACGGACTCTGCTTGGCAATGTAAGGCAGTTCTTTACTGACTGTCGTGACACAGACAAAGACCCACAGGCAGGCTGCTGGTCTCTCTCAAATGGCTGCTTCACAGACAGCTCTTTTTATACACATCTTACACAATACTTAATTACAAACAGTAAATAATAATTGACTTACAGTTTATACATAGAAGACGGAAAATACTCAAATACCTGTGACCCTATAGCACCAAACTCTGCCCTAATCCTCTGCATATTCTTGAATGCACTTCCAACAATGCTTAACAAATGAAGCATTCTGCTGCTCGTGAGTGCATGTGTTTTCACAGTAAGTGTAATTTAAATGGAGTGTGTGCTTTTATCATTGTGCACATAAGACCTCGGTGTGTTCTCACCTAATTAAATTTTCCTGCACCTGTTGTCTAATCAGGTTACAATCTGTTTGGAAGCATGGAGTATGTGCAGGTAATCTGTGTGCTAAAACCATAAATATCTTCGTGCTTGCTAAGCATGACTTGGCTGGCCTTTAACTGAAACCCTTTCAAGTTTCTTATCCCATTGTGTCCACAAGTGAACGTTTCACCTTACTCTTGTTTGTCAGCGCAAGACTTGCACAGCTGTGTGTTTTCTATATTTTCTACGGTGTGTTCATATTTTACATTTCCTACAACACGGAGCACTCAAAAATAAAATATGTAGACACACACAGTGTGCCATATACATTATTTGATTGTTGGATCCAAAACCATCTGCAGCACTGTTTGAAGTCCTTTCCAAATCCAACACTGTAGTGGGCCTGTACAGTAGCTGTTTAATATACTTCTGATGCGAAAAATCTATCCTATCATCAGTCCTACGTTGTCAAAAATAACTTGTGATGCCAGTTTATTTTATCATTTTGTTTTTTTTTGGCCTTCTTTCCCCTTTTATAGAGTTGGCAATTGTTTCATTTTATCTTCATGTGTGAATTTAAAAAATGATTGGTCGTGTTACAATACAGCTACTCAAACACTTACGTAGGGTCACAAAGCAACTATGCATACGTGCTGTTCCGTTCATGTGAGGCTTCAATTAGAGCCGACAGAGGGCATGATTCACAGTTTGGAGTAGGAGTAATATCCGTCAGAGTGATGGAGTTAGGGGCTGATATAGAGTTTTAGCAGAGAGGGTATTTCGTAGTAATGATGTCCATAAGAGCAACAGAAAAATTGACTTTGTCACTTTGATGGATATTACTCCATCCTCCAAAGTCTGTATTAGGACACACATTTTTCTGTAAAATTTTGAAATCGCCACTCGACCAAGCACATCTCGAAACATTGACAGGAAATGCTGCAGTGGCAGTTCCTGTCAGTGTATTGAAAGTTTGACTGACTGCTCCTTAAAACATAATAGCCCTCAATCAAAAAAAAGTTTTACTCTTTTCAGAAACAAACTCTCAAAGCAGGAGTTTGTTTTTGACAAAAGTAAAACTAATGAACCCCTCACCATGGGATTTTTCTCCCTTGGTGTAAGGGTCATTTTCTTTACTGTCCCTTACCACCAGGTTTTCCTTTGTGGTGGCATACAGCAAAAAAAAAGCCATCCGACTTCCCCCTCTAAATTGGGAAGGGGTCAGATGAATGACCTCCAGCTGCCCATAATCTGTCAGACTGTTGGAGTGTTTTTTGGGGGTATGGAGCCAAAGTAGGCTATGACCTGTTGTTCTCCCCACCTCTGATTCAGGTGGGAGGACCATGAGTTTGGCTGAGAGGCTACTCTGTCATCAGCCTCAAAGTCCAGTTCCAGGTCTGCATGGCTTCCATGTCGAGACTACCTGCTGCAGTGTTTTCACGCATTCCCACTGCTCTCAGATGCTGTAGACTGGCCTGGTAGCACAGAGAAGCTGCCTGTCCGCAGTCATGACTCAGCAGCTGAGGGCCAGAGCATTTCTTTATTCATCCAGCCATTCCATCTGAGATGGGCTGCCCACCACACTGTAGGAATGTTACCTTAAAAACCGTAGACGTCATAAAGCGGCAAAATTTCAGATACTATGGGAGGACCCCCTCGACTTTACAGGCAGAATTTTGCATCAGAACAGTGTATTTTTTAAAGTAAATGATAGTCTTGGCAATTAAATATTGAAGAACTTGAACCAAATGTCATTTTTTTGTCAAGGAGATAGCAGTGTCGAAATGAATTGCTTTCTATGTCTAAACCAGTTGTTTTCTCGATGACAATGAGACACTGTAGCTCAAATTGCTGACTTTTACTCACATTTGTAGCAGAGGCAAAGGCAAACGGACTAGGGGAAGGTGAAAGTAGAATACAGTGGAACAAACGGGCAAGAAAGGAGGAGAGTGGAGAGGAGAGAGGGGCCCAAGGACAACAGAGAAATTGAGTTTGGAGAAACGAGAGCAAGAGACCAAGGGATTTAAAGTGAGAAAAGAAGAGACAGCAGAAATAAGGTGAGGGGAAGGAGTAAGAGAGGCAAATAACTGAGATATGATGAACAGGCAAAGGGCGGGCAAGTCCACGCCCGTCTTAGCCTGGATCAGGCTGGGCTGGGTCACCCCCTGATATTACATCTAGTGGTCCCTAGTGCCTCCTCTGTCCGGTAAGAAAACGAACTTAAGAGAACAAACTTAAGAGAGATTTCTGGTTAATGGCTACTGGAACAATGTGCAATTATTTTTTTCGCTGAGGAATGATCTTATGGGACTTGTTGCTACCGTATAGGCAAGTTTTGATCTGTTCATGCACCCATCGAGGGAAGATTGGTTTGAACTCTTAATGATCTTGTGCATTAATTGTTTTGTAACCGTTAATGGTAAACTGTGCTAGATAGATACTTGGTACTTGATCCATACTTGGCATTTAGGAATCCATATTTGTATATGAAAGAAACTACTAGCACCTAAGAGCTTGTCGTGCACATTTAAGCACTCCCTTACCCCCTGCGCAGATTCATTACTAGCGTTAAACGTGTGCCACCAATGGGGAAAAGGAAAGCAGCGGAAGCTATTACAGGTACGAAAAAAATCCCAAGGACACAGAAGCTGCCAAAATCAGCAGCTGAGAACTACACGCTTGCAGTCATTGATAACCTAATTGAATAGTAGAGAATATGTTGTCTAATGGTAAGGAGCCTAACCTTAAAGGAAGTAATAAAATCTCTTCATACTATGGCAAAAAGGATAAAACCATAAGTGGAAATACCACGAGCCACATAGTTACAGTCCATCAGAGCAATGGAAAGGCCCACCCCCTTGTAATATCAGCTCCTAACCCCCAAGAAAAAGGGATTAACACAAATAAAACTAATAACAATAGTGATGAAATATTAGACAACCCAGATAATGGTGTTGGCTCTCATGATGAAATTATAACCATTGAGTGCTCTCACAAATAATCAGTGCTAGCAGAAAATCCGGAAACATCTATAGAGCCTCACTCGGGGGGGGGGGGGGTCAATTACATAGCAGAAGGCTGCCCAAACCATCCCCACCATATGCCCAAGTGCAAACTCACGTCATTGACACACATAGCCTGGTGTTAGCATTATCCAATAAATTAAGTACTGTTGAGGAGGAGGTCAGAGTGATTTAAAAATTATAGAAGCTCCTACCAGCAATCTGTGTACATGTGATAAGGGTCTAGCTCATACACCTGATGTGACTAAACCTGTAGAGATAAGGATGAAAAATATTACCACTGGATCTGATAGGTCCAAAGAGCAAACAGAAAGAGCAGAAGATTTCCAAACTAATAATCTTCACGGGCGGCATAGCACAGGTTATACCCGCAGCCTAAGACCAACCCTAGGACATCTGGTGACCACCCCACAGGAATGGCATATAGCACACAGAGGGCAACAAATCCCCCCGCACATGAAAAGGCCCCTGGATAGCCTACCACCCACTAGCTTACGAAAGGGGGACAGGGAATGGGAGAACAGACAGAGAAAAGAAGCACCTCAACAAGCACTAGACACGAACTGCCGTACCAACCCCATGTGAGTTTTCCTTTTCATAACGTCTTTCTTACAAACGTCCCTAGATTGAAGCCAGGAACCAGGGAGGATGGGAACTCCCTGGTTAACAAGTTATACATTGGATAAGGACCAAGCGCCACTGCCTTTCTGTAATTAAATCCGACAAAAAGAGCACTGAACGGCTACAGCAAGAAGGAGGGGGCCTAGATGATATTAGGGTAACCTTGTATTCAAAAGTTATAGCTGATAACTTAATGACCTTGAACCTAAGGACTCACTCATTATTCAATTCTAACATTTCCATTAGGCAAAATAAAACTGATAGAATGAACTGTAGTTCCCCCCTAAACCTTACTATGACCAAAATTAATCCTGGAGCCCCTGGAACTACCATGATTCCCCAAAGCGGTCTCAAAGCAGTAGATTGTCTAAATTCATCTATTGACCAGACACCAATAGGATTAGGGACACAGCTTCTCTGCTGGGGAACTCATGGGACAACAAGTTTGAACAGGGGAATTGCTTATGATGATGATGCTAAGGGCAAACCCATCTTTTGTTTGAACCAAGGATCAAACTTAGATCGGGATAGTGGGCTAACTAGAGAATAGATTAGAGCCCACAAAATAAATGGTGTTAAATTATTGTCCTGGAACATCGGTGGTTTAACAAAAAAACTCCTAGAACCTGACTGGCGAGACTATATAGCCAAATATGACCTATGCCTCTTCCAAGAGACCCTGGCATTGGCACCCCTATATAAGGTGGGATAGTGATCATTCAGTATCGAGACAATTCAGCCAAAAAATGGCAGACCCTCAGGCGGGCTCTTAATATGGGCTAAAAACCAAGTAAACGGCAAAATAGTCGTCATACCTACCAGTTCAAATGATATCCACGGTGTATGTTTAAAGTTCCCCAACAAATCTATGATCTCTCTTCTTAACATATACATAACACCAAGAGATCATTCTAAAGAATCACCATTAACTACCCAATTAGGAGGGATTAGTGATTCTATTTCAAATAATAACCCCATTGTAATTTGGTGGCGATTTTAATTGTTGTTATGAACCACTAAGGGGCATGGAAACCGTACTGGAAGAAGTAGACCTTGCATTGGGCATCCCAATATTCAGCACTGAAAGACCAGCGAGGTGCACCGTTTCAGTCCTGCAGATCTTTAACTTAACAGTAGAAAAACGGCTACGGGCTTGTAATGGGAGATGTCCCTCTGATTATGAGCGCACAAACACTTTTCTGAGGGGTCAATCGTCTTCAGCTATAGATTATATCATGATAAGCGCTGGGCATACGTGACTGATTTTAGAGTAGAGGCTAGGAGGGAAAGTGACCACCTCCCCCTATGCCTAGAACTAGCAGCAAAATATTCCCAGCATGATCCTAGATCAGGCTTGCAGGTACCAGAGCCTATGTTGTGCAACTAGATGGCCAATCATTTTAGGGAACCTTGAGCCCTTTACTTCCATTTATAATATTTTTAGTGACCTTTTATCTTCTTTTCTTTTTAACGAGAATATAAATCCAATCCCAATTACCCAAATCCTCGCAGCATTAGTGGAAAAAATGGAACCTTATCTTACTAGAGCAGTGATGGGTAAAACCTCTTCAAAGGATAAGCTGATACCGGCCAATCCCTGGTTTTATGAATTATGTAGAGAAGCAAAGAGGAACTTAATCAAGGCCTTGGAGTTGAAAGAACCGATTAAAATTTGGCAAGAAAGGAAAACATACAATCAGATACTAAAACAAGAACGTAGGAATTGGGAGGACTCTAATTGGGAAGACTTGCTAGCCACAGCAAAGGCAGGAGATCAATCACTTTTTTGGTGGATTGTTGCAAATGACAATGAGTCGAGCCAGCCAGCCCAGGATTACCATCTTGATCCTAAAACATGGTTCAGACACTTTGCACATTTATATGCATGCCCGGGTTCCCCTTCAAGTGAGAACTTACGCATAATTAAAGAGCTGACAATGTCTAAGGAGTTTGAACCACTATATTTTAGTATCTTAGATACTAAGCAGGCTATAGCCGCTAATTCTCTCTTTTCAAATAATTTTTATTAACGTTTATGTCAATGAAAAAAGGTCCACAATACATCATTCGCTGTTAGAGGTGGTACAACAGTGTAGTCATGCCAATAGGGTGTATACAATAATCTGTGAATATACAGATTGGGGGCATGGGGTCGCTAATAACTGACGCAGCGTGAGAACTTGGGGGACAAAAAGGGGGGAGGGGGGAGCTAGGAACTAGTTGTGGGAAGAAGGAGGTTGAGAACATAGGTCATGTGACTGTAGGGGAAATGGGAGAAAATACCCCAATGACGGGAGAAAAACTAGGGGAGAGGGGGGGAATCAAGAGGCGAAGACTGAGGCAGGGGAGCAGGGTTAAACAGATTGTACTAGGCACATCTAATAAGAAGGGGGTGAGGGGGACGATGAAGAGAGGGGGGGAGGAAGAACGTGGAGCGCGCAGCTGGGGAGGCGGAATGTGATGAAGGAAGGGGAGATTAGGTCATGTGCATGCTAGAGAGGAGTTGGTGCTGTCGGGGATATGGCGGCGCATTGTGAGATGGTCGGGGCGTTGCGCTGGTGGGCTTGCAGAAATTGATAGGACAGTGTGGCCCATTCCAAAGATATAGGGTGCTTCCGCTGGCCCCTTGCCTCCTCCTCCCGCAGTGCATCTTCCTCTGCCATAGCCCATTTTTTCACCGCTCCCACCCATGTCTCCAGTGAGGGTCCGGCAGCCGCCCGCCATTGCATGGCTATGTTCCTTTTACCTAAGAGCAGGGATAAGGCTGCATATCTGACCTGTACCTTGTGTGTCTTTGGCCAGCGGAAGATCCCCAACGCAACTGCCTCCCAGGAGCGAAGGTCTGTGAGGCCTGTGAGGGTGCAAATTGAGTCTAGAATGGCCGTCCAATAGGACTGAAGAGTCGGGCAACTCCAGAACATGTGTAGGAAGTGTGCGTCCGGAGAATGACATCGGGGGCACAGGAACTGAGTGTCGGGATAGAACCGCTGTAGGCGTGCAGGGGACTGATAGGCCCGGTGTAAAATAAAGAATTGGATATTTTTTAACCTTACGTTTCTCGAGACTTTCTTTGGGAATTCTAGCGCCCTATCCCACTCCCTGTCGTGCAATTGTCATCCGAACTCGTCCTCCCAGGTAGCCCTCAGAGTGAGTAAAGGTTTGTATTCGAGTTCCCTGATTGACTTACATAGCCAAGTGACAAGGTGTCTGCCGCGACCCATGTAAAGGATGGAGTGAATTACGGGGTGTGTCGCAGGTTCGCCTGCTGTTAGGTCGCTGTGTTGACGAAAGCAGTCAATGAGTTGGTGATGTGTCAGAAACTGTCCGGGCGGGAGGTCGTGGTCCTCTATGAGTTGGTCGTACGGACGAAGTTGGCCCTCCGCAAATATTGTCTCCACCTCCGTGATCTCTGATTCTGTCCATATGTGTACCATGGCGCTTGTGAAGTATGAGTCCCCTCGGGGCAAACCCACTAGTGGTAGTCGTGGGGAATAGCAAGAAGTCCTTGGTGCCATACGATGTATACGTAACATACATTGGCGGGCCACAGACACCTGCAAGGGATATGTCCGGCGGGGCTTGGTGCCTGGGAGCAGCAGGCGACAGAGTTCTGGTGCGGGGATAGGGCCGTGTGATGTGTGAGTGTCCCCGGCTTGTCTGCCAGCCGTCCTGTGTGATAGCCACTGGAGTTGCGCTGCCAGGAAGTACGACTCGAAGGCATGGGCACCCAGGCCTCCCTGTGTAGTGGGCAGTTCGAGTTTGGCAAGGGCTATTCTATGTCGGCCATTTCCCCACACAAGTGTGCATAGTAGCGTGTCCAGCTCGCGGAAGAAGTTTTGGTGGGACAACCGGAAGGTTGGTGAAGTTGTACAATAGTCGGGGGACGATGACCATTTTTGCGAGTGCTACACAACTGATAGGGGCCAGTGGGAGGTTTTTCCAGAAACCTACCGAGGCTCGGATGCTGGCGAGGACTCTACGATGGTTGCCCTCATAAATATCGGTGGGCGACCGATAGAGGCGGAGTCAGAGATAACGTGGGGCCCCCTCGGCCCAAGAGAGGTTCTGCATACCGATCCGGACTTCCCTAGGGTCTAGGGAATGATGCAGGGGATACACCACCGATTTCTCCCAGTTCACTCGGAGGCCAGATGCCTCTGCAAACTCGGAAAGGATCGTCCATATGGGGGTTAGGTCATTGGTGATGTCCCGAACATATAGTAAAAGGTCGTCCGCATACATAGAGACGCAATGGATCGTATCAGCTAATGGAATGCCCCATACTGCGCCCTACCGGCGCAGGCGGATCGCCAATGGCTCTACGACTAAGGCAAAGATCAGCGGCGAAAGGGGGCAGCCTTGTCTTGTACCCCTCTTGACTCGCAACAGGGCTGAGATGTATTTGCCGAGTCTGACCCGAGACGTTAGGTTAGTGTAGAGCAGCTAAGTGTATTGTATAAGGGTGGGACCTATTCCCGTCTGACGGAGAACAGCAAAGAGTCACTGTATCGAAGGCTTTTTCGAGATCTAAGGTAATACAGGCCACGCGTGGAAAGGCGACACCCATCTGATCCTGAATATGAAAGACTCGTCTGATGTTCTGGGATGCATTCCTTCCGGGGACAAAACCGTTTTGGTCTGGGTGTATTAGGGGACGAAGTATTTGTTCAAATCGGGTGGCTAGAATTTTCCCCAGGAGTTTTCAGTCCGCTGAGAGGAGTGTGATGGGGCGGTAGGAGGATAGCTGTTGCGGGTCTCTGTGCGGTTTGAGAAAGGACACAATCAGCGATTCCCGGAGAGAACTTGGGAGTTCCCCTCGCTTGAGTGCGTCCGCGATCATGGCCGTGAACCAGGGAGTCAACAATGTGGAGAAGGTACTGTAGCACTCGAGGGGTAGCCCATCAAGGCCTGTAGCACTCGAGAGGTAGCCCATCAAGGCCTGGGGCCTTGTTCTGAGCTAGGGAACGTATTGCACTAGAGACGTCGGTCGCTGTGATTTTCGCATCCAGGGTATCCCTGGTTGCTTTCGTGATATGGGGAAGTGGCAGTGAATCTAGTAATTGGGAGGCCGCGTCCTGCCAGTAGTGTGTCTAGGTGCTGTACACAGCAGCATAATAGTGCTGGAACGCATTGAGTATGTCTTGTTGAGAGCGTACCAGAGTGCCCGCGGGGTCCGAATTCCAGTAATAGGTGTTGCGTTCGAGTCTTGACGCGCCAACCACGCCAATAGTGTGCCTGTTTTGTCCCGCTCCTTGTGGAAACGGCCGGCATAAGCTCGGAAGTTGAACTAGCGCATATCCGCTAGAGCAGTGGCGTATTTCGTTTTGGCCTCAGCCACCTGGACCACTGTAGCCGACTGCGCATCCTCCTTCTTGGTGAGTGTTGCTAGCGTGCGGCGGGCCCTCGTTATCTGTTTAATGCAAGCGCCCCATGCTACTACTTTGAATCTGTCCGATTCCACGAGTCTGGTGGTGGTGGTCCCAGTGTTGGAAGTGAAATATTCTTGGATCGTCTGCGCATGATCGTGGCTGAAGACCCAGTCTGTGAGACAGTCTTTCGGGAGGCACCAAGTGGGTACCGGAGGGTGGGGTTGTCTCCAACGGATGATTGGGATGTGTGCGTCGTGGTCTGAAATCACGCGGCCTAAGTAGTCAGTGTATTGGACCGTGGGAATTAGTGATGGGGTGCATAAAAACCTGTCGAGCCTGGTCCGCAGATTATGTGGGATGAAGTGGAACGAGTACAACCGACTATGGGGATAGTGCGCTCTCCAAGCGTCTACTTGTGACCAGTGCGAGACCCAGCTACGGAATCTTCCGGATCGTGTGTGGGCTGGGGCATGCGGAGGTGAAGAATGGGACCTGTCGAGTGTAACGTCAAGTTCACAGTTGTAGTCGCCCTCTAGTTTCCATGGGAGCGTGGCAAATTTTTCAAGCACGCCTGAGAGGGAGTCCCAGTACCTCTCCTGCTCTGTATTGGGTGCGTAGATGCTACCTAATAGGACTGGCCGCCCATCCAACAGACCCTCCAACAGGACATACCTTCCCTCCTTATCCACCACCCTACGTGTCTCTTGAAAGGGGGTGCCTGGGCGAACCCAGATGAGTGCGCTGCACGCAAATTCCGAGTATGATGTGGCCCATATGAGTCCGCGCCAGCGGGGTCTTAGTTTGTTTGTCTCTGCTGCTGTAAGATGTGTTTCCTGTAGAAATGCGATTTGGGCTTGTTGGGGCTTAATGTATGCAAAGGCGTCATATCTCTTATGCGGCGTGTGTAAGCCGCGCACGTTCAGGGTGAGTATATTAATGTCTGCTTGCTGCATGGGACGGTGTGAGAAGGGTGGCCCGCGCCTAGATGCGGCTCCGCGAATACGGGATATATGGGCATGTCTGTGAGTGTGGTGGCGCTGCGCGTGGGGATAGCCCTCATTTGCCTTCCTTCATGCGTGTCATCTGCCCCTATGCTCATGTCTTCAGTGGGGTGTAGGGGAGGTGAGAACAGGGTAAACGAACCCAACAACTGAATGGGAAAACTGTCCCAATACGTGGGGCGCATCAGCAAGCTCGATGCGTCCAAACCAGCTCTCCTAGAACCAGGGAGCAAACAGTCAAGTCTTGGGGGTGGCAGGCCGGGCCTGCGAGGCAAGTTCCTTTTCCGGCATTTGCAGGAGAAGTGGTTGTCCTGACAAGAGTTGTGGGTGGACCTCAGGTGGGGTACCCACCCGCATTGATCCTCCAGCTGGGCATGTTGTCGGTTTGCAGCCAGGGACATCGCTATTGGGCAGTCAGCGATCAAGGGCGTGACCGGGGGCATGGTGATGGAATCCCCTGTGGGGTGGGGTGCATTACTGTTGTCTTCGCTACTTGATGAAAAAAGATGCGGGATCCCCTCGATGTCTTCCTCTGATTGGGGAGCCTCAAGGTCCGCTACTGCTTGAAGAGCTCTGCGAAGCTCCTGCATAAGCTACTCCAGGTCCGGGGATTCAACGTCACGGCGTTTGGTGGGATCTCTCCTGTTCTGTCATCCCTGCTGTTGCGTTTGCTGCCTGGCACCCTTCCTATTGCGGGGTGTCCTGTGGTTGCGTTTCTGTGGCTGGGTCGCAGCCGGTCCAAGCTTGCAGTGGAAATCAGCCCAGTCGCACGCCTCCTCGGCCGTGGAGAAAAAGTGTGTGGAGCCCTCATGGATTACTTTCAGGCGGGCAGGGAAGAGCAGAGAGTACCGTACGTCATTCTCCCGTAGGCGCCGTTTCACCTCCAAGAAGGACGCCCTGAGTTTTTGAACCACCTTGGCGTAGTCCGGGAAGACCATGACGTGTTGGTTTTCGACCTACAGAGGGCCCGCATGTCTGGCTGCCCGTAACACTTCGTCCCGGTCCTGGAAATGGAGGAATTTTGCTAGTAGGGGGCGAGGGGTGCTGCCGGGTATCCGTCTCCCGGTTGGGACCCTGTAGGCCCGTTCCAATGATAAGAAGGCGGTGCGGTCCTTTGTCGGGGTAAAGGATTTTACCCAAGCCTCTACATATTCAATGGGATGTGTTCCCTCGACCCCCTCTAGCAATCTTATTACACGTATGTTACAGCGTCCTTCCAAATCGTCCACCCGGTTCTCTTCCGCGGCGAGATGGTCCATGGCTGAGTAGAGTGCCGATTGCTGGGTCTTCAAAGTGGGTTAAACATCTGCCAGGGTCTTCTCCCCCTCTCGGACCCTATCCGCCAGCTTCCATTAGTCATCGCGGATTAGGTTGCTGTCTGTGGTAAGAGAGCCCAGCCGTTCCTCCATGATGCCCTGGAGAGTTCAATGGCCGTCAGGATTTTGTCTAGTTTGTCCGATATGGTAGGGTCCGGTTGTGGTGAGGGCCTCTTGGTGAGGGTGCTAGTGCGAGGTTGGTTTTCTGGCGCAGTTTCAGGGACCGCCGTCTGTTGTGTGGTCCTTGGCTTTCCCATGGCGATGATCCGGGGTGCAGCGTCCGCGTTCGTTTTCTTCAGGCGCGGAAGTGCACTCGGGAAGCCGCTTCCCTGCGCGGCAGTCGTGTGGCTCGCCGCCTTCTTGTGGTAGGGGGCTAAGTTCACCCTGAGATCCCCCCCGCCATGTCACCAGTCGTGCTCGTTAGGCGGGGTCCACCGTACTCAGTATGTCCTGCGTCAGTCCTCACCGCGCACCTGCGCCAGTAAACAGGGCAGGGGGGATCACCCCTCGAGAGCAGTCTGATGCCAGCCCAAAGGATAGTCCGGTAAGCCCCCGGGGGGTGCCGCCTGCTGTGGAGGATTCAGGAATGGGGCCGGGTAGTTGCCCAACTCAGTCGACCCTGGCCGCCATCTTAGGGTCAGGCAATGGCAATTTTGGCAGTTGGTGTGCCAGCAGGATGCTCAGGCTGTCAATGGTAACCTGTGGCGAGGAGGTGAGGGGGGGCACGCAGGAACGACTGCTGGGCGCCGCACTCACACCCAAGTGTCTGTTTTCAGGGTCGGGAGTGTTCCCCGTTCCGATGGTGTCCCGGCGTGGATGCCATTTTGGGGTCAGGCGGACTCCAGTTTCAGCAGCCCCTGTCTGTTATCCGCGCCCCCGGGGGGGTGGAAACTGATGCACTGGCAGTCCTTGGAGTTACGGTGTATGTCGTGGGGGCGAGGGTCACCCCTGTCTCCTGCAGCAGTGTGTGGCAGGGCGGTGGTGTCTAGCTCTCGTCGGCTGTCTCCGACTCAAACATGGAAGTTACCGGTGTTCCGCACTCATCCGCTGACTCTACCCAGTGCGATGCTCGATGACAGGGAGGGCACGTGTCGCCGGAGCCGGCTCCCTGCATCCCCCGGGCAGCGCAAGTTCAGGCAGGTCGCGGCCGTTCCTTCCCGTCCCTGTCAGTGACGGGTGGCCGCCATCTTGGCCTCGGGTCCGCAGAGCCGTGCAGTGCTGTTTTCCCATTCCTCTGGCGTGAGGGACCCGGGTTTCGCTGTCGCTCCCAGTGCCGCTGATGATCCGGGGTCTGGAGGAGGTGTTCTGACCCCAAAAGGACAGCGGTGAACGGACTGATGGGCCGCCCGTATCAGGAGCCTCAGCAAGCAGCAGCCGCCATCGTGGCTCGCTAAGCCACGCCCCTGGCTATAGCCACTACTAAGCCGTCCAAAGCGCCAGGCCCAGATAACATCCCGGGAGACCTCTTTAGACATGACCCAGAGGTATGGGCACCTTATATCAAGTTACTGTGCAATGCAACCAGCAGAGGGCAGCCTATCCCTATATCATGGAAGGGTGCGGAGATCGTCCCTATATACAAAAAGGGTAGTCGGGACGATCCCGTTAATTATAGACCTATCAGCTTGATAGACATTACCCAAAAGGCCTGCTCCAAGCACATTTTGGACAGGCTAAATAACTGGCTAGTTGACAACGACATATTATCCCCATGCCAGGCAGGGTTCAGGAAAAGAATCAGCACCATAGATCAGGTGTTTAGGCTGTTAACCATTGCGTGGAAGTATACTAAACTAAGATCCGGCAATTTGTACGTGGCCTTTATTGACCTAAAGTCCGCTTTCGATTCAATTCCAAGAGATCTGCTGTGGATAAATCTGCTAAATCAAGGGGTCCCAAAAAACATACTGGTGCAACTCATAAATTTACATGAAGATAACTTTGCAAAAGTGCGCTGGGGTATGGGAGGGGAGTTGACAGAGGAGATACCAGTGAGGAGAGGGGTCCACCAGGGCTGCATCCTGGCTCCTACCCTGTTTCTCCTCTATGGTAATGATATGGTGGATTTCCTATTGAGCACAAACCACGATTCCCCAAAGTTAAGTGGCTCTCATCTATGTGCTCTGACATTTGCGGATGATCCCATCCTCCTCTCACAGACCCCAATGGGACTGTAAAATCTTCTGAATAATTTGGTGGTGTACTGTAAACAAAAAGGATTGGAAATAAATCCATCAAAAACAAAATACATGTCCATTAGGCTGCACAAAAGTGTGAAGAAAAAGATTATGCTGAATGGCGTAGCGATAGAGAGGGTTCACACTTTTGTTTACCTAGGGGTGACCCTAGATTCTAAGCTCTCATGTGTGAAAATCTGGGACCATCTTAATGCAAAATTCAGTGCCCATCTTTAAAAAGCTCAATGCAACTGGTACCAAGTCCATCACTCCAGCATTGGAGGTATATAAATATAGGGCCCAAACCGATGCTCTGTATGGCTTGGAGCTGTGGGGCGGAGAGCAAATATCCACCTTAACCGGGGGAGAAAACAGGGTTTTAAGAGCGATGGTCCCCCTCCCCCAAAATACACCGGTGATCCCCTACATGTATGATCTGGGGTTAAAACACATCGAGCATAGGGCTGTGTGGATGACTTTGTCATATTGGTTTAGGTTATGGGCCACTGATGAACTCCATATCTACAGGCAGGCACTAAGTGAACTCATCGCACTAGATACCCATGTTACTATCCCATGGCTGGCTAATATACGTAGATGGCTTTTGACCTTTGGGCTTAGTGAGTTCTGGCATCACCCAGAAAGGTTGACTGCAGAATCAAAAAGGGAACACAAAAGGGTCAATTGGAAATTCACTGTGCACAAAGTTTTACAAAATTGTAGAGTTGGCTCACTCGCAAACGATTTTCTGATGGTTAAACCAACACCTCGCTTTGAAGCATTTTTAGACCAAATCGAACACCAAATGGCAAAAATATTGTACTTGAAATTCAGGTACGGGACCCTTCATGTTAAGTCCTTTGCAACCAAATGGGAAAACTGCCAAAATGGGGTTCAAGATAGTGAGTGTAAAATTTGCCAGCTGCAGGAAAATATAGCACATGTTTTGTTCTTCTGCCGTACTTACCTGAGAGCTAGACAAAAATGGATTGTACCGTTGGGCAGGAAAATGTTTGCCAGGAGATATAATGATATGTTCTTACTGTATTTGGAGTTTCTAGATTTTTATTGGCTATCAACCATATAAGAATGAAGAAGGGTTTAAAATTTAAACTAGGATTCTGCAATAGAGGATAAAAGAACATTAATTGAGTATTGCAGGACTGAATCGCCAATACGTTTTATTGTATATAGTAGTTAATATTTTACAATGCATTTTGTTTGTAGTAGTTCTTACTATTTTCTTTTTTAATTGTTACTGTGATAAACACATAAGGGGCACAAGTACCTTCGGGAATACTACTATGATACATATGAACTGTACTTTACTATTCTAATCGTCTATTGCACCAAGAACTTAATGGCCATGTTATTTGCACGGATTTTACTAACTGCACCTTATCCTGGAATTGCGTATTTGCACAAATGTAATGATTTCCAAAAATCTGCAATATATTTTCTTAAGGATTATGGCATTGGATGGAAATTATGTATCGATAAATACTGTATTGTTTATTCTTTTATGATTCCGTGAATCGAAAAAAGATGTTTTGAATGAATGATATGATGAACATGAGTGAGAGCAGTAGAGAGACAAAAGAAAGAGGACAGTGCAAAGTGAGGAGAGAGAGAGAGAGAGAGCGAGAAAGAGATAGAGAAAGGGAGGGAGGGAAGGAAGTGAGAAAGACAAAAAGGAGGTGTGAAGAGGAGAGTGAGAAGCAGTGCTAAGGGGATATCATAGAAAAGAGAATAGAAGAGGTAACGATGTAGAGAAAGGAAAAGAGAACGTAGAAAGGAGAAAAAAGGGGTGCTAATGGGCAAATGAGAGAGGAAGATAAAGTGAAGATGAGGGAAATAAATTAGAGAGGCAAAGTAAAGGAATGATGGTGAGAAACAAAAATGAAGAGGAGAGAGACAAAGTGAAAGAGATCAGTGAATGACAAAGCAAATGATGGAAACAGTTTATCAAGAATGTTCAAGTCTGGAAGAACAAGGGAAGGATGGATTGTTCTTCCCATAACGCCTTAGTTCCCCTGTAGTCCAGCAGCCTACGGGCCTGCTTTAGACCTGGGTGGCAGTGGAGACTTCTACAATACCCGTGTAAGTGCTACATCTTGAATGGAATCCACAGATGTTATTTCTTCCATCATGGACATAGTAGGATGAACAAAATGCAGCCTGTGGATTCTCCTCTGGTTTTAGCACTTGCTCCTGAAGCAGAAGGGTTTTCTATTACAACACAACTCAAAAGTAGGCCCTTGGCCTTGCCTGACCACCACTCAATGACAAATACAAACCCTTACGGCTCTGGCTTACTTTTGGAAGCCTGTTGAGTATGTAGTAATCTGAGCACAAGGGCACCAAAGCATTAAACTTCTTTGCAGAATTGTCCACATCTGTAAATGTTGGGGTTCTCTACAGGAGACAGATACTGATTGCTGCTGCGCATGTTTATTTTGAACAGGTTATCCCTGTCACTCACTGTCCTTACTGGCCCTAAACCTTCCATCACTATAGGTATGCAGTAGGAAGCATATTTAGGTGATAAATATTGTTTACCATGCATGCAATACAAAGCATGCCATTACAACATGGTCATTACAACGACCGTGTTACTACATCACATACCATTACAATGCAAGCCGGAACAATGACTTGCTGTAGGGGGCAGAAGGTGTTGGATTTAAAAGCCAACACCTTCCCTACTGTTGCACAGACTGGAGTTGGAATAGTAAATTATACTATTCCAAAATCCAGCGCCCCCATGCACCATGAAGTTGTTCCGACTTGCGTTATTATGGTATGCGATGTAAAAATGCAGTCTTTGTAACAACCACGTTGTAATGGCATGCGTTGCAAGCGCATGCAAACTACTGTGGCATATTCTATTTAGGTACCATTGCTGTCAAGTAGCCTGTGTCATGTTAGAAAAGTCTTTGATTAGTGACATAGGATAAGAATTTCATGAGCTTTGCTGCTCATTTAGTATCTGTTCTCTTAGGGGGAGTAATATTCAGTGCCATTGAAAGTGTTACACATAGAGCATTGAAATGTAACACACGAGCACAGTGAAAACATAGTACGGTCAGGCACAAGCAAACTGAAAACTTGGCAGATATGCACGTCGACTATAAGTGCCTGTTTTGCTGTCTCTCTCAAATGGGACATTGCGCAAGCATACCTGAGGGGAGGCATTCAATTTTTGGGATTCTTTAGGGTGTGCAGTCATCTTGCCGTCTGCTTTATTCGACTGGAAACCACTTCAGACAAAGCACTGCATGAGCACTGAAAGCCCTTTTTAAAAACAACTGCAATCCTGATGCTGCTGGGTTATGACAACATGATGGAATTAGAGAGCCCACAGAGATATCTGCTATTTATATTAGTTGCAGTGACAAGATTACTGGTTGCTACAGTTTGGAAAGATAAGGAACCACCTACGTATCATCAATGGGTTCACAGTATATTGAATATTGGTCAACAGGAAGTGTCCCTATATAAATGTAAAGGCACTAAAGCTAAGCTGAAAGGAATGAAAATATGGGATCCACTTATGACTTGGAAGAAAAAGTTAGAATAAAAAAATCCAGGGATATGTAAATAGGTGTAAACATGTTTAAATATGTAGAATGTAAATAGTAGTGTCAATGCAAATGAATGCAACATTGAGAATAATGGTGTAGTAGCAAAACAAATGTAAAAATAACTGGATAATAAATTATGTATTTTCCTGATTTCCAATAAAAAAAAAAGAAAGGCCTTTTTGAAAAAGCAAAGGAATTTAAGGGTAAAAAGGTGAGAGAGTTTGCAGAGAAAGTTAATTAATGCTTCAAACTACGAAACAATCTTAAACAACTATTTTAATTGTATAGCTGATGATATGAGCCAGTGTTCCTGGACTTGGAAATCACCATCGGGCACAGTGGCATTGAGACAAGGGTTCATAATAAAATCAATAAAAGGAACAGTTTGCTTCTGTACAACAGCTTCCACCCTATGGCCCTACTCCAGTGAGCCAGTTCCTGTGCGTAAGGTGCAAATGTTCCTCCCTGGAAACCGTTCAGAAACTGGCCATCGTACTTGAAGAAAAACATCTGACACGCCATTATCCCAGTAAAATCATTAGGAAGGCAGAAAAAAGGGCAAAGAATAATAAGAGAGAGTCATTGTTAGAGACCCACCAGAAACCCGACACAGACAGAATTGCTTGTCACTACATATACCCCCATTTCAAATAAAGTACAGCATATCATCAAGAAAGATTCAACCATGTGATCCTTTCCTTCTAGCAATCATGTCTCCCTTATAAGAAACTCTCTTGCCCCAGCCTATTGACAAATCCTCAATCACAAAGGATTACAAGGGAGGAATTAATGACTGTTCTCATCAGGTTCCCACTACTTGTGTCTTTAGGAGAATTGCAGTACTTGGAAAGTGCATATAATAGTATTGAATCCTGACAAGAGTAGATGAAAAGATCAATGCCAGATTGTAGGCAGCGGTTGGTCCCTGTTTCTGCCCCCACAAACTTTCTCCAAGCAAAGAATAAAGGTCCTAGGCTTAAATAAAAAACTGCTTATACCCATCTAAGCTTTAGTCCCTCCCAGTTCTTAGCCAAATTGCAAACCTCTTGCAGCCTATTCACAGTCATGGAACAGCCCATCACAAATACAAACCTTCTCCCCAAAAAAAATTCAACAGTCTAGCAAAAATCTCCAAACCCTTCCACACAAAATTATTCACAAATTGAACGCCTGAAAAAATAAAAGCTCGAGCTCTCCCAGAACCAACACTCAGAGATGGGGGACTCCCAGGGAGTACAACAGTTGTGGACCACTGGTCTGCTTCCACCAAACCTTTTGTGTAGCTCAGAAAAAACGCATCATCGGCATCAGCATTCCTTATCCTTATATAATTTCAGAGTTCCCTGTGCTCTTCACTGAGCCATGTGCAGCAGTGTGCCTGAGATCGGAGATGTCGGGGACCCTGTGAGCAAAAGTAAAGAACAGACCCAACTGCCTGTGGAGGCTGTAAAGTTGCACTTGGAACTCTTGTTTGTTCACATACCAGACCAGTCCAGATATAGGAAAGCCTGCCTTGGAATCAGCTAAAACTGAGGGGTCCAGCTATTGCAAGCGCTCTGAATGATAATGACTTAATTGAGCATCCCCATTTTCCTCTAGGGGCTAAAGCACCAATCAATCAATCAGAGAAATTATAAGCACACTATTCACCCGTGAGGGTCTCAAGGCGCTGGGGGTGGGGGGTAGCAGCTCCGGTCAGTCGAAGAGCCAGGTCTTGAGGGGCTTCCTGAAAATGTGCAGGGTGGGGGTGAGCCTGATGTTGAACGGCAGCTCATTCCAAGTTGTGGCTGCGATGTAGGAGAAGGTTCTTCCACCTGTTCTTGCTCTGCAGATGCGCAGGAGTTTAGCGAGGGCGAGATCAGCGGATCGGAGATTCCTATTGGGTACATGGAAAGAGATTCTTTTGTTGAGATATTGGGGTCCTATCTAGCTGTCAAACTCAATAAAGCAGGGCAGACAAGAAATCTCAGGAGCACCAACACTCTTCTAATTATCCTCCCTAAAACCTGCAAACAAAAAACCTTATCTCACTCTTTCTCTGGAAATGCACCCAAAATGTGGAATGCCATCCCAGTACACATCAGGACTAAACCTTCCTTCAAAAAATGTAAAAGCCAGCTTAAAGTGCTCTTCCTTATTCGAGTGCTCACGATGTGACAACGGACCCGCAAAACGGAACCGCAGCATACTAAGGATCCAATCACTTTGATAAAGACAACTTCCTACAGCCTATGCCTCTTGACCCGCACCCTATCCCCCTTACTACTACGACTACTTTGCATTCAAATGCTACGTGACATATGCTGAACAAGGACTCGTCTTGAAGCACTGTGTTTACTGTTACAACTCTGTGTATACTTGGCAGTCATTTGACAAATGTTTTAAAGTACTCCGATACCTTCCGGTCTGGGCAACGCTATATAAAACTCCTAGATAAATAAATAAATAAAATCCAACACTCAAATTACCTTCATATTTCACTATACTAATTCACCATTAACACTGTATGGGTTCCAGGGTAGCGTGCTACTCACCAAAAAAGCACTTCAACACCCCATCAGGAGTATCAATCGCTATCTAAATGCAAACCTTTTTTCCTTCTGTATCCCTCCACTATCCTTCTCAATCCAAATAACTGACTAACATATCCACCACTCAAATTACTTTCATATTTTCACTATTCTAATTCACCACTAATCTCTTATGGGTTCTGAAGTAGCTTCGTTTACGCTGAAAAACGCTTCAACACCCCATCAAGGGTAGCAAGCGCTATATGGATACAAATCTTTTTTTCCTCTTCTATCCCTCAACTATCTTTCTCAATCCAAATAACTGACTAACATATCCACCACTAAAATTACTTTCATATTTTCACTATACTAATTCACCACTAATCCTTTATGGGTTCCGAAGCAGAGTGCTACTCACTGAAAAGCACTTTGAAGCCTCATCGGGGACATTAAGCGATATATAAATGCAATTACAATACAACACTATGGGCCAGATGTAGGTAAATGTCATTTACCGATTCTTAAATACCGAATTTTACCGATTCGGTATTCAAAAATCAGTAAATGAGATGTAGGGAAAAATTCGGTATTTTTTACCGAATCGGTAAAATTCGGTATCGGACTTTCGGAAATTACCGAATCGGTATTTACCGATTCGGTATTTACCGAATCGGTATTTCCCATTCATCCCTATGGGCCAAAAGGCCCATAAGAATGCATTGGAAATACCGATTCGGTAAATACCGAATCGGTAAATACCGATTTGGTAAATACCGAATCGGAAAGCAAGCAAAAGTGAAACTTAAGATCACAGCCAATCAGGTGCAACCACCCTCCCTCTTCCTACCAGGAAGTGGCTACACAGGCAGCTGCAACTGATTAGAAGGTTCTGGAGAGGCAATTGGAGCAGAGAGACTGGGAGCAGCAGCAGACAGAGTTTGTGCAGTTTTAAACCTTAAACATGGCAAGCAGCAAGAACACAGAGCAGACAGAAAGAAAAAGAAAGCTCAAATTCAGCAGCATGGAGCTCCAGGTCCTTGTTGAGGAGGTGGTAAAGGTGCACCACAAACTTTTTGGAAGGCAGTCCCTCTCTGCGCCTGAATCTGCAAAAAGGAAGATTTGGCATGATATCCTTGAGAAAGTCAATGCAGTGGGAGTGACCACCAGAGTCACAGAAGATTTAAAAAAGAGGTTTTATGGCCTAAGGAGCCTCACAAAAAAAAATTGCAGACCACTACAAACAGGCCTCGCAAACAGGTGGACGAAAGAGCACAGCACCCCCCCTCACTGACCTGGAGGAGATGGTGGCCACAACCTTGGAGCCAGAAAGCGTCTACGGACTGGGAGAAGTGGACAGCTCGGCGAAAGCAGCAAGTAGAAAAGGTAAGATGCATGCACAGCAATCCCCCTCACACCCTCATCCATCCCTCACCCCTTGAAGCTAAGTTACCCCAGTACCAGTGTGTCTGTGCAAAACAGTAGCAATGCATCATGGTACATGTAGTCAGTTAATGAAAGACCATGTCATACAGCACAGTAACCACCAAGTTAAGCAAATGATTGCAGACATAATGAAGGGCAGGCAGCATGTAATAAGGGCAATTTCCTAAGTTTAATAGTAGTGGCTGTGAGACATTTGCGCCTGGCTGATATGCGCTCATACGTCCACAGGTCACACATCCAGAAGGCAGTCACAGGAGGCAGAAGGCACGGCACCCGAGAGGGATGAAAGTCATGAGCCAGGTCCCAGTGCATCACAGGACACAAGGGTACCGAGTGGGCATCCACCTTCCCAAGAACCTGACATCACTGAAGAAATGCAGGCATCCCCAAGACCTTCACAGTCCCCACTATTGTTATCTTCACCAGAAATGCCAGCATCACTGGATATTGAAACACCTGCAGCACAACCTAGCAGGAGGCATGTCGGTTCCCTACTGATGGAAATGGAGGCAGCTGCTGGTGAAATGGTGGGTGAAGACTCACACAACTTGCCTGGAGCTGACATCTCTGCCACACTGCAGCCGAGCGCAGAGCCTCTACCTAGTACCACTAGACGCCGCACAGTACAAGGAAGGAGTGTAGGTGCACGTGGGGAGGGGTGCAGTGTCTTCCAAGGCCTGGACGGATCCATGGTCAAGATTCAGAGGATGCAGGGTAAGGGCATCATGTCCTGTCAACGACAAATGCGCAACCTCAATATCAACATGCAGGAAATTGGTAAGGGCATCAGGGAACTGGTGGAAGTAAACAAGAGCATGGCTACAGGGATATATGAGATGACCCAATCCATGCAGCAACTGTGCACAAAACTGGACTTTGAAATAACATCAAGGCGCAGGGAGAAGCAGCGTGCACAGAGAACTGACAAAGCTATTCACCGCCTGGCAACAGCCACATCCCTGCTATGCAGGCGTAGCATGAACAGTCAGGAAGTCTTGACTCAAAACAGCAATCACCTGACAAGGGGCATAGCCGAAATGACCGGTGCGCTATAGGCTCTAATTAATGCTCAAACTGCAGAAATTGCTGCTATTGACGTGCCAGAGAGTGAAGGTAGCACCAGTAGGAGCAGCACAGCAAGCGCCCTTGTTGTAGAGACAAGGGGGAGCAGCAGGCGACAGGGTGAGGCTACAGGCCAAACGCCCAGGGAACAGAGTGAGCCACATACATCTGCCAGTGCAAAGGGTGGCCGCAAATGAACAGTTAATAGTATGGGCTACTGCCATTGGACATACAAATTAGAAATTAGAAAGTCTGTGTTGCACATTTGTGCCATTGAAACCTGCATAGTGACAATATACAACTACGGTGGGTGCATTCAACACCTGTCTGTGTGTGTTTACTCACTGTGCGCATTGCAGTGAAATGCTTACTGGTGCACTTTTGTTCCTTAACATACCTAGATATATACTAAATTAAACAAAATGTTGTGCTTTCAACATAGGTCTCAGTCTCATTACTTACTCAGAAATAGTTGTGTGTAATCTCCTCACATCTGTATCTGCTGTCAATTGTTGTTGACACTCCAGCAGGTTGTATTTCAGGCACAGCAATGTCGTCGTCATGGTCCTCATGGTCTGACAACTCCACCTCAGTACTCTTCTTCACAGCAAGGTTGTGCAACATAGCACAGGCAGCAATGATCTTACAGCAGGTGATGGGGGTATACTGCCTTGCACCTCCACTCTTGTGCAAGCACCTGAACCTGCTTTTCCAGATACCAAAGGTACGCTCCACAACATTTCTTGTGCTCTTGTGGGCCAGATTATATCTCCTTTGGCTGGGTGTTGAGGGGTTGAGGTAGGGGGTGAGTATGAAGGAGCAGAGGGCATATGCACTGTCTCCTAATAGGAAATGGGAATACATTACTCACATGCATACATGTACTTCTTACTGCAATAGGGTTTATAGGGGTCGCACACTGTGTCTTACCTAGGAGGTATCCTTCACCAAATTCCCCTGCAGTCAGCCGTGCATAGATGCCGCTGTTTTGAAATATATAGGAGTCGTGGGTACTCCCAGGGAATTTTTCCACAAGGTCAGTGATGGCGTACTTTGCATTGCAAATCACCTGCACATTGATGGTGTGGGTGGACTTCCTATTCCTGTATATATATTCGGTGGCAGCAGGGGGACAAATGGGAATGTGCGTAACATCAATGCAGCCAATTATATTGGGAAATCGTGCCATCTGGTAAAAGTCAGATTTTGTTTGGACCAGTTCAGCATGGGTTGCAGGAAAAGATATATAATGGTCCATCCTCTGTAACATGGCGTCAAGGAATTTGTGGAAAAACCTTGACAGGCTGCTCTGGGTCACCCCACCTACCGCAGCAACCACACTCTGGTAGCTCCCAGACGCAAGCAGGTGTAGGCTGCACAGCACCTGCACGTGGGGTGGAATAGCGTGTGCCCTTGGGGTAGTGTGCTCCAACAGTGGTTGGAGGTGCCTGATGATGTCCGTGATGGTGTCTGGGGCCATCCTGTTCTTCTGGGGTATCTCTGCCTCTGTGAGCATGAACAGGGTGATCCTCTGTCTGTAGACCTGCTACTCTCTCTGCCATTCCCTCTCTCCTTCCTCCTGTAGCCGTAGCCGTCTTGCAATGACATAAAATGCCGCCATTTTGCAAGAAGAATTGCATTTTGGGTCCATTTTTATAGGTTGCACCTGGTTACCACCTGATTTCAATCCATGGTAAATACCGACTCTTAAATACCGAATTTGAAGCAAATTCGGTATTTCAGAGCTTACCTACATCTCATAATTCAATGTTACCACTTCTTATTTACCCATTCGGTATGTTACCGATTCGGTAAATTTACCGATTCGTAAATTATTCGATTCGGTATTTTACCGATTCGGTAACTCTACCGATTCGGTACATTTACCGAATCAGACGATTTTCGGTCTCCTACATCCCAAATGCTCAATACCGGTCGGTAACGGGCGAAAATTCCGATTTTCGGCCGTTACCGACCGGTTTTGGGCTACCTACATCTGGCCCTTAATATTTTAACAACATTTCTTCACTTTTCACAAATGGATTACTAGACTGTGTGTAGCATCATATCATTTCTAGAAGATCTATGACAGTGAATAATGACTACAGGGGCAGATTTTCAAAGGAATGTCTCAACGGAGCATAGCAAGAAAAGTCACTGCACTGCGTCACCAGGAGAGAACAGAAGTACACCATATTTTTTAAAGAGATGGTGCAGTTCTGCTGTCTCCACGCACTGGTGCACCTTGGGCTATTCATCGTCAACACAGGCTTCCTTCATCACATTAAAAGGGTGTCTGCTGTGTGGTGAAAATACTTTGGCGTAGGAAGGGGTACCTTGTTGCACAAAAAATATCCTTTGGGGCTATTTCCTCCTCGTATTTGGGATATTCTACAGCACACCTGCAAATAAGACATAACAATGAAAAGATATTCCCTTTTTAGGTCTCGCCTAGACGAAAGCAAAAGCGAAGCTTTTGCTGTCTATGCGAGACAACTTATGTTGCCACTTTTCTGGGAATATTGTGGACATCAGACTGTTACGAGCTTTTTCTGCTGTAGTCAGGCTGTCACGAGCTTCTCCTTTGGAGATTTGACCTCGTGAGCGCGCCTTGACTGCATCTAATGGGCCGTGCGCTTCCTTTAGTCAGTTTCACTTTGTTTCATTTCAAAGTGTAGGCGTCAATGTGTCTGGTAGTTGTTCATGTGGAGTGCCTTCTGAGTTCGTGAGCGCGCCTTGACTGCATCTAATGTGTGTGGCTTTTTTTTCCACGTGGCCCGGGCGCTTGCTTCAGTCAGTTTCGCTTTTAAGGTGCAGGCGTCAATGGGTCTGGTTTTATTTCCATTTAATGCTCTTTGGAACAACAAATTTATATTACTTGTGTGTATTACCACTGGCCAGAATTTCAAAGACTTCTATTCACGCAGGTGAAATAATACTATTGTGATTAGGGCCGATTTTTGGAGTCTGACCGTTCAGAGTGCAGAGTGGAGCTTCAGAGTGGAGCTTCAGAGTGGAGCTTCAGAGTGGAGCTTCAGAGTGGAGCTTCAGAGTGCAGAGTGGAGCTTCAGAGTGGAGCTTCAGAGTGGAGCTTCAGAGTGGAGCTTCAGAGTGGAGCTTCAGAGTGCAGCTTCAGAGTGGAGCTTCAGAGTGGAGCTTCAGAGTGGAGCTTCAGAGTGGAGCTTCAGAGTGCAGATTCAGAGTGCAGATTCAGAGTGCAGATTCAGAGTGGAGCTTCAGAGTGCAGGGTGGAGCTTCAGAGTGGAGCTTCAGAGTGCAGAGTGGAGCTTCAGAGTGGAGCTTCAGAGTGCAGAGTGGAGCTTCAGAGTGGAGCTTCAGAGTGGAGCTTCAGAGTGGAGCTTCAGAGTGGAGCTTCAGAGTGCAGAGTGGAGCTTCAGAGTGGAGCTTCAGAGTGCAGAGTGGAGCTTCAGAGTGGAGCTTCAGAGTGCAGAGTGGAGCTTCAGAGTGCAGAGTGGAGCTTCAGAATGCAGAGTGGAGCTTCAGAGTGGAGCTTCAGAGTGGAGCTTCAGAGTGGAGCTTCAGAGTGGAGCTTCAGAGTGGAGCTTCAGAGTGCAGAGTGGAGCTTCAGAGTGGAGCTTCAGAGTGCAGAGTGGAGCTTCAGAGTGCAGAGTGGAGCTTCAGAGTGGAGCTTCAGAGTGCAGAGTGGAGCTTCAGAGTGCAGAGTGGAGCTTCCGAGTGGAGCTTCCGAGTGGAGCTTCAGAGTGGAGCTTCAGAGTGGAGCTTCAGAGTGCAGAGTGGAGCTTCAGAGTGGAGCTTCAGAGTGCAGAGTGGAGCTTTAGAGTAGAGCTGCAGAGTGCAGAGTGGAGCTTTAGAGTAGAGCTTCAGAGTGGAGCTTCAGAGTGCAGAGTGGAGCTTCAGAGTGGAGCTTCAGAGTGCAGAGTGGAGCTTCAGAGTAGAGCTTCAGAGTGCAGAGTGGAGCTTCAGAGTGGAGCTTCAGAGTGGAGCTTCAGAGTGGAGCTTCAGAGTGGAGCTTCAGAGTGCAGAGTAGAGCTTCAGAGTGGAGCTTCAGAGTGGAGCTTCAGAGTGGAGCTTCAGAGTGCAGAGTGGAGCTTCAGAGTGGAGCTTCAGAGTGCAGAGTGGAGCTTCAGAGTGGAGCTTCAGAGTGGAGCTTCAGAGTGGAGCTTCCGAGTGGAGCTTCAGATTGCAGATTCAGAGTGCAGATTCAGAGTGCAGATTCAGAGTGGAGCTTCAGAGTGGAGCTTCAGAGTGCAGATTCAGAGTGCAGATTCAGAGTGGAGCTTCAGAGTGCAGAGTGGAGCTTCAGAGTGGAGCTTCAGAGTGCAGAGTGGAGCTTCCGAGTGGAGCTTCCGAGTGGAGCTTCCGAGTGGAGCTTCCGAGTGGAGCTTCCGAGTGCAGATTCAGAGTGGAGCTTCAGAGTGGAGCTTCAGAGTGCAGAGTGGAGCTTCAGAGTGGAGCTTCAGAGTGCAGAGTAGAGCTTCAGAGTGGAGCTTCAGAGTGGAGCTTCAGAGTGGAGCTTCAGAGTGCAGAGTGGAGCTTCAGAGTGGAGCTTCAGAGTGGAGCTTCAGAGTGGAGCTTCAGAGTGGAGCTTCAGAGTGCAGAGTGGAGCTTCAGAGTGGAGCTTCAGAGTGCAGAGTGGAGCTTCAGAGTGGAGCTTCAGAGTGCAGAGTGGAGCTTCAGAGTGGAGCTTCAGAGTGGAGCTTCAGAGTGGAGCTTCAGAGTGGAGCTTCAGAGTGGAGCTTCAGAGTAGAGCTTCAGAGTGGAGCTTCAGAGTGGAGCTTCAGAGTGGAGCTTCCGAGTGGAGCTTCCGAGTGGAGCTTCCGAGTGCAGATTCAGAGTGGAGCTTCAGAGTGCAGAGTGGAGCTTCCGAGTGGAGCTTCCGAGTGGAGCTTCCGAGTGGAGCTTCCGAGTGGAGCTTCAGAGTGGAGCTTCCGAGTGGAGCTTCCGAGTGGAGCTTCCGAGTGGAGCTTCCGAGTGGAGCTTCAGAGTGGAGCTTCCGAGTGGAGCTTCAGAGTGGAGCTTCAGAGTGGAGCTTCCGAGTGGAGCTTCCGAGTGGAGCTTCAGAGTGGAGCTTCAGAGTGCAGAGTGGAGCTTCAGAGTGGAGCTTCAGAGTGCAGAGTGGAGCTTCAGAGTGGAGCTTCAGAGTGGAGCTTCAGAGTGGAGCTTCAGAGTGGAGCTTCAGAGTGCAGAGTGGAGCTTCAGAGTGGAGCTTCAGAGTGGAGCTTCAGAGTGGAGCTTCAGAGTGGAGCTTCAGAGTGCAGAGTAGAGCTTCAGAGTAGAGCTTCAGAGTGGAGCTTCAGAGTGGAGCTTCAGAGTGGAGCTTCAGAGTGGAGCTTCAGAGTGGAGCTTCAGAGTGGAGCTTCAGAGTGCAGAGTAGAGCTTCAGAGTAGAGCTTCAGAGTGGAGCTTCAGAGTGGAGCTTCAGAGTGGAGCTTCAGAGTGCAGAGTGGAGCTTCAGAGTGCAGATTCAGAGTGGAGCTTCAGAGTGCAGAGTGGAGCTTCAGAGTGGAGCTTCAGAAGGCAGAGTGGAGCTTCAGAGTGGAGCTTCAGAGTGCAGAGTGGAGCTTCAGAGTGGAGCTTCAGAGCGGAGCTTCAGAGCGGAGCTTCAGAGGGGAGCTTCAGAGTGCAGAGTGGAGCTTCAGAGTGGAGCTTCAGAGTGGAGCTTCAGAGTGGAGCTTCAGAGTGGAGCTTCAGAGTGGAGCTTCAGAGTGCAGAGTGGAGCTTCAGAGTGGAGCTTCAGAGTGGAGCTTCAGAGTGGAGCTTCAGAGTGCAGATTCAGAGTGCAGATTCAGAGTGGAGCTTCAGAGTGGAGCTTCAGAGTGGAGCTTCAGAGTGGAGCTTCAGAGTGGAGCTTCAGAGTGGAGCTTCAGAGTGCAGAGTGGAGCTTCAGAGTGGAGCTTCAGAGTGCAGAGTGGAGCTTCAGAGTGGAGCTTCAGAGTGGAGCTTCAGAGTGGAGCTTCAGAGTGGAGCTTCAGAGTGGAGCTTCAGAGTGGAGCTTCAGAGTGCAGATTCAGAGTGGAGCTTCAGAGTGCAGATTCAGAGTGCAGATTCAGAGTGCAGATTCAGAGTGCAGATTCAGAGTGGAGCTTCAGAGTGGAGCTTCAGAGTGGAGCTTCAGAGTGGAGCTTCAGAGTGCAGAGTGGAGCTTCAGAGTGGAGCTTCAGAGTGCAGAGTGGAGCTTCAGAGTGGAGCTTCAGAGTGGAGCTTCAGAGTGGAGCTTCAGAGCGGAGCTTCAGAGCGGAGCTTCAGAGCGGAGCTTCAGAGTGCAGAGTGGAGCTTCAGAGTGGAGCTTCAGAGTGGAGCTTCAGAGTGGAGCTTCAGAGTGGAGCTTCAGAGTGGAGCTTCAGAGTGGAGCTTTAGAGTGGAGCTTCAGATTGGAGCTTCAGAGTGGAGCTTCAGAGTGGAGCTTCAGAGTAGAGCTTCAGAGTGGAGCTTCAGAGTGGAGCTTCAGCGTGGAGCTTCAGAGTGCAGAGTGGAGCTTCAGAGTGGAGCTTCAGAGTGGAGCTTCAGAGTGGAGCTTCAGAGTGGAGCTTCAGAGTGGAGCTTCAGAGTGCAGAGTGGAGCTTCAGAGTGGAGCTTCAGAGTGGAGCTTCAGAGTGGAGCTTCAGAGTGGAGCTTCAGAGTGGAGCTTCAGAGTGGAGCTTCAGAGTGCAGAGTGGAGCTTCAGAGTGGAGCTTCAGAGTGGAGCTTCAGAGTGGAGCTTCAGAGTGCAGAGTAGATTTTCAGAGTGGAGCTTCAGAGTGGAGCTTCAGAGTGCAGAGTGGAGCTTCAGAGTGCAGATTCAGAGTGGAGCTTCAGAGTGCAGAGTGGAGAGTGGAGCTTCAGAGTGGAGCTTCAGAAGGCAGAGTGGAGCTTCAGAGTGGAGCTTCAGAAGGCAGAGTGGAGCTTCAGAGTGGAGCTTCAGAGTGGAGCTTCAGAGCGGAGCTTCAGAGCGGAGCTTCAGAGTGCAGAGTGGAGCTTCAGAGTGGAGCTTCAGAGTGGAGCTTCAGAGTGGAGCTTCAGAGTGGAGCTTCAGAGTGGAGCTTCAGAGTGCAGATTGGAGCTTCAGAGTGGAGCTTCAGAGTGGAGCTTCAGAGTGCAGATTCAGAGTGCAGATTCAGAGTGGAGCTTCAGAGTGCAGATTCAGAGTGCAGATTCAGAGTGCAGATTCAGAGTGCAGATTCAGAGTGCAGATTCAGAGTGGAGCTTCAGAGTGGAGCTTCAGAGTGCAGAGTGGAGCTTCAGAGTGGAGCTTCAGAGTGCAGAGTGGAGCTTCAGAGTGGAGCTTCAGAGTGCAGATTCAGAGTGCAGATTCAGAGTGCAGATTCAGAGTGCAGATTCAGAGTGCAGATTCAGAGTGCAGATTCAGAGTGCAGATTCAGAGTGGAGCTTCAGAGTGGAGCTTCAGAGTGGAGCTTCAGAGTGGAGCTTCAGAGTGGAGCTTCAGAGTGGAGCTTCAGAGTGCAGAGTGGAGCTTCAGAGTGGAGCTTCAGAGTGCAGAGTGGAGCTTCAGAGTGCAGAGTGGAGCTTCAGAGTGGAGCTTCAGAGTGCAGATTCAGAGTGCAGATTCAGAGTGGAGCTTCAGAGTGCAGAGTGGAGCTTCAGAGTGGAGCTTCAGAGTGCAGAGTGGAGCTTCAGAGTGGAGCTTCAGAGTGCAGAGTGGAGCTTCAGAGTGGAGCTTCAGAGTGCAGAGTGGAGCTTCAGAGTGCAGAGTGGAGCTTCAGAGTGGAGCTTCAGAGTGGAGCTTCAGAGTGGAGCTTCAGAGTGGAGCTTCAGAGTGCAGAGTGGAGCTTCAGAGTGGAGCTTCAGAGTGCAGAGTGGAGCTTCAGAGTGGAGCTTCAGAGTGCAGAGTGGAGCTTCAGAGTGCAGAGTGGAGCTTCAGAGTGCAGATTCAGAGTGCAGATTCAGAGTGCAGATTCAGAGTGCAGATTCAGAGTGGAGCTTCAGAGTGCAGAGTGGAGCTTCAGAGTGGAGCTTCAGAGTGGAGCTTCAGAGTGGAGCTTCAGAGTGGAGCTTCAGAGTGGAGCTTCAGAGTGGAGCTTCAGAGTGGAGTTTCAGAGTGCAGAGTGGAGCTTCAGAGTGCAGAGTGGAGCTTCAGAGTGGAGCTTCAGAGTGGAGCTTCAGAGTGGAGCTTCAGAGTGGAGCTTCAGAGTGGAGCTTCAGAGTGCAGATTCAGAGTGCAGATTCAGAGTGCAGATTCAGAGTGGAGCTTCAGAGTGCAGATTCAGAGTGCAGATTCAGAGTGCAGATTCAGAGTGGAGCTTCAGAGTGGAGCTTCAGAGTGGAGCTTCAGAGTGCAGCTTCAGAGTGCAGATTCAGAGTGGAGCTTCAGAGTGCAGAGTGGAGCTTCAGAGTGGAGCTTCAGAGTGGAGCTTCAGAGTGGAGCTTCAGAGTGCAGAGTGGAGCTTCAGAGTGCAGAGTGGAGCTTCAGAGTGCAGAGTGGAGCTTCAGAATGCAGAGTGGAGCTTCAGAGTGCAGAGTGGAGCTTCAGAGTGCAGAGTGGAGCTTCAGAATGCAGAGTGGAGCTTCAGAGTGTCAAGAGCAATGCCAATAGCTCTAACTTTAACAAAGGCAAAACCATTGCATTGTAAATGCTTGTTATTTTACCGAATCACATGCTCATGCTGCTGCCTGGTTTGTCTACATGCACACAGGCAGAATCACTCGGTACAAAATTGCTCCTGTTCACTCGTCAGTACGGTCTTGCGCCGCCCCACCTTCCCCCTGCCAAATACATTCATTCCAAATACTGCTTATTTTCATATCAGACTGACTTCTCACATCTGGGATAGCAGGGGCACCTTCCACAGTGATTAGTGCTTCACAAAAAATAATTCTCGGCTAGCGCTCAGAAGCCTTGAAGCTTTGATTGAATGACACTGCAGTTTGATGCCCCGCTCGTTTTTTGATGCTATGCGTTCCAGACACTGATTTTATTAAGACTCACTTGGAGCTCTAAACTGTCACTTGATCTTTCTTTGGGTCATTTCGTTTGCCCGGAAGGACTAACATATCTGTGAAACCCTCTTCTTTTATAGTTTGAGCATCGTCTTCGTTTAGCAGGATAACATTATACATTTGAAAATACAAATATCCGGGAAGAGCAGAGAGCAAATCTCCGCGATGTTGGGCATTCTCCTATCATAAAGGAAGCGTGTTGGTGGGACCTGTGGCATCTAACGCATCATTTAACCCTATATGCGTGGGCACCTACCACAATAATGTATAGGATGAGTTTGTTCCGTTCCCGTTTTTAATTTGATGTAAAACTCAAATCACTGCACACTCTCTACTACATACTCTCTACTACACACTCTCTACTACAGTCACTAATCTCTACTACACACTCCCTACTACAGTCACTACTCTCTACTACACATTCTGCTACACACTCTCTACTACAGTCACTACTCTCTGCTACGCACTCTACTCTCTACTACACTCTACTACACACTCTCTACTACACACTCTACTACACACTCTCTACTACAGTCACTACTCTCTGCTACGCACTCTACTCTCTACTACACACTCTACTACACACTCTCTACTACAGTCGCTACTCTCTACTACACACTGTACTACACACTCTACTACAGTCACTACTCTCTACTACACACTCACTACACACTCACTACTACAGCCACTACTCTCTTCGACACACTCTATACTAGACACTCTCTACTACACACTATCTACTACAGTCACTACTCTCTACTACACACTGTACTACACACTCTACTACAGTCACTACTCTCTACTACACACTACTACACACTCTCTACTACAGTCACTACTCTCTACTACACACTCTACTACACACTCACTACACACTCACTACTACAGCCACTACTCTCTTCGACACACTCTATACTAGACACTCTCTACTACACACTATCTACTACAGTCACTACTTACTACACTCTCTACTACACACTCTACTACACACTCTACTACACACTCTACATTACACACTCTACATTACACACTCTACATTACACACTCTACATTACACACTCTACACTACACACTCTCTACTACACACTCTACACTACACACTCTACTACACTCTACTACACACTCTGCTACACACACGCTCTACTACACACTCTACTACACACCCTCTACTACTCTCTACTACTCTACTGCACATTCTCTACTACTCTACTACACACTCACTACTTTCTACTACACTCTACTACAGACTCTCCACTCTCTACTCCACACTCTCTACTCCACACTCTCTACTTCAATCTCTCTACCTCAATCTCTCTAATTCAATCTCTCTAATTCAATCTCTCTACCTCAATCTCTCTACTTCAATCTCTCTACTTCAATCTCTCTACTTCACATTCTGTATTACACACTCTCTACTACACACTCACTACTCTCTACTACACACTCTCTACTACACACTCTACTACACTCCCTACTACACATTCTCCTACACACTCTACTACACACTCTACTACACACTCACCACTCTACTACACACTCACCACTCTACTACACACTCACTAGTCTCTACTGCTCACTCTCTACTACACACTCTCTACTACACACTCTCTACTACACACTCTCTACTACACACTCTCTACTACACACTCTCTACTACACACTCACTACTCTCTACTACACACTCACTACTCTCTACTACACACTCACTACTCTCTACTACACACTCTACTACTCACTTACTACTCTCTACTCACTCTACTACTCACTACTACTCTCTCTACTACTCACTACTACTCTCTCTACTACTCTCTCTACTACTCACTCTCTACTACTCACTCTCTACTACTCACTCTCTACTGCTCATGACAATGCCATTTATTTATCTGTTTCCAAAACCAACACATAAATAAAACATTTGTCATTTACAATGCCAAAAGCGCTAACTTTTGCAAAGGCGAGACCGTTGCATTGTAAATGCTTGTTGTTACTCCAGCCTCAGGCAGCTGTGCCATATTTGTGCACATCGATGCCTACATCTCTTTTTAAATATGGGGTTTCATCAAAATCCATGCATGGCTTCGCGGGACCCCCTGCGCACTACTTATGGAATGCCTACCTGACGCACATATACGCAAGGCAGCACAACGCACTGCCTCGCACGACTTTTTCCCACAAAGCCACATTTGCGTGCCTTTGTCAATACCAAAAAGGATTTTGCATCGGGGCTGCGTTAAAAGGTGACGCACCCGACACAACATCTTTGTAAATCTGGGCAATACTGTAACTGCGCAGGCGCTTTCACGTTCGTTTGGTGGTAATTGCAGCTTGACATATGGTCGCGTCTCGCCCTGATTATCTTTCAGCATCCTCCATCAGCAAATATACTTCACCGTAAATGGAGTTTGATTATCATATTCAGTGGATCTTTACAATGCTTTTTTAATCCCGGCTGGATATGACCTGACATCACAATTGTAAATTCAAGTCAGAAAAACACATTTACAGGATCCCTTGACAGCTCCGACATGCAATCCCTTTGGTGCCGAAATGTGTCTGATATCTATCGCAAGCCCTCGCTTTCAAGGTTGTTTTGAATCAACCAAAGAGTTTTCTAAGAAATTAAACGGCCTTTATAAAGTATCTGGAACCGTTTTAGCCGAGCACTGATTTCATTGCTGCCAGCTAGCGCCTTCGCCCGCCAGTCAGAAAATAAACGTTTTCAAACAAACACCCCCGTCCGCTCATTATTACCAGATGGCGCTGATACTCGCGGAAGGGCTGATCCGCGGGGCTATTTATGCAGCAGCGTCTCATAATGTGTTCCAGACCGAGATAAAGCGCCATGGCGGCACCATCTACGTATTAGATAATGTCTTGGCACCTCGTGCGCTGCGCTCTTGTATGTAAACAGGATGATTAAAGAAGAGCTATTGGTGCACGGGGAGAGGAAAATCTTGGATGCGTGCGCGCTCCTGGCCCTCTCTCCTACCCAATGGTACAAGCTCGCAGTGAAGGTAGGAAAGAAGTAACCCCTGGCATTGTAGGGTGGGTGGGGAAAGAAAGAGGTAGCCCGGGCCCCCACAGCCAATCCGTGAAGCGAAGCTCAGCAAGTGGTTGCAGATCAATGGGATTCAAAGGAATGAACCTTAGCACAAAGGGCTTCACACTGATATATTTATCACCAAAAAGTTGAGTTAAACGGGTATATTTAGTGTTAGTGTATACCCAATGCTTAGTATTTAAAATAATAATATTAGTATATTTCTTAGAAGACTTCAGGACACTTCCACTAGTGGCGCAGCCTGCTTCCAACAATGACTGCGGTTCATTTCCATCTCTCACTCCGTAAACATCCAGTAATGATGCTGAGGCGGCAGACCCGAGAGCAGACCAGGGTTCGATTCCCGGCGCGGCAGGTTTCTGGACCAGGGTCAGCGGTCTTGATAATTCTCTCGCCACGGTGCCCACTCTGATCAGCGATCACACTCGGCAACTCTGGGCATTAGCTTGCCTCATCTTCACTAACGGCCCCACCAGACCGCCGGGGATGCCTGGTCTCACCCTGGAGATACCCATTAAGGGACCATCCCTCAGGGAAGCCAGGAAGGGTTTCGCAGCGGTCGAAGCGCCTTGGGACCCTCCGGGTAAGTAGTGCGCTATATAAATGCCTATACACATACACATACACTGTCCACAGCCTGAATGAACATGGCTAGAAGACCTGGGTGTTCCTGCTAGATGGGGTGGTTGCAGCATGAGGTCTGAGGTGGTGGAATGTACCACCCGAGCTGAAATGCAGTGAGCAAGCAAAAGCAGCCTGTTTTCTTATTTTTGGTACTATTTGTTTATTGGTTTTAAGTATCTGTTACAAAAAGACACAATTGGTAGTACAAGACAGGAGGTGTGCAAGAGAGGTGTCGTTGTGCAACATAAAGCATTAACAGTGAGAGAGAAAAGACAATCTATATCAAAAAAAGGGGGGAGTTAAGGTAGTTGATCAATGGATCAACGGACACGGTTTTCCACACAGGAAGGTGGAAGGTCCAGTTACAGCTTGTGTCCGTGTCTTGCACTAGGGAAACAAAAGGGATGTTGCTGCACTGTTCCTATGGAAGGTGAGGGAAAGGTTAACTGGCATGACCAAAGATGTTAGAGTAACATCCTGGGGCATCCATTTTGTTGGATGTAATTGCCTCACACACCCCGAAGGATGTCATGCTTCATCATCGTCGGTTGCTCCTCGTCGGGGAGGCGGTGCAATCCCCGACGGGCTCACCTCAAAGAGGGGCTCTTTGGCGGAGATCTTTTTCCAACTGCCTTATGGTGAGGTGGGGGTGTGTGGGCTGGGCTAGGTGTAATGGTGTGAGGGATATTAAAATGTAGCAAGGGGTACCGGAATTCAGTTTATTCTGGGGGTCCCCTGGCTGCAGTTAAAAAAGTGGGGTTAGCTCACTAGGTGTCAGCAGGTTAGGTCGGGTGACCCTAGATGAGACTAAAGGTGATGTTGGTCGACATGTTTCTCGCTGTGGGTCTAGTCACCCGCGATTCATCAGGACCTTAATAAAGTGCAAGGGGAAACATGCTAGTGTCATGTGTGTCAATCGTTACCTCTGTGGGTACTCCTTTGCCTAGACATAGAAAAAAAGAAAAAACGTTAAATGCTGATCTGCATGTCAACAGCTCAAGTCAATGCCAGGGTGTTTATACAGTGTTGCATGCTATTGGTGTTAAGGAGTAATGTACAACAACCAAAGCATGCCTTGCAAATTGTGTGTGCAAAGTGCGCAGTGAGGAGCACACACAACTGTAGAGTCCGTGAGGAGGTTTGTGGTAGAGTGCTGGCTAAAATCAAAGGTTTTAAGATAGATTCAGAGAGAGTTTAAAAATTGCAGCAGTTTAAGAGGACTGAACTCCTCCTATAGTGTAGAATTCGAGCAGGTGTATTTTTAGAGGCACCGTTTTTAACTACATGCACAACACTCACACACTGTGTCCCAAAGGGGTATATGTAGATTGAGCAGTCTCACATGCCCCACTTACCTAATGGTTAAGGATTAAATGCCACATGAGGTGTCGGCCGGACTGAACATCGGGGAAGAGCCCAGGGTTATGGCTGGAGATGGAATATAACATAGCGCCTGTAGTTTTTTTTTTTTTTTTTTTTGGTGTTCAAAACTGCTTTATTGATAAGAGCACATAAGGATACACAGCTTGAGGTGCCTACAACCCGGAGGCCGGCAGCAATAGTGGAGCAACAATACACAGCCTTGTAGCCGGCATCCCGGGGGCCCGGCGGCACGTTACAAGGAAAAGGCTTTGTACAGCCCTGTCCGGCGGGGCAGGCCAAGGAAGGATGTACTGCAGCCGAACAGGTTTTGTGTGAGCAAGATGAGAATCTCACTCCTAATTTTTTGTAACATAGCGCCTGTAGTTGGATGGCTGCTAAAGCTAATGTTAAAATATCCCCAAGAAGAGTTGGGCTAAGAGGTCAAGGACCTCCACGCTGTCTCCCTTCATTCAATCCCTGTCAGGAAGACTCACCTCCATTCTCCCGTGTCCGCGCAGTCAGACCTACCCTTCTCCGCCGAGCTCGAGTAGATGTAGGAGCTCGGCGGCCGGGGAAATTTAAACCATGTTGACAGGTCGGCGTGTGACGGCGCGTCTCCGCCTCCTCTGTCAAGTCACGTGGTTTGGGCGCTTTCTGTGGCGGCCATCTTACAGCGGTGTGCTGGCGCGCTTAACGCTGATAAAAAACATCATTATAAGTGTCTGGACTTATATTTGTGTCATTTGGGGAAATCTGAAAGGGGGGGTGGGGGAAAGTTGTTGGAGAATCACCCCATATTACCGATGGTTAATCGCCACTGGTATGCGTGTAGAGCTGTTCCTTCGGAAGTCACTCGCTCTTATGTATGATATACAGCTGCCATATTGCGAAGGGTACAGAATTTGTTCAGGGCATACACTGACTACTATAGTTACCAGAACGTAGCGGTATGCTGTAGTTAGGTGAGCCTAACACTCGCTCTTATGTATGATGTACATCTGCCATATTGCGATGGGTACAGAATTTGTTCAGGGCATACACTGACTACTATAGTTACTAGAGCGCAGCGGTATGCTGTAGTTTGGTGAGCCTACTAACTAAGGATCATAAATGGCATTTGGAACACGTTGCATGGTGTGTGGTGTCGCGTAACATGGTGTGTAGTGTCGGCAACAGGGACTGATGTTAAAATGATTAGGGTGGATCACTGTCAAAAATGTGACCCTAGTATAGGGCAGTTGGTTACATAAGGGACTGGAAAAGGACCTGGATATCCTAAAGTGAGTGCCACGGAATATCCTCGTTGAGACCCTGTTTGTCTGTAGACAAACGATGGATCCATCCCTGCTCTTTCCGAAACAGGGCATTGCTCGGACAGTTAGGGCTGGCTTCAAGCACCACCCATCTCATGGAGTCTTCATCGTGGTTTTGTTCAACAAAGTGTTTGCACATCTTGGTATGGGTCTTTTTGCAACGAAAGTTGCTACGGTGTTCAATGATCCTCGTTTTGACGGGACGGGTGGTCATCCCGATGTAAAGTAAGTCACAAGGGCATTTGAGCATATATATACAATGTGATGTATTGCAATTAGTGTGGTGTCTGATCTCCCATTTGAAGGTCTCAGAGAGCTGGATAGTCTTAAGTGTCATGGTGTACCTACACACCCCACACATTCCGCAAGGATAGTGGCCCGTTACTGGGGGCAGGTGCCACAGAGTTTGTTGGGTATCTTTCCTGGTACACTTGGGCCTAGTACTGATAAGGATGTCCTTCAGGTTTTGGGATCTCTTGAAGGCGAACCTAGGTTCTTCTAGGGATAAGTCGCCGGTGTTAAGGATCCCCCAATGGCGTCTGATGGTGCCCCTAATCTTGGTGGACAGAGGGGTGTATGTTGTTACACATGTGATTGGTTGATTCTCAACCGGGATTCTTTCTTGTCTCTGTAGAAGCGCTTCTCTGTTATTATTCCTAGCGCGTTTCCTGGCCTTTAGGACATCGCCTCTGGGGTAGCCCCTGTCAAGTAGATTCCTTGAGAGGATTTCGGACTCCTTTTTGTAGTCAGACACCTTACTACAGTTGCGTCTTATTCGTAGAAATTGTCCGAAGGGCAGATTGGTACGTAAGGCCCTCGGATGGTGACTCTTAAAGTGTAAAAGACTGTTGCGGTCAGTGGGTTTGCGGTACATGGTGGTGCTGATGGACCCATCTTCTAGTCTTACAGTTAGATCCAGGAAGGCAATTTCCTTGGGTGAGGAGGACATCGTGAAATGTAAATGAGGGTTTAAAGAGTTGACCCAAACCAGGAAGGCTTCATGTGACAACGGTGGGCCTTTCCATAAAATCAGAATGTCATCAATGAAGCGCTTCCACAACTTGATGTTGTCCTTGAAAGGGTTGGTCTCGTGGTGTATATGCAGCCCTTCAAACTTAGCCATGTAGAGACAGGCCACCGAAGGGGCAAAGGTGCTGCCCATGGATGTCCCTTGGGTCTGGTGGTAGTATTTGCCTCTATATTCGAAGTAATTTTCAGTTAGTGCTAGGGTGGCACACTCCATAATAAAGGTCTGTGGAGTGTTTGAGTTCCACGTTTCCTGGCTAAGCCTTTCCTCGATCACCTCTAGAGTGGCCCTCTGAGGAATGTTTGTGTAGAGGGCCTCCACATCTAGGGTGACCAGGAGATCAATCTCTCCTGTATTCTGGATGTTGTCCAGAATGCGTAGTACGTCTGTGGTGTCCTGGACGTAAGAGGGGATGCTTTTGACAAGGGGTTGGAGAAAGTGATCGCAAAATTGCGACAGGGGCTCCAAGACTGAGTCAATCCCTGACACAATGGGTCTCCCTGGTACTGGTCTCGTTGCTTTATGTATCTTGGGTAAGATATAAAAATATGGTACCCTTGGGTCTTTTTTAACCAGGAAGTCAGCCTCCTTCCTAGTGATCCACTGTTCGCACTCTGTGCTTGTGACCAAGCTTGTGATCGTGGTTTGCAGGCGTGTGGTAGGGTCACTGGCAATGGGCGTGTAGTAACTATTGTCACTCAGTTGTCTGTTACATTCCAGCTCGTAGTCTTTAGTATTCATAAGCACTGTGGCACCCCCTTTGTCTGCCTGTTTGATGGTTATGAGCGGGTCATCCGCCAAAGATTTCAATATGGCCATCTCATTCCCAGAGATGTTGCAGTGCGGTGTTTTCAAGTTCAGTTTGGAGATGTCTTTGAGCACAGCTTGTTCAAAAGTGAGTACTTCATTCGGAACCAATCCGTTGTGTGGTGTGAAGGTTGAAGGATTATGTAATCCGGAGTCAGCAATGGGTTCACACGGCCTCCCTTCAAAGAAGGTTTTCAATCTTATTTTCCTGAAAAAGGACTTAAGTTCCCTAGTTTGTTCGAATGGATCAATCTTAGGTGTGGGGACAAACCCCAGACCTTTTTGTAGGACATCTTCCTCACCATGAGTGAGAAGACGGTCAGATAGATTAACCACCAAACTTACTGTGGTCCTGACCGGTTCGTGCTCCTCGTGTCCATCCCTTGGGGGCGTGTATCCTCCCATTGTACTCTCTTTTCTGGTACGTTCCCTCTTTTTCGCCCGCGCCCTCTGCCCCAACCTCTGCCTAAAAAAGGTGGGTGTGTAGGGTTTGTTGGGGGATAGAATGGAGGGTATTGTGGACCATACGGGGGCTGGAAATGGGGAAATTGGGGGTACTGCCAAAATGGGGTACCTGCTGGTTGTCCCTGATTGGGGTAACCGTTGAAAGTGTTTTGTCCACGTCCTCTTCCTCTTTTTGCCCTCGGGGGCATCTGTGCAGGAGTATTATCCCCACTGCTGTCAGAGCCACTGTTAGAACCCCTTCTAGAGGAAGTTGTGCTCGAATCTGAATTGTAGTTAGTGCCTGCGGGGACATAGTCGTCCCTTAGGTATGGATAGACTTTCTCCTTAGACAATTTTTTAATGTCCTTTTGCAGCTTGGCTATCTTCTGGTTCAAGAGATACTCTTTGTGTTCAGCCATTTCTTTATTAATCTCAGCCAGTTTAGTTTTAAAGCCTGGATTTTGTACCGCGCTTTTCAGGGCGGCCTCGGCTGCTTGGATTTTCACCAGAAGAGCATCTGCTAGTCTTTTCGCTGTGTTTACGATGAGTATCAGAAGATCATGGGTACACTTCCATGAAACCTGTGACCACTCCACTTTGAATTGGCCATCCTCCCAGAATATTCTGGGGAAGTTCTTGACGATCAATCCATTAGGTGCTATTTTGGCCTTGAAGTACTGGGCCATCATAGTCCCATGGATCGTTATCCTTATCCATTCCCGTTTCAGGTCCGACAGGGATTGCCACTCAGTGGTGTTGCTCCCTGTTGCTGGTTCACTATCAATGCCAAAGAGGGATGGCGTCCTCATAATTGCTGCAGCCTCCTCCTTGCCAAAACTCAGTCCTTGACCCTCCATAGTGGTGGAGTCAAGGGGGGCCGGTCTCGGTGGGGTGGAGTTCTCCACAAGAGGTGGAAAAGTTATAGAAGAAAGGGGGTGGGAGAAATCCAAAGAAGGTGGGAAGGTTCCAAGGCCAAAAGTTGGTTATGGACCCAATGTGACCTAATCCGATTTGGTGGAGTCGGTTAAATGGGGGATATAAACAAGTTTACCCACCAAGAGAGTACTCCCACGGTCGAAACCGTGCTCAAATCTATATCAAAAAAAGGGGGGAGTTAAGGTAGTTGATCAATGGATCAACGGACACGGTTTTCCACACAGGAAGGTGGAAGGTCCAGTTACAGCTTGTGTCCGTGTCTTGCACTAGGGAAACAAAAGGGAGGTTGCTGCACTGTTCCTATGGAAGGTGAGGGAAAGGTTAACTGGCATGACCAAAGATGTTAGAGTAACATCCTGGGGCATCCATTTTGTTGGATGTAATTGCCTCACACACCCCGAAGGATGTCATGCTTCATCATCGGCGGTTGCTCCTCGTCGGGGAGGCGGTGCAATCCCCGGCGGGCTCACCTCAAAGAGGGGCTCTTTGGCGGAGATCTTTTTCCAACTGCCTTATGGTGAGGTGGGGGTGTGTGGGCTGGGCTAGGTGTAATGGTGTGAGGGATATTAAAATGTAGCAAGGGGTACCGGAATTCAGTTTATTCTGGGGGTCCCCTGGCTGCAGTTAAAAAAGTGGGGTTAGCTCACTAGGTGTCAGCAGGTTAGGTCGGGTGACCCTAGATGAGACTAAAGGTGATGTTGGTCGACATGTTTCTCGCTGTGGGTCTAGTCACCCGCGATTCATCAGGACCTTAATAAAGTGCAAGGGGAAACATGCTAGTGTCATGTGTGTCAATCGTTACCTCTGTGGGTACTCCTATGCCTAGACATAGAAAAAAAAGAAAAAACGTTAAATGCTGATCTGCATGTCAACAGCTCAAGTCAATGCCAGGGTGTTTATACAGTGTTGCATGCTATTGGTGTTAAGGAGTAATGTACAACAACCAAAGCATGCCTTGCAAATTGTGTGTGCAAAGTGCGCAGTGAGGAGCACACACAACTGTAGAGTCCGTGAGGAGGTTTGTGGTAGAGTGCTGGCTAAAATCAAAGGTTTTAAGATAGATTCAGAGAGAGTTTAAAAATTGCAGCAGTTTAAGAGGACTGAACTCCTCCTATAGTGTAGAATTCGAGCAGGTGTATTTTTAGAGGCACCGTTTTTAACTACATGCACAACACTCACACACTGTGTCGCAAAGGGGTATATGTAGATTGAGCAGTCTCACATGCCCCACTTACCTAATGGTTAAGGATTAAATGCCACATGAGTGGTCGGCGGGACTGAACATCGGGGAAGAGCCCAGGGTTATGGCTGGAGATGGAATATAACATAGCGCCTGTAGTTGGATGGTTGCTAAAGCTAATGTTAAAATATCCCCAAGAAGAGTTGGGCTAAGAGGTCAAGGACCTCCACGCTGTCTCCCTTCATTCAATCCCTGTCAGGAAGACTCACCTCCATTCTCCCGTGTCCGCGCAGTCAGACCTACCCTTCTCCGCCGAGCTCGAGTAGATGTAGGAGCTCGGCGGCCGGGGAAATTTAAACCATGTTGACAGGTCGGCGTGTGACGGCGCGTCTCCGCCTCCTCTGTCAAGTCACGTGGTTTGGGCGCTTTCTGTGGCGGCCATCTTACAGCGGTGTGCTGGCGCGCTTAACGCTGATAAAAAACATAATTATAAGTGTCTGGACTTATATTTGTGTCATTTGGGGAAATCTGAAAGGGGGGGTGGGGGAAAGTTGTTTGGAGAATCACCCCATATTACCGATGGTTAATCGCCACTGGTATGCGTGTAGAGCTGTTCCTTCGGAAGTCACTCGCTCTTATGTATGATATACAGCTGCCATATTGCGATGGGTACAGAATTTGTTCAGGGCATACACTGACTACTATAGTTACCAGAACGTAGCGGTATGCTGTAGTTAGAGAAAATTTTTACAAAATGGGGTAACCCTGTGTCCCTCAGAACCTGGGTATGTGTGATTGACAAAAAAGTGGTTCTGTCGGGTAATGTACAATCTCTTAGGGTTAGGCTAAAGATAGCTCTAACACACAAACAAGCAAAACTCTCTGATATCCAAAGTTTTTATATATATTAAAAACAACAAAGACCAATGAAACAGTAAAATGGAATTACTTCATTCCACTACATTACTGACAAACATAAGTGCAGTGACTCTGGTGATTTCAGTGACAATTGTGAAACATGTGGTGACACTTATATACAAGAACGTTAAATCAATACACTTTGCAACAAAGGGAAGGGAGAGGGTAGGACGATATGTTATTTTATCGTTTAGTGGCCAGTTTCATCAAAGTAAAAGTTCCAAGGAAAGCAAGGAATTATTGTCCATATTCCTGGAATTATCTTGGCCAAAAGGAAGAGCGTCGACGTTTCGACCCAAGTAGCGCCCCAGTTGGTGGTCGCGGCGGGTCTTTATCAAGACAAAAGGGGGATGGGGAATGATCAAATATTAATGCGTTCCAGAGGGTAGCCCGTTGGTCAACCCTCAATATGCAAGAAACCACGTTGATGCCTCCGTGAAAGGGGAACAGCGATCCGAGTCTGAACGCCTGAACCGAGCTCTCTGAATGAAAGCGCTCGTAGTAAGGGGCTCGTCTCAGCGCGGTAACTATAGTCGTATCCAGGCAACGTTAACGTTGCCTGGATACGACTTTTTGTGACGCACCAGCGGCGTAAAAAATGCGGCTTGTTGCGCCAAATTTAATAAGTGACGCATCTAGGTAGATGCGTCACTTTTTAAACCCCTGCGCCACATTATACCTGCGTCAGGTATAATGTATGCAGAGGGGGCGTTCCCCCGCAAAAAGCCTCGTAATAGTGACGGAGTGAAATCTATGAGATTTCACTGCGTCACTTTTAGGATGCTGTTGCGTCAAAATCTTGCGCCTGCCTCACAGCAGGCGTAAGACTGACACAAGCCCTTTCACATGGGGCTTTCCCCATGTGAAAGGACGCATTGCTGGAGTTGCGTCACTTTTGTGACACACTCCAGCAATGTGTCACTTTTGCGCTTACAGATACGTCAGAAATACTGACGTATCTGTAAGTCCTTGCGACATGATGCGTCATACATTAAATATGACGCATCATTGGTGTCGCAAGGAGTGCGCAGTGAAAAGTGAAGCATCGCTGTTTTCACGCAGGGAGGCGTCACTTTTCATAAATGAGGCCCTAGCATTTTATCATTACTATGCCTAAAGGTAGAAAAATGTAATCAGATCAAATAAGTGATGTTGCCTGCTAAGCAAGAGAGTCTGTCTTCTTCAACGGGAATTTAGAGGGGTTATTTTCCCAAGAATTGTTTTTGAATGGTTTCCAATGTGCATTTGCAGGTCAATTTTCACTACAATTTCTTAAAAAGTTATATCTCTGTAAGGGCACTTATGAAATATTATGTTAAATGTCCCAGAACTTTCACAGTTCGGTTTGGGAAGGAGTTTGGAATTGGATTGCATTGTAACACAGTAATCGCTGCCTGAATGGAGCCTGTTTGTAAATGCTCCCTGTTATTGAGTAACAGAGCTATTCATTTTGTAAAAGGGTGATCAGTTAAGATGACTTCAAGAGGGAAAAGTGGTAATGGAACTCAAATATAATGTGACACAGTAATCACACTTCAGAAGTGTAATATCGGGTTACCCTAAAATGTGCTCCTTGACTGAGAGTCCACCTCCCCATCTTACATCTTCTGTAGCCTTCACACTCAAAAAGCTAATCTGTTCAGGGATAATGAAAAGTTGGCCACACTGGGAGATAGCAACTACTAATAAACATGCAAGGTACAGGTGTCCACTGAGAAAGACCATATAAAGCTAAATGCTAGACAAAACCCTTCTGCTTGAAGACCGATGAGCGAGAGATCAATACTGGTGCCATAAAGAACTGAAAACTGGCAGAAACAGGGCCGAAAGGACCAGCAGGAGGAATCCAAGGCTGAGACAAGGGAAGGAAAAAATCAGGGACAAAAATAGAGGTAACAAAGGTGTGAAGAACCCACCCAAAAATACTCCGACGGCATTGTGACACACTGTCACTAACTCCATGAGTGTAGGAAAGTGGCTCTATATATACTGGACCAACGTAAGGTACAGTGTGCATAGAGTCCCCAGTCCCCAGAGGTTTGGCAGAGGCTAAATTTAGATATCACCTCACTCTCTAAAGTAGTAGCTTGGTCGAGCAGTAAGGTAGTAGCAGAGGACAGTGTAAAGCATTTGTTGTACACACTTAGTCAGCAAATGGTCTCACACACTCAAGAACTGAACTCTAGGCCAATTGTTTTGTATCAAAAGATATAGTTGCTTTATTTTAGAACCAGCAAGGTATCAATATATTATTTCTCAGGATGAGTTACTTTAGTTAAATACTTTTCAAATAGGCAATAGACTTTTTGAATGCAATAAGAACAGTCTGTTGCAATAGGCAACACAATTTCAAACACAATGCAACATTGCACTCAATGGGAATTTCTAGTTGAATGCAATTAGTAACTTTGTAGATTACTTTTCTAACCACAGGACTGGATCCTGGATTCAGTCCCGGGACATGAGCTGTAAACAGTTAAGAAAAAGCGTTTTGGTCACAGTAGTGATTTTTAAGGAATCTTATTGTATTTTAAAAGTTGACCCTTACATTTTTCAGTCTAAATTACCAATGTTATCCTATGGAAGGAATATCAATTTGCAGGTAATCTGGCAGATGCATCAATGTAGCCTTTTGCTATTCCTAAATAGCGATTTTTAAGGAATCGCTATTTATGAATAGCAAAAGCCTATGCATGCAGGAATCGTTATTAAAATAGCGATTCCTAAACATTCCTTAATTGCTACTCGTAAATTGCTAGTCGCAATTAAGGAATGCTGTCCCAATTAAGGAATGCTGTCCAATACATTCCTATGGGCCTACAGGCCCATAGGAATGTATTGGAGATTGCATGAGCAATTTGCGAGTACCAGTAGGTACTCGCAAATTGCTCATACAATTTCAAGGGTGCAAGGGTGTCAAAATGACACCTTGTTGCACCCCTGAAATAGATCTATGCCCATATGTTGCACACACACATGCCCTAAGGGCATGTGTGCGCGCAACATGAAACTTTGAAAAATGCACAGAAGTGCTTTTTTCAAAGTTTTAGCAAATTACCATGAAGTCCAACTTCATGGTAATTTGCTCCCCCTATTAGCGAATTCGCTATTTTTTTTACTTTTATGCATTGCATTTAAGGAATCTCAATTTGGGATTCCTTAAATGCAATCGCAATTTAAGGAATCTCAATTTAGAGATTCCTTAAATTGCGATTTTTGCGTTTCGGATGATGCATCCCAAATGCAAAAATACCGGGAGCAAAGGGGCGGAATCTGAGAATCTGGCCATTTGCTCCCGTATTTACTTTGATGCATATGCCTGAAAGTATGTTCACGTTACTTTTATAATCCAGTACTGGACTCCTAGGTTCAGCACTGGGACCTCCATCTAAAACAGGTAAGTAATTACTTTTTGTTTTTGGGATGATTTTTAAAGAATATTTGTAGTTTGCAAAAATCGACAGAAGAAATTTCACAGAAAAGCTGTCAATGGTTTCCTACGGAAGAAAATACAGGTTACTGGTAAGTACAGTTAAAATTACGTTTCAGGGTTGGTGCTGGGTTAAAAGGTGCAGCACTAAGGTCCCTCCTGATAACAGGTGAGTAAATCGGAATTCGTTTTTTGGCTGATTTTAGGTGAATATTTTAATGTTCCAAAACTCCACACTTAGAAGAATTTCCAAGTGAAAACCAGTCAATGTTAGCCTATGGAAGGAAAGTGAGTTATCGTCTTTTAGGTAAGTACTCAACAGGCAGAGTTAAGGTTCTGGGGGTAGGGGCGTGGCCAAGCAACATGGCCGACAGGACGTGAGCTCCACCAGCTCCGTCCCGAGGACCCGTAAATCCTAAAGTTAAGATCCTACCTGGGCTGTTGAATCGACTGAAAAACGAACCAGAAGCCTCCCTGATTCGAATGAGACCCCCGCGCTGAAGGAGCGATTCGTGGAACCTCCACAAAGCGGCGACGGCGGCACTGTCGGCGACCAGAGCTCCAGGCTGATCTACGCGACGCTGTGGTCTGGGCCTGTGGTGAGGTGCCGAGGTGCGAGTGGCCTGCCCAGACGCGGCGACTCGCTGATCCTGGACCGGGCGCGTCCCTGACAGACCCCGGCGTGCTGCAGGCTGTGACCGGCGGACAGCTGGACGCGGTTGGCGGCTGACGTTAAAACTTGGATATTCGAGAAGTAATTCCCCACCTCCCCTCAAGCGCCTTGAGACCCTCTGGGTATGTAGCGTGCTATATAAATATATTGAATTGAATTGAATTGGCCCCCCGGGACCTTGGGGGGCTTGTGGAGCACGGGGGCGAACGAAGGTACTGTTGCCCTGCCCCTGTTGGAGGACAACCGAGCGGGGCGGACTCGGAGCTGTCGGGCGGCCGGCCCGGCCTACCCCATTCACCGCAATCTGCGGAGGCTGCGGACCTGCAATCCACCCGAGCCAGTGTCTTCATTGAATCTCCCGCTGGGAGCTGGAGGTGACTTGATAAACTTGAGGAGACCCAGGATACAGCGCCATAAGGGACACGACCACGCTAGCGCCCCTCCCCCACTCGCCCACCATCTTGCCTGAGTGCTGGGGCGCTTCCTTCTCTGCGCTGTGGGAGCACGCAGCATGGGAGATTCCTGGCCCAACTTGCACTGCGGTTGTGTGCTCCTCTGGGGGGACGTCCCTGGAGCCTTGGGAGTCGTGCTACTACCGATTGGAGGTGAGGGGCGAGACTTGAAGTGCTTTAGTTGACTTGCTGGCCGCCCATTTCCTTATTACCATTGCAAGTACCGGACTCTGTCCCCTACAAGCATACCTACACTGAAGGGGAGACAAGAGCTCGCTTCCTCAACACTGCTCCTATTAGTTGGTCAGCCTGCTTGGTTTGGACACTACCCACATTGTGCTTGCTTGAGGCTTCCTGGCGCGACTCCATCGTTCCTGTTGTTCCCAACCTTGGCCCACCCTTACAGCCCTTGTCTGGCCAGCGGGGCCTGAGGAGAACTCTTTGGAACATATTGGATAGGTACAGGATCTGCCTCTCCCAATGGCAACATGCAAAGATAGATCCTCAAAGTCCTCCCAACCTAACACCATAGTGCAATATACTACTCCACGTCTGCCCTCTCAGAGGATCACACGGCAGACTGGTCCGGAGGACGGGGGGGATGGACCGGCGGAGCCATCTAGAGCAGAGATCTCGAAGGCTATTCAGGGATCCCACTCTGCCCTGGAGAAGCAAAAAGAGACTGTCTCCATAGATGTTAATCTACTCCAAACGGATCTCCGCAAGGTGGCAGACAAGGTTTCAGAGGCAGAGGGCAATATCACCCAATTAACTTGAGATACGGTTTGGTTTACACTCTGTTGTCCTCCGAATTGGGGGGCCTCCTATTGGTACTCTGCTGGTCCAATACTGTTCCTAATTGGCACTAGGGGTTCTGGATACCTGGCTGAAGCAGAGGACTTGCACCCCAATGGACTGAGGTACGGGGTCCAATTTTTTCCCTGAGCAAAATGTCGCCAGTACTAATAACTGACCTTAGTAGACATGCCCGGGAACTGTCTTAGACCACTGGGTCTCTCAGGGAGCTGGGGGGTGGGTGGGTGGGATTTGGTTTGTTGTATGTGAGTGTGTGTTAAGTGAGTTGTATGGGGTGGCTGTGTACGTCCTGGCACTGGCATGGGAAGGGCGGGGTGGCGTTTCTCTTTGTTGCTATCCTCTTGCTCGTGGGTGGGGGTGAGGAAACTGTTTTTGAAGAAGTTCTGAGTTCTAGGGTTTTTGGGGGGTGGGCTAGGGTTAATGTAGAGGTTATTGCTGGCATTGTATGCATAATGAATTCGAAATATGTGTGGCTCATTGACAGGGCTACAGGGCTAGGGTTAATGTAGAGGTTATTGCTGGCATTGTATGCATAATGAATCTGAAATATGTGTGGCTCATTGACAGGGCTACTCCTTCCAGCCTAGCTGGAGTGGGGGCCTGGTGGTGACAGGTCATATTGTACATATACTATGGCCCGGATGGGCGCACTCAACGACCATGGGTTTTAAATTTTTAACTTGGAATGTTCGTGGTTTGGGTACTTGCACCAAGAGACACAGAGTCCTTTCCTTCCTTAAACGGCATGGGGTTTCAGTAGCCTGTTTGCAGGAGACCCATTTGGATGAAGACGGCACACAGCGGCTGTCTAAGAAATGGAGAGGTCAGATCTTCCACTCCTCCTTTTCCACATATGCCAGGGGAGTCCTCATTTGGGTGGCCCCAGGGATCCCTTGCGCTGTCCAGTATATCGAAGCAGACGTTGACGGCAGGTATCTACTAGTGCGGCTTAAATTAGATGACAAGGAATTACTACTCCTTAACTCCTATGCACCGAATATCGATGACCCGACCTTTTTTTCTCGAATTCAAGATCTTGTAGCTTCAGATCTGGATGCACCCTTCCTCTGGTTTGGGGACTTCTATTGCGTATTGCACCCTAAGTTGGACCGCCACCCCCCTCGGTCGGGCACAAAGCCCCGTATGACGGCGCGTCTTCCGGAAGTGATGCACAATTTGGGGGCACTAGATGTATGGCGAACTTGTCATCCCACCCAGAAACTCTACACGTGTTATACTCCGACACATGGCACCCATAGCAGATTGGACCGCGTGCTTGCGGCTAATCTCAACCCGTCTCTCACCTTGACGGTTACGCATCAGGCCCGATACCTGTCAGATCATGCCCCGGTGACGTGCATGGTGCAGTGGACTGATAGAGCTGCCCGTCCCCGCACCTGGCGAATGTCCACTGACATTCTTCAAGATCAGCTGGGTAAGGACCATGTGGCGACGGCTCTGTCGAACTACATAGATCTGAACTGGGGGGGCGATGGTCTATCCTACTCTACTAAATGGGAGGCTCTGAAGGCGGTGGTGCGTGGAGCCTGCATGGGCCTCACATACGGAGTCCGGAAACAGTTGTTGTCTGAACTGCGCGATGCGGAGGTTGTGCTTCAACGCACCCAGTCCTGACCAGATCCTGACGCGCTAGATCAGCGGACGGAGAAGGAGGCGCAGGTGTCAGTACATGACATCCTCACTCGACTTGACAAATTCACATTGGGCCAGTACAGGCAACATCTCCATCGCGAAGGCGACAAATCTGGTCGCTTATTAGCCTGGATCCTTCGCCGTGAATTTGTGCCTGAAAGGATAGTTGCCTTACGAAACTCGACTGCTGTTATGGTCCATTCAGAGTCAGATATCCTTGAGGTCCTCCATTCCCACCTGCAGACTGTGTACGAGGCTGACCCCTAGGTTACGGAGGACTCCTATCGTCCATATCTTCGAGACTTGGACCTCCAGACCCTGCCAGAGGTGGCGGTGAAGGAACTTGAGGCTAAGCTGACGCTGGGCAAGATCGGCGCGGCGCTGGCCGCCCTCCCACGAGCTAAGACCCCTGGCGGGGACGGTTTCCCATCCGAGTTTTATCACTCTTTCAGGAACGTTCTGGCTCCCCTCCAATTACAAGTTTACAATGAAGCTCTGGATGCTGGCACTCTTCCACCCACCATGAATCAAGGGGAATTCTGCATGATCTTGAAATCGGGCGGGGATAGTTGCGATCCAGCGGCATTCTGTCCTATTACCCTGATTAATACGGATGCAAAACTCCTTACTAAGCTGTTAGCCACTCGCCTAGCCCCACACATGACTCAATTGATCCACTCGGACCAATGCGGATTTATCCCGGAGCGTAACACGGCGATGAATCTGCACCGCCTAAATCATGTCCTTCATGAAGTACGAGGGAGAGAGGGTCCTCACGTGCTTGTATCAATTGACCTAGCTAAAGCCTTTGATACAGTGCATTGGGGGTATCTGATGGAGGTGCTCCAGAGGACGGGTTTCGGACCTGGATTTTGCAATTGGATCCGTGTGCTCTACGGAGCGCCCCGTGCCAGGGTTCGGCTGGGATCGGCCCGGTCGGAGGAATGATAATTGGAGAGAGGCACCCGTCAGGGTTGCCCTCTCTCCCCTCTTCTGTTCGCTCTATCGATCGAACCCCTTGCAGTCTCTGCCCGCAATGAGCTACAGCAATGGGGAATCACGGTAGGTGACACTGTCAATGTGATCTCACTCTATGCTGATGACGCACTATTCTATCTAACTTCCCCCTCCGAGGCCCTTCCCGTTTTGATGCGGACCCTGGACCGCTTTGGTGCGCCTCTGGGCTGCGAATTAACCTCAGTAAATCCCTGGTTTTCCCATTGGCAGGTTGTACTCCGTACCCAGGCGTGGACATACCATATCTGGGTCTACGTTGTGAGCAGGAAGCGTTCCGCTCCCCTGGCATACAAGTGGCCACAACTGACGAGGCCCTGCTGACTTATAACATCGACAGAGTACTCCAAGCTCTCCACAAATCTGTCACCTTTTGGAACATACTCCCTCTCTCCCTTATGGGGCGCTTCCCAGGATTTTGTACGTTTTGCAGAATACCCTATGTCCATTGCCCCCCCGAGTGTTTCGCACACTCGACTTACTCCTTACCTCACTACTCTGGGCGGGCGGGCGCAGTAGAGTCGCTCTGCGCACAGTGACCCGGTGTTGGGAAGAGAGAGGCCTTGAGGCCCCGAGATTTGACTTATATTATTATGCGGCGCAACTTCTCCCAGCCGCGAAGTGGTTCGCAGACGAAGAGAAATGGGAGCTGGCACTACCAGCAGGAACAGTAAACGAAAGGACTCTGAGGGAGGCCTTGATGCAAGGATGTGGCGCTGATAAAACTTTGCCATATGTGGTGCGTCACACAGCAGGAATCTGGCAGCGATTCGTCGAGAAGGTATTAACAAGGGCCCCGTTTCATAGGGAGCTCCCGGTGTGGATCTTGGCCCCGGTACTCCGGTTGGAGGAGAACATGTCCTACCAAGAGTGGCACTGTGGCGGATGTGAGACCCTGGCGGACCTCTAGCCGGATGACTCTTTTGTGTCCTTTGAACATGCTATAGAGTTTTTTGGGTTAAGTACGGGGCAATACCTCCACTATAGAAGCCTCCAGTACATAGCCAGAACAACGTGGCCCCAGTTCCCGGAAGTGTCTCCGCTCACCTATACTCTTGACATTATTCTATCCTGCGGTAGAGGCAGACGGCTAATTTCCCTGCTCTGCTCGGCCATGCGTCGGGACTCGACCCCCCCCGATCGCGCCGTCTTGGGCGGCCTGGGAGGCAGATTTGGGGGTGGAGCTGGGACCGGAACAGCATAAACGAATCGGGCTCTTGACCCGTAAGGTCTCCTGCAATGCCCGTTTCAAACGTATACACTTCAACTTTGTCCACCGTACCTATATGACCCCGGTCTCCCTGAATCGCATATCTGCAGATAGACGACACAATTGTCCTAGGTGTGGGGCGCAGAAAGCGGGTTTTCTCCATTTAGCGTGGGAATGTCCTCTGGTTAATACCTTCTGGAGGGAAGTAGTGGACTATATTGGTCGTGCCACAAAACTCAGATTTGTGCTAGACCCGCTCCATTGTCTCCTAGCTCTAGTGCCCAAGCCTAGAAAGAAGAAGCTGTCTTATAAATTCGTACAACTACTGCTAGTCTTGGCAAGGAGGCGCGTGGCTATCACCTGGATGGGTCAAAGGGCTCCCAAGATCTCCCTCTGGCTGAGAGATGCCAGAGAATGGGCCCTAGCTAAAGAGACGCAAATGCAGCGCACTCGCAGGGATGGGAAACTGCAAGATGATCTGCTTGCTTGGAGGATGTTGTGCATAGAGGGGTTGACAGATGATGATTCAGATGCCACCAGTTCTGAATTATTTACCCCGGATGAATCTGAGTCCGAGTGTGCTGGGGGGGAGCCGAATTGAAGGGTTTGAGTACGGTGTAGTACCCCACCAAATGCACGCTAATATTCCTTGGTACATATAAATGTAATTTGCTGTGATCCCTACAGGTCTTTACTGCATAATAATGACTGTGCCTTTGCTGGGCCTCACATAGATAGCCTGATTCTTTAAATACTTTACTAATGATGCCATGCTCGGGAGTTTGTTTCTTGTTTAATGTTAAACTGAATAAAAAAGAATAACGAAAAATTAGCGAATACAAAGATAGTTCCATATTCCTTTCTACATGCGTTGATTCTACGCCGCCCAGCCTCCAGGATGTGGGCCTATATGGCTGTGTATTGTCCTGGAAATTGCATGTTAATAATCTTGCATATGAGTGGTTTGGATGACCATTTTAACCTGTGCCTACTTATGCTTTCGCAATAAAAATATTTGTTTAAAAAAAGGTTCTGGGGTAGATTCAGGGGTCTCCCAGGGTCAGGTAGGTACAGTTGGAACACCCTCAGCGGCACAGGGGCAACCGGGTGCCGAGGTAGTTAGGCCCAATGTTATCCAATGAAAGGCCGGGGATCCTACGGTTGGTGGCTGCTGGCTAGCAGGCCAAGCGGCTGTGGGAGCTGGGATCCTGGTCACCTGCTCAGGGCAAATGGGGAAGTAGGATAGGGCACAGGTTGCACTGCCAGGGGCACTCGGGCGGCTGGGTGTAAGGTGCTTTTGAGCCATCGGGCGCTCAATGTTATTCAATAGAGATCTTGAAAAGGGAACAAAGGCTGCAGGCCCGGGTACGGTGGATCTTCTGGAGCACAAACACTTTGAGGGGTAAGTTGGGATCTTGGAGGGTAGGTAGGCACCCTGGAGTTGGGCACAGGAGGCCGGGGGGTGCCGGGTGCAGGGGTGTCTTTGGATGTCGGGAAATCTTACCCTCTGCTGGTCGCGGTAGGAGGCGTCCCTGGTTCTGAGTGTGCAGGCGTTGTCTGGGTCTTCGAGGAGGGTCCTTGGGCGCTGGATTCCAGGTCAGAATCGATAGGGGAACGTCCTCAGGGTCTTTTTTCACTTGGGCACTATCCTGCTCCTCTCCTGTGGGAGGGGGGCAGGAGCCTATCTCTAATTGGGTAGGGCTCCCCATCTTCAAGATGGCCGGAGCCCGGAGTTGTGCTTCACCTCACCTCTCCCAATCGAGGGGTGGAGTTGGCATAGGCTGGCACACCCCCTTTCCTAGCGTAGGTTTTCCTGCCAGAGTGGGGGTCAGAACTGGTGGGGGCCAGTTGCTGAGTACAGCAAGTGGTCTGGAGAAGCTCACAAAGGTAGTATGCCTTTGAAGCTTTGCACTGCCCGTCCTGGGTAGGAGGTTTATCACCTCGCCCAGGATGTGCATTGTTGCAGGCCCAGGAGAGGGGGGGCTCTCTACCCAGGGGTCCAGCAACATGTCTGCTGTGTGGCAGCCTAGGCAGCCTCTCAGACGAGACATGGATTGCAGGTTAGGTTTCAGAGGGCATCTCTAAGATGCCCTCTGTAGTGCATTTTACATTAAATCCCACACTGGCATCAGTGTGGGTTTAATGTGCTGAGAAGTTTGATATCAAACTTGTCAGTCTTCAGTGTAGCCAATATGGTGCCGTGGAGTTCGTAATGACCACCTCCCAGCACCATATACTCTAAATGGCATCACTGCACTTACAGTGTCCAGGAATGGCCCTGGGTACTGTAGGGGACAGGGGTCATGCACCCGTTCCCACACCACTGGCATAGGGCACCCAGCTAGAGGGGTGACTGATGTAAGCCAGGGCAGTGGGTGTGTGGACATGGCACACAGTGTTGTGGGCCATGTTGAGACTTTGTTTAGTTCTGCAGCAGGCCACTCAGTCTGCAAAGGCAGGGTGTGGGGGTCAGGGTGCAGGGCCCCTAAGGATGGCACAATAAGTGCTGCTGCCATTAGGGGTCTTCTCTGGTCACAATGCCCTGGGTACCTAGGGTACCATTTACCAGGGGCTGACATGTGGCCAGAGATGCCAATTGGGTTTCAGCTGCAATACAGTTTTAGGGAAGGAACATAGGCCCTGGGCACCTGATTGGCAGGAGCCCAGGGCACACTGAGTCAAAGCACATCAGCAATTCAGCAAAAAGTGAGGGCATACTAATGCAAGAAAGATGGCACTTTCTCACAATGAGGCCTTGCATAGTGGGGAAACTGAAAATAGTAAGGGCATACATTGAAAATGACCTACAGGAAGGGCAAAGTCCATCTTGACTGTGACCGGTGCCGTAAAACCATCCATCTTAAATAGGCATGTTCGATAACACATGGAAAGAGTTTGGAGAGACTTGATTAGCGCGGCTGCAGAGCACAAAGGAACTGGGGGAAAGTGCCTGGCCACCTTGGTGGCACAAAAGAGCTGTAATAAAGCCAGCTTTTCTCTGAAAGCCACCAAATTCTCCTGTACCTCAGCTACTGTGCAAGAGGCAGAAAGCGGTGCTCAGGAGGGAACAACCCAGTGTGAATACTTCACGGCCTGACACAGGGTGGTTTTGTATTGCCTTTTAGCAAATCCATCCAAAGCGGCATGTTGGGGCATTCGAAGGCGAATAGGTGCTCATCTGTCAGTTTACGAGATTATGGTTGTTTACAAAGTTTTAAAAGGCAGAATGATGATTGTGCATCAGACTATGAATGTTTTCCCTCATTTAGGACACCATTTTTCTGCACACATTTTGTCAGATTTTATGCTGAAATGTGAGCAGGGAAAAGTATATTGTTCTGACATATCTCGTCATTTTGATTCAACAAGTAATTATCTTACCATTTGAGTCAGGATTTCAAATGTACTCAATATAATAACGGAATCCATAAATGTACAGTCAATGAAAGTGTCCATTTCTAGAAATTTCTTTTTATTTTATTTAAAACAAATTCTTTTAAAAAAATGAGGTCCACAGCCAGACTCTAAAGTTTGCCGTTAGAAAGAAGGCCTGTTAAATAAGGTACTGTCTGAAAGAAAAATTAATCTGAAAACTAGCACATATTAGTTCTGATATATGGGTTACAGAACAATCCTTACATGGGGATATATTAAATATTTGATTCTGACGAACAATATGATTCAACGTTACTTGGCTCTTCACATTTGTATCAAATACATCAGGTCAATATGAATTTGGAAGTGAATAAGTTCCCTGCATTGCACTTTCTAACTGACAGTTAAAACTTCAATTCATTTTAAAATGTCGATAACTCTCTAAACGACTTTTTAAATCACAAATAGTTTGTCTACTTGTAACTCATGGTTAGAAATGGTTATACAACCGGGTAGATAATAGACATTCTGAAAGGATTGATAATGTGTACCTTCTGCTACTCCCCGCATTTTTGTGAATCAACACCCGAGTGGAGATGGGAGATTCAGGGCGTGTGCTTGTGCGTGGGACCAGTTTCTAAATGTCCCAAGCGAGTTCTTCTTCACAAGTGCTTACAAAATCACTTGAAAACAAAAATGTCAATTACAGACTGCATGGCTGGGGTTTCCATGGATATCATCACCTTCAGAGTGCCAAAGCATAATTCCAAAGACAACAAACCTAAGGCATGATAATTCCCCCATAGAGTATCACCTGCTCTGTCTTATTGCTCTAATAACCGGGTTCTTGCAGCTTGGCACAGCACTTTAATCGTTCAATATTTGTGTGTATCATCAGAAGTCGTGAGGGGGTAGATGGCTTTGAAGTGTGCCTACAATTGAATATTATAAAGATGATGTTTTTTATATAGGGGACTTTGCCTTTTCTGGAAATTAGTTAATCTGTACGAATGTGTTCAACTCAGTGCAGCAAATTGGCCAAACAATGTAATTAACAAGAATTAGCAAAGCCAATGGACCAAGCCTTGTCAAGGTGGTGTAATGGTTTCATTTCTGATATTTCTTTTTGAAACCATATGCCATAGAAATAAAAAGAAGAAAAAAGAAAACATGCCTCCTAAATCTAGCAGCAAAATGCTTTCAGCAAAAACATTCAGATAAAAAACATAAATTAAGCATGTCATATGAGAAAGGCAGAAAGGTGTACATTAAAAAAAAAGTGTTTCATTAATTTATTTAAACATAACAAGGTAAAGACAGTTATACATCATACATTGCACAAGTGCAATGTCCCCATGCTTAATAATATCACGAAACGCAAGTACAGGGCGTATAACATTACGTGGTGGCATGTCAAATGCAACAATAACACTTACATGAGAGCAGGAAGGTGTACTTAAAACAGGAGCAGAAACCCTTTTTAGATTTACTGAACATTGTAGGAACGTGTGATGCTTACCAGCAAGGAGAAGTGATACTTGTGGCGTCCACTTGTAATTTGAATGCGTGGTTTACACAAAATAAGACTATTTGTTTTTTAACAATAGCATAAAATATGGAAAGAAAGCAAGTATCAGAGTGCGTCTGTTCATTCTAGTGGTTATGGCGTGCACTACTGCTGTCTTGGCTGAGACCCGCTTTAACACATTTGATCGTCATGTCGTCATCAGTGGGGCTCTGTGTGATTTCAACTCTCTTGCGATCTTGCAATTTGCAAACTACAGTGGCAGGTCTGCAACTTTGCCCTAGTTTCTTTTCGATCAAGAGCGTGACAAGAGTTCCAGTAGACAGCCTCAGGAGAGCTACGTAACAGGTTACACAATCCTTTATTGATATGCAGCATAACTCCTTCCCAAAACGTTCCTTTGACAAAGATAGTTTTTGAAATACCTAGACCATGCTGCGCCAATCCAACTCTTGCAGACGGGTAATACTACAAAACAGTCTTAGTAGAATTTATATGAATGCTATTTCTTACATTTAGAGTAGAAGTCTTGCTACTTCTAGTCAAAAAAAGCAAAATAACACGTGAAAATTGTTATGGCAAAAACTGTTATTTATTTTGTCCTAATTGTACTATTTTGTCTTAAGTGCTGTTGAGTTGAGTTTTGTTACATTTGTATGAGCACAAATGAAGAACAACACAGCTAAGACTGGAAACAGTAAAATTCCCCCAATGCAGGGGCTTAAAACTGGCCTTCCAAGGGGTGCCCAAACGTTCCAGGCAGACCCCATTCAGTCCATGAGTATCTGATCAATTTGGGAACCAACCCTTCGAGAATTCACAAAATATACTAATGATAGGCCCCTTTGAATTCCTGTTTATTATTAGCAGAAACTAGAGCTCAGTGCCTATGTGTTCACACTGGAACATCTAGTGGATGCTACACCCAAGGGCAGCTCCTCTGTAATTGTGGATGAGAGACGCCCAACTCATCAGAGTCAGTCACAGAAAAATTGAATGATAATGCGAGGCATGCAGCAGTAGTGTATGCTGTGTAAGCCTCGCCCACTCTCCGCCCATACTTTTCATTGGCTGGTTTCATTGTCCTTGGTAAATGCTGGCTTCTGATTCATTATGAGGCTTGTTATCCCTCCTTGTTACCACCATGTCTCCATTTGTTACTGCCCATGAGGACTCAATCTTTTACTGAGTCCTAACTCAGGAGCATTCATTACCAGTTCCGAGAACTATTTACTTCATTAAGGGACACAGCATGCACATGGTGCCAGCTTCGGTAATGGCGTCCGCTTCCTAAACTATTTTCTGAAAACATTAATATGGAGCGGTGCCCGCCTCAGGGACACCACGCTCAGTTCATTATTTTAAAAAAAATGTAATGCAGAGTGCAGCACCCGCTTCAAGGACACTATGCTCAGTTTATTTTATTCGTTTTTTAAAATGTAATACAGAGTGCGGCGCCTGCTTCTGGGACACCGCGCTCGATTTAATTAATTTTATTATTTTAAAAAATGTAATACCGAGCGCGGTGCTCGCTTCAGGGACACCACACTCGGGTAATTAATTTTTTTTAAACTTTTGTCAGGAGCACGGCATCCGCTTCAGGGACACATCGCTCTTTCTTTTTTTTTTAGGTCTCGCCTATCCCAATCCGCAAGGAATGGATAGGGGAAAATTATAGTGGGCAAAATAAGTTCTCAAACCATCGGCGGATTTCCAACAGTTCACGTGAGCACCATCACGCGCTTTTCCCCCACATTGGCTTTCATGCTGGTTCTTCCAATTACCCTACCCCTCCCAGAAAGCAAGCCAAGAACATCAAAGCGACCGGCCCCTTTGAGTCCATTTGCCACCCACCATCCACTTCATGCGCTCCTCGGGTCATAAACAGCCAAGCCCCTCCTCCCAGCGCTGCCTTTCCTCTGCCTGCTACTTTTAACTTGTTTTCTTGGCATACATTAAAGCGTTCCTGCTTTGAATCATTTTATTTCCTTTCTAGAAAACTGCTCAGTTCCTCTTCCTTTCGTTCTGCAGTTTTAATGTTCCTGTCACACAATTTGTTATTCCAAAATACACTTCAAAGGTCAGCGTTCTATTACTTTCCGGGATGTTGTGGAAAAATCACTACTGCCGGTCTTAGTGAACAGCAAAAACTGAGTCATGACCGAAGGCTGACACATTTACTCTAACACTGTCTGACATGCCGCCCACCAACCTCCCCATTAGATGCGGTACGTTAATTTAACAAAAAAAGTTTGAAAATATACTGTCTTGCCTGCTTCCTCTTTTCTCGCAGCTGTGTTGACCACCAAATGCCGGTAAACAAAGATTATACAGATGCTGGTGCAAATAAGACATACAGATCTTACTAATGCCTGCAAAAATTAACCCATCGACGCAGTCGAATTCACCTACAAATATCTGTGCGTGTTTGCACCAACGTCTGTGCAATTTGTGATATAGTTCCCCGAGGTTTCCGACACGATAAAGACCATCAATAAAGAGATTCACTGACGATTTGTGATTTACCGTGTGTTGCATTGCTACACAGAATGGAGCCATATGTTTGGAACTGAGTAGACTGGGGTAGCTGCACATTTGCAAAACGTGGAGCAAAGGTATTTAGCTTTATTTCTGCCTATTATATAATAAGGAATCAAGCAAAAATATGTTTCTCCATGAGGAAAATAAGTTTATTCCATGTATTGTACGTAAGTAGTAAAACAGTGCAAAACTATGTTACTTCTACATTTTAAACAACGATTCTTTACGGATAGGAATATTCTTTAATAATTCTCAGCTGCTGTAAAAATAATATTGCATGCAACAAACGCCAAACTTTTTTAATGCAACCTGAAAAAATATGCAAAATTGTTTTTTTTTTGCACCGGTGCAAATGTTAAGCACCATTGTCCACATTCCTAAAGCCCTTTAAAGGAAAAGACTAAGAATCTTGAACAAATACATAACCAAATGTTTGAGGTCATTTGAATAGGCTTATGCAAAATTATCTTTTACCAGCGAACCTTCATGAGATGGAGTTGTCTATCTTTGCACCTGCTTGCTTTTCTTATTGTTATAACAACGGTTGACAATTTACAGCACTGTACACGGCGGTAGCCAAACAAGTGCCATTAGTCTCACTTTAAACCATGGCACCTATGTTCTTGTAGAAACTCTGAAACTAAATAGATGTAACCGAAAGGCCCTAGACGGAATTGAATTCCAGCAATGCAAATGAGACATACAAATAGATACTAGCTGTTCTGCGGGGACACGCACACGCGCTCTCTTGTACATACCGATGTGCGCACGCACGCCGGCGCTCGTGTGTATCCACCTACATGCGCAGACACTGAGTCTTTGTAGCCACCAACGTGCACGGAAGGCATTCAAGGCTGGCGAGCACATATGTGCGCGAGCACGCATTTTTGTTGATTGTAGCTTGGTGCCGACGCATGGGTACAAGGACAGCAAAGCCCGACAGCCACAAAGCAGTGGCTGTTCCTACGATGTGTCACCGCACGCCCCCTCCAAACGGAAGTCAGGTCCATGTTCTTCCAAAAGTGTCTCAAGGACCATAAATGAGCCTCCAATACAAGTGTGCCCCCCAGTTGTCAAGCATCATTTTCAAAGAGGTCATTCTCTTTTGTGGCAGAAAGGGCTTGATTAATAGCAAGCAGCATCACATGCAGGTGAGCAGCATGACTCATCGTCCTTCAGACCTCTCATGATGCATGTTTTACAGTAAAGAGCAATAAGAACATTGAAAAGGTTGCACGTGTTAAATTTACAGTAAACAGGCGAGAATTGCAGGTTATAATATGATGGTGCCAGGGCCGGTTCTAGGATTTGCGGGACCCTGGACCAAAAGGAAATGTGCAAGGCCCCTTTAATTTAGAGGGTGCCTATTCCTGTTCCATGCACTTCCCCCTCTTCTTTAGTGTTGACCTTTGTTCCCTTAATGGCTTTCATATCCTGCTGTGATTAATTAGCATATCACAGATGCTGCAGACAAATAGATTGTTCTTTCTCAGTTGTTCTTGTTTACTGTTAATCTGTGTGGCCTGGTTTCGTTTCGCAAGTGTCTGCAGTGCTACAGAAAGTCACACTACAGCAGACTTTCAGGCAGTCTCTTGTGTGTTTTTTTCTCCACAAAACACACGTTTTTCTGGGCTGGTTAGATCCGCTTTTCAGGGCTTAATTTAAGATTTTAAAAAGCATGCAGCGACTGCATGTGTTTGTACATATCTGCATTTTTTTTTACCGCCACATGACAGCAGATCGCAATACACACACCAAAGGCACTAACTCGCAAGCAGTTAAGTAAAACAAAAGATTTTCCCACTGGGAGATATTATAACCTGTTACTAGATCAGGATCCAAACTCACAACCAAAAATCACACCATTCATTTTGTGGAACTAAAACACTTACCAAGAAGGAACATGTACAAACAAGTTATAAGAAAGATACAATTTATTAAAAATATAGCAGCTACAAAATTTATCGACAAATGTATCAATTAAAAACATATATAGTACAAAAATACCCCAAAAATATACACAATATAAAAACACAGTCAGAGCCACCTAACGTGGACGTGGAGAAATTTTTGAAAGACACTGCTATCTGTCTTTATCATTTCATTTCGGACATCTGGTTTGTCAACAATGGAAGAAATACAGCGGTGATCGGTCAGACGCCCGCGAAGAGCAGACCCGGGGATACAGGTCGTGTGCGTTCAACAGCCACGTGTAAAAGTACCCGACTGCCAAACAGATCCCCCCCTTACGGAGACGAAGCACGTTTGTTAGCCTCGAGTAAAAACTACCAGGCTGTAAAACAGAACACCACCGACAGAGACAAGACCGGTTCTTTAGTATAAAACAATTTAAAACGGAGGGGAACCATCAAGTCAAGAACGCCGGTTGGCACAGACGAAAAGAGGTTTGGGCCGGTTCTGTCTTTGGATTATTCTCCAAACAGAGAAGCTGCTAAATAAAAGCATTTGAAAAACAAACCTAAGATTGGAGCACAAAAGCTTGATGACTTCACAAGCGACATGGAACTACACTTTGGGTAGCTGTCCAAGAGCAACAGAACCACTCTGGATTACTCTTTCACGTTGTGGAGAATAAAAATATAAATTGGTCCTGAGGAAGGAAGCTGTTATCAAGTTGAAGCTTCCGAAACGCGTCGACGCTATAACCTAAATTCATATTCGGCGTTGCCAACAACCATTCTGGTTCAAAGGAACAACATTCCTTCCATTGTTGACAAACCAGATGTCCGAAATGAAATGATAAAGACAGATAGCAGTGTCTTTCAAAAATTTCTCCACGTCCACGTTAGGTGGCTCTGACTGTGTTTTTATATTGTGTATATCTTTGGGGTATTTTTGTACTATATATGTTTTTAATTGATACATTTGTCGATAAATTTTGTAGCTGCTATATTTTTAATAAATTGTATCTTTCTTATAACTTGTTTGTACATGTTCCTTCTTGGTAAGTGTTTTAGTTCCACAAAATGAATGGTGTGATTTTTGGTTGTGAGTTTGGATCCTGATCTAGTAACAGGTTATAATATCTCCCAGTGGGAAAATCTTTTGTTTTACTTAACAGTATATTGGCGCTCCATTTCCCTCTGGGTAACTAAGAGCCCCTCTCTTCTTGTTTACACTAACTCGCAAGCACCAAGGGCACTAAAGGCACTGACTCGAATGCACCAAGGGCACTAAATGCACACACACTAAAGGCACTGACTCCCGCGCATCAAGGGCACAAAATGCACACAAACTAAAGGCACTGACTCACACGCACCAACGGCACTAAATGCACACACACTAAAGGCACTGACTCGCACCCACCAAGGGCACTAAATGCACACACACACTAAAGGCACTGATTGCACACACAAACACCAAAGGTAATGAGTCGAACTCACCAAAAGCACTGATTGGGGCAAGTAAAAAGTGTTGGGAGTGTTTTTTAGCCTTTTAGCAAACACACGGACACTTAGCAGTTGTTTCGAAATGTAAACTAATTTACATGAAAGTTAAACTGATCTGATTAACAGGCATGATTCTGTGTTGGAAAAAAGCATTTTACGTCTGTTTTGCCTGCCTGCTCTGTTATTCTTTCATAAGGAGCACAGCCCGTATGTGCGCTCTATTTCAATACAGCTCAGTGCACCACTGCACTTTCCTCTCTTAACATCTAATTACACATCACTGCGAACCTACCTTTAGATGTATAACTCTCAATCAGCTCTCTGCCCCTAGCATCTTCTCAAATCTCACTCTTACTCTCACTCTTACTCAGCATCTCCCTCAATCTCTTTCCCTCACTCTCTTTTCCTCCCTCTCCTGTCTCCCCTCTGCCCTCCCTACCCCCTCTCCCCCTCTCTCTCCTCTCTCACCCTCACCTCCTCAACCCCCACACATCCTCACTCACCCTCACACCCTCACACACCCTCACACCGTCACCCTCACCCCATCACCTTCACACCCCCTCACACCCCCTCACCCTCACACACTCTCACTCACCCTCACACCCTCACACACCGTCACTCACCCTCACAACCTCACACCCCTCACCCTCACAACCCTCTCACCCTCACTCACCCTCAACCCCTCATACCCCCACACACCTTCAACCTCATAGACCACATCACTCAGGGACACCACCACATCACTCAGGGACACAACCACATCACTTAGGGACACACCACATCACTCAGGGGCACCAGAGGGACACTGCCACATCACTCAGGGACACCACCACATCACTCAGGGACACCACCACATCACTCAGGAACACCACCACATCACTCAGGGACCCCACCACATCACTCAGGGGCACCACCACATCACTCAGGGGCACCACCACATCACTCAAGGACACCACCAGATCACCCGGGGACACCACCACATCACTCGGGGACACCACCACATCACTCGGGGACACTACCACATCACTCAAGGGCACCACCACATCACTCAGGGGCACCACCATATCACTCGGGGAAACCACCACATCACTCAGGGACACCACCACATCACTCGGGAACACCCCCAGATCACTCGCGGACACCACCACATCACTCGGGGACACCACCACATCACTTGGGGACACCACCACATTACTCGGGGACACCACTGTAGGAGAGTAGGGTCTGCAATCCTATGATCACCCAGATTTTTTGCTTTTGTTTCACTGGTTTACGACTTTCTCTGGCTGTGGGCCTGCTAATCAGACCCACAGCCTGGCTGTTCTCTTTCTAAATTACGATATGTACCCTAGTTGCATTTACCAATTGGTACTGGGCCACCTTATCAGACCCCGTAACGCAGGGCATAGGTGTACCCAGGGCCGCCAGGGGCTGAAGCATGTATTATGCCACCCCTGGCTGGCCTCCTAAATTTGACACAACTGGCTGCACGACAGCTGGGGCGAAGACGTGTAACCACCCTTCGCTTTAGGTATAGTAGCTCTATATCTAACCATACAATGGACACCCGAGTTCCTATCAGTCACTCCTATGGCAGGCCTTAACAATCCTGAAGGCAGAGTGCGTGGGCTCGTGTGAGCTAGGTTCAGGCCCGAGCCGAGCCCGGTTGCAGCTTGCGGAATCAAGACCCAATAGCTGTTCCATGATAACGCGTACCATATCGGTAACTCCGGTGTCGCGTTATCAAGGCATGTCGAGTAAGGTGTCATACGAATCGGGGTGCTGCCCTCTCACCAACTCTGGCGATGAGGTTAGCATCCCACCCTTCTAGAGGGACACGACATGTACGTAACTGTGAACCCCGGTTAAAGTTAACTGAAGCCTCAGCTCCACAAAATGGATGCTGCCACCACAGACACAAGTCTGACCTCCTGCTGCTGGGAGTCCTTCCAGCGAGGAGCACTTGGACAAAGGGTTTCCTGTCGAGGGCGCTGTTCGCACCGTCCCAGACAGGGTTTGTGTATTCTGGGTAGGTAGGGCTTTGGCGAGAAGGTGACTGCGGAGTGGCACCCCGGTGCTCACTACGCATCTGCCGGTTAGAACCAGTTCCAGGGGCGACAGCCCTGGCCTGGGGAAAGCCCGGCAGGGGAGAGGGGCGTAACTACCCCCCTTCCTGGTCCCACCCTTAGGGCAGGACCTAGTCATGTACCCACCCCTTTCTTTAGGAAAAAGACCGGAGCGGGGACCCTTCCAAATTAGATCATCTTTGAATCAAGAACTACTTTCTACGAAAGGACACTCAAGACTCTTCTCAAGATTTCTCCCTTGTGACTAAGGAGTAGTCACCCTGCATCAGCGGGCACCAACTAAGAACTCTGCGGTTTGCTGCAAGTCCTTCCTCAAGGATCCGACGGCCCAGCTCGACGAGAACCGGCTTCCCTGGCACCTCTGACCTCTACCCACGTCATCAGCTCAGCTGTGATCTGTGGGTGCGACAAGACCTCGAGGGACCGGCCATCATCAGAACCGGCACGCTCTTAAAAACCAGCACGACCATCGAGGTAACTCTCTGGTGAGTGCTCTGGGGTCCGAGAAGCCCCGACCCTGAGCCGCTCTAGCACCGAAGTGCAGTCTCCCAGCATCTCCACGATCTGCGTGGGGCCCTTCTGCTCGCTGCTCAGCACGTTGTCTGGTCACTCGCCGCTGGCTTGTGCCCTTCTGTGACGACATCCGAGAATCATCACTGCTGGTCTGGTTGCTCCAGACTGGCCCTTGCTTCCATCTTTGCGAGAAGCACCCCGGACCCTCCTGGTCCACTCAAGACGCCATCTTAGGCCCACCACGTGGCCCTGAGATCTGCCAAGGCTTGTTGCCCCATCCTGGGCCCAGCGACGCCGACAGCATCATCCTTCGTGGGACAGCTCGCACCTCCACCGTGGTCGCCGACAACGCCTCCTGGTCCGTGAGACTGCAGAGCCTAGCGTCGCCCACTCACCTAGTCGAGGTGACGGCCAACCGGTGCCTTCCTGGTACCCTCTGACTACTGGCTAGTAGTACGAACTTGGTCCCCTCTGCTTTCAGGTTTCATCAATCTCCGATCCAGGCTTGGATCTCTACGAACTATTCAGCACTGGTCGCCGGCCAGCAACTCCTTTCTTCCGGCTCCTGGCTCGTCAGCGAAGACCCCGACGCCTGTAAGACTTGTGCAGCCGCAGCCCTCGTGGCTAGGTAACTCGGCATTTCGGTGCCTGCATAGCCTCCTTACTCTAGGGTCCCGAGTCCCTCGCTTCCGACTTGCCTTATCGGGTCCGCCCGAGACCTTAACCTTTCCGTGTCCTCGGACACTTGTGTTAATTGTGCACTTGAAGTATTTGCTAAAGAGATTTGGTTTGTGCTTAGTACCCTGTCCTCATAAAGAGTACAGGGCTGTTGTGATTCTTAATAAATATCCTGTTTATTTTCATAACACTTGTGTGGTGTCCTTTCACTGGGTGTTCAAGGGGTACATGTGTGGTAAACAGCTGGCTTAACACGCCCTCTCGAGTCTTTAGCCTTAGACTGCTCGTATCCACGCTACTAGGATAGCTGGTCTATAGGTTGACTTACAACCAAACACCATAAGGGTCGTTGGAACGATACCTAGCGGTCGCTAGAATAGCGAACGTTGCATATCGGGCCAACTTCTCACATTGGTGGCAGCGGTGGGATTTGAGCTTGCTGTTGTTTTACCACACGTATCCTAAGAATATCTTGTTGAAAGATCGCACAAGTACTGTTAGTACATATAACTAAAGCTTAGAATACTCTGAGTTCTACTGAACCAGCTGTTGTAGCTCCTCAAGGCTTAGCACACCTTGGCTACAACTCTTAGCAAGGGTACAGTAGGTAAACACGTAGTGTAGGTAGGTGCATCACTTACACCACACTTGAAACAGTATGTCGGACAAAGGAGGAAACTCTGGGTCTCCCCTTGTGTCAGTTGACCCTCCACAGGTCATCCCTTCAGGATATACTGTGCTGAGCTTCAAGGAGTTAAGACGACTGTGTCACTCCAGGAAGATTCAGCAGGGGTCTAACCCCACAACGTCCTTTCTGATTGGTCTCTTGGAGACTTATGATGCCAGAAGAGCGGAGAAACTTCGTAGCTCTTCTAATCCAGAAGGAGACATGCCTCCCCTCGAGGGAACCCGGGACGATCCTGACCTCATCCACCTCGCAACTGAGAACGAAGATGTGGAGGAGGATGAGGATGAGGATCTCTCTGGGGATGAGGCAGATAAGGGACAGGTAGAAGTCGTCAGACTAAGCAGGTCCAACTTAAGCAAACATGATAGCGGTACTGGGGGACCCCTGGGGCCACTATCAGGTCAGCTTAACATTGGGAATGGACGAGCCAGATCTCTGTCAAGAGGCTCTGGCAGATCCCTTCAAACCAATGGCTCTCACAACTCGTCTCAGAGAGGGATGACGTCCCCTCAGAGGAGAGTGTACGAAGCTAAGGAAAGGGCAGCCAATCTAAGGATTGAAAGGGAAGAACTTGCCCTAGCCAAAGAGAGGCTTGCCTTTGCTAGAGAGCAACAGTTAAGTGGGGCAGTCCCCACTGGTGGCAGCAATGTACCTAGTAATAGGGAAAAGAGTTTCGATACGAAACACCTTGGTAAGATAGTGCCCCCCTTTAAACAAGGGGACGACATCCACAAATGGATTACTGCTTTGGAGAGGGCCTGCACTGTGCAGGGTGTTCCCCAGAGTCAGTGGGCAGCTATCTTGTGGCTCTCCTTTGAAGGAAAAGGAAGAGACAAGCTCCTCACCACAAGGGTAGAGGATGCTAACAATTACCAAATCTTGAAAAATACACTCGTTGAAGGGTTCGGCCTCACCACTGAGCAGTACAGGGTGCTGTTCAGGGATACCCAGAAAACGCAGTCTCAAGATTGGTCTGATTTTGTCGATTGTGCCACTAAGGCTTTTGAGGGCTGGTTGCTGGGCAGTAAGGTTACTGATTACGAAGGATTGTATAATTTGATGATGAGAGAACAAATTTTAAACAATTGTCAGAGCCAGTTGTTGCATCAGCATCTTGTCGACTCGGATCTGACCTCTCCCCAAGAATTGGGAAAGAAGGCAGACAGATGGGTTCGTACAAGAGTTAAACAGAACCAGGGCCAGAATCAAGGTGGTCAGAAGAAAGCAGACCAGAAGGGTAAAGATTCTAAAGGGGAACAAAGTGACCAGAAGTCTTCGACAGGTCCCCAACAACCCAAAGAGGGTGGGGGTCAGGCTCCCCAAAAGAAGAAAGAAGGCCAATCCAAAAGATGGTGCCAGTACTGTAAAAGTAAATCTCACTGGTTTAGTGAGTGCACCAAGAAAGGAGGAGGGCAGACTCCTGCCACTGCAGCCCCTAAGGCACCTGTGCCCCCTAGTACAGTCAGCAGTGGTAGTGCGCCTCCCAAGGGTTTAGTAGGGTTAACCCTGGGTTCTGAGGGGCGTGACAACTTAGTTGGCACACTCACTCAGGCTGTCCTTGTCAGTACAGGGGACGCGGACGTATCCCCTGGCGTTAGCCCCAATACTTTGGGCAAATACCGACAGACGCCTTTCATAAATGGAAAGATGGCTCAGGCCTATAGGGACACTTGTGCCAGCGTCACCATGGTGACGCCTAACTTTGTGGACCCTGGACAGATCATGCCAGGTACAGAATTCCTGGTGACCAATGCAAGCAATGTCACTACCAATCACAGTATGGCAATTGTAGCTTTCTCCTGGGGAGGGGTAACTGGCCAAAAGAAGGTTGTAGTTAGTCCAGACCTCCCAGTGGATTGTTTGTTGGGCAATGATTTGGAGTCGTCACAATGGTCAGAAGTGGAGCACCGGACTCACATGGAAATGTTAGGTTTGCCAGCACATGTGTTCGCTGTGACTAGGTCACAGGTCAGGAAGTGCCCCACTGAGCAGGTGCTGGATCCTGGAACAACGGACCAGACACCTCCCAAGAAAAAGAGCAGTAGGGTTAAGGCTGCGCCTTCCCCCTTGCCCCAGGTCGAGGATCAAGTCTCAGAGGAGGCTGACCTACGGGAATTGCGGGAAACTGAGCCTAGGGAATTCGAACTTGATCAAGTTGAATTCTTGGGTTCAGGGGGACCCTCAAGGGAAGACCTGGGGAAGGACCAGTTAGACTGCCCTTCTCTTGAACCCCTCAGACAGCAGGCTGCTGCTGAGGCTGCTGGGAACGCCACAGGTACCCACAAGGTATACTGGGAAGATGGACTCCTATACACTGAGTCAAGAGACCCCAAGCCTGGCATGACCAGGAGGCTGGTTGTACCCTTGTCTCAGCGTGGTTTCCTACTTACCTTGGCCCACGAGATTCCCTTAGCAGGTCACTTAGGCCAGACGAAAACGTGGGACAGGCTTGTCTCACACTTTCACTGGCCTCACATGAACGAAGATACCAAGGAGTTTTGCCGCTCCTGTGTCACTTGCCAAGCCAGTGGTAAGTCAGGTGGCACGACAAAGGCCCCCCTTATACCAATGCCTGTGGTGGGGGTACCCTTTGAACGGGTGGGGATCGACATCGTCGGTCCCATGGAACCACCTACAGCATCAGGGCACAAGTTTATACTGGTGGTAGTGGATCATGCCACCAGGTATCCTGAAGCTATTCCCCTTAGGACCACTACAGCACCTGTTGTGGCAAGAGCCCTAGTTGGAGTGTTCTCCAGAGTGGGCTTCCCTAAGGAGGTCGTCTCCGACAGAGGTGCAAACTTTATGTCGAGCTACTTAACTGCTATGTGGAAGGAATGTGGTGTTAACTACAAGTTCACTACACCCTATCACCCACAATGCAATGGGCTTGTTGAGAGATTCAACAGGACCCTAAAAGGGATGATTCATGGACTACCGGAAAAGCTTCGGCGTAGATGGGACGTCCTGATCCCCTGCCTCTTGTTCGCCTACAGAGAAGTCCCACAGAAGGGGGTTGGCTACAGCCCTTTTGAACTTTTGTACGGGCATCCTGTAAGGGGACCCCTGTGTTTGGTGAAGGAAGGATGGGAGAGACCTCTCAAAAAGCCTGCAGCCAACATAGTGGACTATGTGCTTGGCCTCCGCTCGCGGATGGCTGAATACATGGAAAAGGCATCTGAAAACCTTAAGGCCAGCCAAGAACTCCAAAAAGCTTGGCATGACCAAAAGGCTGTCTTGACTGTTTACCAGCCCGGACAGAAGGTGTGGGTGTTGGAGCCAGTGGCCCCAGCAGCACTCAAGGACAAATGGTCCGGGCCCTACACCATCCTGGAGAAAAAGGGAGAGGTCACCTACTTGGTCGACCTGGGAACTCCCCGGAGCCCCCACAGGGTGCTTCATGTCAACAGGCTAAAAGCATATGTCGACAGGAAGGACATGAGTTTGCTCATGGCCCTAGATGAGGGACAGGAGGAGGAGAGTGACCCTCTCCCCGACCTGCTCACTCAGAATCCTGACGATGGATCGGTAGATGGTGTTGTCTTTTGTGGCAGCCTCTCCGAACATCAACAGAGAGACTGTAAACAGGTTCTTCAGTCTTTCAGACATATGTTTTCTCTAACACCCAGCCAGACCGATTGGTGCACCCATGAGGTTGACACTGGTGACAGCCTGCCCGTGAAGAGTAAAATCTACAGGCAGCCTGATCACGTTAGAGACTGCATCAAGAGTGAAGTGCAGAAAATGTTGGAGCTGGGAGTCATTGAACCCTCGGATAGCCCTTGGGCTAGTCCCGTAGTTCTAGTGCCGAAACCTCACACCCAGGGTGGTAAGAGAGAGATGAGGTTTTGCGTAGACTACAGGGGTCTCAATGCAGTCACTAAGACTGACGCCCACCCAATACCAAGGGCAGACGAACTTATCGATAGATTGGCTTCGGCCAACTACTTAAGTACGTTTGACCTGACAGCTGGGTATTGGCAAATCAGGTTAGCTGAGGACGCCAAGCCTAAAACCGCATTTTCAACCCCTGGTGGGAATTATCAGTTCGTGGTGATGCCCTTCGGTCTGAAAAATGCACCTGCCACCTTCCAACGGTTGGTGAATCAAGTCCTTACTGGGCTGGATGACTTCTGTGCGGCGTATCTTGACGATATCGCTGTCTTTAGCTCCACCTGGGAGGATCACCTGGTCCACCTGCGGAAGACGTTAGAGGCACTGCAAGCAGCAGGTCTCACTATCAAGGCCACCAAGTGCCAGATAGGGCAGACACAGGTTGTATACCTGGGCCACCTTGTAGGTGGAGGTCAGGTTCAGCCACTGGAGAGCAAGATACAGTCAATCAGGGACTGGGCTCCTCCAACCACCCAGACTCAGGTTCGAGCTTTCTTGGGCCTGACTGGTTACTACCGGAAGTTTGTCAGGAACTATGGTTCCATTGTGACACCATTAAACGAACTGACAAGTAAGAAAATGCCAAAAAAGGTTCAGTGGACAGCGAGCTGTCAAAAAGCATTCGATGACCTAAAGCAGGCCATGTGCACGGCGCCTATCCTCAAGAGTCCGGACTACTCCAAACCATTCATTGTCCAAACAGATGCTTCTGAGTTGGGTGTGGGAGCTGTTCTTTCTCAACTGAATTTTGATGGTCAAGACCAGCCCATTGCTTTTATAAGCAGAAGGCTGACCCCTAGAGAGAAGAATTGGTCAGCTATTGAGAGGGAGGCCTTTGCTGTGGTTTGGACCCTGAAGAAGCTGAGGCCATACTTGTTTGGCACTCACTTCAAGATTCAGACCGACCATAAGCCCCTCTTGTGGCTAAATCAGATGAAGGGTGAAAACCCCAAACTGCTTAGGTGGTCCATTTCCCTACAGGGGATGGACTTTACAGTGGAACATAGACCTGGTACTGATCATGGCAATGCCGATGGGCTCTCCAGATATTTCCACTTAGAGCAAGAAGACTCACCTGGTCAAGGTTAGCTTATTGTTCCGACGTTTGGGGGGGGGTCATGTAGGAGAGTAGGGTCTGCAATCCTATGATCACCCAGATTTTTTGCTTTTGTTTCACTGGTTTACGACTTTCTCTGGCTGTGGGCCTGCTAATCAGACCCACAGCCCGGCTGTTCTCTTTCTAAATTACGATATGTACCCTAGGTGCATTTACCAATTGGTACTGGGCCACCTTATCAGACCCCGTAACGCAGGGCATAGGTGTACCCAGGGCCGCCAGGGGCTGAAGCATGTATTATGCCACCCCTGGCTGGCCTCCTAAATTTGACACAACTGGCTGCACGACAGCTGGGGCGAAGACGTGTAACCACCCTTCGCTTTAGGTATAGTAGCTCTATATCTAACCATACAATGGACACCCGAGTTCCTATCAGTCACTCCTATGGCAGGCCTTAACAATCCTGAAGGCAGAGTGCGTGGGCTCGTGTGAGCTAGGTTCAGGCCCGAGCCGAGCCCGGTTGCAGCTTGCGGAATCAAGACCCAATAGCTGTTCCATGATAACGCGTACCATATCGGTAACTCCGGTGTCGCGTTATCAAGGCATGTCGAGTAAGGTGTCATACGAATCGGGGTGCTGCCCTCTCACCAACTCTGGCGATGAGGTTAGCATCCCACCCTTCTAGAGGGACACGACATGTACGTAACTGTGAACCCCGGTTAAAGTTAACTGAAGCCTCAGCTCCACAAAATGGATGCTGCCACCACAGACACAAGTCTGACCTCCTGCTGCTGGGAGTCCTTCCAGCGAGGAGCACTTGGACAAAGGGTTTCCTGTCGAGGGCGCTGTTCGCACCGTCCCAGACAGGGTTTGTGTATTCTGGGTAGGTAGGGCTTTGGCGAGAAGGTGACTGCGGAGTGGCACCCCGGTGCTCACTACGCATCTGCCGGTTAGAACCAGTTCCAGGGGCGACAGCCCTGGCCTGGGGAAAGCCCGGCAGGGGAGAGGGGCGTAACTACCCCCCTTCCTGGTCCCACCCTTAGGGCAGGACCTAGTCATGTACCCACCCCTTTCTTTAGGATAAAGACCGGAGCGGGGACCCTTCCAAATTAGATCATCTTTGAATCAAGAACTACTTTCTACGAAAGGACACTCAAGACTCTTCTCAAGATTTCTCCCTTGTGACTAAGGAGTAGTCACCCTGCATCAGCGGGCACCAACTAAGAACTCTGCGGTTTGCTGCAAGTCCTTCCTCAAGGATCCGACGGCCCAGCTCGACGAGAACCGGCTTCCCTGGCACCTCTGACCTCTACCCACGTCATCAGCTCAGCTGTGATCTGTGGGTGCGACGAGACCTCGAGGGACCGGCCATCATCAGAACCGGCACGCTCTTAAAAACCAGCACGACCATCGAGGTAACTCTCTGGTGAGTGCTCTGGGGTCCGAGAAGCCCCGACCCTGAGCCGCTCTAGCACCGAAGTGCAGTCTCCCAGCATCTCCACGATCTGCGTGGGGCCCTTCTGCTCGCTGCTCAGCACGTTGTCTGGTCACTCGCCGCTGGCTTGTGCCCTTCTGTGACGACATCCGAGAATCATCACTGCTGGTCTGGTTGCTCCAGACTGGCCCTTGCTTCCATCTTTGCGAGAAGCACCCCGGACCCTCCTGGTCCACTCAAGACGCCATCTTAGGCCCACCACGTGGCCCTGAGATCTGCCAAGGCTTGTTGCCCCATCCTGGGCCCAGCGACGCCGACAGCATCATCCTTCGTGGGACAGCTCGCACCTCCACCGTGGTCGCCGACAACGCCTCCTGGTCCGTGAGACTGCAGAGCCTAGCGTCGCCCACTCACCTAGTCGAGGTGACGGCCAACCGGTGCCTTCCTGGTACCCTCTGACTACTGGCTAGTAGTACGAACTTGGTCCCCTCTGATTTCAGGTTTCATCAATCTCCGATCCAGGCTTGGATCTCTACGAACTATTCAGCACTGGTCGCCGGCCAGCAACTCCTTTCTTCCGGCTCCTGGCTCGTCAGCGAAGACCCCGACGCCTGTAAGACTTGTGCAGCCGCAGCCCTCGTGGCTAGGTAACTCGGCATTTCGGTGCCTGCATAGCCTCCTTACTCTAGGGTCCCGAGTCCCTCGCTTCCGACTTGCCTTATCGGGTCCGCCCGAGACCTTAACCTTTCCGTGTCCTCGGACACTTGTGTTAATTGTGCACTTGAAGTATTTGCTAAAGAGATTTGGTTTGTGCTTAGTACCCTGTCCTCATAAAGAGTACAGGGCTGTTGTGATTCTTAATAAATATCCTGTTTATTTTCATAACACTTGTGTGGTGTCCTTTCACTGGGTGTTCAAGGGGTACATGTGTGGTAAACAGCTGGCTTAACACACCCTCTCGAGTCTTTAGCCTTAGACTGCTCGTATCCACGCTACTAGGATAGCTGGTCTATAGGTTGACTTACAACCAAACACCATAAGGGTCGTTGGAACGATACATAGCGGTCGCTAGAATAGCGAACGTTGCATATCGGGCCAACTTCTCACAACCACCACATCCCTCGGGGACACCACCACATTACTCGGGGACACCACCACATCAGTCGGGGACACCACCACATCACTCAGGGATACCACCACGTCACTAAGGAGCACCACCACATCACTCAGGGAGACCACCACATCACTCAGGGACACCACCACATCACTCAGGGACACCACCTCATCACTCACGAACACCACTACATCACTCAGGGACACCACCACATCACTCAGGGGCACCACTCTGTGACACCACCACATCACTCAAGGACACACCACATCACTCATGGGGCACCACTCAAGGGCACCACCACATCACTCAGGGTCACCACCATATCACTCTGGGACACCACCACATCACTCGGGAACACCACCACATCACTCGGGGACACCACCAAATCACTCAGGAGCACCACTACACCACTCATGGACATCACCACATCACTCAGGGACACTACCACATCACTCGGGGACACCACCACATCACTCGGGGACACCACCACATCATTCGGGGACACCACCACATCACTCAGGGGCACTACCACAACACTCAAGGACACCACCACATCACTCTGGGACACCACCACATCACTCTGGGACACCACCACATCACTCTGGGACACCACCACATCACTCAGGGGCACTACCACATCACTCAGGGGCACCACCACATCACTCTGGGACACCACCACATCACTCAGGGACACCACCACATTACTTAGGGATACCACCACATCACTCAGGGACACCACCACATCACTCAGGAACACCACCACATCACTCAGGAATCCACCACCCCTTCACTCAGGGACACCACCACATCACTCCGGGACACCACCACATCACTCTGGGACACCACCACATCACTCTAATACACCACCACATCACTCAGCCCAACCACATCATCACTCAGCACCACAACAGCATCGCTCAGCACCACAACAGCACTGTCCTTGCTTGCTACCAACAAGCATTACCATAGCCAATAGGACTTGAATTAGGAAAGTGTAAGCTATTGGCTTTGTGAATAACAATGCTATTAATTTATATATATTCAAAGCGAGCCCATATTAAAAAAAAAATTTCATTTACAGAACCAATAGCTCGCACTTTCCTAATGCGAGACCTATTGCATTGCAAATGCTTGTTTACTTTACTGAGCGCAGAGCCCGCTTCACGGACACCACGCATTGCAATGCAGTAGGTGTTGCTTTTCTTATTGTAATGACAATGCCTTTTAATTTTTTATAAAAAGGCATTGCCTATTAAAATGCCAATAGCTCCAAAACTCGCAGTTGCAAGACCTCTGGCATTGTAAAGGCTTTTATTTCTTGAATACACAGGCCTATATTTGGTCGCAAACCGACCCTTCTGACAAGGGTGAGAAGCCTAGTTCGCTTGTGTCAGTGTCAAGACACTCCCGGGCGATGCTGGCAGAGCCATGAACTCTTGAGCCACCATTTGCCAGGAAACTCCAGCTCCTTGCGAACGGTGCTGGTAGGGCTATGAACTCGAGGTCGCCCGGGGTAGACTTGCACAGACCCTTCGCTCGGGTTGCGGATCTAGCTGCTGGAGGTTTCTCGTTCTTTCTGTGGAGAGCTGGAGGCCCTGAACGCCACACATCCTGAGGAGGTGTCACTGTGAAGCTAGGGATGGGACGGATGGGAGGAGCTGATCTCTATATATGCAAAATCAACAGTTGATGGACCGAACGCAGAACAATGTCATACATTCACCCCAGTACAGAGATCTGTGCCTAAATCCATCATATCTTTGCTCACCATGCCATTCCAGTTTGAACCCAGCCATGTGCAAATCAGTTTTGACCCTGTGCCTCATGGGAACAGTCCAGCCTGAACTGCCAAGCCAGGTCCTCCCTGGAATGAAAACAAGCATCCTAGGACCGGTTTCGGGATTTCACTCTTCTTCAGCCAAGATAGCTTGATTTCTAGTGGCATGGAGAGCACGGGACCCACGTCTGGGCATACCGGTCCCACTCGGGGTGACGAATGCAAAAACAACAGTTGATGGACAGAATGCAGAAGAATGTCATACATTCACACCAGTACAGAGATCTGGGCCTAAATCTATCGTTTTTCTGCTCACCAAGTCATTCCAGTTTAAACCCAGCCATATGCAAATCAGTCTTGACCCTGTGCCTCATGGAAACAGTTCAGCCCGAACTGCCAAGCAAGGTCCTCCCTGGACTCGAAACAAGCCCCCTAGGACCAGTTTCAGGGTTTCACCCCTTTTCAACCAGTTTTGGAGGGTATGTCCAATCGTGGGTCCCTTGCTCACTTTGCCACTGGATTCAAGCTAGCCTGGCTGATGACGACGTATTAGCCAGAAACCAGTTCCAGGATGCTTGTTTCCGGTCCAGGGAAGACATGGCTAGGCAGTTTGTGCTGGACTGTTCCCATGAGGCACAGGGTCAGAATGATTTGCAAATGGCCATGTCTGAACTGGGGTGGCGGAGTGAACAAAAGAAGGATGATGGATTAAACCCAGATCAGTTGACTTGGGTTAGTACTTACAACGTTCAACACTCTGTCCATCATCCCCCTTTGGTTTTGCTTTGTTTGTCCTAAGTTGGCAGGGTATGCCCAGAGGTGGGTACCTTGCTCACTTTGAAAATGGATTTAAGATAGCCTGGCTGATTACGGCTGATTAGCCAGAAACTCATCTCAGGATGCTTGTTTACGGTCCAGGGAAGACATGGCTTGGCAGTTCGGGCTGAACTATTCCCATGAGGCACAGGGTCAGACTGATTTGCATATGGCCATGTCAGAACTGGGGTGGCAAAGTGAGCTAAAGAATGATGATGGATTAAACCCAGATCAGTTGACTGTGGGTGAGTGCTTACAACGTTCAACACTCTGTCGATCATCCCCTTTGGTTTTGCTTTGCTTGCCCTAAGTTGGCAGGGTATGCCAAGACGTGGGTCCCTTGCTCACTTTGAAAATGGATTTAAGATAGCCTGGCTGATTACGGCTGATTAGCCAGAAACTGGTCCCAGGATGCTTGTTTCCGGTCCAGGGAAGACATGACTTGGCAGTTCGGGCTGGACTGTTCCCATGAGGCACAGGGTCAGACTGAGTTGCATATAGCCATGTCTGAACAGGGGTGGTGGAGTGAACTAAAGAATGATGATGGATTAAACACAGATCAGTTGACTGGGGGTGAGTGCTTGCAATGTTCCACACTCCGTCCATCATCCCCTTTGGTTTTGCTTTGTTCGCCCTAAGTTGGCAGGGTATGCCCAGACGTGGGTCCCTTGCTCACTTTAATCCAATCTGTGTTATCCAGGTGCACTCCTAAGTGTAATACTTTCAAAAAAAGGTTTTGCAAATATAAAATCCACAGTTGCCAATCATTGGATGGAAGCACGCCACCAAATTTCACAATTGAGATGCACGATTCTTGAGGTGGTAAAACAACGCCGAGACATGGATCCCAACAAACAAAGATTACAAGCAGAGTTTTTTTGGATAAAGAAACTCAATTCCCTCCAAACGGTGGGGATTAATGACAGGATTGAATACATTTGCTTCTTATAATGATTAATCATATATGACATTGGTTTATGAATTGTTCTTCACCTTGGATCCTGTTTTCACAAACATTTGATTTTTAATGAAATCCAATTGTTTGAATAATGTGCAATATACTTGCAGATATTTTTGTCTTTAATCATTATCGTTTGTGATGAAAATGTTTTTTGTTTTTCCCTTCGGAATACTGTTTTAAATTAACTTTCCGTTTTTGTTTATGCAGTGCATTTTATAACCATGACACAGTTATTATAGAACATAATCATTTGGGTGCTTGTAGTCAAAGTATCGTATTCCCGTATAAACTCCTGTTTTGAAGCCGATACCCCCATATCACGTGACCAGAGTCACATGACGAGGTCTTGGTTTACGATTGGTTAAAAGTTTACAGAAGCCGTTCAACATGGCTCCTCAGTTGTTCACGGAGACGCTTTGCTCCCGGTCTTCAAGTAAGTGGGGGAAGTAATGTTAACGGATGGTTTGTTAACGCATTTGGTTTAGAATAGGAAAGACACGCATGTGATTAACCTGTAACGCATTCTGTTAAGAAATGGTGGAATGCACGATAATTTTTCAGTCATGTTTTCCGTTAGCCCGCCATTAGTCTTAGCGTTAGTGTGTTCAGTCCACGTACGAGGGATGCAATGAGTTTGGCTTTTCCAGCATTAAGAATTCTATATGAACGTGTTTGCTTAGATTTCCGTTACCTTTTTTCTTTGCATTTTATACCCAAGTATAATATATGTGGGTTAATTACCTGGTCCTGTATGTTTCCTTTACAGACCCCTGAAGAAGGGTCCTTTATTTGTGACCCGAAATGCATTGGGTTTATGAAAGATTGGGAAAAAGTATAAATGATGAAAAAATCATAAAATCATAAGATGAACATTATGAACATGTGAATAATGAAAATAAATACTTGAATCATCGAAAAAGTGGAGTATCATTGTGTCGATTACAATTAATATCGAAACCTAAGGAACGAGTGTTCCGCATGTTACAGAGCCCACATCTTTGTGAGGAGTGGTCCTTCTCACTCTACGTTAATGTCCCTTGCTCCCTTTGCCACTGGATTAAAGCTAGCCTGGCTGATTATGGCTGATTAGCCAGAAACCGGTCCCAGGATGCTTGTTTCCGGTCCAGGGAATAAATGGCTTGGCAGTTCGGGCTGGACTGTTCCTATTAGGCACTGGGTCAGACTGATTTGCATATGGCCATGTCTGAACTGGGGTGGCGGAGTGGGCTAAAGAATGTTGATGGATTAAACTTAGATCAGTTGACTGAGGGCGAGTGCTTGCAATTGTGAACACTACATCCATCATCCCCTTTGGTGTTGCTTTGTTTGCCCTAAGTTGGCAGGGTATGCCCAGACGTGGTTCCCTTGCTCACTTTGACACTGGATTCAAGCTAGCCTGGCTGATGATGGCTGATTAGCCACAAACTGGTCCCAGGATGCTTGTTTCCAGTCCAGGGAAGAAATGGCTTGGCAGTTCGGGCTGGACTGCTCCCATGAGGCACAGGGGCAGACTGATTTGCATATGGTCATGTCTGAACTGGGGTGGCGAAGTGAGCTAAAGAATGATGATGGATTAAACCCAGATCAGTTGACTGGGGGTGAGTGCTTGCAATGTTCAACACTCTGTCCATCATCCCCTTTGGTTTTGCCTTGTTCTCCCTAAGTTGGCAGCGTATGCCCAGATGTGGGTCCTTGCTCACTTTGCCACTGGATTCAAAGCAAGCTAGCTTGGCTGATGATGGCTGATTAGCCAGAAACTGGCCCCAGGATGCTTGTTTCCGGTGCAGGAAAGACATGCTTGGCAGTTCAGGCTGGACTGTTCCCATGAGGCACATAGGCTGATTTGCATATACCCAAGTCTGAACTGGGGTGGCGGAGTGAGCTAAAGAATGATGATGGATTAAACCCAGATCAGTTGACTGGGGGTGAGTGCTTGCAATGTTCACCAGTCCCTCCCTCATTCCCTTTGGTTTTCCTTTGATCTCTATATATGAGCATTAGAAGAGGGATTGAGGGTATAGCTGGATCTCTCTCTCATCAGAGCAGGAACACATCAGAGAGGGTCAGCCTGCAAAAATCCATGAAGGAGCAGCACGGGCGTGGTGCAGGAGCCAGACAGGGGAAGCCAGGGACCCGTTACATTATTCGCTGTTTGAGGCACCGTCTCCAGGGGTCAGTCGGGGGCACAGCAGGAGATCCTCTGGGGAACGGGAGAGCCAGATGCTGCAAGGCAGACATCAACATGCAGGCACCACCCTGGGAAAACACACAGGGTACAGAACCTGCAGGAATTGCTGAGAGACCGTGAGTGCAGGAGAGGCAGAAAGTGAAAATGCCGCAATTCTAGGGGATGGGAGGATGGGGAGTGGAAGGTGGGAAGAGAGCAGATAGTGCATAATGCAGAGGCAGCCTTTAGAGAGTTAGTGCACTCAGCTCTGAATAAGAAGTGCGCAAGACAGGAGGATTCAGTTAGAGGCATCAGGTTTGCCCTTTATTTCACTACAGGAGCCACTCGTATATATTTTGCAGGACCTCTCCATCAGAGGGAGCACTAAATGCTTGCCTTTTGTGTTCCTGCCGGAACTGCAGTTCAGAATTTGTGCTATCCATACTTCCCAGCAAAGACTGCATGCATATACTCTGCAGGAGTTTACTTTACCTACTCTGTGGGACTGGCTTATAGTCCCCGTAGAGATGCTTTTATATTTTCTTTAGGTATTTCACTTATATATTGTGCATGGGCTGCACCTTTGCGTTCTGCGGGAACTGCTCAGAATATTCTGCAAGAATATCTCACAGAGATGCAGGATATCTAAATACAAAATTCCATCTAATTTTGACTGGGAACGGAACTGAGACATTGGGGAGTATAGAAATTTAGCCCAAGATCACACACTAATGGGCCGATTAAAATTGTGGTGAATCCGCATCATCCGGGCCAGCGGATTCACCGCTGCAGTGATTGCAAAGACCCCCCGCCAGATTAGGATGGCAGGGGGGTCATCTGCGGACGTGAAGACTGTCCGCCGCTTTTCCGCCGTGGTCCCCTGGCGGAAAAGTTCTAATATGGTGGCGGTGTCTATCAACACCGCCAGCCATATTAGGATTCATGCGGAAACATGCTTTTCCACGGCGGGTTTTCCGCCTTGGAAAAGCATGTGGTCTTTGGTGTTTGGGGGCCAGCTGCGGGCCCCCAGGTTGTCGGGGGATGGGGGTGCACATGGGGGGTACCTATGGTACCCCCCAGCATTTACATGCACAAAGCGGCAGGCACTGCCGCTTTGTGCATGTAAATGTTAAACATGCATTTTTAACCTTGCGGCGGGTGCTGCTCCAAGCAGCGCCCGCCGCAAGGTTAAAGGAACAGGATGTGACCGCCAGGGTGGCGGTCACATCCTGATTTGCATGTAGGGACTGCCGCTGCCCATGCGGACGGTCCCTCTTCCTGCTTTCCTCCAACATTCAGCATGCCATGTGGGTTTTCACAAAAGCACTTGTTTGTCAACTTGACAAACAAATGCTTTTTCTGGGGTAAAAGTGCCCCATACCACACTTTCACTTTAATTGGAGCAGTGGACCTTTCTTTAGACACGGCTGGTCTAAAGAAATGCCGTGGCCTCCATTAAAGTGAAAGTGCAGCACAGAGCACCTGTAAACAACAAGCATTTGCAAAGCAATAGGTCTTGCATTTTAGACACTTTGACATATTGGTATTATAAATGACAATACCTTTTATTATTCCAGGTTTTTTAAACACATACATAAAAGGCATTGTCATTTACAATGCCAATAGCTCAAAATCTTGCAATTGTGAGACCTATTGCATTGCAAATGCTTGCATTTTTCTGTGACTGGCTCTGGCATGTGTGAAGGGCGGGGCTGGGCCATGACAGACCAGTGGTTGCAACTTAGAAGTACAGATGTAAGTTTTGTTGGCCGTTCAAGGCCACCCAAAGAGACATGTCCACTTCTATTTCTCCAACCTAGCTGTTTTCACAGCAGGGTTGGAGAAAAGTCACATGCTACAAGGCAGTGTCTGAGCAGCAGAGCAGGCCGCTCAGACCATTCCTGGCGCTGCTTTCATAGCATGAAAGCCGCATCTGGATTGGCTAGGTAGGCTTTGCATTCCAAAATATTGCCGGGAGAGCACCAAGGTGACCATTGGCATAAGAGGCAGCATCAAAAGTTAAGCTTTTTACAAATTATTATTTTCCCATCCCTCCCCCGTACACTCTCAACCCCCACCCCTCCAACCTTCATGTTATGGTGGCCACCACTGGCTCCACCTTGAATCCTTACAGGCAGGTTATATAATTCCAAACACTTGCGTGCACCCTTGTTGGTACAGGGATCAGAATTATGAGCTGTCGGAGGATTACTGCACCCAGTAACTACCATGATGTGAACAAGTCCACATCCCCGCAATTTATCCCAAACTATGCAAATTAGTCTCAGTCCTTGCTACGATTGTCATCATCACTAAATATTACATTCACACCTCACCAAATGCCCTGACATTTGGGGATGTCTAGGCAGTATATCAGGGACATGTGCCTGACCTCCTGTATTCCCAACCCCCATTGCAACATGGACTTTGTCATTTCGAGCCGGATGTTGCAGGGATTCGGCACATACACAGAACTATGCGCAGGATTATGGGACCTCAGCATGTAGGGGCAAAGCTTCCTAGCACCTTAGTGCCCATGAGCCAAGGACCATCTAGCTATAGTGTCTCACTCACTCTCCTACTCAAAAATGGGGAAACAAATGATTAGACATCCCAGAGCACAACAGTCCTGGATCTCTCAGGAATCGCGGAAACAAGACACACCTTTTCACTCACACTCTCGTACTTGTTCACAATAAGATCTGACAGAGACACAAAAATAGTTTAAAATATTTATTTTAACTAACATGCTCTAAAATGCAGTACACAAGCCACCATCAGCAGCAAAATGCATACTATCAATACAGTTAGCATTGCAGCAAGGCCATATATCATAAAAGGAGATGTAAGTTTATAAACACAGTAAATAAATGACTAAACCTCCCCTTGGTAAGCAGAAGATCTCTGGGCTTTGTCAGCAGACCCCATACTTCAAGCCATAGATCATAGTCTACATAACAGCAGGTGCGGGTTGCTCCTCTCCCTGGAAAGGTCTCTCTCCAAGTGTCTTCCCTAAACATGCATTCCCATAATATCAAAGTGTGATTCTCCAGCAGAAACAGCTGCATTGGAATGTGTTGTCTAAGCGCTAGAGCCTGACCAGAACATAATAACAAGAGTCAGTGTTTATCGACCTTTTTCACAATGTTCAGACCAAACTCCAGGAACCGGCAGAGAATGACCACTACAGAGAGTTTTCATGTGAAAAGCATAAACAGAGTCTTGCAAAAATAAAGACATGCAATATCATGCGCAAAAGCAGCACCATGGCTACCGGGCTCATGCTAACTTAAAGATGTCGACAATTAATCTTAGCGGCCACATGGCACCCTTCCCTTGGCCAGGTTGTAGTGCATATACAAACAGGGTTCAATGATAAGCAGAGCCAAAGTGCATTATGTTACATTTATCTAGAGCCAATAAAAAAGGGGAAAAAAAGAATATATATAGTTTAGTCAGAAAAATCCATCAGATTAAGCGCACCGTGGAATGCAAAGCGCTCCAAAAGGGCATCATTATCATTAAGAAAAAAGAGGGATGCCATCCAATTAAGCAGAGTGAAAGAACCTTCATGTTCCTCATAATCCATTGCATACAGCAGGATAATAGGGCATCCTGCGTGATATTCAATTAAACTCTCCTGAAAGAGGTGCTGGGCAGCTGCATAGGTATTCCAATATGCTAACACTCCAAGTGCAGCCGCATGCATCATACGGGCTTCTCCAGAACAGTTCTGGTCATGAGCCAGCAGGGGGCCCACCAATAGATCATAATCCGGGTCACCACCTGATGCTGTGGAGAGGCAGATATCCAAGGCCCAATAGAAAGGGCACCATCGGCAGTGGAACACAGGTTGCACGCAAGTGCAGTAAGCGAAGTGAGAGGTAAGCCCATAGCTCACACTCAGTGTTGCCAAGTGCAAGCACCCAAATATTTGCTGCATTTGTTGACAGTATAGTTGCTATAGGCTTGGTCTGTGCAGAACCACAGGATAGACATCCATTGTGTAACAGAAGCAGAAGTACCAGCACTCTACACGCACACGCTAATAATAGAATAGGTGGAAAACCACCAAAGGCGCTGAAATTTTTTTTATGTATAAAGGCCAGTTTTTCTACAATTTAGCCTGAAAAGAGGAAACAAGGCCGGAGCCTACAAGTTTAAAAAAGTGTGCAAGGCCTTGTTTATCAGATGCATTAAAGATTTGATGAATCAGTTTCCCAAAATGTAGTGGGAGATTCCTATTCGTCAGTGACTTAATTTCACTAGACGTTCTAGCCACCTGCAAATCAAAGGTCTCATGAGCAGAAGTGAGAGCAACTTCTTGTTGAAACAATAGCGCGTTGAGTCTGCTTAGTTTATTGAAGTCTGTTTTCAAAGTGGGAATGGAAGGCCACAGCGAGCTATCTACAATCCCATGCGGGGGAGAAAAAAGAGCATTGCTGCAACAAGTAACTTTTTTGGAAACCGTTACCATATACGAAATGCCTGCCCATACCCGCAGAAGTTGTGGTTATTTAGGATAAGATAACTACCATTAGAAAGGAAAGTGAGTGTGGTAATTATTGTGGGAACTGGTAACCTTTTATAAAACAGGCCAAGTTGGGCGCTGATAGATTGCAAGCTCCATGAAGCTCAACCTGTGTAAAGACTAAAGCGTGTCCTAACGTAGAATCACAGTCCCCCCTGTCAAGAAAAACTCTTTATCTTCACGTAGACAGCGAAACGTAAACTGTAAAGACCACATTTCATGCAGAAAAGTACTACCTAGGGGTTCAAATCTCCCGAAAGGAAAATGTTTCATACATGCACTAAAATGAAAGAGGGAAATTGGCAAATAAATAACCCCATGTATTAACCATACAGAGGAATCAGTCTCTGCTATCGAGAAGGGTAGTTGTTCTAACTTCTAAATATGTAACAAGGTGTATGTGGAATTTTTCACTGACATAAGCTTTTATTTATCGGTCAAATTAAAAGGCAAAAACAGTGCAGATGTGTTCAAATAAACCCAAGGCACTTTTACATTTTTCAATGTTTGCAAAGTCCAGCCAATTTGCATTACAGAACACAACTGATTTTGACCATGATACAAAACAGATACATCATTCTGCACAATGTCAATAACAGAAGAAACAATATTGTCTAAAGTGGAAATATGAGAAGACATAGTATTTATGCTGTTGTCTACCACATCCTCATCTAGTTGTCGCAATCTGAATGCTGCCTCCATTTGGGACAGTTTCCAGATTTCATTAAATGCTCCATATGCAAAAAGTTTCGGACGGTGAAACCGTGGACCTAAAAGGAAATCTGCTAGATAAATGTCCCCATTTAAACGTATGAGATGTTGTTTCACAGATAATAATGATGATAGTCCCAACCACTGTTGACACAATTTACCTACAGAATATGTAGTAACTGTATATGTTTGTGGATAGTGAGGGTCAGGTCTACTGAGCATAAACCCCCCTGTTGAATTTGAAAAACGCAACTGGCCTGCATTAGCACTAAGAGGCCATATCAACCATCCCAAGGGTGCAATAGTGGACAAACTGAGGTTACCATTGTGGACGATACCATGTAAGTCCTCTACAGAATAATTTGTATATTGCTGCCAGTCGTCATAAACTGCTAATGACGGAAACAAGGAACATTTTAAATTCTTAGCAGTAGCTGAACCAAAACATGTAGCTTGTTTCCCTGTCTGATTCAAGAATAACAGCTGTGACGGTATCAAACATGCAGGATGTAATGATTCAGTTCCCTGCACCTGCCAATTTTTGGTACCCACATTGATTTCAAATCAATCATGCTGTTCCAATAATCATAACCTTTCAAAGATAAATCGGTTATGAAAGCCGAAGAATATACCAATATATTATGGGTCAGCATGAATTGCGTGTGTGTTTGAGCACTCAATTTATAATAATAGGATCGTGGGTCCAATAGATTATAACCTGAAAAGTAGACAAACTTATTTTTCTGTGTCTGCGAACTACCTTGAGATGGGGCAGGATAATGTTCCCATTGTGTATAAAGAATTTGATCACGGACTGTGTTTGATTTATGTAAAAAATTATGACCATACTGTTGGAAACAGAATAAATCAGCATAATTGGCAGAATTCAAATACCAATCCTCAGCTTCTAAAGCAGTGTAATATTTCAAATCTGAAAATAATGAATGTACGACATTAAAATCTCAGTCGTCGGAATGTGGTCCAGGTGTGATGACGTCACCTAATGAGACTCGAAAGACGTATGGCATTCGAATCATGTCCGTTGGGCCGTATATTTTGTATTGAAATTTATCCCAAACAATGCCATCTACTACTGGCACAGTTGAAATGTTAACGTGGGATTGATCCTTTTTCATTATATCAAATAAGGTGTGTGAGCTAAAACACCATCAACCAATTGTACATCACAGCGTTAAGGTAAATAATGACCATTAATCAAAAGGAAAAAGACAGTCACGAATCCAATCCACATAAAGAGAAACACCATTGTAAGTACCATCCAAATGTAGGTCCAAGGAGGAACCGAATAAGTCTTGCGAAACCAGGAAAAGAAAATGAAAAATAGACTGGGGGGTTCCTCTGCTGTAGAATTTGATGAAGAAGATGATGAAGGTAAAGGAAAAGTTGTCTCTGTCCCATGAAATAACCAACAGGTCCTAGTCTATACAAAGGTGGTCGGTCAGCATTAAAAGATGATTGGAGCTCACGTGTAGGAATGCCCACAGTAAGCTCATTAGACGGTCAGTCATTATTCAGAGGTATAGCTGTTGAAGATGAGGACAAAACAGGCAGCACATCAATTGAGGTTTCCACTTCACGCTCCTGGTGTATGTTAGTCTCTGTCAAAGACCTCACAGGAATTGAAACATCTCTCTGCGGGACAGTTTTGGGCATACTATTCAGTACCGCGCAAATGGTGCAACTTGACATGTTCGATGGAAATGTAGTGATTTTCCTTGCATCCAAGCAGGGGAGGCAAAATCACAGTTTGAATGCCCTTTAATCCAAGAACTGGGATTGGTGCATGGTAGGAGCGTCCAAACTCTTTTTTTGTTTTCTATCTTCTCCCTGACCAGAACTCCAACTTTAGGAAGCCGCCCTGTGACAGGGATCAGCACTGCCATGTCCTCGAACGAGTGTAACTCAGCTTTAGCAAGAGTGTCTTGAGTGTTTTGTAGATCCTGGAACATAGCACAATGGTTATCTATGTCAAATGTTGTGGCAGCCACCACAACGTCTACACCATCAAGGTCTGGCACAAACATTTTAATGACAAAGACCATTTTGTATGGGTCCCGCCCACCCAGAGATCTTCTTGGGAGATTATACCCCTGCTGGTACCTAAGACTCTAGCTGTCAAAGGTTGCAAAGTCACAGTTAATTCGCTCCACTATAGAATTGCCCTCAGGCTTGTATGGAGATGAAAACTGTAATAGCACCCCACAGCGACCACCCTGGGCAGAATGGGAGGTACCACAAGCAAATGTTCCGATAAAGTCATGCAAATACCTAATGACATTTCGAGTGTCAGCACTACGTTGCGGTCAAACCCAAAGGAATCTAGTGCACAAATCAACTGCAACCCGAATATGTTTATAGAAAACAATGGTTCCTGTGAAAAAGATACTCAGAGACACTGATTAAGTTGTACAATACTTGTATTGAAATCAAATTTTTTTGTAAGAATTTCTACAATAGGTATTTACAATTGTGTATTGTGTCCCAAGTGAAATTATGAACCAACGCATATGAATAACAATTATGAAAAAAATGTGCAAGGTTTCAAATAAATTTTGTTATATACAGAAAGCGACCAATTTCTTTTTTTCAATACATAACATCTATAAAATGATAGGATGCCAGTTTATATTGGTTCACTTTTCTTAATTGGTCGACAATTAAGAAAAGCGAATCAAATAATGTCATGTTCACAAATAAAGTCGCAGGAGCCTTAAATTCACTATCCATGCAGAAGCTTTGTGAAACTGTGGTCCACCTATGGCTCAGTACTGAAAAGCATGGGACACTCCAAATGCCGTCAGTTCCTTTTATGTATAAAATGTAGAATGCCGACATTTATCAACAAGGTTTCCATTGAGTCGGACAGCGGGTGGGAACTGTAACGGGTGTTTATTTTTGTAGAACTCCATGCTTCAAGCAGAGCGTGGGTGGCAAAACTCTGTGAACTCCGCTAGCGGAGCTGAGCCGACCACCCACCCCGAATAAAAATATGCTTCAAATCATAGAGCCCAATGTCCTCCGTTGGAGTGCTGGTATATGGAGTGTTGTACAGTACAGTGGAGGCAGTGTCATTCAGAGTAGTGTCGTAGAGTGGAGTAGAGTGAAGTGGAGTAGAGTTGAGTTGAGTGGCATAGCATATATTGGACTAAATTTTCATGCAGTGGAGTGGTGTCTCATAGAGTGCAGTAGAGTGGAGTGGCGTACTGTAGAGTGAAGTAAAGTGTCATAAATTGGTAAGAAGTTTCATAGAGTACAGTGTGATTAAATGTTGGAAAGTATCTTAGAGTGGAGTAGAGTGTTGTACAGTGGACTGTTTCAGATAGACTGGAGTACAGAAGTGTATAATAGAGTGTATGGGGTTAAAGTGGACTAGTGTTGTAGAGTGGCATAGAGTGTAGAAGTTTTGAGAAGAGTTTTGTAGAATTGAGTTGCACAGAGTGGAGGAGAGTGCTATAGAGTGGAGCTGTGTAGAGTGGAATGTCTAACAGTGATGTAGAGTGGGCTAAAGTACTTTAAGGTGGAGTAGAGAGAAGTGAAGTTGAGTGGAGCTGTGCAGAATAGAGTGGAGTCAGTTGTCAAAGAGTGGAGTTTTATGTTATAGAGTAGAGTGGCATGGAATGGAGTACAATGGCCTGCAGAGTAGAGTGTGGTACAGTGTGATAGAGTGGAGTGGCTTAGAGCAGGGTAGTATGCAGTAGAGTAGTAGAGTGGAGTAGTGTGTCATAGTCAAGTTTAGCAAAGGTGCGTGGAGGGCATAGAGGGAGTTGTATAGTGATGTTTAGTGGAGTTTTGTGTGGTAGAGTGGAGGGGTGTAGACTTGTTCAATGGAGTACAGTGTTGTTGACTGGAGTACAGTAGAGTGGTAAGCAGTAGAGTTGGGTAAAGTGGCATATACTTTAATAGCCTAGAGTGGCGTTGGCTAGAGTGGAGTAGCGTAGAGTGTAGTGGCCTACACTGAAGTGGTAAAGAGTCAGAATATCAAGTTTTTATTGTCAACTTGCACTAATATCAAGTGCAAAATATTGGGATACAAAAATATCGACTTGGTAAAGAATATCAAGTCTAAGGTAAGTAATATCGTTTTTAACAATATCGAAGTCATTAATATTGTTTTAAAAATATTGAAGTCATTAATATTGTGTGCACAAATATAGTTGTTGAAAATATAGTCTTTTTATTTAGTGTTATGTATTTTAGTTTGAATTTTAAATGTATGTGTTCTATTATTTTGTTTAAGTGTTAAGTATTGCATTTGTTTTTTAATATATGTATTACATTTTTAGGAGTTATTGATTTTATTTTAAGAAATTTTGCGTTTTTGTTCCCTAGCGGGTTGTGAGTTTTTAGGGGAATAGGGTGGGAAGTCATTTAATTATAATAAATGTATTAATAATTTTTTGAAGTTCTTAATTTTATTTCAATTAAATTTAGCGTTTTAGTTCCATAGCGGGTTGTGGGTTTATATGTCCATATCACTGATCACTACTGCTTTTAACCATGGGTAAAAACCTCCGGGTGGGGGATGCATATCACACTAACCCTATGATTATGCACACACGTGTTTAAATAGCGGAGAATCAAGATATACAGCTCATTTTGACTTTTTTTACACGTGCATGAGGGTGTTTTACTTGGGGGACACAGATACTCGACTTGCATTCCCCGGTTACGCAGGACAAGTGATCCTTCTCCCCCTGATTGATGATATTTAAGTAAAGGAAGCTGAATGGATCATAATTTCCTCCGCCCTCTCACATGATTCAATAATCTTAAGCAGCGTGCAGCTGTGGGAGTCAGAACCAATTCTTCCCGAGCATCTTCTCGGCAGAATTATTCACTGGTTAAAAACAAAGATAACCATGGCAGAAAACCTAGGCCTAAGCTACTCGACTGAGGAAATCGACTCAATGCATGCGAGACCAGCACTCTTTGTGGACAGTGACCTCACTCAAACTCTGTCTAACTCTAACGATTGGGATGAACTGACTGAAGTTAAAAGGGAACAAGTCAGGACAGAAGTCCACGGCATTATCATGACCGAATATCTGAGAGTAAATGCGGCACCCAGAGGACTTTGGGTGACCAATGCACCTCACATTTTTTGAAAGATCTAGCATTCAGAAAAGATTGGTCAGTGATCTCGTGGAAATGCACAAGGGACTATCTAGTCCTAATCATAAAAACGGCAACGAGATTAACAGATGAATTGACTGTAAAAATCCAAATTATGGAGACTAAGCTCAATATTATGGTGCATATAACTGTTTACAAGAAAAAATTTGAAGAAATAAACAAAGAACTGAATGAAACCCAAGAATACCTCACTCAAACAAAATTACAGAAACTGGCGAAAGAAATAAAAAGATTCTCACTTGACCGCGTCCACCCTTACAGTAGTAAAGATTACAAAACCAATGACATCACTTCCAACTACGATTCCAATAGCGGATCATCCACAGAGGGATCTGACCTGAGTGGAGATGAATTTTCCTCCTATGGGAGAGGAAAACAACATAACAGGAGAGGCAACCGCCGAGGACGAAACATGTGGCTAAATCCACATTATCAAATGAACACACAAGGGATGCCATTCCAACCATATAATCCACACTTTCAAGGGTGGGTAAACCCGTATTTCCAAGCCCCCCCGATGAACCCTCACATGCAACACCAACAAGGACAAAATTACCAACAAAGGCTTCCTTTTTTAGGGAGAGGCCCAGTGATCCAGAGGTCGATACAGAGAGGAGTAACCTGGTCAGACCAGACACGACAAGTTCAAACCAGGAGCATGACCAGAGAGAAGTCAGGGTCAGGAACAACACCCTCGTCGTAAATCTTACGGACAAGATCCTAACAAAAAATCAAGAAAATATCTTGAATAAAGGTCTAGGGTATGTCCCGACACCAAACCTCGACATTTTTAAAACAAAATGAGAACTTGCTGAATTCTGCCGCAAATTAAAGCTAAAAGCATTTTTCAAAGACCAAGACATCCCCACCCCTGAAGGAGATACCACCCTAAGGAACATGTCCAACTTTTGTCCATTAAATTCTCAAGTACCAACAGAGATTTTAACATTTGAACAAGCCATCATGAAAGAGGTATATGGATTGAGGCAAAACATAAGAAAACCTTTCCAAAATGTGACCAGAGCTGAACAACAAGCTCTGAACGAACTGAAGAATGATGGCAAAATCATTATCAAACCAGCAGACAAGGGTGGAGGATAGTCCTTCTGACAAAAGAGGCTATGATAAACAATGTATGGACCTATAAAATCATCACTGTGGACCCGACACCAAGACTACAAAGGACAATTGCCCTCATGGTAGAAAAAGCAGAAACCCACAACTGGATCTCGAAAAAAGAGGCAGAGTATTTAGAGACCAGAACACCCAAAATACCGTACTTTTACTTTTTACCAAAGACTCATAAAGCACGGACACCATCTCCTGGACAACCAATAGTCTCTGGCATTGGGTTGGTCCTAGAACCACTTTCGCAGTTTGCGTATCAGTATTTAAAACCCCTCACACAGAAAGCACCAAATTATTTAAAAGATATGAGGGACCTCCTGAATCTCCTACAACATGTGGTGTACTCACAAGAAACCATGATCTTGGTAGGGCTAGATGTTGAAAGCCTTTATACAAGCCTACCACAACAGAAAACCATGGACACTCTGGAAACAATAATCGTTAATACAGACTGGCCCCACAAGACACCGAGACATTAGGTACTTGAGTGCTGCAGACTTGCACTGACGGAAAACTATTTTCAGTATAATGAAACCCTCTTTTTACAGTGCCACAGAACATCGATGGGCAGTACATTTGTCCCCAGTGAGCAGGGCTGTACGTCAGTACCTTTGAAGAGACATATGTCAACAATGCAGACAATCCCTACCTACAGAAAATACGATTCTGGAGGCGATATATAGACGACATCATCCTCATCTGGGAGGGAGACATGGAGAGTCTCAAGAACTTCCATTCATGGATTAACACCAGAGATGAGTGGTTGAAGTTTACTTATATTGCAGACAAGCAAAGTCTGGACATAACCATCTATGTCTAGGACAATACCCTACAAACGAAGACATTCTTCAAACCAACTGCAAAAAACAGTCTACTGTCCTTTATTAGCTTCCACCCACGCCCCTTGAGGGAGAACCTCCCTTATAGTCAATTTTTGAGACTACTCAGGAACTGCAGCAAAACAGAAGAGTACAAAACCCAAGCAAATGACCTGTGTGGAAAACTCAAGGAATGAGATTACCCAAGAAGAGTGATTAACAAATGTAAGAAAAGAGCCAGGAATCAAAATAGAAGTAATCTCCTCGAGATAGTAGAAAAAGTACCACAAGAGGATTTAATAACATGTGTCACCAGTTATAGCGCTGTGACCAATAATGTCAAGAAAATAATAAACAGGAATTGGAAGATTCTCACCTCAGCAACATTGACATGGCCAAAACCCAGGTTCGCTAATAAGAGAACATGTAACCTGAAGGATATATTAGTCCATACACGACTACAATACAAGAAACACAAAGAATCCCCGGGTCTGTGGGGTAACCCACCAGTGACAGGTCATTTTCCTTGTGGTTGGTGCTCAGTCTGCAGCCTGACGAGAAGTGTAAAAGAGATACAACTTCTACCCAATGTGAATGGACTATCAGAAACCATACGAATTGTAACACTAGCCATGTAATCTACATGATAACGTGTCCATGCAACATGCGCTATATTGGCATGACTTGTAGAAAAATCAAGCAAAGAATTTGCGAGCACCGCAGAAACGTAAAATGCAAGAAAATCACTACAAAGATGTCAAATCACTATCTAGAGGCAGGACACACAGTAGATGAACTAAAATGGATTGTATTAGAAACACTCCTGATTAAGGACCACAATGCAGAAAAGATCTTATTTGAGAAAGAGCAGAGATGGGTACACAGACTGAAGACGGACTTAGCGGGACTCAATGACAATATCCCCAAGCGAAGTCTTAATAAGTAAATTACCCCTCCTAAACTGAAGGGCCGAGCTCTGTGTGACAAGAAGAGATGACACACGAGAACATCAATTTCGATTTCCTCCTCTCTGAATAACATCAAAATGTTCATCCAATAGATCCTATTGAATACCAAGATCTACAATACCCACTCTGGGACCAAAAAATAGCAAAAATGAGAAGGTTTAATTTATGACTCGATGACAAATTCTATCACTACAATTAAGGAGCCTCGTCTTGCCATAAGCAGAGAGAGACACCAGCATAGATATAACAACATCATTGGGACCATGCAGCATTTTATCAGTGCGCTATAATCCCAAACATTTCAGATAATGACAATGCTTTTCATACATTGATTTAAAAACAAAGACACAAATCGCAACAATCAGGCCGAGTCTTTTTACTATAAACATACCATTTCCTTTTTAAAAATGACCTCTGGAAGCACTGGGGCATATCCGGGCAAAGAGAGGCAGCGTCAGCACAATTTGTGCAGCAAGGACTTAGCCGCAGGTATTGAGACACCGAGACTCCCGACTGCTACAAAAACCGTAAAGTATTGACCTTCTTTTTTTAAAACTAACAGGTGTCTATCCTCACAGTAGGCACCCTTGACCTCCTGATTGCCCGTAGAAGTGTGACACAAACTCAAAAAAGGTACGTGTCAAGTGGCTTCACTCAAAACATTCTGTTTCATTCTTGGAATAGAGCACGCGCCCCCTTATTTAAAATAGAACGATATGAGTGTAAACATCATTGCGCTGTATCGTTAAAATTTAAAACCAAGTATAACATGAATGTGAGTATTTTTATAAGAACGTTATGGGGCATATCATGTTTGGTATGAATGCACGGAAGTGAGAATCGATATCTGTGCCATAACACACGCAATAAAATGAGTAGGCACATTCTGAATATGCCAGATCATAATGATAACGCTGTATAGAGATAAGAGAGCGCAAACTGCCATGAATTGTGAGGTTTATAAAGTATTGCCATTTTCCAGTTGCAACGAATGAAAATTTCGTAAAATGTGTTCAATGTGGCAGTAATGTACTGCTTTGTGTGTCTCCTTATAACCCCTGTTCCCCATCCCCCATGAACACAATTATTATATTTTTCTTTTTTATAGGTACAATGAGACCTTCTTGATATAAAGGACAAACAGGTCCCTTTATTTGTTTTTTCACCTTAATTATAATAAGAAAATCTCTGTTATATCAACACATACACCACTCACCTTTTTCACCTCGGTCATAAAAAAAGCCCGCTTGACCTGACAAGGCTACACAGGGCAGAAACATGTCGACCATTTTTAATAACAATTTTGAGTGCGTATGAATCCATAACTATTCACCAGACGCACCATTCTATCAAATTGCCTACAGGCTACCCAAATCCAGACCGAATAAAATCAAAATTCTGGCTGTCCGGGCATTTTAATTTTGCACTGTCCATATCACTGATCACTACTGCTTTTAACCATGTGTAAGAACCTCTGGGTGGAGGATGCATATCACACTAACCCTATGATTATGCACACATGTGTTTATATAGCGGAGAATCAAGACATACCGCTCATTTTGACTTTTTTTACATGTTCACAAGGGTTTTTTACTTTGGAACACAGATACTCGACCTGCATACCCCGGTTACGCAGGACAAGTGATCCTTCTCCCCCTGATTGATGGTACTTAAAGAATAGGCACAATTCATGGCCAAGACATGCAAATCGATGATTGAAAGTTTCATAAAATATGCTGAGATTGACTTGGACACAACTAAACCAGAATTGACTAAATTAAAATCAGATACAAATCAGAATAAACAGGATAAATACATGAAGGATTTTTCCTAGCAGCTCTCAGTGTGAAATTGAGGGCAAATGAAATGGAGGTTAGGAATAAGAAAAGGAGAATTCTGTCCTTCTTAAAAAAATTTGAAGCACCCAGAAAACAATTAAAGCATGTACTTACTGATGTAATGCATAGACTGTCATCTGTAGCATCCAGTTATGATATAAGTTCTGGAGTTGAACTGGGCATGGCCAAGATGGTGTCTGCCGCGGACAAGTACGTTAGAGCTCTACATTGGGCCCGCCAATAATCTTGCTTTTATTCCCCACATCCATGCCTTCTTTGACTGCCACACCCACCAGTGTGTCGTGCTCAAATAGGGAGAAAAATCACGAACATCACTGGCAGAAGCAAGAGCTCCCCGGGAATTAGGGGATACCCAGAGCTGTGATTGCCTCTACCCATGACTCAGTCCAATGCAGGATCTGCACAAATGCCACTCCTGACTGTGTAGAGAGAGGTACAGGCTGGGCCTGCCTAATGTACTGCTGAGCCTAGAATGTACTACTGACATCCTAGAAGATCTGGGACAGCTGACCGGTAAGTCTGGAGTGTCAGTGTCAGGGGTGACCACCAACTCCCCTCTGAGGGAGCCTTGAACGGGTGTTGCAATGCAGAGGTGGCTGCCCCAGCGGAACTCACCCACCTCTGCTGCCTGTCCTTAATGTGAGAATTCTTTACTGGCTGACCTTGCACGGTTGATGCAAGCCAGCCTGGTTGTGCGGTTAGTAAGCCCTCTACACCTGCATCAATGTAAGCCGACTCCATGGGATTTCCCTGGATGGAGTGCAGTCATCATCTTCTTTCAGGCAGGTTGGCTCTGCAGTCCTGCGTACCAAGACAGGTGCCTTCCTGGGGCTGAACAGTAGCTCTGTTGTTCTGGAAGGTGAGCCCAAGGGGCATGGACCTCTGTCCCCCTGCGGATCATACGCCCAGATTTTGTTAGGCAGACGATCCTGAACTCCCTCCTATCGGGCTATTTCCTCACATTGCTGGCTGGTGGGCAGCCATTTCCACACTCCTGCACCTGATGATGGATGCCTGGAGGCTCCTCCTGTGCGTGGATTCTGCTGTGGGATAGGAGCTTCACAGTTGAGGTAGATCTCGCTCATCCCTAGCCGGGGCACCACTGCAGTCCCCCTCCCCCACTGAACACAAGGGTGATATGCACATCAAGAAAGAGGGGCTACGAGGCTTGTACTAAACGGTGCTTGGTGGTTCAGATCTTTTGGAATGTCCTCGGGGCTCTGACCCTTCTCACAAACTCACTCTAAAGTACCCTCCACTGCCAGACTGTGCTCGAACACATATCCATAACTTAAGTGATGTTCAGTGAGCATGGACTGCCGCAAGGGCCCCATATGACTGGCTGTGTGCACCTGCCCCAGGACTATTCTTGTCTCAACTCCTTCCTCCCAGGACATGCCACTTTCCACTGCTCTACTACTGCATGGTGCACACCGGCGCCCAACTGGCCCTGGAAGACCCACATTGGCAGGAGCCCAAACCCAAGCCCTGTCCAACGTTGGGTGACCCGCCACAGGATCCTCCACCCTGCGTGTCCACCTACCGTCCTGCCCACAACGAGCATCCTTTGCCGTGGTGCCCCATGGCACTCACATCATATGACTAGAGAGGTGGCCTGAACTCCAGATTACAGGGAATGCTGCCTCAGCGGTCACGGTGCTGGCCACCCCTGCTTTCCCATGACCTGTCTCTAGTGACCTCTGAAGATGGTGAAACCAAAGAACACCAGGTCACTTCTGCTGGGAAATGCTGACTCAGAAGCTGAACCAGTACCAATGGACAGGACCCTTGGCATCCTGCAGCACCTTGAGAAGATGCTCCAAGCCCACTCTGCCCAGTTCGACAGGGTCCTAAAAGCCATCATGGACACTAAAACCTCCTTGGGGACCCATATACACTCTGCCACTGGAGGTTAATTTGCTGTGGGATGACCACAGCAAGCTGGCAGAATGTTGGTAGAGGAGGTTGAATCTACATTGGCAGCTGCACATCCCTTGATGCAGGACATGCAGGAATGCCTGAAAAGGTGAAGGCCGAGGTAGCCACACTGCACCGCAGAGTGGAGGATGCCTAGGGCAGATCAAGGTGCAACAACATACTCCTAATGAGCTTTCCTGAATGCTCAGAGGACCCTAGCGTGGAGCTGTTCTTGGAGGACTGGCTGGTGAGCTATGTCATGGAGGGCATGGTGTGTGCATTCTTCTCTGTTGAATGCGCACATCACACATGGGGGCGGCACCCACTTCCCCAGGAACCTCTACGCCCTATCATAGCACAGCTCCTTAACTACCGTGATAGTGACTTGCTTCTACAACGTTTCCGCACCAAGAACCCTGTGTCCTATGAAAGTGCTCAGATCACAGCATACCCTGATTTCATCATGGAGAAAGACTCCACCTACACATGCGCCCCGACCCCTAACAGTACTGTTGTTAGCTCAGCAAAACCTTGCGATACAACCAATGGCAAGCAGCAGGAGCTTAACCGCCTTATAACAGTTTCTGACTCTGGTTCCAATAAATCTAATGCTGGGTAAATTGTGGTCATGGACATTGAATGTGCGAACAGGTTGGATCCCCTTTCTTCTAACATTGAAGCCACTACTAACAGAGTAGAGGTTAAGAGAATGAAGGTGGACAACATACCAATAACTGACATTTGTTGTCTCTACAGAGAACTGAGTGAGCTCAAAACAATTGTTAAGGATCAGCACTTTGGGGGCCGTTACACACCCACGATTACAGTTCCCCTAAATGCCCCTGGAACCCATTATGACCACACGCAGTAACCTAACAATAAAGCACCTTTCTTCGATATCCCGAAGGGAAAGGGGTTGCCTGAAAGACTATAGCATCTGGAAATGTATATGCTGACCAGTGGGCCCAGAGTAGATCCCGGGACCAAGGCAGATTCAAGGCAGAGCTAAATTTGTGCAGGCCCCCGTGATGATACCAAAAGGGGTGCTTGGTCTAAATTTACTTAACTAAGGACCATGCACTGATAATGAGAGTATAAGGTTCTGGCAGGGGATTAGTTACTGCAGCCCCTTGGAACCACCTAGAGGGACTAGAAATAGAGTTTTTATGATAGATGTGCCTACACTGGTATGTGCATCAGGAGAATCAACTGAAGCTCTGCGCAATAAAGTTATCCACGGGAAAAGATAGGTGAGGCAATGCCGCTCAGTTATCAGATCAGACATATTAATTGCAAAATACCACTCTACAGGCAAGGAATTTGATTACATTACATTGGATCTGGTTGGTGGGCGTATAGCGGATGGCCTGGTCAATTTGGACCTGCGCACTTTACCACCTAATCCAGTTTAAACACTCCCCACCATGTAAGGTCCTGGCAACAGACCCAAAGATTATGAGTCAAACTTATAACATCATCTATAAAACACACAAGGGGAAGACAGGAACTACAACGCTTCATATTTGACATGTGCAGGGACTGCCTCCTCAATACGTCCCAATGAATTTGATGAAGGAAGGCTATCATTCTCATATTGAGTTAGCACAGCCTGCTGGGGTCAGCATGAATAGTGATGTGGAGGAGCAGTCCCTAGCACCAATGGTAAATACACCAATAGTCAAGTCAAGTCAAGTCAAATAATTTATATAGCGCGCTACATACCCAGAGGGTCTCAAGGCGCTTGGAGAAGGGTGGGGAATTACGAATATTGAATAAATTGACTAAGGATGAGAAAAGGCAACCTCCCCTACCAGAGCCTGCTAAGAAACTGAGGTTATTGCCATGCAACCTATTATGCTTTGGGTCTAAGGTTGTGTGTGAGGAATGGGGAACATTTGTCAGCAGCTTTGACATATGCCTTTTCCAGGAGACAGGCCATTGAGAATGTATTTAGTGTGAGTTTCACAAACTATAGTGTTGAAGCAGTACCCTCAATGAAGGGTCGTCCTGCAGGAGGACTCTTCATCTGGATTTAAACTAATTTGGGTTTTAACATCAAAACGTATGATAGCAATTTCACAAATCTAATAGCCCTGAGCATCAAAGGTATTACTAGTGTTAGTTATGTGCTTTTGCTTAACATTTATGACAGACTACCCTCCCAGTACCATGACTCCCCCACAATATTAGCCTTAGATGAGTTCCTGGAAAGGGGCTTCTCACAATGTAATTGTCATGGGGGACCTAAATATCACTTTTGAGCCTCTTGAGGTAACTATGAATGTCCCAATGAAGAGGATGCTGAATTGGGTTTCCCACACCTGAGACAGGTAAAGCCAGTTAAGAATGGAAGGCAGCATTTTGTCAGGACCCCACAAATCTTATCTTCTGCTTGTAGAGCGTTCCAGCAGGGATGACATGAACAACCTCCACCATCTTTCACCTTTCCCCTGTCCTAGTATACAACCTGAATGGGGTGATAGTGGAGGCCAGGGGAAGGAATCCTAATAAGGTGGTTTGTTTCTAGAGATTAGGCCCAGTTGGATGTGCCCAATGGAACCCCTTTTGGAATTACTGTCTGGTAGTACAAACCGTAAGGTAATCAATACCGCCCCCACAAGCACACATACATACACACTTATAGGAAATGCAGTCAGGGGAAACATCTATAGTCACCTGGGATGTGGCACTTTGATAGGATGTAGTGTATGATCTCACACACCAAGGAACACAGAACGTAAATGGAGGTGCAGCTGCGCATTTGTAGGAGGTAACAGGATTGTGGATTCCACCTAAAAGAAATGATATATCAAACGCTCCTGCGCAGAAAGCAATAATAAGATGAGAGACGATGCACCCCTGTGCGTGTTCTTTATGAGGATAAAGAAGCACTCCTGCGCTGTGATCATAAAGGTGCCGAAAGGCAACACGCTCCTGCGTGTGCGACTATACAGTGAGAAAAATAGCAAAAGGGCAATGCGCTCCTGTGCTTTCCTCTGCACAACCTGGTCTGAAAGTGCTTCTGCGCTTCTTCAGAACTGAGTTGCTGGTCTCATGGCCATGTGCTTCTGCGCAAGCCATGCCAGAGAATACTCCACTAGCGCTCCTGTGCGGACATGGAAGCTCAGTGCCTTCCGTGAAGGCTGACATAGTTATTGGTAAGAGGTACCTGTGTGTACCGTTGTATGAAATATGCCTGAATGTACAATTGAGGAAAGTAAAGGCAACGTGCTCCTGTGCGTGCCTCGAGTAACAATGCTGAAAGCGCTTCTGCGCTTTGGCTCCGCAATAGACGCTGTTCTTGCAACAACGCGCTCCGGCACGAGTCACGTAATTAATTCTGTTTGCTCGTGTGAACACTGTAATACCTATATCTTCGGCGTAATCCGGGGGAAAATAAATACTCTGCGGACTACGACTCCTGCCGTGGTTGTAATCAGGATCGGAAGTTTGGAACCCACAAGGGTTGAGCACCGCTTGTTCTTATGCGGTCTCACCCGGTAGTGCTCTGGTGGTGACCTTTGGTTCTGCTTCCTGTTCAGAAGGCTAGACCGAAAACCCCACAAGAAAGTGGGTCAGGCCCAGGCAGACACACGGACCAGATCTATGACAATTTAAAGTTGCCTCTCTCACTCTTAAATATGGGTTGGGGGCTGGCAACAAACGTTCCTTCTCCAACCGAGAGCATAAACATGCGTACAAAAGAGTAAATTGCAAAACAAGGATTAACTATATCCTGCTTATTTACTCCTCTGGTACAAGCTTGAGGCTTTGCGGTTAACTGAGAGATTTGACAGTGACCACAATGCTCTTACTTTAGAATTGTTGGATGTGTTCACTTCCTCGCAGCCTCACAATGAGGGGAGCTCACTAAATCTAATTGTTCTAAGCAACAACAGAAGGAGAGTCAAATGGCCCACGATCCAGGGGAGCGATTATACACTGGCACTAATCTATAATATTGTAGCCCAATCATTGGTAGACCTGAGCACCTATAGAATAGAGGTGCAACCCATGAGGGAAACATTTACGAATCTACTGGGCAAGATCAAAAAGTTTTTCTATAAGGAATGTAGGGACAAAGGAATGGTTAACAACAAGTATGAGTGGTATGATGAGTCCTGTAAGTTAGCTAGGCAAACACTGATGCATGCTATTAAAACTGGTTCAAGAATCATGGTAGCCATAATAAGGAAACCTAAGCTGAGGCCAAAAAAAATGGGCACAAACGTTTTTGGAGAGACCTTCTTGTTGCGGCGCAAACCACAAATTAGCAAGCAGTTCTGGCATTTGATAGCTAAAGGGTAAAAAAAATTGTTGCAGAGGAAAAGTTCCACATACAGCTACGGACTTGGGTAGATCACTTTGGCCAACTTTATGCAGGACCAAAGGACATAAGTCCAAGGACCACTCAGACCCCAGCTAGTCTCTCCCCCCATGTAGAAGTGGGAATAGGTCAACTCATTCTAACTAGAGAAGAAACGTAGGGAGTAATTGCCATCCTCCAATGGGGCAAAGTACCAGGTCTTGATAGAATTTCAGGTGACTTATACCTTTTGGAACCTGAAATCTGGGGAGTAATCTTAAATCATTGCTTCAATGCCACCTTGCAAGGAGCAAGATTGCCTGATTCTTGGTTAGGCACAGCAGTGGTATCTATTTTTAAAAAGGGGACAAAGGCAATGCAGAAAATTACAAGCCAATCAGCCTAATCGATATTTCACAGAAAATATTCTGCAGACACCTGCTGGAGAAGCATCTTGATTGAATGAGGATAGGGAACATACTGTCACCCCTGCAGGCAGGTTTTAGAGACAACGCAAGTACCATAGACCAACTGTTCAATTTTGTAATGATACTATGGAAATACATGACTATTAAAAAGGAACATGTATATGTCATTTTTGTGGACCTTCGTGCTGCATTCGACTTAGATCCCCGAGAAAAACTATGAGCAGCCCTTAACAAAATTTGGGTTCCAAGCAACCCTTTTCAAATAATCACAGACTCCTCAAGGACAACCATGCTCAAGTTAGGTGGGGGAGGGAATTGGGCCTGACAGTCCAAATTAGGGTCAACAGATTAATCAAATCACTAACAGATTGCAGAGGTGATCCCCTAATCTTGCTGGTCAAGCAGTGGCAGCACTACTATCCTCTGGGACTACAATATTTGGTGGATCAGTTTGGGTTGGCCGGTGAAGAATTTGGATTAGAAATGAATACTACAAAAACTAAATTCATGGCTTTAAACCCACACATGTCTCATAGGGGTGTCATAAATCTGGGTTACACCCTATTAGAGAACGTGAGGAAATTTGACTACTTGAGGGTTAGTCTGACCAATGCACTATCATGGGTCCCGCAAATCATAAAAAGCCAGCTCTCACTCCAACACGTAAGCACTGCCTTAGCTAAAAAAACGGAGGAATTCCACCTATAGACCAGTGGTTCCAATAATTCAAGTATACCAAACCCAGGGCATTGGAGCCACACTGAATGGGGAAGAGCTATGAGGACAGAATAACATAGGGGCAATAGTAGAAATTTAAAATTGATTCCTGAGAGCAGTTCTGGAACTCCAGCGGAATGCCCCCTGAGATACGCATGGCCAAAGCTCAGAGGTGATTCCCGCACGGGAGGTGAGTGCTGAGAGACCTTCTTACTCACAGGGGAAGCTAAATTCAATATACACCTTTCATGAACTACAATCATGCCACCTACATATAACTGTGCTACTTCACTAAATGATACCATGGCTGCTTCACTACTGCTTAGTTAGTGAACACCGCTTCCCACACATATAAACACTCCCATGGTCCGACCCTGCATGACAGCCCCCGAGGGCATCACTCCACCCCCTGGCCATGATCAGACATACAACTTGTACCAATAAAGCTAATTTATTCCCCTTCATACCTCTTGTGGCGTTCAGAATGTCGACTGCCCTCCCCTTTTATCCACCATCACACTCCTTTACTCATACGTGTCGCTACACTACCAGGGACCCGCCGCACATGGCAAGTAAATGGGAAGGGCCCCCAAATACCACAACACGCTCCTCAGTAACCTAAGATATCTCCATCTGTTTCACTGTTTATAGTTTATTGCTTATTTCTTATATGACCTACTTCTCCTTTGTATTGGTGTGACCCATGCAGGAACTACTGGTAATGTTGCCACAGCCTGTTATTTAGTGATCATGAAGTGCATCCCCTAGGATCACCTCATCGTTGTATAGTATCATTGGAAAAATGTTATGGGAGTTCCATGAATGACTGCATTAAACAAGCTGTTAATAAAAATACTTGAAAAATTAAGTTCTGGAGTTGAAGATACTTCAGGTCCATCTACCTGCATATGTAAACTGACCACTTTTTTACAGGAGTTTCTGTTTCTAAATCAGAATCAAAGGACTATGAGAGAGGCAAAACAAAGGGCTAAAGAAGAGGCTAAGGCAGAGCATGAGGAAAATGAGGAGAGACGGAGGTGGTCTCAGAATTTAAAGGAAGGACAAATGAGTGCAACTGGTGAGCAGACTATTATTAATTAATCTGGTCAAATATTGACTGATTTGGAGAGAAGCATTTTGAAAATGGGTCTCTCCTTTTGCCTGACACCTCATTTTAATTTCACTTAATCCTGAATTTACCTTTTTCTTCTTTGCTGTAAACTAAAATGTATTATGTTACACAGATTACATGAGCCTATTAATGATGTAGATGTGATTTTAACAGATTCAACGGTGAATAATTGTATTAATAATGATGTTGAAGGTTGAATTTCCATTTACCATCTTGATATGGATAGGACTAATGTACGTGCACATAATATTCTGGGCACACAAGACCCTCAGGATTAGAAATGCATTTTGGAGTAATATATAGTACCAAAATGATGAAAAATTTACCACTAGGGATATTCTGGTGGAAATGGGATTTAAAGTAGACTCAAGGTTACACAGTGGCTTTAAACCAAGTAGCCAATTCAATCTGAACACCCCACATGATGCAAATGATTAATTGTTAGAGACAACGATGTTGTGTAAGCTTAGAGGTCAAAAGCAGCAATTCGTTTATAATTTGATGGTAGAAGAGAATATGGCACTATACACGCAAGCGAAAGATTCTAACATCATTATCAAACCTTCAGACAAGGGGGGGACCATTGTCATTATGAACCTTATGCAAAATTTTGAAGAAGCTCCCAGACAATGCAGAGATGAGCAGTGTTAAGTCATCCTCAGCCAGTTGGAATATAACAAATCTATTCTTGATTCTCATGATTATTAAACAAATGCCTGCTTGATGATGGTGAAAACCAATGTCTTAAGGGGCATAATCCTTGGACATCTACTATCTATTTTCTCTCTAAGATGCACAAACATCCCACCAAGTCACCCGAAAGGCCATTTGTATCAGCCAATGTTGGCCTCCTTGGATCTACAGCAATGTTTTTAAACAAATTCTTGGCACTACATCTCTACCATCATATTGCAGGTATACAACAGACTTTCTCAATAAGATAAACGGCATACACTGGGCAGATGAGAATCTCATGAAAACCTTGGATGTAAATTCATTGTATGCATTCATTAATTAGCAACAGGGCACTAATGATTGTGTCTACTTACATTAGGCTACTGGATCATACTAAGATGTTGAGGGAAAAATGGCTTCTTTTTGGAAAGGAGCATTTTCCTGTTTGGAGATACATACTTTTGACAGGTCTCCAAAACCACAATGTGCACTTGCTTTGTCCCCAATTTTGAGCATTTATTCATGTGTTGGTGGGAGTGGAAGATAGTATGGACTAATGAACATGAACAATATACATCCCATATTGTTTTATGGGTACGTTACCTTGATTACTTTTTCTTGATATGGGATGCAGTGAAGACAAAGCTGAGGAATTTGTAAGGGTGTTACAATTTAATGACCTCAAACTCAGATTTACCCACAAAATGAGAAGAAAGTGCATAGAATGTCTTGATACTCTCCTTACGATAATGGAGGGACATTTCACCACAGGACTATTTAGGAAGAGAACTTTGGAGAACAGTGTATTACATGTCAATATCTACCACCCAAACAATCTCAAGTGGAGCATCCCCTATGGGGAATCGCTCAAGGCCAAATGTAACTGCTTCATGGATGAATTATATGCACCTCAATAAAGGAACATACTGAGTAGGTTCCACAAAAGGGGATATCATGAGAAAGTATTGAGAAAAAGGTAGAAGTTAGGGTAGTCAACATGAAAAGGGAGGAACTACTCTTCACTAGGAAGGATAGGAAGACATATGACAATGACAATTCTCAGATTAACATGACAAAAGAATCATAATTTCATTAAAGACGTAGAAGCTGGCATTATGCATAAACGTTTATTGCCACTCAAGGACAGGAGCACCTTCAAAGAACTTCCATTGAAGTACAATCCAGAATTGGAACATTAATAAACTTTAAATATCTCCTGCATAGAACTCTCCTTCTCTTTTAAATGCAAAACTGTGAAGCCAGTTTTAAATCTTCTCCAACTTCTATACTCCATGCACTTTTTAATCTTTTACGAGTGAGAATCTGTACCCAAAAAACTATATCAAAAACTTCTGATCCATAAAAGGCAATACTATCATACAATGACCAAATTTCAAACAAATAAATACTTATCACTTTATTTTATCTCTATCTATAATTTTTTTTGCATTAAGGGCGAGGAGGGAGGGATAATGTTAGCCTCCATGTCTTCAATGAAATCCTGATTCTCTTGTCCTGTTAATCTGAGAATTGTCATTTCATTAGAAGACCTGAGGCTAAAATTATGCATATTGAAAGCCATTCAACACCACTTCAGACATATTCTCAACTGATCTAAAATAATGTTTTGCAAATGTAGCATATTTGACCAATCTGTTGCTTTCAAAATACTCTCCAGACTTCCTCCATACCAATAAAACGTACTTGCCATTGCACCCTCACATAATGGGATTTACATGTTTCCATATTCACTCCAGCTGTTCCACTGCAATTCTTACCAATATTGAAATTGTCACAATACTTACCGCCTTAAATGGCTTAAAATGCCTTAATGCCTTAGATCACTTAAAAAACATTTGATACACGCCATCTAATCTATTCTCCAATACTTGACATTCATATTCTTTCAAGCAATCAATTACACATAATTTCTAATGTACCTCAAAATTCAGACAAAATATGGAAGTTGACTTAGTCCTAGTTCTTTTTCGTATCTCAAAAAACACACCAAGCAGACTGAAATTCCTATTACTTCCCTTTAGACATTTAAGATCTAATACTCTTCTACATGACAGAAGACAAAAAAGTTGTTGATAACTTTACAGAAGTTTTTTTATATTCAAATATTTGTTCATATTCCATTATAGAAATAACTTTAAAACTAAATCAACATCCCACAACAATTCATACCATGCCTTTGGAGGTCTATTCAGCCTCATACTCTTCAATATTCTACAAACTAAAACATTTCTACCTATAGACTTTCCACCAACAAAAATGTGTCTGTTAGAAATAGCTGACCTAAAACATGTTATTGTCCGATATCTTAATCATTTCTTAAATTGCTCCACTAAAAAACTCACAACCTCCACTAGAGGTACCTCCACGGGATCCAATTCCTTTCCAATCTCCAACTAACCCAAAAGTTCCAACCTCTTTCATACCTTCTCCTAGTGCCTGGTATCCAAGAATCCATCAGTATTTCTGAAGCCCCTTGCAAAAGGCTCTTGAATGCTCCAGATCTCCTGACACCTTCCAAACAAGAATGTTCAATATTCCACTCAGCACCAAAGGATGTTCGTTTCCTTCCTCATTTGTCAGCAAACCTTCCTCTGCTAAGATCAACAAAGGAGTCTTAAATGCCAATTCCAACACTGCTGGAAACCATGCCTGACACAAAGAAAAAGATGTTACCAATACCATCTGACATCTCTCCATCCTTACTTTCAGAAGTACTCTTTGGATCATTGCAAAAGAGGAAATGCATATCCGTTCAGCTCTGACCAATTTTGTTGAAATGCATCTATCGCTGAAGCCCCCGGATCTGGTCACCAACTAAAATACCTCAGAAGTTGATAAGTTAATCTTATCACAAACAAATCCAGGGCGCGTTTGCACACATGTGAACTCAGGCCCCGTCCCCTCCCTTCACCACTGTGCAAACGTTCCCCGTGGTGCGTTTTAAGTTGGGGGATTAACCCCCCTTGAATACTGAGGGTCCCTGGGGTCCAACTAGTCCATCAGCTACCTCCAGTAAGCGTCACAGAGCAGTGTTGCAGAGAGGTGAAAAAAAGGGGCGTGGACTCAGAACACCTCTCTGCAAAGCATCTCCCTGACGCTTACTGGAGGTACCTGGTGGGCTAGTTGGCCTCCAGGGACCCCCAGTATTCAAGGGGAATTTGTTCCCCCTCAGCAAAAGCACCAGGGGCCGCTTTTGCAGAGTGGTGCAATAAGGGGGCGTGGAATTAAGAAGGAGTGCTGTGTAGCCATCCTTCTTTTTCTAATGTTTTGGCCCTGGGGACCCCATCCCCCAGGGCCTGCCCCCAATTTTTTTTATTTAAAACATTTGGAAGGGGGCCTCATTACACCTCTCTGCAATGCAGCCCCCTGGCGCATACTGGAGGTTCCTGGTGGGCTAGTTGGCCCCCAGAACCCCCAGTATGCAAGGGGAATTAATCCCCCAACTTAGAACATGCTACAGGACGCGTTTGCACAGTGGTGAAGGTAGGGGGCGGGGCTTGAGGTGATGTGAGTGCAAACATGCCCTGTGGCGCGTTTTAAGTTGGGGAATTAATTCCTCTTCAATCCAGAGGTCCCCTACGGGGCAACTAGTCCAACAGGTATCTCCAGTAAGCGCCTCGGAGCTGTGTTGCAGAGTGTTGTAAAAAGGGGGCGTGCCCTCTGAACACCTCTCTGCAACACAGCTGCCTGGCGCATACTGGAGGTACCTGGTGGACTAGTTGGCTCATAGGGGACCTCAGGATTGAAGAGGAAGTAATTCCCCAATCTAAAATGCGCCACAGGGCGTGTTTGCACACATGTTACCTCAAGCCCGCCCCCTTCCTTCACTATTGAACAAAATATTCCTGTAAAATCAGCCAAACTACAAATTCTGATTTACTCACCTGTTATCACAAGAAACGTCAGTGCTGCATCTTTGAGCGCACTACTGATCCTGAAAAGTAATTCTAACCATACTTACAGTAACTTGAATTTCCTTCCATAGACTAACATTGACTGGTTTCACTTGGAAATTTTTCTATGTGTGGAGTTTTGGAACTTAAAAAAATTCCTCTAAAATCACCCGAACAGCGAATTCTGATTTACTCACCTGCTATCAGGAGAGACCTCAGTGCTGCATCTTTCAGCCCACTACTGATCCTGAAAAGTAATTCTAATCGTAGTTACAGTAACTTGAATTTCCTTCCATATGCTAAATCGTAGTTACAGTAACTTGAATTTCCTTCCATAGGCTAACATTGACTGGTTTCACTTGGAAATTTTTCTAAGTGTGGAGTTTTGGAACTTGAAAAAATTCCTCAAAATTCAGTTGAACTACGAATTCCAATTTACTCACCTGTTATCAAGAGATACCTCAGCGCTGCATCTTTCAGCTCACTACTATTCCTGAAAAGTAAATTTAACTGTACTTACCAGTAACTTGAATTTCCTTCCATAGGATATCATTGCCTGCTATATAAAATATATATAAATTAAAAAAAATATTACATAAAAAAAATCAAATATTACAATTTCAATATTTTTTTAACATTTTTTTTCCAATTTATTTTAAAAATATGTAATGTAATTTAAAAAATAAAATATCTAAAAATAAATACTTTAAAACAATGTAGTAAATTAGTATAAAAAATATAACAATTAATTCATTTAAATTATCATTTACAAAACCTTTGAAATTCACTGAAAAAACCATAGGTTTCAGCCACGTTTAGTTCGGAATTAGCATTTAAAAAACCTTTGAAATTCACTGAAAACACTATAGGTTTCAGCCACGTTATAGTTAGGAATTAGCATTTAATAAACCTTGCAAATTCACTAAAAAAAGACATAGCTTTCACACATGTTATAGTTAGCTGGAGATTTCACTCATACAAAACCATTGAAATTCACCCGTTATAGTTAGTTCAACTAACTATAACTCGCGCGCCCTCAATGCACTGCTGATGACGTCACATATTACATCACTCATGAACTGACATAAGAAAATGTGTTTTCCTGCCTTGCATGTTGCATCTAACAATTACTTTAAACATGGAAACGACTTTCCTAATCTCCACTAAGGGCCAGATGTATTATTGTATTGGTGTCACAAGGGCAATGTAATTCTAAAGTCTGATTTTCCAAGCAATGCACGGAACCTTTCCTGGCCCTGTGTTGCTTTTTAAATCTGCAGTAAAGCAAGGCAGCAAGAGTTTCTGGCTTGTGTTGCTCTGCTCTGAAAGCCATTCCAACAGTGGAGCTTTGAGTTAATGAAATCCAACTGAAATCCACTGTTATAGTTTGGTGAACTATGTATAACCTGCACCCCTGTGATACACAGCTTATGGCCTGACATAATTACATCACCCAAGGCATGTTAAATGGCATCATTGATGACATTAATGACGTCTCATATGACATAATTTGAGGTAATAGTTATGTGACCTTTTTTAAGTTTAAAAAAATAGCTTTATTTAAAGTATGTCATAAAGAGTAACATGAAATATCATATATGACAGTATCAAAGATAAACATTACGAAACATAATATACATTGCAGGTGAGCTAAAAATTTTATCAAAAGGCAAGGGATCAGAGGATTATAAACGGATAAAGAGAAAATTAATAACAGGTATAAACATTATATGAAATACAAATAGCAAGTGACAAGGACTAGGAAATTAAGGAGGTTGAGCAACTTCTTGAACAAATGGTGTTGGAACAAAGGATCTTTTAGCACTTCTATCTAAAAATTCTGTAACAGGAGACCATAAGAGAAGCCTCTTATGTTTTAGAGATATGTGAAAAACAAAAGTTGTGTCAAGTCTGTTTTTGTTTTTTAATTATAAACTATCTTTAAGCAATGTTATTGCACTTTACACTGCATCTATTTGATTTTATATGATAGTCTGATTACAATTTATTTGAGGTGTCATCAATTTCCTTTTTTTGCAATTCCCATTGGACCCTATAGCTAGTAATTATAATGTTTTAGGTTAAAGTTAAATGATAAATCTTATATTATACGGACCTGTCTTCTAATTTAACCCTTGAAAGTAAATGCCCTGTGGCGGTAATAGAATTAAAGAAGGAAATGATTGCACTATTTAATATTTGCTGGTGAAGTTTCTTAATTTTGACCACACTCCTTTACAAAAGCCATTTGCCACCATGTTAACTATCAGAAATTATATTGACATGTCATGTTAATTATTCACTAATTAAATGTGTTACACCCGCCAAATTATCGGCTAAGCAGATAATGGGACATTTTTATTGCGCTTCTACATTACCAGCAAGAGCTACGAAAGGTATATGAATGGGCCTGATTATCCTTTTGTATCGTTTTTTTCTGATATTAATATACAGCTATGTTACTATGTAAAAAACAAAAGGGGATTTACAGGCAATTAACATTAGTTGAACTTCTGTCAATAAAATAGATTGAGAGATACAATAAAATATGTAACTTTAAAAAAAAGAATGCACTTGTTATAATCATACATTGACTGGTGCTGCATGTGAAACGTATTTGGCATGCAAGACGAATACTGTCTTTGTTTGCCAAGGGCAAATCTGCAAAGCTTAAGAGCGTGTCATTGAAGATAACATAACTGATGTGCAGAAGAGCGTTACTCTATGTGGGACAGATTAGCACTAAACAAGTTGGCTAGCAGTGGTAGCAGAGATGTGGATGATGAATCCCTCCCATGGGCTTCTACTAGCAGACCCATTTTCTGATTTAGAGTTTTGAAGACAGGTGTTCACTAAGTCAGGGCGATGGAGTAAAGTACTCCATTGCCCTGACATAGTCCCTGTCTTCCAAATACTGAAATGTCAGTCTTGGAAATCTACAGGGCCAAATGTGTCCCATTAGTGAGCTATTGCAGTGGAATATGGGGATATGGCTGGGTTGCCTCATTTCCAGTGTCAGAAAATACATTTTTAAGGGGCCTCTTGGAAGTTCCACAAAGAGTACCCCACAAAATTGTCCAAGAAAAGTTGGGGTTGAGTTATATTGTTGACCAGCTTCGACTTTGCCCTTTAACCGCATCGCTGCGGCGGCTTTTCCCGCTGTGTGCGGCAAATTTTCAAAAAGCCGCGTTACATAACGAGCTCAGCTCGTCATCAGCATACGAGCGCCGTAGCTGATGACGAGCTGAGCTCGTCATCAACAGCGAAGAGGTTAAAGCTCTGGTATTCAATCTGGACAAAAGAGGAACTTGGTTTTAATAGATTAATTTTGCAGGATTGTTTAACCACATGTGTGCAGGGTTTTTTTTTTGCGCTGTGCGGCTTTTTTCCAAAAGCCACGTTAGATGACGAGCTCAGCTCGTCATCCGCACACGACCACCGTGGCTGATGACGAGCTGAGCTCGTCATCAGCAGCGAAGGGGTTAAAAGTGGATAAGCCTTTTTTGACCCTGTAGTTCGCCTATATTTCACATAACATGAGGTCTCTAGGGAGGCTCGACCTGTTTGTTAATCTAAGCAGTACAGTCCGCTCTGATGGTTGTGGTAAATTTTAATTACCTATACTTAATTTATGCGGTAAAGTTCAATAAGAATAACTCAGAAAAAATAAGAGGCAGAGTCTGTGGCATCTGAGGTTTTAAAAGGGGTTTTATTCCTTAAAAAGGAATTGGTTCGAACCAGGCAATCATATTCCATCACCACGAAGGTTCAGGAAGGGATAGACAATACTTTATTGACAGAATATCATATATATAGTCAATGCATTACAGTGGTGATGGATGCAGAAGGCGTAACAGCTGAGAGAAGAGATAAGAAAACATATACGTAATGAAAAAGGCGGAACAGAAGGTGTGCACAAGGGTGTGTACTAGAAACGTCACATAAAGGTGTCACAAATGGGTGGATCCATAAGAGAATCCTGCAGTGTCAGCAGAAATACATGGCAGAGATGCGCGCGCAGCAGCATGACGTGCAATTGACGTGGAACTGGAGGGTGAAGGGGACTTGACATTTAGCCTTACATGAGGAGACAGAAGTCTGGGGTGTCAGAACAACCTAATCCCAAATCATATCTAATATCGGGTGTTTGAGGAACTGTATTATCTAGAGGGAAAGGTCTCTCGGGCAGAGGCTATTCTATACTGACTGCTAGTGCGTGTATATGCGTCTACATGTCTACATGTAGTGTGGGGGCCATGGGCCTACCATGGTAACAGGAGCAATGAATTACTTGCATGGAGACAGAAAGGCCGGGCCCTTTGCTCTGCAGCTGGGAAGGATGTTTACCTAAACTACTAGACAGGAATGTATTTTCGAGGAGCGGAGCAGATAACTTGAAGGCAAAATACAGTCTTGGCAGGCAAGCAGGCCGAGCCTGGCACCGCTAGCCGCGCAGGGAGTAAGACAAAGGTCAGGGATACAGATGCAGGTCCAGGCTGTAGCATCCAGAGACAGAAGGCAGGAAAAGACTCAATGGCAGAAATCAGGGCCTAACTCGCCTGAGCCAGGGGAAACGTGAAAAGTGCACCATGTAAAGACGTTGGCAAGGCACACTTAGGAACGGAATATTCGACCCATTCATGGTGGATCTGAAAGGGGACATGTTAACGTTGGACGCAAATGTATTTGCGTCTTCATAGCTGGAAGTGGAGGGAACATACATGTACTTGAAGCACGTACATGGAGCCGTTGGGGTCTACGATAGGGGACATAATTGACCATAAAAATTCATATTTCCTCATTCCCTCCTTGTCCCCTACGGACCCTTCATGATATATCAATCCTCATTAATCTATCAATCTGTTCATGTAACATCATTTGCTCTTCTTTCTTCTTACGGTGTTTTGAATGTGGACTTGAATGAGGAATACATGATGTGGCGCACAAGCCGCAAATCGCTGGCCCACATTGTAAACATAGGCAACAACTGAATACTATGAGAAGGGCAATACCTAGGAAGGATAGGACCTTCCATCCCCAGGCTGACAACACGCTCCAGAACCAACCGGACCAAGTCCAGGTGCCTGGATTCTGGTGTATCTGACTTGCAATCTTGTGAAGACGGGTTATGGCTCTATATACTGATGGCGCGTTTTCTGGAATGAAAACACAGCAGCTCGATCCGATGACCCTACAGGCTCCGCCCCTATCGGCCAGGATGACGTCAAGGACAAGACGATTTTGAAGGACAACAATCCGCATCGCAGACTGCTCCTCCGTTAAGTTGTCTAGGGCGGAAGTAGTCTCATTCACGACTGCTTCGAGGGTTCTGGTTAATTTTCGTATCAGTTTACTATTAAAGACAGCACCTAAGTAGGGAAAGAAACCTTTATTGAAGTCTGTATATTGCTCCCATGCCGTTTCAGTGTAGTCGACAATCGGGAGATCTCTCTGGGGTCTATTGTGTACTAGATGAGTATTCCTATGATAATCAGGAGGGGCTAGGAAAACAGGTGGCAGAAGGAATGCAATGTAACAGGTGCCATCCCAATCTGGAGGTAAGCGTATGTATGCGGTATGACCACAAATGAAATAGGAATGACGGGAAGATTTAAACGTAGACTTGCCTTTATCACTGAATTCGATCACAGTAGTACATTTACTATGACCCAGGTGTACTGAACCATTCTTTCTAACACATAATTCACCTTTGACTGGTAATACTGACATAGCAGGCAAGACTGGTGCGGTTTCAGATTCAACATTCAGAATCATGAGGTTAAGTGTAAAGTTACCTAATCCATATACTTCATTTTCTAGATCAGTCCCTGTCCTTTTGGGGAGACCCTCCTTGTCAGGGAAACATACTTTATGCAAAACGGTGTTCAGATTTCCCCATACCCAGTTGCCCTGGTAAACTACGGAATTGGAATCTAAGGAATTAATCAAACTAAACCATGCACCACATGAACCATTGTGTGTGAACGGGTACGGAAAGAGAGGCAGAACTCTCTTGTATTTCTGATAGGGAGGGAGTCGGCCACATATCCAACAATTTGTAGCGTTGCTGGTCTGATGGGAATGATGTAACATACTAATGAATGTGTTGTTGCGCAGCGCAAGTCGGTAAGATAATTCATGCGGGGGTAATTCACTGAAAGAGTGCTCTGCAGTAACATTAAAGGGAGAATGTGCACGCTTGAAAATAGGGTAGTATATATGCAACAGTATACTTGCAGCAATAATCAAAAGACTCAGAAAAAACATAATCAATAGTGTCACAATACAGTGACTACGAAGTGATTTACAATATTCACGTTTCTTGAGCTGTTTCTGTCTATCTCTCTCTCTGTTGGGGTCTAGGGGATACATATCAGAGACTCGTCTAACCGATTCACCTAGGGGAGGACTTAAACAATTAAACTGTCTGACTTGCTAGACCTCAATTTCAACTTATATTCTTGGGAAGAGGTTTTCTCGACCAGGGGGAGTTTTGAATCAGTCTGTGGAGGAGGGCAGGGCTGAGAGTTCAAATCTGGCGGTAGTCCATGAAACTTTTTGATATGACTCGAGTGCAGCCAGCCCTTGCGGCCCTCCACTTTTATAGCAGTCCTTGTGGTCAAAAGTTCTAGCTTCGGCGTCTGCCAACGGGGCTCCAGCGGACTCCTCCTATCGAAATTCCTTACGAAGACGAAATCACCTGGAACAACTTCATGGGGCTTCACCTCGGTGTTGTCGGGAAAGGCTGCAGCGACCTGTGAACGACATGATTGTAGTGCAGACATCAAGGAGGCAAGGTAATCTGTCAGCATATTACAGTCAACATCGGTAATTTTTCGAGGCAGAGGCGTCCCCCACATATTTGGTGGCCTACCAAAGACCACCTCGTACGGGGATAGCCCTGTTCTGGAATGTGCGATCATTCTCATGTAAAAGAGTGCGACTGGTAGAGCTACTATCCAGTCGACGCCTTTCTCTCTACAGATTTTGGCAAGACGAATTTTCAGAGTCTGATTATGACGCTCCACGAGACCTGCTGCCTCGGGATGTCGGACACAATGGAACTTCCATTGATAGCCGAGCAGGAGTGTAACCTGTTTCACAAGCTCGGACGAGAATGGCTGACCATTATCTGAGTATACGATACGGGGCAAACCATACCTGGGGAAGAATTCACGTACCAGCTGCTTGGCAGTGGTCGGAGCAGTGTAATCTGGGACTGGATATGCTTCTGTCCAACGGGAAAGTGCACATACAACTACGAGGACATATTTGAATCCTCGACAACGTTCCATCTGGATATAATCCATCTGGAGGACTTCAAAAGGGTGATCGGGAGGATGAAATCCACCTTGCTCTACAGGGATGCTTTTACCTGGGTTGAACTGACAACAAATCATGCAAGTACGCACTTTCTGTTTAGCTGCTGCTCGTAAATGTTTATTGAACCAGATGTTTTGAATACTGTCTAACATGGCTTTTTCTCCTAGATGTGCAGGACTATGAACTGTGTTAATGATAACTTGAACCATAGAGTCGGGGAGAAACCATGTAGATTTTCCCTTCGTCATCCATCCCTGATCTGTTTGGATCCCTCCTAGTTCAGTCCATTTCTTTATTTCATCTGGTGTAGCATGTGTCTGTATGTCAATTACATCAAGGGCGGGATCCCTAACTGTCATGCAGTGTGTCGGAACTATTGTCTTTGTCAAGTCAGTTGCGTAAATCTGATTCTGAGCTGTCTGCTTGGCTGTTCGGTCTGCCAGGTCGTTACCCTGGGATATGATATCGGTGACTTTCGTATGTGCTTTGCACTTCATGATGGATATGGCTGTAGGCAGATGTATTGCATCTAACAGTGCTTGAATGAGGGGACCGTGTTGGATTTTGGCACCGTGAGAAGTCAAATAATCTCTCTCTCGCCAGAGGACACCGAAGTCGTGTACGACTCCGAATGCATAACGTGAATCTGTATATATGTTAATTCTCTTATTTCTGGCTTGAATACAGGCTTGCGTCAGAGCGATGAGCTCTGCTGCTTGAGCTGACAGGGTGTCAATACAATTTGTTTCTATAACGTCAGTTTCTGTCGTGACTGCGTAGGCGGCCACTAACTCTCCTGTACTTGTTCTCATGCATGAACCATCCACATAAAGTGTCAGGTCTGGATCTGGTAATGGAGTATCTGTCAAGTCTTGTCTGGGTTTCGTCGTAATAGTAATGATTTCAATACAATCATGTGCCAATGGGTCTGTTTCACTTAATGGCAGAAGTGTAGCGGGATTCAATGTATTACAGCGTCTGATTTCTATGTGTGGCTGAAACAATGTCAATTCATAACCTGTCAGTCGTGCTATAGTCAAGTGCTGAGTCTGCGTTCGGTTTAAAAGAACTTCCACGGAATGTGGAACTTGCACTGTCAATTGGTGTCCTAACACTATGGAATCACTTTGTCTGATTGCTAGAGCTGTCGCTGCTACTGATTTCAAGCACGCAGGCAGAGCCTGGGCTACTGGATCTAATGTACTAGAAAAGTAAGCACACGGTTTGTGTGAACCTGCTTGTTCCTGAGTGAGTACTGACAATGCAGTACCTTCACGTTCTGTAACAAAAAGTGTAAAAGGCTTGCTGTAACATGGTGTTGCTAAAACAGGTGCTTGGCATAAAGCTTTCTTTAAGTCTTTAAAAGCTTGTGTATGTTCCTGAGTCCAAGGAAGGGCAGTTGAAGACGCTGCCTCCTGAGTTGTCAACTGTATGAGTGGCTTTGCTAGGAATGCGTACTGGGGAATCCATTGTCTGCAGTAAGAAGTGAGGCCTATGAAGGCCCGCACCTCCTTTTGTGTCTTGGGTGGTGACATGTTTACAATTAACTGGATACGGTCAGGTGTGAGCTGTCTCCCCCCTTTGGACAGCAAGTGCCCAAGGTACACAACTTGCTGAACACAGAATTGAAGCTTTGAAGGGGCCACCTTGTGCCCCTTGTCGGCCAGAAAATTTAAAACCGTCAGTGATGCTCGTTCACATTCAGGTTCGCTTCGGGCGGTGATCAGTAGATCATCAACATACTGAAGCAGGGCAGTGTTTTCAGGCATGTGAATACTGTCAAGTTGTCTTTTCAGTGCTTGACTATAGATGCTGGGGCTTTCTGTGAATCCTTGAGGTGCGCGTGCAAATTTGAAGCTTTGTCCATTTAAACAGAATCCGAAAAGATATTGGCTTTCCGGATCAATTGGGACACTAAAGAAGGCGTTCTTGAGGTCAATTACAGTAAAGAACGTTGCTTCTGAATCAATAGCAGTCAATAATGAAGAGATATCTGGGACCACGGGATACTGTGGTACAATGCATTTATTCAATTCGCGTAAATCGATAACTAATCGATAAACTGGGGGTGCATTTGGATCAGTACGTTTAAGAATCGGAATGATGGGGGAATTACAGAGATTGGAGTCGGTTTCCACAACCACTCCTTGTGCAATGAGCTCGTCAATGATTTTCAGTAAAGCCACTACAGCATCTGGGGGTAACTTGTATTGTCGAATTTGTGGTAATACCACTCCTGGCTTGAGTGTGACTCGATATGGTGTAATGTGCATACAACCTACATCAGTGGGGCCTTGTGCCCATAAATGTGCAGGAACATTCTGTAATCTGGGATCAATATCTCTCAACACATAGTGACCCTTAAAGTCACGTAGGAACAATCTTACTCCTTCCGGAGAACAGCAAATTACAGCTCCTAGAGCTTTCAGTGTCTTTATACCTAACAAGTTTTCTGGACATGATTTTGTAAGTAGTAAATCTGTAGTACGTGTCAATGGACCAACTGCAAGGGGAAGTGGTTGCGATACTTCATTAACAATATGCTTTCCTGAAAATCCAAGGGAAACATTCTGTGAGCCTGAGAGGGGTGCCCCTGGAACCTCGTTGTGACTTATAGTTGTCCTGCTTGCCCCTGTATCAATTAAAAACTTTCTGTCTTTCCCTAATACTTGACTATGTACATAAGGACCCTCTTGATCTACAGGAACCTCAATAAGAGGCAAGCCAACCTCCCTCTCTAGGCTGTTTCATGTGTATCGTTGATAATCGGGATAATCATTTTGTGCATACTGGTACATCTGTTGTGTCGTGTTTTGTGTTGCGGCAATGGGCTGTGACTGTGGTACTGCTACAGTCTGTATTGTCTGTTGTGAAGCATGCATAGGCTGTACGTTCTGGGGTACTTGTTGTTGGGCCTGATCTTGTCTAGGTGGACGCGGTCTCTCTTTAGTTTTACCCGTAGAGATATTGTGTTTCAATACTGCACAATCGTTTATATAGTGACCTGGCTGTTTACAGTAGTTGCATGTCCCTTTAACAGGAGCTGCTGAATTATTGGACTGTGTCATACCCTTTTTCTGACCGTCAGCTGGAACTGACTGAGCAACTAGCATTTTCATTTTCGTGTCTTTCATACGTCTTTGTTCGTGTTCATGTTCTTCTCTAATTCTATTCTGGTGGTACTGTAACATTTGTAACATTTGTGAAGGGGTATTAGCTTGCCAGGTGCTCTCGACTTTCAGTACTCGGTTCTTAACCTGGGGCAGGGAATTCTCGACTAATTTGGATACAAAAAGATGTGGATATGACTCGCTACTTGCTTTCAGGCCACTATTAATAATAAAACATTTCTCAAATCGGGAATAAAAATCACTAGTGTCTTCATCGGGTTTCTGTTTGCAGGCTGAGATTGCATCCCAGTCTTCCTTTTTCGTTGCTAATAAACGTGGCAATACTTGTACTAACAATCCTGGTAATGCTTTAGTTTTGTCCCCAAGCCCTAGGCCTGGAGTTCGAGTGTTTTCTTCATTTTCTAATGCAGCCCAATCAATCTTTTGCTCTCCCACCTCCCATTCTTTTTCTTTGAGTTTCTCGTAAATACCGGCAGGCAATAATACTTTCAATATTTTCATGATGTCGGGATAGGTATAATCACCCATGAGTAACATGTCTTTTATTTCACGGTGAAAACCTGCTGGATCTTTGTCATGGCTGGGCACTAATTTCTTCATTTCCAATAGTTCTATTTTGGTTATGGGCGTGTACACAAACATGCGTCTAAAAGTATTATCATCATTCCTGACTGGGTGCACTTCTCGTAAGGGATTCTGTCTGTCTATGTAATACTTTTTTCTTTCTATGGGTGGAGCTGGATCAAACTGTGGACACAGGAAGGCACTATATCTGTGCCGATGTTCTAGAATTACTTTAATTAAATCGGTACCTAGGCCTCTCCATTTATTCATGAGTAGTTCTATTAATATATCAGGTAGGGGACCAGGATCAGAGTGTTGGCTCTTGTACAAAATAAGGAGGTGTTGTATCATGTACATACCAGCTAGACGCTGTTCATCTGGGGAAAGATTCAAAAACGTTTGCGCTAACGCGTCATCATTATATTTATCGGACAGCCCATTGTACTGCTGACCTGGCTAATTCTTGTTCATCCATGGAATCGAGTACATGGTACCCCATTCGTTCTTGAAGTATTTTATCGGTAGCCTGAAATAGGTGTTCGGGGGTCTTCGGGTTTGACATGGCTGCTTGAAAAAGTCTCTTACTTTCTGGGCGTACCGGACGCATTGAATTATTAAAGGGTCTTCCCTTACCTACATATGCTATCATTTCTCTAGCTGGTAACTGCAATGTTCCTGTTGTTGTTTCTGGTTGTTCCTCCTCCGAGGATTCATTCTTGTCTGTATCTATTTCCCTTTCAGGCTGTCTTCTTTCGTGTATTTGTTCTACTGCTTTTCGGATCCTTCGGTACATATTTTCTATACAACTCTGTTTATCATGTTTTCCGTCTGCTATATTCTGACCCCATTTGTTAAGTGCTTTCATTTCTTCCTGGTCTACACCAGGTCTATCTTGGTCTCTTATTAAGCAGTTTATGAAGAAACGTAATATCATTCTTTGAGTGTCAACTTTCTGATGTGCCATGGCCTCGCCAATACTTTCCGGGCCTTGCCCCGTTTGGACAAAAAGATATATTCTGTCTAGATGCTCAATCATTCCTGGTAGTAACATTAAATAGTTTGCAACTCGTCGTAGACGTACTGATGATAGCATCATTCTGTCGTCTTTACCGGGTACCGGATCATATCTACAATCTGTAAGAGGCTCTTTAAGTATGTCGTAACTCGCTGTTTGAGGTGTACGTTGTTGTGCTAAATCCCTATAAGTCAATCGATGTGTTTGTGGCGGTGTCTGGAAACCTCCTGCTGCACCTCCTGAGGTGCCAGGTAAAAAAGGATTTAGTGGATTCATGCCAGGAATAATAGGTGCAGGAAGGATTGGGGCTGGGGGAACAGGCGCAGGATGTGGACCGGGAGGAGGAGTTTGTTGTTGCGGAAGTGGGTGCAGATTATCTCGAGGTGGGGTGCCGTCAGCAGGTGGTGTGCGTGGCGGCGGAATATTAACATATTCGGGGGCTACATCGTCTAAATAGGAAGAAAGGAATATGTCTTTTGCGGTCTTGTGGTGTAATTTAGTCGGGAGTAATGGAGCTGGCAGATCTTTTGGTACTTCCTGGGTGGCTTTAGGTAAACCCTCGGTCAGAAGAGGATACATACCATTCATAAGAGTATTTCGTTGTCTGTCTACTTGTTCTGCTTTAACTCGTATACCTTCCTCCACTAATACGTTTTCTCGGGCTTTGTCTGAATCCTCTCTACTTTTCTCTGCTCTTCTGAGTGCTTTCTCTGTGCGTCTATGCGATTCTTTACGCCATAATTCAATGGCATCCTTCTGTGACTGTCTGGCTTTCTTTTTCCATAATGCTTCTTCTACTCTCATGATGCAGTCGGCATCCCATGTTCCCGTAGCACGCCATTTCTGATTCTCTTCTAAATCTTTGGTGTAATCCACCCATAAATCGAGATACAATACGGCATCTAGGCCGTGCTTATGGTACATAAAATATCCGGGAGTGTCCCTGGGTGGGATGGGAACAGCTTCCTCGAGTATCCCTTTTCTAGTTTTTATTTGTCTTAGTTTGGAAAATAAAGGCATCTTGAACCTTGCTACTTGATACTTACTCGAACTTGAACACAGTAAATACAATAAACACAGTAATGAAAATCGAACAATCACTCATACCACGACATTTAAAACACACTGAAACATTTTCCTAAAAACGAACAATAATGATTAGAATGAAACTAGCTAACTGCATACTGGATATACTGCTAAGCAGTACAGATACACCGCTAAAACAGTGCAGACCGGGTCTGTGTACCCAAACCCGTCTTGACCGGCACAAATTAATGCGCTCGTCTAGATGCGTCCCCAGCAACTGTACTCACCGGGAAGCACGGAACGGAAGGCCTCGGAAACTTGACACTGGACTGGACCGGACTGGACTCGACTCGTGACGTAGGTACTTCGGGACTTCGGAACCTGGTGGGCCTCTGAATACCTCGAACCTTGCTCTCTCAGCTAGGCTCTGGTCGGGATCCTCCGCACTCCTCACCGCCTCGTCTGGGTGTCGATCGCAGCCTCAGTCACCTCCGTTGGCCTGAGGGAGATACAGGAAATCCTGCGGGTACGCGTAGTTGTCCGTCCGGCTGTGGCAGGGGACCGGGCCTGCAACGCACCGCCGGCGCGTAAGGTGGGGGAGGGGTCCCTATTCGGGCGCCAATTATGTGGTAAATTTTAATTACCTATACTTAATTTATGCGGTAAAGTTCAATAAGAATAACTCAGAAAAAATAAGAGGCAGAGTCCGTGGCATCTGAGGTTTTAAAAGGGGTTTTATTCCTTAAAAAGGAATTGGTTCGAACCAGGCAATCATATTCCATCACCACGAAGGTTCAGGAAGGGATAGACAATACTTTATTGACAGAATATCATATATATAGGTGATGGATGCAGAAGGCGTAACAGCTGAGAGAAGAGATAAGAAAACATATACGTAATGAAAAAGGCGGAACAGAAGGTGTGCACAAGGGTGTGTACTAGAAACGTCACATAAAGGTGTCACAAATGGGTGGATCCATAAGAGAATCCTGCAGTGTCAGCAGAAATACATTGCAGAGTTGCGCGCGCAGCAGCATGACGTGCAATTGACGTGGAACTGGAGGGTGAAGGGGACTTGACATTTAGCCTTACATGAGGAGACAGAAGTCTGGGGTGTCGGAACAACCTAATCCCAAATCATATCTAATATCGGGTGTTTGAGGAACTGTATTATCTAGAGGGAAAGGTCTCTCGGGCAGAGGCTATTCTATACTGACTGCTAGTGCGTGTATATGCGTCTACGTGTCTACATGTAGTGTGGGGGCCATGGGCCTACCATGGTAACAGGAGCAATGAATTACTTGCATGGAGACAGAAAGGCCGGGCCCTTTGCTCTGCAGCTGGGAAGGATGTTTACCTAAACTACTAGACAGGAATGTATTTTCGAGGAGCGGAGCAGATAACTTGAAGGCAAAATACAGTCTTGGCAGGCAAGCAGGCCGAGCCTGGCACCGCTAGCCGCGCAGGGAGTAAGACAAAGGTCAGGGATACAGATGTAGGTCCAAGCTGTAGCATCTAGAGACAGAAGGCAGGAAAAGACTCGATGGCAGAAATCAGGGCCTAACTCGCCTGAGTCAGGGGAAACGTGAAAAGTGCACCATGTAAAGACGTTGGCAAGGCACACTTAGGAACGGAATATTCGACCCATTCATGGTGGATCTGAAAGGGGACATGTTAACGTTGGACGCAAATGTATTTGCGTCTTCATAGCTGGAAGTGGAGGGAACATACATGTACTTGAAGCACGTACATGGAGCCGTTGGGGTCTACGATAGGGGACATAATTGACCATAAAAATTCATATTTCCTCATTGTAAATGGGTTGAAGCGGCATTCGTGGCGGTGCAGAGTAGAAATATCGCTGCAAAAATATTGTGGGACAGAAATATCACTGCACAGATATTGTGGGACAGAAATATCGACAACAAAAATATAGTTGACAAGAATATCGAGTGAAAGTTAAGTAATATAGATTACATGAATATCTTTGTAATAAATACCGTTTACAAAAATATAGTTAACAAAAATATCGATGTATTAACAATTTTATGTATTTTAGTGTTTTTAATGAAAATTGTTTGTCATTTTATTATATGTTTTAGAGTTTTAGTAGTTATTAATGTATTTTAAGTTTAATTCTGCTTTTTTAGTTCCGTAGCGGGTTGTGGGTTTATAGGGGAATAGGGTGGGTAGTAATTTAATTTTGTATATTTAATGGAATAATTAATGTGTTAATCGATTAATTATTAATAGTTTAATAATTAGTTGTTAATTAATTTCAATTAGTCAATTAATCCATAAGTAGGTTAATTGTTTAATTACTTTTAGGTGTGTGTTGTGGTGTTTATATATGTACATTGTGTGAAGGGTCGTAAGTAATTAATGTTTTTTTTGATTAATTAATAAATACTTTCAATTAATTACCATTAGTTAGTTATTATTAATTGTAATTGTGTAATTCATTTTAGGTGTGTGTTATGGTGTTTATATGTGTAAATGGTGAGAAAGGTGGTAAGCAATTATTATTCTTTTGATTAATTAATAAATATTAATACATTGATTTTTATTAATTAATTAGAAATTATTAAATTTAACTGTGTAATTAATTGTAGGTGTGTGTTGTGTATTTTATAGTGTTAAGTCGTGTGTAATTAATTTTGTATTATTATCTTTGATCATAATAATATATTTAAATGTATATATTAATTATCTTAATATTGGAAGTGAAATTTAATAAAAATGTTGATGGTTTTGTTTTTTATAGTTTTGGGATCCAGCGCTTTCCCTACTGTTGCACTCACTGGAGTGGGAATAGTAATTTTTACCCCTTCGCTATCCAATGCTATACCTACTGTTGCACTCATTGGAGTGGGAAAAGTAATTTTTACCCCTCCGCTATCCAGCGCTTTCCCTACTGTTGCACTCACTGGAGTGGGAATAGTAAATGTTACCCCTCCGCTATGCAACGCTTTCCCTACTTTGCCCTTATTGGAGTGCGAATAATAATTTTTACCCCTCCGCTATCCAGCGCTTTTCCTACTGTTGCACTCACTGGAGTGGGAATACTAAATTTTACCCCTCTGCTATCCAGTGCTTTCCCTACTGTTGCACTCATTGGAGTAGGAATAGTACATTTTACCCCTACGCTATCCAGCACTTTCCCTACTGTTGCACTCACTGGAGTGGGAATATTAATTTTTACCCCTTCGCTATCCAACGTTTTAACTACTAATGTTTTTATTTTGTTATTAAATGTATGTATTTTTTTAATAGTTTAATGTGTTAATTATATAAAGAATATTTTATTTAAAATTATTTATGTATGTGTTTATTTTATTTTTATATAATTAAAACAGTTTATAAATTAAATAAAGATAATAGTTAATAAAATGTATTTAAGTAAATTTATGTATATGTACACGTTTTGTGTTGAGATTTATGAAATTAAGTTTATTTGTTATAATTAGTTAAAATGTATATTAAATGTAATTTTTTTTATACTATTAATATTATTGAATTAATTTATTTTAAGTTATGTGTTTTTTTAAAGTCAATATTTTTTACATCTATATTTTTTAGATCAATATTTTTGAGTCAATACTACTGTACTTACCTGTTTAAGTATAAGGGTTCAATATTTTTGTTATCGATATTTTTACATCGATATTTGTTATCTATATTTTTGCAATCAATATTTAAACATGGAACCATTCATGGACAAGGTGGCAGCAGACCATAAGGATTCTGCATTAATGAAACAATTGATGCGACATGCGATTTAAGAAAAAACTGTCAGTAACGGAGAACACTATTTGACTTTCAACATGACACATCACCAACTCCACTTTTTGACTTATTTTAGGTTGAACTTATTCCATCGATTAGTCTCTTGTAATAGGATTCAGACTTGCCCTTCTGTAACTGTGACAATACCTCGATTATCGATACTTTACATATTGTTATGATTTGTCCAAAATACAATAATCTATGACACAAGTTTTTACAAATAATTTTAAAACCAATGAATTTTACTCAAGTCAGGCCTGCTCTATTGCATTTACAGATTTTAAATTCTCCTATAATTTGCTTCCCTCTTGTATGTTTTCCTTCGGGGTTTTAAAATGAGTGTGAGTATGTCAATGATAATTATTGTCCCTTTTAATTGACTTGTCTTTTATGATTTTATTTTTAAAATTGAATAAAGATTATAAACTGAACTGAGATGTCCACTGGCCTAGCGTACATCTCTATCATTGGCAGGAACCGTCATCTTCTAGGTTCCAGTCAGTACATTGCAATTTTGACAGATGGCTTTGTCAATGTTTTTTTTTCCAAAACAAAACCTTTAAGTGGAATTTTGTTTTTGGAAATAATAGAATCAATGCCCCCCTCACCAGCAGAGTGTTTTCCCATGACTTCAGGCATTTTGCAGTTTTTACTGCCCCTTACCTCCAGGTGTTTCCATGGCCAAGCCTCCAACTGTGCTTAATCTATTGAGCCATGTGAGGTTTATGTTAGCGGGAGAGATGGAATAGTCTCCTCTGTCAACATGAAGATCTGCCTAACTCTAAATGAGACCAGCTGACTTTCCGTTTGGTGGAGAGGGTACTAGTTGCAGGCCAGCTTGCTTACCTGCTCTTGGGATTTCTGCTTTGCCTTACCTATGTGAGAGACTGTACCATTTGGACCCCTTCGTCCTATCTGGAATAGTGATCAGAAGTAGGTGAAAAAATACACCCGAAATCTGAATGGTCCAACATTAGCATAATAGTGTAACCTGGATGGTGTTAAACAAAACAGGTGATGGACCGAATGTGGATCAATGTCACACACTCAACCCAGTCCAAAGATCTGGGCCCAAATCCATCGTTTTTTTGCACTCCACACCACCCTGGGTTAGACAATGGCGATATGCAAATCAGCTCTGACCCTGTGCCCCATGGGAACAGTCCAGTCTGAACTACAAAAGCCATGTCCTTCCCAGAACGGAATCAAGCATCCGAGGACCGGACCGGTTTCGAGGTAACACCTCTCATCAGCCCGGCTAGCTTGACTCCAGTGGTGTGGAGTGCCTGGGACCCACGTCTGGGCATCCCCAGCGCACTTAGGGCGGAATATGCAAACAAAACAGGTGCTGGACCGAATGTAGATCAATGTCACACACTCAACCCAGTCCAAAGATCTGGGCCCAAATCCATCGTTTTTTTGCACTCCACACCACCCTGGGTTAGACAATGGCGATATGCAAATCAGCTCTGACCCTGTGCCCCATGGGAACAGTCCAGTCCGAACTACAAAAGCCATGTCCTTCCCAGAACGGAATCAAGCATCCGAGGACCTCATTGAGCATTATACCTAAAAATTGTTGGGAAAAGATTATAGTATATTGTTATTTATACTCAACTTATTCTTTTCCCTGAATATGTATATGGGTGATAGAGTACTTAGTCAAGTTGTCTAAGCTCTAAAATACATTGCATTAGCTTAACAGTGTGTCTGGTAAATAGGTGATTCACTTTTACATACCTCTTTTTTACCTCTAGACACATCTTCCTGTTTCCCCATCCTCAGGATCATGGAAGAGGTGTTACTGGATGATACCAGAATGCCATACAGGAACCACATTTTGCAAATTCTGGCTGTGCCTAATATGAGAGTCAGGGTGCCCAATGACTCATAAACTTAATTGTTTTTGTCTCTCCCAAGTGTATCAATGACGCTCCCGTCCGCACCCACCTCATTTCATCATGACTGCAAAGCACTTACTTCTTCACCATGGTGGCAATACAGATGAAGCTGATATCAAGAGGAATCAGGGATTTTTATTACTGAGAAAGGTTAATCTATACATATGATTTTCAGGGATTGTGATTACTGAAGAATGTTAATCTAGAAATATGATTTTCCTGAAAAGGACTAATGGACTAAGGAGCATGAATGTTAGGAAACCCATGTGGCCAGTGGAGGGATATTTTCCTGTCAGACTTTGCATCTGAGGAACCACTGTCTTCTCACACCCTCTCAAATGATAAGGTGATTACTCACTCAGTGGGATGTGGCATAGCAAGGAATGATGCACCTGTTTACTCACATCGGTGGACAAAAGTTCAGAGGGAGGAAGTGTGTTATAAAGTAATATACATGGGTCACTACATGTGCCCTCATACTGTCTAGTTGCTACTCCTACCCACAAAAATAAGTCTTTTGTATGACTATGTCACTCATGTTGACATATATCTTCCATCCAGAATTAATATTGATGCATATGAATATTTTGTTTCTCCAAAACAATATTCTTTGAAATATACCCATCAGAAAGAGGCCAGTTGGGGCAATGTGCACTGACTTTCATATATCAAATGCTTCTGTTGTTCACTACTCAATTATGTGAAGCTTGCCTTCATGTAGTAGGGGAGGTGAACGAGATTTAGAAGGGCAATCAAAGGGCATCCCAAGTACACCGCTATTAAACATGCCTGGAATCGGTACAGGGGAGGGAGAAAGTCGGAGAACAGATAGTTCTGCTTGAAAAGTTTATAAAAAGATGTGTGACAATAATAGACCAATAAGTGTGGTGGTAAAGACACTCTCCCTCAAAACGACAACATGCAAAATCAAAACAGTTAAGTGGGCAAGGACCAATGGCATAGCCATCTTACCACCTAAACTTGTTATCAATGATACATGCATAAGGTATTGCCAGGCCTCCAACAAAGCACATAGAGTGATGAGACACATAACACTTGAATTATTATGAGGGCTCTCACCTATCACATTGTCATGGAGTACCACAACAAAATCTTCATGTTCCTTATTGGCATGCTCACTCCACAAAAATTCTGCTCAGGCGGAATGGCTGTGGTCTATCATTTACCTATTACTGTTCTATTACGTACCCAAGCTTTGCTGCAGGCAACAATTACAGCACTGCCATATAGGAATTCATTGCGTTTAATTGTTGTACAAAGTCACATGGTGCTAATAACTAATGATGAAGCAAAAGTTTATTTGATAAAAAATAGCTTTTTGTTAATAATGTGCAAAGTCTATGTTTAAATATTATAGGCCTAAACATGAAATACAAGTACTGATTTAAGTTAGACTAACTGCCAATGCCATGTTAACTGAAAAATAATGCATTAACACTGAAAGGCCTTTTTTACAATGAATAGTTGTTTGCGCACAATCATTTCTCTTTTTGCAGGTGTTGCAATTTTTCAAACGTCTTCTGTTAGCTAGTGAATAGACACTTGTTTTGTATTAGAAAACTGATAGCGAGATTCAGTCAGTCGATAACTTTATTTTGGTCTCATGGACAATAAAAGCACATTATAAAATGCATACATATCACAACAATAGAGTTAATATATAACATAGAACAGTACAAAAACAATCTTACATTTGACATTATTGACAAGTTAAGACTAAACATTTAACCATCCCATTTAAATAACGTTATCAAGAATAATCATTTTAAAACACTCCTACCTTTATGTCACATACCATTTAAAAAGAGCGAAACGGCAAAGACAATAGGGGGATGGGTATCATACTTTAAAACTCTAAAAGCTTGAAGACAATGTCTAAAACCTACGTTTTTACAAATCAGAATCACCCAAAGTTTTCTTAGACAAGTAAAAAAAACGTGAATTTCAGTTTCTATCTTGTGTCCAATTTGCTAGTAAACGACATAAGAGGGAGTGTCCCCATCCTGAACTGTAAATATAGTTTTCTAGCCAATGATGGTTAGATCAGGTCTAGGAACTCCTCTTTTTTGTATTCCTCTTTTACTTGGAGAAACTCAGTTGTCAGACGACCGATTGTAGAACTTGCATGTAGAGTTAAAAGATTGTGGTGCCTGTAGGATCGAACCGGATTAGCCCTCGTTATTAAAGGGCATACTACATCTAGCGAGATTCACAATGGGAGGAGAGGCGGCAACAGGAAGCATGAGTCAGGAGAAGAAAAGTCTGGACCACAGAATAGCAACAATGTAACTTTTCAAGCTCTACTCTCTAAAGACTATTGCATCAGTCTAAGAAAATGGGGAGTTTGCCTATTCCCAGAAGGTCATTTCAATGTTATTGTCAGACTCTTGAGATGAAAGAAAATAATGTTGTAACATAGAATATTGTCTTTTATATCAGTATGTGTTCCCAGAGAAGCAACCAGATTCTGGATTCCTTTCCCTGACTCTCTGACTGGAGACTCACTTTTGAGTTTCTGATACCTTTGTTCATGAGAGGCTATCTTACTTAGATTTTACTGATTGTCCACTGTATTCTAAGTTGAAAATCCTTTCCAACTGATTATGCAAAGGCTCAATTCTTGCACATTGTCTCTTTCATCAGTACACTTTATGGGTGTCTGAAATGACACATTTTTCTGTCTTTATTCAATGTAATTTAGATTTTCCTTTATGGAACACAATTGCTGTATTATTACAATAATAACTGTTATTTTCAACAAATATTGTATTCTATTTTATAATCAAATATCGATTGATGGATTATATTAACTTTTAATGCTGAGATCTAAAGATTAATAGACTTTCCCTACTGGTGCACAGACTGGAGGTGGAATAGAAATTCTTACCCCTCCTAAGTCCAATACTTTCCCTACTGTTGACTTGCTTGGAGTGGGAATAGTAAATGTAACCCATCTGAAAGCCTATGCTTTTACTACTGTTGCATAAACTGGAGTATGAATAGTACATATATTTATTCCCAGACTTCAAAACTTTTTTATATTGTTTAAATGCATGTATTATTTTTATTTGTATTTTTCTATTATTTGTATATTTGTTAGTCCCAGCAGTTTCTGGCTGGCTGGGACACATCGAAGCCAGGCAGAATCCACTGCCCTAGATAGGATGAGTATGATACACTTGTAACATTTGCTCACCCTTGGGTAGTTTGCCACAGAGCTATCAGGCTTATCCTCAGGGTCAAAGTGCAACGTGCAAAGTATTGGCACAACACCACCCTTGTACCACACTACAAAAAAGACTCCACACCATATTGTGAAAACACTGGTTGTTGTATTACACACAGATTGAAATCGAAACAACATACACTTTGAATATATGCTTTACAGTTATATGCAATTGTCTAACTTTCCCATTAGCAGCAGATCACTATAAACATATATGTGCTAGCCATAGGTATTCACTTGCCCATTATCCCCTCACTTCGAAAGCAACATAATCCAATGTGCATACTTCCCTGAGGTGTTCACGATCCAAGCGGTCCCTTCCACATCAAAGCAGCAGAAATATAGAAGCAGGTTGTTCAGAGGTATTCCACTTTCCTGCGATCACATTGGCATAAAACACAAAATTCCCAATATTGCATAATCCGTACATTTGTACTGGTCAAGCAATCACAGGTTCATGACCCAGCCCCTCACCACTGAAACTACACCAGGCAACGATACACATTGCACCCGCTGGCCAACTTTAATTAGATTGTCGGGACCACCTAAAGCAGAAGAAAACAGTTACTTTGTTTCGTCCCTCCAGATTGGGCCTTCTGGCACCCAATGGCACCTTCACTGTTCTCCATCCGAGATGGATGAGGCCTATCTCAACTTCATTGTAAAATCCAACACACAAGCTGCCATTTCACTAACCCAGATTATCGCTTTCATGCGCCATGATAGTGACATGTTAAAGTTGAAGGATATAATAACACATCAGTCATGGAACCAACACACTCAACTGCTCACCAGTGATGGTGAATATCAAAAGTACAAACATTTCAAGATGAACTGTCCATAACTCAGGAAGTAATTAATTACAAGTGCTAAGAATCCTGATTCCGGAGAGTCTGAGACAGAAAATAATTGAGGTAGCCCATGAAGGACATTGTGGAATTATTGTCACAAAACAAGTTCTCCTAGGCCTAATTTGGTTTCCTTATCTGGATGACAGGGTTGATAATGTTTTTAAAGCCTGTCATTTATGCAACTGCTTTACTATAAAAACTATTCACAACACCTTCAACATGTCTGAACTCCTGCAGCATGCCTGGGAGAGAATAACCATTGACTTATTTGGTTCACTTACCAAAGGGCATCCTCTGTTGGGAATTATGGATGAATACTCATGATTCCCACTAATTGAAGATCTTTCATTGATAACTCAAGAACGAGTTAGCATCTTTGCAACATGGGGTGTACAATCCGTAGTGAAATCTGACTATGTCCCACCTTTCAAAAGTCGAGATTTCAGGGATTTCCTTGAGCATTTGAAAATAAAGCATCAAAAGAGCACACAACTGTGGCCACAAGCCAACAGATTTTTAAGTGTTTTATGAGTATGCTAAAGAGAGCAGTGTAACATGCGACTCTTGAGAAGCTTAATTGGAAAACTGTATTGAATTTTATCTTGAGAGCTTATCCTTCAAACCCCCACTCAATTACAGGTGAAAGTCCTGCAACTTTGATGTTCGGGAGAGCAATGCTACCTCAATGGACCAATCAGAGAACAAAAGATGTGATGACAACTCATGAGAAGGACTTGGTTAACAAACAAAAGATGAAAGTGTATCCTGGAAAAAGAAGACATGCAAAAACACGCTTTAAGAGTGGCGATCCAGTGCTCATACAACAAATTCAGAAAAGAAAATCTGATATTCTTTTTGATGCAGAAACTTTTCAAGTGGTGTCTACTAAGGGACATATGGTGACTGCCCACTTCCCTGAGAAGCGCATTACCGAAGACTCTTCCCATTTAAGGTACTTCACCAATCATTCATTAGATATAAAAGTTGAAAGAGAGACTGGGTCTGGAACATCAGCAATTGCTGTTGCTTTACACTGTTGATGCAGATCCTGGACATCGATGACGTCACCTCCCAGTTTCCCAGTACAAGATAAGGTTGAACAATTGAAGTGACAAGAAGATTAATTGAAGAGATTTGAATGTATATGTTTATCAATATTAATATTTTGTAAACTATTGTCATTTTTTTTATCTAACAGAGTGGGAGATGTAGTGGGTTGCGAATTAGAAATGATGGGACCCTTTTGGCTCCAGATGGACTCCATAGAAGTGTGACATAAGTGTTAGAGTGAAATTAACTGAAGGCTGGTTTAGAATGTTGGATTCGCAGTTACACACAGAAGAATTGTATTAATGTATTACTAAGCTCTGTGTGTGGTGTAGTCATTTGCAGGTACCCAGCCTAGGGAGGAGGCTACAATATCTAGAATGTGGGATAGGCAGATACATTGATTTGTGCACATACACAGTGCAATGATAGGCACCTATGAATCCAACCTAAAAACGTTTGCAATAGACGTACATTGTCATTTAGGCCCTGTATATCTTAATCACACTGTTCATCTCTGTAGTCTTCTCCTTTTGGCAGGGAACATACAGCATATATTGAGAGAGACCCAAATGGCTGAAGGGATCTCTGTGTCTTCAGTGGGCCGGATGGAATGCTGGCACAGATGAATGACCCACTCAGCATTCTTTTTTCCTAAAACAAACTCCGAAAACAAAGAGGTTTCTGCGAGAATATCAGGGCTATTGTTTGTTTCCCTTGTCCAGGTGTGTCACGTTTCTCCTTGTAGACCTGAGCAGAGAATACCAGTGACAGTAGCCCTGCCCTTGGTAAGACCTCGGTGCCAGAACGGTCATCTTTTGGCCCGGTGGCGGATGGGCTGCCAGACCTAGGATTGCAGAGGCAGGTGACACTCTGTTGTGAAACCCCACAATTTCCCTCAAATATATATGAGTCAAGGAACCACCGGTTTTGCTGAGCAGGACCTCCACCAACTTCTGGCGGAGCTCTCACTACTTCAAGCTGTAAATGAGGCCCTTTGTGACATAAGGACCAGGCCAGATTTCTCCAAGAGTTGACAGGCCATCGAAATGATGGAAGCATGACAGGTAGATTAAATGTATACAGACTGACCAGGTATTTTTTTTAGAATACACTCATGTCAATATAGGCATAACACTGAAAGCCCTTTTCATGATATACTCCATACACAGTGTTGTGCTGGTTCCCATCACACATTCGCTCTCATTCTCTTCTTGGGTTTCTTTCTGCAAGTTGCTTAAAAAGTAATTTTGGCATAATGTTGGCCCTGAAGGCATTAGAATCCTTGAGCAAATGCTTGGAAAATTAGTTCCATGTACATTTTAGGAAATCTTGCTAACAGCTGCATTTTCCACCAGCACAGTTTTCAAAGGCTGAAAAATAAACCCAAGCCAAATGAGGCAAAGTTTGAGCGAGAAAACATGTGCAGAGAACGCCGCCAAGTAAAGCAAACGATCCCCGCTCCTAGAAAAAAAAACACTGAATGTTGGCACAAAACTTAAAAAAAGACACAAAGCCTTTTTCTGAACTTTTTTGAACATGAGAAAAAGCTGCCAATACACAGTTCTACAAAAAGCAAACTAGCTCACCTTTCCGAGAAGCACATTTATCATTTTCGTACCCAATAAAATTATCTGGTGCTCTGACTACCTAGCACCACAAGTAAGACATGGAATTAAGCAAAAACGATTCAACTTTCTGCCAGCTTAAAAAAACCGTATGACTATACCCAGCATTTCACGATAGAACTCTATTTAGTTTGATTACATTTTTCTGAATGCTTATTTAGTCGTAAAGCTGATTACCTACGGTAATGTCCTATCAACCACGATGCATTCATGTGGTGTGCATGTGATTTGGATGATTTTACCCTGCTGCTGGGGCTAGGATCTCCAGTGGTCGAGAAGGAGTACCACCCTTTAGGGTCAGGGCTTTCTCCAGAACACATCACCCTCGATCATGGCTCACCTGATGCATACAGCTCAGTATGAACTTTCCATTTTCATCACTTAGAGGCAGAGGTCACACTGATCTCACAGAAGTCTACAGAAGACTGAATATAGAAATTGTTATTTCAGATCTCTCATAGGGTTCCAAACTTTATGTTTTTGCAAGCATTACATTTGCTTCACACAGCTGTGCAGCGTGTTCGTAGTCACTGGCCCTGGTGTGACCAATTTGCCTTAAAATGGAAAATATGTATATGGAATGGGTATTCAATAAGGGGGAAAAAAAGATGGCAACACGTGATGTTTGGAGACTTTATGGCAGCATTATAGAGAGAACAAATGCAAACTTATGGAACGTAGTTTTAACTTTATGTTCATTAAAAAATCTATAGATTGCATATAATTCTTTTATCGTCAAACACGTTTATTTATTTATCGGTAATGTATTACTCATTTATGCAGTTGTACATAGCCTTTTCAAGGTACAATGGAGTGTAGAAGGGAAGAAAGAGGAGGCAGATGCAGTAGTAACCAGGATCGGCAAAGTCAGTAGGTCTGATGATGGCATGCTGATGCCTATTTTCTATGTTTTTTTATCATAAGCATATGCCATAAAAATAAAATAAAAAAGCAAACAGCCTCCCACATAAATATGGCTATCATATGTTTCCAATAAAAATGATAAATTTAAAGCAAACATTCACTGATGTCACTTTTAACTAGTGTTTTTTAAGCACCCTTTCAGTGTGGCATGCATTTTTATATTACGTTTTGTGACCATGACAAGAAGAAATCATAACCCAAACAAGCACTAGATTACAGGCATCTGTAATGACACTTAGACAATTAATGACCGAACATTTCATACTGAAATAGGAATAAATCCCAATCTAACTGTGCACCTCAAGAGCAAGTTAAATAGAGACCCATTATTTAAAGATAATATATGAAAGGGCTGGACCCCAAAGTCTAGGCCGTTCTAGAATCACACTCCGATTGTTCTTTTTAGCAGCATGAAAGTGTAGAGGGGAGGAAAGTCATTAGAGAAACAATCAATTAGCCAATAATACTTTTGAATATATAATAACCCATAGACGCTTACTTAAGGTTAATTGATTTATTACAAAGCCAAGAATAACTGAACATAGAGACAGCTCAACACATGGGTACAGAAATGCATAGGAATTAGCATGGAGCCAAATCTGTGATTCCAGTTTAGGTGATGCAGCATGAACAACACAATTAATTCAAGAAGTAGAATACAGAAAATCATGAAGCATGCGTCAAAATTCCCCTACATTGAGGGTTGGTCAGTGAAAAGCATAAATCGATCCCTACTCTAGCACTAAAATGACATCCCTAAATAAGCATTTTCAAAAAGAAGGGTAAAAGGTGTCAGCTCGTGGAGAAGTCTCTCCACAATCAATGGGTCAAATAGTATGAAGCTACAAAAGACAGAGCTCGCTGTAGGATGCACTCCCTCTGAAGGCAAGAAAGGAGTGATGCTCTATCGCTCACTCCAACCACTAGTTATTCACGGGTAGCCTTCCCATGGTGCAGTTTGGATCATGGCATCCATCCTGGGTACAGTCCTGAATGTATTCTTCCATGATGTCAACGGTGTACCTTTCTTGCTGCAATTTGTCCTTACTTTCCATGCTTTCTCCTGTGTGAAGCAAAACAACCTTCCTTTATTGACTCAAAACACACCATTGTAATTTCTTCACTCCTTGTCTGGCTTACTAAAACAAAAACACTACTTTTCCTAAAGAATGTATTCTCCACCTGCAATGGATATCTGAGAAAGAATGTATTTGGTACTTAGCTGTAATTAAAATTGGCACTGCCAACCTACCTGTAAGTCTCTAGTATATGGTAGGGCATGCAGGTTTAGAGGCCCAGCAGATTTGAAGCACTTAGGTAGGCCCTGTTGTGTTTCCTGCTGTTATTTTAAAAGTCAGCCCTGCTTTGCAAGCTGCTGTTTAATTGAAATTACATGCAAATTCGACATTGGATTTAAAGCTACTTCAAAAGTATTAAACAACCGTATTTCTGCATATTAGTCAATCCTAAGGTCTACCTTAGGTGCTCCCAGGGTAGGGTGGCATGTTAAAATATGCAGGGACATTGAAAAAGAAAAACTACCGATTTTGCCCCCCTCCCCCATTGTAACATTTTAAATCCCTAGGCTAACATAGAAATACTGTAATATAGTGTATCTGTTGACAAGCGTGAACTAAAACAATATTTCAAGGACTTGGATGATTGGTAATGATAAATACAACAAAGTGCCACTGTTGAAATTATCATAACTAAAACAGAAAATAAATTAGAGATTTATTTTCTAAGAGACAAAATCCAGCCTTTTAGCAGCCACTCCTGATTGGCCAGCCCTTGACAAACTTAGCCAAACTGTTTTAATGTGGTGATATGTGGCCTGCACAGAGACAACGGTTATCTGATGGGGGGACCTCTGCAGCTGCAGAGCCCATGCAGGACAGAGTCTGGGTAAATCAAACTGAGATTCAAAGAGAGCAGGAACAGAAAGGAATGCCAGTCAGGCCTACCCCCTCTTCCTATACCCCCAGAAGGCAACCCGGGGAATGGAATTTGCGGGAGGACTTGAAAGGGAGTGTTAAGGGAAATGAGCCAAACCAGTGTGTTCGTTTTGCCAGCTCTAACTCCAGAGGAGATAAAATCTTCATCTTGAATTTTAAAGTGCAGTGCTTTCTGGGACAAGAAATTGCCACTCTTTGGAGGAGGCTGTCATGCTTTTGGATATCACCCTGTACCCCATTGTCCCTGCTTGTCACCCCAGAACGTTGGATAAATATGTGAGAGCTGATTTTCAACTCATATCTGTTGTATGAAACTACAAGAAGAAGGACTGCCCTGCCAGAACCTGAGTCCGCACCACACAGGATTGCACTCTGAAGGTCTGCTCTTGCTGCACACTTGGAACTATAGCCCTGAGGACTGTGCCTTGCTTCAAAAAGGATTAATGAGAAGACTCCCCTGAAATCAGCAGGTTAATAGAGCTCACCTGCACCTTTTCGCCCAAGAAGTCCCTATCCTGGAGTGCAACAAGTGGACTTTTAAGTATTTGGTCAGGCGCCTTGTGAGAACTGTAGCACAAACTTCCAAGGACCATCTCAGAACTTCTAGACCATTGGTTTTGTGTTTTGGACACTTTGAACCCTCAAGAGAAAGTTCAGGAAAATGTTCCAGGTGTTTGGAGCAGCTTTTGCAAAAAACTCCATTTGGTGACGACTCGACGTAGAGGGTCAAACCAAGTACCTCACTCCACAACCCAGCCTGGATTTCAGGTTTGGCCCGCTGGAAGCTCTGGAGCTCAAGACTCCTGGTGAACCAAGCTCCGAAACGGGCCCGCTGGAGAGGCACTCTCGACATAGAGAGAAAATCCTCTAGAAAAATTTCTAAGTGTGAAGCCAACATTTTGACTCAGGCCTCCCGCTTAGTGTCTCCGATCAGGGCTCCATTGCGTTTAGCCTCAAAGTTTGACTTTGTCCTGGTCAAGCACGACCAAATGTTCCAAGTTGGCTCTATATGTTTTTAAGCGCTAACAAGTGTTTAAACCTTAATAATTCATATCTCCAGTGCAAGTTATTGGAGTTTTTTTCATTTTGGTGTCATTTTAATCATAAAAACACTTAAGATTTTTATAAATTGTTTTGGGATTTTTATTGTGTGTTGTGTCTTACTTGTTTGATGCATTGGTGTTTTTAAATACTTCACACACCTGTCATCATTGTCTTCAGGTTTAGTCCTCTGTATGGTCTCCAAATTTTTTGGTGACTATGCTTATAATGCTATTACTTTATCCCATACATATTCTCTTCTTCATACTCCCTTATTCTATTTTCTCACACTCTCTACTACTTCTAGAATTTGCATTGGTGACACAACCCAACACCAAAGTTATTCCACACACATACATCTCATCTACTTTGCACTTCGGTTTCTGATGCCGAAGTCATCAAATCACAAAAATCATGATGAAATCCCATTATACATCCTCTGTTGTAGCTTTTCTCTATTATTGGTCAGTGCTTTCCTGAAAGCTAGGTCCACGGAGGCACTTGCAAAAAAATGTATGAGAGGATGAAGGGAAGTTCGTTCCTATTTCCCTTTGGGGCCCCATTCCCACTTTGTCACTGCACCCACTGCACCACTGAGAGATATGCCCTGAGGCACTGGATATCCATGAAACCTGCCCCAAACTATGGCCCTCCATTACACAGTGATGGAATCTGAGATTGTGTCACTCTCTCCCCCCTGCAGAGCACAGTGATCACCTCACTCCATGTCATTAAAGATGCTTTAGCCGGTCCTTAACATTCCATCTACAGATCATTGTTTTCAGATGTGTTAGTGTAATTTGTTCAATTGAAACAAAACAAGACTACAATATACAAAATGCATTGGATTGTGAAACAAAAATCCAAGCCTTGAATCAGCATTCCTAATTACCTTGAGGAATATGTTCACCCAACTACTTGCATAAAGTTCAGTCTAGTGATACACAAATCAAAATATTCTCTCATAGAGTGCCCATGTCAATAAAATACAAAAGACTCAGGTCTGGGACTCCTGCTGGTCTATTCCAAAATCATTAGAGGTTTGAAGTCAGCTCTGCTCAGATACGTTTTAGATTTCTAAACATGATGTCTGCCGCATCTGACTTGAAGATCCGAACCGAACATACAAAAGTGGAAAAAATACATTTCTAAACATCCTTCTTTTATCTCCTTGAGAGGGGGTGAGACAATGCTCACAGTGACCAGAACCCTGTTGAGAGCCCATGGCCAGGTTTCTACTTTGACATGAATGAAGACTCAAACAGACCAAAAAGAAAATCCTCTGTGACAGTGACAGGACCCTGGCTTTATTTTGGTGCATTGTGAACTCCCCAAAAAGGGCAATGAAAACAAATAAATTAATGTTATCTTGATCAAATAGTAATTAAAATTATGTTGTCTAGAACAAAATGCAAACGCATTGATGTTAATGCTAATAGTTTTTCAATGAGGACATATTTGATGTTAGATATGGATCAATATAACAAAAAAAGTAAAGAGAAAATGAAAAGACAATTAACTGGAGGCCATCCCATGTCAGTAGAGCACAATTGATTTATATGGTCTAAACTGGATGTCAGTACTTTTTCTGGTGCTTTCCTTTTCTGTCATTAGGTTACTGATACAAAGCCTCCTTTTATATACTCTCTATATTGATTGAGGTTTTATATATGTGATTTCAACTATTGTCCAATAAAATAAAACTGTCTCCAGGCACATGTTTTACATTTGGAGCAGTGGTAATGTTTTCCCTGGCTGGTCACCAGACTCCCAGATACCTGCCAGCATTCTCTCTTCTCACCAGACCTGCTCTTTAAAAGACACATTCAAAACTGGAGTTTTCCTCTCAGGTCTTCCAAAATGGGTGATGGAACATTTGTGAGAACAGTCTTACATTCTTCAGCAAACTGATGCACCCAATTATTGTTGTTTAACTAAAAACGCCCAGCTATTCCTTCTATATGGCTACCTTACCTCAAGAAAGGAACTATTCAAAAACCTCATGTAGTAGTGCAAACCTCCCACCCCTCTTTTCAAATAAATCATTCATCCTGACAGGGACATATTTACTAATTCTCCCGTCAGGACTAACTGACTTTCCCTTCTTATTTGTTCATGTTCACTTGTGGTTGCTTCAAAGTGCCCAAAAACAATGCCCTAATTTGAAGGCTGAGGCCCTGGGTTGATTTACAAAAGATCAGTTGGACATTTGGAGTTGGCAAGACTTGCCTGGCTTTGGGTCTAAATCAGAAATTTGAAAAGATTATATTTTTGAAGGGATTTTTCGTAGATATTATATACTCACAACATTACTGGGAAAAGCGCAATGGTGTAAATGCTCTGGGCAGAGGTGTTGATGGCAGTGTTTTTGTGATGTACTGTCCTCTCTCTGCCAGATGTGTACCTCATGCTTTATTCTGCAAGTTTCTCAACAATAGAGACACATGCAAAGCCTACTGGCAGTATGGTAGGTGTTGTTATCGGTATCACAGTTAGTATGACATTTGTGATGAAATTGTCCTCATCAAATCTGTGAAGGTGCTATATCATTGGCTTGCCATTTATTTGTTTCACATTTATGACATATACATATTAGTCTGACTTTAGAGGTCCAGCACAAATGCATCAATTGAAAGCCCTCAAACCTGCTGTACATACTGTCCACATAATTGGGCAGATTTGACAGGTGATTCTACGTGGCATAAATATTGTTACGCTTACTTCTAAATTTACTACTTAATCATTCTTCTCTTTAACCGTACTGAGGTGAAGGGTCTTCTTATGGATCTTTTTCCGCCAATAGGAGGGGTGAAAATGAGGGTAGCCACCCAATGAGGACTATTAATTGGTGACTAACTTACAAATTTGAGATCAAGTTCAAATATACCACTCTCAGCACCATGCTGTAAAAATAGTGTTGCAACGAGGAGACCCAATCTCCTAAAGATAAGTCTAACTAGAAGGTTACACACTAGACGCTTTGCTACTACAACACAGAATAAAAGAAGCATAGCTTGATGTTCTGAAAAGATTCACTGATTCTCTCTACAACGCATTTAGACCAAAAAGTTACATTCAGCACAGTTTCAATAAAAGAACACCAGTACACATTAATAGACTCAGGCAGTTTAGATAATTTGGTTACTGTATTAATGTTTTGAAATCCATACAGATAAGAAATTTCTTAAGCATCTAAGTCAAGAATATTGAAGCATGTAGTGCAGGACTACAGATTTAGGCAAAGTTCGATATCAAAAGGATGGTTGTCAGGGGGGCGTGGCTTGGCGCCCGGCGAGGACGGCGGCTCTGATGTAAGCGCTCCGGGTCGGCAGGGGATTTCGCTACCTTTCCTCAATTCCCGGCGCCTGCAAACCTCATCTTCCTTAATCGGAAATCAGGGACAACACTGTGTTCCTACATGTGGCAGCACCTGACCGGCGGAACGTCCGCTTTCCTCAACTTTTTGGCGAACGCGGTTCTCTGATAGCCGCGACCGCCATTTTGGCTCCTCATAGCGTACTGAAGTAAATAACTTGCAGACCACAGGAACAGGTAAGCTTTGTGTAAGCTTTATTGCAGCACAGAGATTAGTAGATCAGCTCCCTGTCTGACCAGAGCTCCAACTGCCAACAGGGCAAAGGAGAGCTCCAGAACCTAGAACACATGGCGAGATCTAGAGTGCTAGCTCGGGAGGGAAGCAAAGCACTGTACAACATATCTCCCTTCCTTGCAAGGGAAGAAAACACAGGAACAAGGAAGAAAGAAACATTAATGAACATAGTCATTCAAATACATGGGTGGGCGGCGGGAGCGAGAGCTCCTTGAACGGACATCAGGTAGGGAAGAGGAAGAAAGAGTAGGGGTACGAGGTACAGATGAAGAAGCAAGAGAAGTAGAACCGGAATCAATCACAGAACTACTATGATAGGTACACAAGGAAGTGGAGGCATCACCACCACCCACCTCCCCCCGACTAGTTGACAAGGGAATGGGAGATGAGGGACCACCAGAGGACAATAAATAACCATTACAACCATCCACTTTGGCAGGAGAGAGGTCATCAGAAGAAGAGTCTTTACATTTCTGGTAGAGAGCTACCCTCCGGTAATTCCAACTCTCACCATTGGCCAGTAAGATGAAGTGGGGAAAAACTTTCTTGACTTTGTAGGGACCTCTAAATTTGCCAAGACCCTTGGTAAATCTGCCAGGCTTAACTTTGACCAAATCACCCACAGAGATGGGCAAGGAGGCACTGTCATGAGTAAAGGGAACATCACTACTAGAATTCAGCCAAGAAGGGGTCAACTTACTCACTGGTGTGCGACCACGCATAAGCTCAAAGGGAGACTTTTCACCAGACTTATGGGGTGTGGAGCGATAAGCCCAGACCAGTTCTTGGACACGCTCATCAGAGAAACAGCCAGACTCCACAAACATCTGAATCACACCCTTAATGAGGCGATTCACCCTCTCACAAAGTCCATTGCCTTGTGGATTGTAAAGACTCGTCTTCTGATGTCTGATGCCACAATCATTAACAAAAGAAATCATTTTTGAGGAGGTGAGCTGAGTACCATTGTCTGAAATGAGGACAGAGGGGTACCCTTCATTGTTAAATATGCCCTTCAAAAACTTAATGGTAGCATCGGTAGTAATCTCCTTTACAAACTGTACACACAACCACTTTGAAAAACAGTCAATAAGGACAATTGCAAAGCGGTGATCATTGGGAAGTTCGTTCATGGGGCCTATGAAATCTATACAGACACTATGCCAGGGCGTATTCTCGAAGAGAATCTTGTGCGTGGACTGGGAGCCTAAAATTTTGAGCCGCTTCTCACCCTCCTTGCAGAAACTACACTTTAACACGCAATCTACTGCTTCATTATCAATAGAGGGCCACCAAAAGTTCTGTTTGACACGGCGTTGTGTGAGACTTTGACCTAAATGTCCCTCGTGGGCTAAGCTCAGAATTCTCTTTCTTAACGAACTAGGGGGAACAAAGCGATCACCTCGCACTAGAACATCTTTTCCCTCTAAGGAAAGTTCGTCCAAAATTTTCAGGAAGGGTCTGACGGAAGGACTGACAGTGCTTTCCCTCCTAGCACCACTAGACATGAGACTGATAACGGCCTTCAAAGTCAGATCCTCCTCCATGCCCTTGGACCATTCATCACGGGAAAATGTACCACCACTTACCGACAAGACATCTTCCATAACAGCAACTGCAAGGTCATCTGACTTGACTTCAGAACTACAATCAGTGGAAGGCATAGGGAGCCTAGATAGACAATCAGCTTGGATGTTTTTCCACCCATGAATAAATTCAATCTCGCACTGAAAGTCTTGCAAACGAGAAGCTAGTCTCGCCAACCTCGGAGAACCCTTACCAGCACCACCAGGGGCTAGAACGTTAACAAGGGGTTTGTGATCGGTACGTAAAACAAACTTATAGCCCCACAAATAGGTCCGAAAATAACTCGTACCCCAGACTGCGGCAAGGGCCTCACGTTCTATCACTGAGTAGTTTGACTCAGAAGAGGACAAGGGTCTAGATGCGAATGCAATTGTTTTTTCAACGCTACCATGTCTCTGTAAGAGAACTGCGCCCAGACCAATGGCACTGGCGTCCACCATCAAGTTGGAGGACCGAGTAGTGTCAAAAGGGGTGAGAACATTTGCGGATTTAAGCTCCTTTTTGATCAACTGGAAACAGGACTCATGTTCTGTGGTCCAACTGAACTTGACACCTTTTTTAAGTAATGATCTAAGGGAAGCCGTCTTGGAAGAAAAATCCCTTACAAATTTCGAGTAGAACTCGATCAAGCCCATAAAGGATCGAAGTTGATCCTTATCAACTGGGGAGGGCGCTAGTTCAATAGCTTCAATTACATTCTTTTTGGGTTTAATGCCTTCTTCAGATAAGCAAAAACCTAAATATTCTATCTCTTTCAATAGGAAGGCACACTTCTCTTTTCTTAAGGTCAATCCAGCCTCATCTACTCTAAGTAACACATCGTGCAGGATTTTGTTGTGTTCTTGTAGTGAACTACCATAAATCAAGATGTCGTCTTGAAAAAACAGTACTTTATCAAGACCCTTAAAAACTTCAGAGACAAGCCTCTGGAATACGCTAGCAGCTGAGACTAGTCCAAAAGGTAGTCTGGTGAATTGGAATGTGCCTTCGCTGGTGATAAAAGCAGTTAAGTGCTTCGAGTTATCATCAAGACATATTTGGTGGTAGGCGTGTTTAAGGTCCAACTTACTAAAGAACCTTGCTCCTCTAAGGGTTGACACCAATTCGCCGATGTTTGGGAGGGGAAACACATCGGCCACAACACACTTATTAAGAGAACGAAGATCCACACAGAACCTGATCTTGTTGTCCGGTTTCTGCGAGATCACTACAGGCGAAATCCAAGGAGACGCCTCGATGGGTTCGATGATGCCTCCTTGGAGCATCTCCTCAAGAGTAGCCTTAACTTCATTGCGTAGAGCAAAGGGCACTCTTCTTACTTTGTGTTGTACAGGTGAGCTGCCATCCTTAAGGATTATGCAATGAGAGTATCCAATAAGCTCACCTAGCTGGTCCCTAAACACATTTTTAAATCTGACCAAAATATCCTCCACAGATGAGGTCTCGACAATTGAAACAGGGTTATTGGATCTGGGATCAACTACAATGTGCAGATCGTATTGGTGATGACGGCCTAGAATAGCTGGCCCATCTGCTGATATATATATCTTCCCATATGCTGATCTGCCTTTGAAAACAATTTCCGCTTCAAAGAAACCCAGCATGTTAATTCTCTCACCCTGGTAGCCAGACGGGAAAATGTCACACGTTTTCAAGGATCTTTTTCCCCATACCTTTTCCATCAAAGAAGTGGGAATTATGGTCCACTTTGAACCGGTATCGACCATGAGTGTAACAATTTTCCCATCAATAACAAAATCATCTTTAAAAGGATTACCCCTCTGGTTATCACACGCGCACACTGTGTCAGTTAAAACTAAGATTTTGTTAACATCACGTCTCAGAGAATCACATTCATCAACAACTGTAACCTTTGAGTTATTCCTATTCCTACACATTTTAGCAAAATGTCCTGTTTTGCCACACCGTAGGCACTCTTTGTTGTTAGCAAAACAAAATTTCCCATCTGAAGGATGAGAAAAGCTACCACATCTCGAACACGTTTTTTGGTTGTTCTTGTTAAGAGATGTCTGTGGCATATTCTTTTTCTGAAGAATGTAGCCCTTCTTCCTGACGATTGCAAAGGCAGCAGATTCATCATCGCTATTATCGCTAATGGAATTCTTATGAGAGATTTCAGCCACTTTGGATTCCAAGCCACTCTTTTGTAGTTCCCTCATACATTTTTCGCTCTCCTCTACGACTTTGGCCAGCTCTATGGCGTCTTTCAATGTCGGGTTCTTAGCCGCCCACAAACGTTCTTGCACTTTCCTATTGTTGGCTTGAACAACCAATTGATCTCTTATTAATTCGTCTGCCATCTGGCCAAAGTTACACTTAATCGACAGCTCGCGTAGTCTTGCCACAAACTCGTCAATACTCTCTTCAGCTAATTGTTTGTTCTTATAAAACTTATATCTCTGCAAAATGAGATTCTCTTCTTTACCAAAGCGAGTTTCTAATCTTGTTACAGCCTCTTTAAACTCGTCAAAATCAGCTTGAGATCCTGCAGGTAGAAGTTGTGGAAGGTATCTGAACAAGCGTTGCCCCTCTTTACCCAACGTGGTCATTAACAGTGCTTTCTTTCGTTTGGGTGAATAGTCTTCCCCATCCAGGGCTTCAATATAGTTATGGAACATGACTATCCAATCCTCCCAAGGTATAGGGGGATTACCTGGCTCTGACAAAAATTGAGGGGGAAGAGCAACATTGATCGACTGAGCCATGTCTTTTGAGAGTTATCAACAGATCAATAATAAACAAGTATACCAAACAGCAGGGTAAAAATAAATTATGATGTTAAACGGTTACTGTTAACACGAGTGAATTGTGGTAAATTGTTGATGCTTACTAGTTCACCACAGGCGTTTCCAACGATGTCAAAACAAGCGTTTCCAACGATGTCAAAACAAGAATCTGCGCAAAGATAAGCTTCCAGGCTGATGTGTGCGTTACTACGCAAGCACTATAAGCACTCCGGCAACTGAAGTGACGTTCTCCTGTTTTTTTTTTTTTGTTTTTTTTTATTGCGTGTGCGCTGGGCGTGTGCGCTAAGTTCCTGTATTTGCCGGCGTGTAACCAGGGTAACGGCAATATCGTCAAGATGGTCGACAGCGTCGTGCGTGTGCGTCACACGTCAGACGCTTCACGTCAATTACAGCGTGAGACTGCGCGCATGGGAAGACGCGCTCAGTGACGCAGCGTCGCTAGGAGACTCACCGGCAATGATAGCTGGTTCTGGTGACGCTGCTGCTTACGAAGTCCGAGGACGTAGGCTGATGACGCGGCTGTCAGTGGCCAGTTGCTAGGAAACGCGTTGTATCAGACGTTAGATGAGATGACGTCATACACTGTGCCACAAGCAGGAAATCGACCTAAAAGTCCACAAATCCTCACCAGGAAGTCGCTGTCACTGAGGAAACAGAGGCGATACTCTGTGTTCACGTTGTAGATCACACGCGGGTTCTTTAGGGAGTTGATGAGCTTCTACTTCTCTGGAAAACGATTCAGGCTGCAGCATCCAGGAGGGGACAGTGGTCAGACACTTCTCCAGTCCAAGTCGCCAAATGAAGTAAATAACTTGCAGACCACAGGAACAGGTAAGCTTTGTGTAAGCTTTATTGCAGCACAGAGATTAGTAGATCAGCTCCCTGTCTGACCAGAGCTCCAACTGCCAACAGGGCAAAGGAGAGCTCCAGAACCTAGAACACATGGCGAGATCTAGAGTGCTAGCTCGGGAGGGAAGCAAAGCACTGTACAACACGTACACTACGGAGCATCCGCTGAAAGATCATGCTCGCCAACCAAGAAGCCTCACCTCACCCCGGCTGCTCCCGGTAAGCTACCACCTTCAGTTATTCAACACCGCCACATGTCTCTCAAGAACGCTGCTTTTTAGTGAGTTTTACTCGCGTTTTAAAACAGTATGATATCGGCGGCCATTTTGTGTCACTGAGCCTTCCTCACACGACCTGCACCCTAAGTACTTCTTATCACTCAAGACTTCCTGCACTTAATTCGGATCATCAACGGGCACGCACTGCTTATTTTTGAACACTCTTCATTCCTGATAATAACTCTCTTTTATGGACCGGAGGGCAATCGCTCGCACTCCCAAGGCTCCGCGTCGTGTTTTTATCAAAAACTTGAAAGTCTTCTCTGCGTTGGCGCATCTTGAGGCTTCCCAACCGTCCGCCCTCCAGATGTCACAGTCAAACACGGAACGGCCTATCCAACCTCCAGGAAAAGTGACCACGAAACGCCTCAAAAAAGATCCTCCGTCACCGACTGGTTCTACATCGGCTGTCTCCATGGAGTTATTATTGGAAGAGATTCGTGCCCTCAGGCCATTCAAGGAAGAAACTAACTCTAAACTGCAGGTCCTCACGGATAATTGGTCTCAGATGGATGCAAGAGTAACTACTGTAGAGCAATCTCTCACATCTCTTCAAGAGTCATCCTCCAAAGTATCCAACATGCAGTCTCAGATTTCATCTCTCCAAAAACAAGTCGAAGAATTGGAGAACCGAAACAGGCGGAATAACCTTCGACTCTACGGCCTGGCGGAGAACTGTGAGGGGACTGACCCCATTGCCTTTTTCAAATCCTTTCTACCCAAGCTTCTTCATCTACCCGAAGGCACAGTGCTTAATATCCATTGGGCACATAGGCTAGGTCGCCTTCCCACTACTTCTTCCTCCTCCTCACGGCCAAGAGGGGTCATCATGTACTTTTTAGAATATAATGACCTGCTCAAAGTCATCTCAGCGGCTCGTGCCTCACCTCGTCTACAGTGGTCGGGCTCCAACCTTTTCTTCGCGCAGGACTACGCAAAGGCCACAGCCAGTCGCCGCAAGGCCTTTTTGGATATGCGACCAGAACTTCGTGCCATTGGAGCCAGATATGGCCTTTTTCATCCTTGCCTATTCAGAGTGACTTATAACAACAAGACAACGACGTACGAAGATCCTGTTCGCCTTCGGAGTTTTTTGAGCGCAACACAAGCATCTGACATGGACTTCTCCAGCTCCTCCTCAGCTTTCCCTCCATGATTCCTGAGTGATATAGCCTCGAAGTCTCAATTAATCTGCACGTTTATTGTGTATTGTTGATTGCGTTACTGTTTGTTTCTGCTCGGTTTTCCAACGACTTCAGTGTTACGTTCTCCCCCTCACCTTCCCCATTTTTCTTGTATCCTCGTTGGTTGATTAAGTATTGTTCACTGTTGTTTTTCCATACACCTTCTTGTCATTTATTATAGTTTTGTTTTCGTCTTCTCTCATTCGTCTCACTTATTTTTGTTCTCCCTCTTTCTTCCCTGCAGGTCTCACAATATGTTTGGTGTTTTTCCCCCGACTTGTTGGTTCGTTTGCATTGGACGCTTGCTTCCTTTGCCTGGCGCTCCCCCCTCATCCATTTTTTCTCGTTTCCTCTCCCTGGGATCATTCCTCCCCGCCTCCACCCTTCGTAAGTATGTTCTCCCTTTCCTCCCGATTGTTCGCTTTCCTTCTTGTATTTTTTTCACTCTTTAGTATACTAGTCTCCCTTGTTCCACAGGTGTCTTCTTCTCATATTTTTCGATTACTCTTCTATTATCGGTTTCCTCTTGCTATTCTTGCTCTTTCTTGGAATACCTTCTCATACTTTTCACTTCAATTGATTTTATTTCTCTCTCTTTCACTCTATTTCCTCCTTCCTCATCCTCCTATTTACTATTATACTGCATTGCCTCTTACCGACTCTCTTACTATTCTTGCTTCTTTTCTCCCCCTGGGTCTCCTTCACACCTTTTTTCCTTCTCCTGCTCCTTTCCTCATTTCTGATATGGTATGTCTCTAAAAGTAATCACATGGAATGTTAAGGGCGTCAATTCTCCGATCAAACGACAAAGAATTCTATCTCACCTTGCTCGTTTGAATGTGGACATTGCTTTTTTACAAGAAACCCATTTATCTGCTGAAGAATCTGTTAAACTTAAAAGAAGTTGGGTGGGGGATGTTTATTATTCCCCTGGGGATGGGAAACGCAACGGTGTGGCCATTTTGTGTCATAAAGCCCTTTCTCATTCCCTGCTCGCCCAAGAATCGGATGCTGATGGCCGCTGGACGTATGCTAAACTCTCTGTCAAGAATGTTCCAATTTCTCTTTTAAATGTTTATGCCCCCACCACCGGCGATCCCACTTTTTGGCATTCATTTTCCCAGCACATCACCAGATTTATTGATGATAATTTTATCTTGGCAGGAGATTGCAATCAGCCCCTAGATCCCTTCCTAGATAGGAACTCCAAGGCACACTTTATACCTAATAAGTCTCATAAATCCTTCTCTCAAACCATTTCCCAACACAAACTCACTGACGCTTGGCGTCTGTGTAACCCAGAACTCCATGAATTTACTTTTTATTCTCCCTGCCATCATTCCCAATCCCGAATCGACTACATTTTTGTTACCCACAACATTGCCCAAACTCTCACGCACGCAGAAATTGGTCCAATTTTACTTTCTGACCATGCCCCCACATTAGTTCAATTGGACATTTTACCCAAATCAGTAGGCCCTAAACGTTGGTGTTTTAATAACTCTCTCCTCCTAGACCCTACATTTACTACCTCTTTTACTTCCTTCTCACATGAATTTTTCTCCTTAAACGATACTTCCCCTGTCCCCAAGCACACCATTTGGGATGCCTTTAAAGCGGCAGCGAGAGACTTTATCATTGGCTTCGTTGCAAAAAAACGAAGAGCTGCCCGCGACTTTACTAAGGCTATCCTTCTGGATATTAAGAAATTGGAGCATTCTTATTTTACTTCCCGCTCAAAGGAAACTCTAACTGCCTTGGTTAATGCTAAAATGAAATTCAACAAAAAATCCACGGACGATGCATCCTTGTATCTATTGAAATCAAGTGCCAAATTCTATGGGGGTAAAAATAAGGCTGGCAAGATTTTAGCTAATTATCTAAAAGTTAAGCAGAATAAATTAAACATTGAATCCATCTACGACACCGATTCGAATCTCAAACACACAGACGCAGATATCTTCACTGAATTCTCCACCTTTTACAAAACCCTATACTCTTCTGAAACTCAGCCTTCTTCTCACTCTCTAGACACTTTTTCCTCCACTATTCAAAAGCCATCCCACTTTCCACTCGACCTTTCTCACTTGGAACTTGAAATATCTCAACAAGAATTACTCAAAGCACTCCAAACTCTCCAAAAGGACAAAGCTCCTGGCCCGGACGGCTTCACTGTGGAATTTTTTCTACACTTTTCAAAGCTTCTTATCCCCAAACTCCACTCCCTCATTGGCACTTTTCTCTCCTTGGGTTCCTCCTCAGGCTCTTTTTCAGATGCTCATATATGCCTCATACCCAAGGAGGGGAAGGACCCTCAACATTGCAAAAACTACAGACCAATTTCTTTGGTCAATATTGACTACAAAATATTTGCAAAGTCTCTTGCGGCTCGCCTTGATCTTCTTCTCCCAGATCTCTTGGGTGAGGAACAGTCGGGCTTTGTCAAGGGTCGCTTTATTACTGACAACACCAGACTCCTTTTTAATATTCTTTCTAAATCTCGCCTTTTACCCCATCCCCTCGCGGCCATTGCCCTGGATGCTGAAAAGGCGTTTGATAGGGTCGAATGGACCTATCTTTTTCAAGCCCTCCGTTGGTTTGGTTTCGGTCCTGTTTTTATATCTTTGATTTCGCTACTTTATTCCAACCCTCGTGCATCGGTTTGCGCCAATGGTCAAATATCCTCTTTTTTTTATTTACAAAGAGGTGTTCGCCAAGGCTGCCCCTTATCCCCCTTTCTCTTTAATTTGGCTTTAGAACCCTTCCTTTCCAAACTCCACCAAAACCCCTCCATCCAAGGTTTCCAATTGTCAGACTCCCATATCAAGCTAGCCGCTTATGCGGATGACATTCTCCTCTTTGTTTCCAACCCCTCGGTTTCAATTCCCGCCTTCCTCACTGAAGTTCACGCCTATTCCCAAATATCTGGTTATAAACTTAACAACGATAAATGCGAGATCCTCCCGTTAACTAAATTCACATTCAAACCTGATTTTGCCTCCTCTAATTTTACGTGGAAACCCTCCAATATTAAATACCTTGGAATGTACATTACTCCTACCATCCCAGATACCATTTCCCTGTGCCTGTCCAAATGCATTCAAAAATTGACGGATCTTACATCCAAATGGCATCCTCTATACCTATCTTGGTGGGGTCGCCTTGACACTATTAAAATGATGCTGTCTCCCATTGTCCTTTATACCCTCTCTAATATTCCGGTCCCCATCCCCTCCAAATTTTTCAAAAGGGTCAACTCTACTCTCACGTCCTTTCTTTGGAATAAAAAAAGACCTCGAATGTCTTTGGTGCGTCTGATTCGCCCTAAGTCAGAAGGTGGGGTTAACTTTCCTGACTTTTCTGCTTACCATAGGGCGTTCCAGCTACGACAAGCCTCTTTTTGGCTACAGGACCCCGATGCCCCTTGTCCTCTATGGGCTAAATTCGAACGCCTCCTTCTCTCTCCCTTCTCCTTTACCGAATATCTCTCCTTTTCTCGTAAACCTGCCTCCATCTCTACTCCGATTCATAAGCTTACCACTAAATTACTCTTATCTTCCACTCACCCACCTCCCACAACCATTGCTGATTTCCTTTCCTCCCCCATATGGCATAACACTTCCTTGCTCATCCGTAACAGACCCTTTTTCTGGAAATCTTGGCACACTCGAGGGTTGCAGTGGATTTCCCAACTCTTTTCTCACTCCTCCTTCCTACCTTTTGACACTCTTCGCTCCCTTTATGACCTACCTACCTCCTTTGCTCGCAACTATCAATTGCTTAAAAATACAGTTCTAACAAATTACAATGGCCTTTCTCAGTCCTCCCCTTCCCCTGCTTCCTCCACTCTCCCTTCCTCGCTTCACTCCTTTTTACGCACTACACCAAAGGCTGCTGCTATCTACAAGTACCTCCATACTGATGAGACTCCCAGACCTAAGTCTAAAGTGGAGGATTCTTGGGAGCACGATCTATCTGTCTCCTGGCCAGTTTCCTTTTGGGACAAAATATGGATCAAGCTTCGCAAATCCTCGAGGGCAGCAACCCTTACGCAGACTTTGTTTTTTATTTACAATAGACTCCTCTTCACACCCTCTGACCTTCACAAACGCTTTTCTACCACTCCCCACACATGTTGGTCTTGTTCAGCACCACAGGCTGATTTATTTCATATGTTATTTTTGTGCACTCATGTTCGTAGCTTTTGGTTACAGGTTTGGGCTCAAATTAATTTAATTTTCCACACCTCTATCCCTTTTTCTCACACACATGTTTTCCTGGGTAGCCTTTCTCATTGTTGGGACAACGTTGATCTAAAACCTCAGATTGTTGACTTATTACTTGCCGCTGCCTTCCAACAAATAACAGTCAACTGGAAAGACTTCTCCAAAATTTCTTTTAAGGCGTGGTGGTTTAATGTCTGCCATGTTATGTTATGTTATGTTAAAAAATTTGTACCGCGCACGTACACCGAGACGGTTTCTTGGCGCTCATAACAGACATAACAAACTGAGGCAGGAAGCATTACTCGAAGGCTAACTTAAAAAGGTGAGTTTTCAGAGTTTTTCGGAACAGTTCGTAGGTGGGGCAATGGCGAAAGGAAGAAGGGAGGGAATTCCAAAAAGTGGGACCTAAAAAAGAAAACCGAAGGCCGCCGTGTTTTTTGCGGCGGATCAAGGGAATGCATAGAAGATTATCAGCAGAGGATCGAAGGTTGCGGGATGGGAGGTATCGCTTGAGTTTAGAAGAGATGAACTCGGGGGCGTGATTGTGAAGGAATTTGAATAAGGTGCAACCAAGTTTGAAGGAGCACCGTTTGGCCACAGGGAGCCAATGAAGGCTCTTCAGGAGGGGGGAGACATGCTGGTGTTTGGGTTGATGAAACACCAGGCGAGCAGCCTGGTTCTGGATGAGCTGGAGTTTTTGGAGCTGGTAGGCAGGGATCCCCGCGTACAGGATGTTAGAGAAGTCAACCCTGGAGATGACCAAAGCCAAGATGGTTAAAATGAGTGCCTCTCTGGTTAAGAATCTACAGATCTTACGAATCCTGCGCAGCTGGAAAAAGCAGGATGATGTTACTGCAGAGATCTGAGGTTTTATAGATAGATCCTCAGAGATGATCACTCCTAGGCTTTTCACAGTGCTGACCGGGCGAGGGGGGGATCCAAGGGAAGGGGGCCAAAAGTTGTCATCCCAAGGGTTGGTGGGACCGCCCATCAAAACAAGTTCCGTTTTAGACGGATTCAACTTGAGTTGGCTATGGGCCATCCAATCGGAGATGAGTAGCATTGTGGTTTGGATGTTAAGGCGGGAGGAGGGGGAAGTGTCCAAAGGGAAAATCAATTGCAGATCGTCTGCATAGTTGTATATAGTAGCTGGGGAGTGACGAAGGGATGCCATGAGTGGTTGCATATATAAATTAAAAAGGAGAGGGGAAAGAGCTGAGCCCTGGGGAACACCGCAGGTGAGGGGGGTGAAAGGGGCGGAGAAAGTGGAGAGATGGACAGCCTGTGAGCGGCCTTGCAAGAAGGAACGAACCCAGTCAAGGGCGACGCCGCGGACGCCGGCGTTTCTGACACGGTCGATCAAGATGGTATGATCGACCGTGTCAAAAGCCGCTGACAGATCTAACAATACAAGAGCCTGAGGGATATTATTATCGGCACCAGTTCTGAGTGTGTCCATCGCTGCCACAATCACCGTCTCTGTGGAAAGTAATGGACGAAAGCCAGCCTGGTGAGGGTCAAGGAAAGAGGAAGTTTCCATAAAGGTACTTAGGCACTTGGTTACATATGTCTCCAAGATCTTTCCCAGAAAAGGGAGGAGAGAGATAGGTCTATAGTTACTCATCACAAGAGGGTCTGCGCTAGGCTTCTTCAAGATGGGTAATACTATGGCCTGCTTAAAAGCCTCTGGAACAACCCCTGATGTCAAAGAGGAGTTGAGGAGGGCCAAGGCAGGGTCGGGGCAGAGCCTAAAGATTTCTTTAAAGATGTAAGGGGGGCAGCAGTCCCTGGGGGAGCCAGAGCTGACTTTATGGAGAAGACAGTGAAATTCAGTGATAGAAATGGGAGGGAAGGTGCAGAGTTTATGGTCATTTTCAGAAGGGAGAGGGAATGATTTGGAGGGAGAGGGTGGAGAGATGTTGTTTTTAATTGTAGAGATCTTATCCTGAAAAAAGGTATTGAGCTCATCACACAGAGCCTGGGTGGGAACAGGCGGGAGGGTAATGCGATCAGGGAGGGAGAGCTCATTAACGATTGAGAAGATGTCCTTGGCTTTTGAAGCCGACTCCAGGATTTTACGTGAAAAGTAAGAGGTCTTAGCCTCTAAAATAGAAGATTTATATTTACTTAGTAAGGAAGTAAATTCAATCTTGAGTGCAGGATCATACTTCTGGCGCCAGCGACGTTCGGCCTGGCGGAGGGCCAGTTTGTCGAGTTTCAGCTGGTCAGAGAACCATCGCTGGGCGTCATGGGGGCGCGAGATTTTAATAGTCTTTAGAGGAGCTACAGCGTCGGCAGCTGCCTTCAACCAGAGCTCAAGAGTGGAGGCTTGGTGGGAGACGGATTCAAGAGCAGGAGGAATTGAGGCTGCCAAAAGGGAATGAAGAGTGGTCATATTGGCGTTTTTCCAGTTGCGGGCCGTGATGCCAGCAGGGCGCGGAGGGCGGTGAAAACTGGGAAGGTCGACAGAGAGGGAAATAAGGTAGTGGTCTGACCAGGTACACGGGGTGATCAGTGGAGGTGAGAAGTCAAGATTGGCCACCCAGACCTGGTCAAGTATATGACCCTTACAGTGAGTGGGAGTAGAGATCAGCTGTTGATAGTTCAGACTAGTAAGAGTTTCAGTAAACAATTCTGACAGTCGGCTTTCTTGGGGATCAGAGGGCCAATAGTTAAAATCACCCAGAAAGAGAATTCTGGAGTGATTTATAAGGAGCTGGGAAAGGAGTTCCCCAACTGAAAGAGCAAAGGAAGGCATGTAGGTGGGGGGTCTGTACATAAGGACACAGATAAGGGAGGTGGAAATTGAACGGAGCTGAATAACAAGGGTTTGAGAGTGGGGGATAGGAGTGCAGTCTAGGATGGAAAAGACGTATTCTTTACGGATTATGGCTGCGACTCCACCGCCGGCTTGCCCTCCGGGCTGGTTTACATGTAGGATATAGTAGCCGTTGGGAAGAGCGGCTAGGATATCGGGTACAGAATCATCTGTCAGCCAAGTCTCCGACAGAAAGAGAATATCTGCATTGGTGTCATCTAATAGGTGGTAGATTTCAAGTTGATGTTTCACCATGGAGCGCGTGTTGAGGTAAAGGATCTTAAGGGTAGCAGTGGCAGGTGTAGGAGGAGGGGAGTCAGCAGGGACGAGGGAGGGGACAGGGCCTGGCGAGGATAGGATCGCCGTGTAAGGAAAGGTGGAAATACCGCAATCCTGGGCCCTCCTAATGGCCTCAGGGGGCAGCGGAACTGAATGTTGTAGAGAGCACAGGTCCGCTGACGAGTAGCGGAGCGTTAGGGCAGGGTGAGAGGCCGCAGGGCGCGTCCGGCCGTGGGCGGGCGCAGACGGGCAGGACTTTGGCTTGACTTCGGCGCGAAGTCGGCGCTCCCGCTGCGCTCGTCCGCTGCGCTTCCGCCAACCCGCCATTTTATGTGGAGGGGGCGTTTAACCACTAGACCGCTGACCTGCGCTGAATGAGGCAGGGCGGAAGTGGAGAAAGGAGGCGGGTGAATGGCGCTCTGCAGGCGACCCTCCGCGCAAACGGCACTCAGCCGGGGCGGACCGGGGTCTAGAGGGTGAGGAGGCAGGTAAGAACACTCGCTGAACGCGATATCATGAATCACCAAGTAGTAAAATAATACTGTCACGTTTAAAAAGCACACAGCGCTAAAATGCGGTACACCACTTTAAAGCTATTAATCAGCTCAACATTAATCAATAAAAGGTGGCGAGTAGTCTGCACAGCCTGGGTCGCTGCGTCTGTCAATAGTGACCCGCAAGACTCAAGGATTTATACCAAACGATCAACAACCACTAGACCGCTGACCTGCGCTGAATGAGGCAGGGCGGAAGTGGAGAAAGGAGGCGGGTGAATGGCGCTCTGCAGGTGACCCTCCGCGCAAACGGCACTCAGCCGGGGCGGACCGGGGTCTAGAGCGTGAGGAGGCAGGTAAGAACACTCGCTGAACGCGATATCATGAATCACCAAGTAGTAAAATAATACTGTCACGTTTAAAAAGCACACAGCGCTAAAATGCGGTACACCGCTTTAAAGCTATTAATCAGCTCAACATTAATCAATAAAAGGTGGCGAGTAGTCTGCACAGCCTGGGTCGCTGCGTCTGTCAATAGTGTCCCGCAAGACTCAAGGATTTATACCAAACGATCAACAACCACTAGACCGCTGACCTGCGCTGCCATAACCACAGACTCGACACTACTTATGTTTTTCCGGCATGTATGGCTACTAAACGCATGGACCTATGGACTCCTGTCACGCTTTATTTGGACTCATGTAGCAGACGCTTGTTTCACCCTCCGCCTTCACAACAGGAAGTCCTTAAACCTCCTTAATCGCTTGATGCATTCCACTTTTTCTCCATTGTACCATTTTTTTACTCCTTCCCATTGTTCTCATGCCTCTCATGTTTATTGCTTATCATGCTCTCTCTCTTTGCCTTTTCCTTTTCTTTTATCTTGTACCCAGATTTCTTCTCTCATTATTCTTGCATTTGTATGATTACTTTATTCTGATTACAGTCTTTAAGTTAATATTGCATTGTATTTTGTTTTGACACCTGGTTTTTTCTCTTGTTATACCAAATAAAAATTTTCTTGAACTTAAAAAGGATGGTTGTCAGATACTCACGTCTGTGCTGCATCAAAGGAAAAAAAATATATGGCAATGCGTGGATGTGTGTCCATAGAAAGAAAAATAATAGCATTGTGCGGCGTCTCCTTTGGGGTTTCTTCTTTTATAGACCTTATGGCACCTTAGTGATGTAGTACCACTCCACTAGTCAGTCCATCACATGATTAGTTTACGTATATAGTCACCAAATACATTTAGGGGCATATTACCAACAACTAGCGATAATTATCGCTATGTTCGTTTAGCGGCGATATTTTTATCGCTGAGCTGCGGCGATTTTTATCGCTTAGGAACCTTGCTATTATCAAGGTATATCTCCTAATCGATAAAAATCTGCCAAAATGCATGAATATCGCTGAAAAGTCCGCGAAATTCATGCATTACCGAGCTAATGCTCTTAGCCATGTTATCCACCTACCATTGGATAACATGGCTAAGAACTGCTCAGTGGCAGGTGTTAGCTTTTGGAGATATTCGCACTTAGCACGAATATCTCCAAAAGTTTGTAATAGGAGATAGCGATGTTAGCGACTGTTTCCCATCGCTAACATCTTGGCACGCCCACTTTGCATGTCATTAGTGATAAATATCACTGACATGCAAAGCGAGGCCCAAGATGGTCGCTATCTCCTACTAGCTGTCGCTAACTGGTGTTAGCGACAGCTAGGTAATAGGGAGATAATTTTATCTCCGCTTTCTTGGCTTTTAAAGTCAAAAAAGCGGAGATAAACCCCCTTGATAATATGCTCCTTTGTTACTCCGCATTCTTTCCCAAGCTCTGCATTTAAACAACTTGGCTTTCTGGCCTCACAGGTCTGTCAGCGGTAAAAATATACAATGTAGCTGTCTATGGCATCAGGTTAGAGTTGACTTTACCACCAAGCTATTTCTATATGAACTTTAAAAGAATTTACTGTAAACGTTAAGATAAAACCTATACAAAACAAGCACCATTTGCTAAAATGCCAAAGAACCATTGTCCTAGGCTAAGGGAAAAATGCAGCTTAGAAAACAGCACGTTTAAAAGACCTTTAATGCATATGTCAGTTTTCAAAGAATTAAACTAAATTAGAATCAAATATAATGCAGTTGGATCAAATATTTCATAGTAAAAGAAAAATAGTAATACTTCACCAATGTATTATTACATGAAATTGATTAATGCTAGCTATGACCTATTGCCACAAATTTTCAATGTTCATATATGTAATTTATTCTTAAAAATCATTTTATTTCAATTTTTTCTAAACTTTCATGTTCGTTATGGTCTCTACCGTTACATTTATGAATTTGTACTTCCTAACTACTTTTATTGAATTTTTACACCATATGTTGTTCAACGAAAGGTAATAAAAATGCGAAGCAACACCATTAGATCATTAGTCTCTTTATTAAATGAGTACTTAATACATCATTTTATACGTAATTCATTAAAGAGAACCTATCAATAAGCATTATAACTATTTAGCAATGATTGGCTCTTATTTTAAGATTTTTAAGCCTGCTTTTACCCTGCTGTGACTTCACTTGTCTTTATTGCTGTCTTTTCTTATTTAATGTGAATGTGCACATTAAGGTTCTTGTGTCTAAATCGGTAAATGTGTCATGTAAGATGTTTTGAAATATTTAGCACAATGACAGTGTCAGTGTATTACACCCAGGTCCCACCTGTCCCCGTCCCATTCCTTAACTAACTGAAGATGACCATATCTGCGACAGAAAAAAAGAACAGGAGCATGCTGGGATACTCAACCCACTCCCTCCCACTGGGAGTACATAAGCTATGCCAGCCCAGCATGCAGCCTTCTCTTTTTTTCTGTCTTCCGACAGAATGGGACGTTTTTGGACTTACCTGATGGATTCTTTGCTGGACATATCATTGGGGCTGCTGGGCTGTCCTTGCCGTCCCCTTTCTGCATTCTCCTGCCCTGCCGGGCTTACAAGGAGACATGTTGTTGCTGTCCTGCCCTTTGCGTTTGAGGAGCACTTCCACCGGGTCTCTTCCGAGTTGCAGTGCACGTCTCCCTGTGGCTTGGCCGGTCTGGGGACGCGCTGCTTCTGCTGTTTGGCAGGTCCTCGGGCTCTGCTGGGCGATGCTCCTGGGCCCCCTGCCTGGAGTTTGGTTCCTGTTCAGCGGCCTACCTAGAGGACGTGCTCTAGCTTTCTTCTGCATGTGTAATGACTCCATGTATGCATTGAAGGACAGGGTTTCTCCCTGCTGGCCTCCTCTTCTTCCTGGCACCCTTGATGTCAGGTTGGGTCGGTCCATGGCCTGGCCTTGCTGTGGCCTCGGATACTGTTTCTGGCAGACTTCTCCACCTGGCACTGGTCTCCTGGTGCATGCCTGGGATGGCTGATGGGGGGGGGGGGGCAGTGGGCTTGTGGTGCGCCCTTCCTGCCCCACTTTGTGAGTACCGCGTAGCGGTCCCCTTTTTTCTCCAGAGGAGCTTCCCCGGTTCAGCCCGAGCACAAAGCTGGCTCCAAAAAGCAGTGGGCTCTCACCAATATCTAAGAACACAGGAGACATGGAATTGTTCTCTTTAAAGCAGGTCTCGAACACTATAAAATCATTGAGAACAGATGGAGCACCTGGACCAAACGGGCTTCCCAATGCCCTATTCAGGAAAGATCCAACATTTTGGGCCAGCCAACTAACACCCTTATTTGGTCACAGTCTAAAAACCGGGAATATTCCCGAATCATGGAGAGGCAGTATTCTTCACCCAATCCACAAATCCGGGTCCCGCTCAGACCCTAACAATTATAGGCTAATAGCCTTAATAGACGTGGAGGCCAAGATCTATGCCTCCAATCTGCTGGTAGAACTGGATTCTTGGGTGAGCAGTACAGGGATAATTCCCCGGACACAAACAGGCTTTCGGTCAGGACTGGGCACCTTGACCAACTTATCCGCCTTAACCCTCCTTGTTAACAAAGCAATTCACAATTCCACCCTGCTGTACACTTGCTTCTTGGACCTAAAAGCGGCTTTTGACAAAGTGCCCAGATCCATTCTTTGGGCAAAAATGAAAGCTTGGGGCGTGCCGCCAAAGTTGCTGGGAGCAATCATCGAGCTTTATTCAGACACTTGGGTCCAAGTTAAAAAAGGAGATGGTCGACGCCTGACAAGGAAATTCCACACAACCAATGGCTTAAAACAAGGCTGTGTACTGGCCCCCAGCCTCTTTAATATCTACACCGCGGATCTAGAAAGCGACCTACGTACCACTCAGGGTGATCCTCCAAAATTGGCTAATTCACCTATAATATCTCTTCAATATGCAGACGACATAGTGCTCCTGTCAAAACCCCCCATCGGCTTACAACGCTTGATCTCCAAACTGTTGCAGTACCTCGCGAACGCACAGCTGACTATAAACCTAAAAAAAAAAAACACTCTATGCTTCTGCGGCTCTAGAAAGAAAAAACAAAATTTTGTCTGGAAGATAAATTCTACTTCTTTAACCCAGGTAGACAAATATAAATACCTAGGAATCTTATTGGACCATCGACAAAAGTTTAAACAGCACCTGGAACAGGGGAAATCCAAAGCCAAGCAGCTTCAATTTGCTTTTAAAACTGTTCAAAAGCAACTAAACGGACATTCCACCAGCCACATTCTTAAGATCGTAGCCGCTAAATTTCTGCCATCACTAACATACGGCTCAGAATTACTGGCAACCCGGGACTCCACAGCGTTAAACCTCGCCCAATCCAGGCTGTTCAAAAACCTCGTCCTAATTCCGCGCCATATCTCCCAAGCTCAAATTCGCCTGGAGTTTGGACTTACCAACCAGCTCCCGGCAAGACAAGGAGCACTCGCCAAATATTACTGGCGCATGAGGGACGCAGCAGACGAATCCCTGGCCCACCTTTGCTGGTCAGAAGTTGAAAAACAAGCTGGTCTACCAAGCTCAACATATAAGACCTTGAGGCAAGCTCTTCAGGCACTAAAACTGGAAGAATCCTGGCTTTTGCCCATGACTTACTCCGCTTTCAAGCAGATAACCAAGAAAGCAGTCAAACAAGCATCATTACTCATGGACAAAGCAGCAGTGGCCGGCAAAAACCATGCCTGGATCGTTTTGCCATCATATACCAACTTAAAACCTCAGGAATACTTGAAAGAATGCTTCAGGGACCATTACAAAAGGAAACGTAGTCTCTTAAAGCTGGGCTGCTTCTCTTCCAAAGAGCTTACTCCTAAATGGCTACGGTCGTGGGCAACTCCCGAGTGCCGTCTCTGTGGCAACGGTGCGGAATCTTTGCTGCACCTTATATGCATATGCCCGGCACTTCAGAATCTTAGAAAAATGCTTCTTCGACCACTTCTAAGAGAAGCTCAGGTGAGAACTTGCAGAGCGGCGGTGATAAGATGCCTAAGTGGATCTTGGATAGAACTTTCATGCAAAACCATAACATTTTTGAACTTCGCCGCCATAGAGCTGGAAAACAGGGCGGCAACCAAAGAGGTCTCCGGACAAAAGGCCAGGCCTCGGCCGGCTACGGACTCTTCTCTTCCTTTTCCTTTTTGCACTATGAGTTAAAAAAATAACGTGCCCCCCGTTTGAGCTACTGTTATTTTCCCACACCTCTACTTCTTTCCCTTTATCATGAGCTAAAAACATTGTGTTCCCCGATAAATTTGCATATTTTATGATACTAGTTTTTAACAACATTCAAAGCTGAATTTGTGTTGTTCTTTTTTATGATGTATACGCTGTTTGCATGGTGGTAAGCCCACCCTTTTATGATTTTTTAAATCAAATAAAGTATCATTATTATCCTTTGTGGGCGACATGTGCTGGGTCTGGTGGCTTGGTGGACTTCAGCATCCACTGCGGGCGCCTGTGTATGTACTCATGGTCCAGGTTCCTGTCCCAGCTGAGCCTTTTCTCCATTCTTGGATTATTAAGATGGGTGCCATTGAGTTGGGGTTCAATGTACATCTGTTATTCAACACCTGGCTACCCTGTTCGGTGTCTGACTCATGCTCTGCAGGTGTCTTGTTCGACTCCTGGTCCTTCCATGGTTGCATCAACAGTCTTGGCCTCCGGCCATGCCTCCTTGTGTCCCCCTGATTTTGTCTGCTTTCGTTGGTTGGCAGGCTCGGGTCTGGTTCTTCCTGGTTAGAAGTTCACCTGGATGTTCCTGGTTCGGTGGGCTTTTGAGCTTTCCGGTTGGTTTGCTTGCGGCCCTGGCTGGTGTGTCTTCCCTTGCCCTCTTCGGGTGTTTGGGTTGCTGCCTGGGGCCTTGCTGTGTGGGTTCCTTGCTCCTGTCCGATACTTTTGGGTCCCATCGTCATCAGGTCTCGCCTGGTGCCGCTGGATTCCTGTGGGGCTTCTCTTTGTTGTCTCCTGTTCCTATGTGCTGGCCCTCTGGGTTGCGTATGGCATGGGTCTGTTTGCTGTCCCGGTTCGGGGTCTTTGGTGGCCTGGTTCTCTGCCTCCGCTGCCCCCTGCTTCTGGGTTTCTTGCGATCCTTGGCCTCTTCGGATGCCTGCAACATTAGCTCCCCTTCCTTCACTGGCCTGTCTTGGACTGTGGTTTCCTCTGTGTCACTGATCTTTTTGGGGGGTTCTGTCTGAGGCTGGAGGGGTCCTTTGGGGCTTCCTTCATGGGTTGTGTGTTCCCTGACCGTCTCGATTTTTGCTTGCCCTGCACTTGTTGCTGGTTGGCGTCTGGGCTGGGGGTCAGTCCCTGTGGGTCTGCTGTTGGCCCGTACCCTTGGTGCTAGCCACTTGGCGGTTTCTTGCTTGCTGTGCTCTCCTAATATGCTAGCCTGTGGCCTTGGCTTCTGTTGCACCTGCTGCCAGCCCTGTGGTGTGGCCGGGTTGGCCCTGGTTCCTCCCTGGGGTGGTATCCGCTTGCCGGGATGTGGCTGGCCTTAGGTGGTCTCTTCCAGGGTTTGTTGGCTTCTTCTTGTGGCCCCTTTGCTCTGTCCTCTGGGCCTCTGGCTGTCCTGCCCTGCAGGCTTCTGTTGTCCCTGGTCGGCCCTGGTTGATGCCTGTTTTGAGGGAACGCCTGGGTGTGCCTTTTGCTGTGGCCTGTTCTGTTCGCCCCTGGCTGCTTGTCTGGCGTTTTGTCCTTTTTCGAGTCCTGGTGCCTTCTGTTCTGGGGCTTCCTTCAGCTGCCTGCTGCCCTTATGGGTGTTGGTTCCTGCCCTTCTGTGGGTTTGGGCCTAGTGCGTGCCTGTCTGGGTGCCTGCCTGCGGTTTTCGCTGTTGGGCGCTTCTTGCATCCGTCCAGGTGCATTTCCTTGCTCCATGCTCGGGCGTCTGCCTTCCGCTGGTTTGCTGGGTACTCCCCCTTGTTTTTTGTAAGGGGGGGCTGTTGTGCCTTCCCTCTGTCCCAGTGGCCCTTGGCCTTGTTGGGCTGTTGGCTCTGGTGCGGTGCTAGTTGTGGCCCTGGTGGGTTCTGGCTGGAGTTGGATTTGCTTCTCGCCTGGTGCCGGGTTGCTGGGGTTTGGTTTCTGGTTGTGGTTTCCTTCACCCCGCTTGTGTTTCCCTTGTTGGCTTGTTGTGGTTTGGGCTTGCCTTCTCACCTTCGGCTCCTTTTGCCTTCTGTGATGGCTGGGTGTCGCTGGTCTTCCTTGGCCTCTGCCTTGGGTGTCCCCTTGTTCTTCGGGTGCCCGGCACCTGTGCCCTGCCCTGTTTGCTGTGCCCTGTCCCTGCTTGTGGGTGTTAGGTGTCGGCCACCCCTGGTGTGTGGGCCTCTTTACTGATTCCTGCTCCTCTTGCTCCGCTTGGGCTGCGGTTGGCTTTGCTTCGGGTCTGGGGCTCTGGCCTTTTCCATCACGGGCTGTTTCAGACTGTGGTGTCTCTGTCCCTTGCTCTCTTGTTGGCTCTGGAGTGTTCTTCTCCCCTTGTTTGGGCCTGTTCCCACTCCCCTGATGGGTGGTGTGCCTTTGACTTCTCTGGGCTCCCCTCCTTTGGTTTCTGCTGCCTGGGTTGTTCCAGTGTGCTCTTGGGGCCGGGGCTCTGTCCCTGTTGCGTTTGCTCTTGCGGTCCCTGTGTTTGGGCTTCCGTTCGCTTATGCGTGTGGGTCGCTGGTGCGCTTTTCAGCTTAGTGGTGTTGGGCTTTGTTCTGTGGGGCCCTTGTTTGCTTGGGGTCCTCTTTTTTTCCCTGCTTGGGTCATTTCCTGGCAGCTCGTTCTCTTGGGCTTTGGCGCAGTCCTGGTTTGGTCTTCTGTCCTTTTCCTGTGGCGCTCCTTTCGGCTGGCTGTGGCGCTGGGTCGGTTGTGTGGGCTGCTGGGCTCCGTCCCTCTGCTTCTCCACTCTCTTGGTGGCATGGCTGTGGTTGGCTTCAGTGCCTTTCCCTGTGCCCCTTCTTGGTACTTCTTCTTGGTCCTGGGGGCACCGTGATGGGTACCTCCTGGCTAGCTGGCCTGCTGGTTTCTCCGGCTGGCTTCTTGGACGTTCGTAGGTACTGCAGGGTTGGGCTGTTGGCCTCCTTGTTGGTCTCTCCTGTTTTGCCCTTCTGCTGCTCCTTTTGAGGTTCACCTTCGGTGGTTCCTTGTTGTCCTCCTTTGTCTTCTTGACGGGTTGTCAGCTCTTGTTTGGAGGTGTTTCCTCCTTTCCGGTTCTGGGGTTTAGTTTCCCCGGTTCCGTGTTCAGCCTCTGTTGCTGTCTTTCTTGGTTGGGCCCTGTTTTTTTTGCCAGATCTGCTTCGGGTTGCACTTATTCGCTCTCCATGGCCTCCGTTGGGTGGATTTTTGGGCTTAGTGTACCGGTGTCTCCTGCTCCGAGGGTGTGCCTCAGGTCTGGCCACTTGGCTGTTTCTTGTGCCCAGGGTTCTTCTCCCAGTTGGGCGCCCTTTTCGGCTGGGGTTGGCTGTTGATCGGTCCTTCCTTGTGGCCTGGTCCTTCTGTGGGTTTCTGGCCTCGGGGTTCCCTGTTGCTGCTGTTTTTGGCTGTGGGGGGGCCTTACTTGGGTTCCCTGCCCCCTTTTCTTCCTGGCTGTTCCTCTGGGTCTGTGCCAGTTTTTTTTATCTGGTTCTGCCCTCTTTGGTCTTGAAGGCTCTGCTGGTGGCTTCCACTGGTGTGTTGGGGTAGTCCTGTGGTTGGTCATGTCTTTCCTTGCTCTTTTGCTTTGGTGTGCCTCTTCCATTTTATCTTTCTCCCCCTTGCTTTTGGTGTGGTGTTTGTGGTTTCCTGTGCCTGTGGTTCTCCTTCTTCCCTGTTTTGGGGGAGGTTCGCTCTCTGGCTTGCCTCTGTGGTGTTCCTTCCCGGGCCTTCGACCCTGCTGCTCTGTGCGGCCTGTTCTCCTCTGCTCCTGGCTGTTGGGCTGGGTTGGCCTGTTGGGTGGCTGCCTGGGGCCGAGGGATTCGTCCTTGGGGGTTTCTCCCTGGTCAGTTGCCCGTTCTTGCTCCGTTTCTCCATTGGGGCCCGTCCACTTCTCCTGGACTTCTTTTGGTGGTTCAGGGGAGGTGGGTCTTTGTTTTGGCTCCTCTGGTTGCTCCCTTGGGGCTTGTCTCTGTGTGTGGGGACCCTGTCTGTCTTTCCTGGGGGTTCTGGTGTCTTTTTCTGGTTGTCCCCTACTGTTTTTTAGGGTCTCAGCTGTGTCCGCTTGGTTCGGGGCGTTGTTGACTGTGTGATCCTTCCTGCGTTTTCCCCCCTTTCGTGGGGGCTCCTTTGGTTCCCGTGGGTGTGCATTTTTTTGGTATGATGGGGGGCCCCTGGCGTTGGTGGGGTTCCAAAATGCAGGGTTCCATGCTTTGGTAATCTCCAATTAGTTAAGGAATGGGACAAGGACAGGTGGGACCTGGTGGTAATGTCCTATTGCTTACCGGTAATCTTCATTACTCCTGGTCCTGTTGTCCTCATCCCATTTCTTATGCCCCCCAGGCTGTTGGCTTGGTATTTTCAGGCTGCATGCTGGGCTGGTACAGCTTATGTACTCCCAGTGGGAGGGAGTGGGTTGGGTATCCCAGCATGCTCCTGTTCTTTTTTTCTGTTGCGGAGATGGTCATCTCCAATTAGTTAAGAAATGGGACGAGGACAACGGGACCAGGAGTAATGAAGATTACTGGTCAGTAATAGGACATTGCTAAAAGCAGTCACTGTGGGAAAAGAATCCTTTGTGAAATGTTTGCAATGTTCATGTCAGTAGATCTGAATATTTACCCCACTAATGTTGCTTCTGCAATATGTACAGGGTCAATACATATATTCGCACATGCATAACCTATGTTTGTCCAAATCTTATTTCATTTACTATAAAGAGAACAGCCTGCCCAACTAACATCAGAGCTTCACACATTTGAAGGTGTAGTGTATTCTTTATGTTTATTTTTATGTGGTTCTAGATGCCCTAATATAGAGCAAAAGGATTAACAGTCAATAGAGGATGACCAATTTCTTTGCATAAAATTAAATGGTTTTAGATGCTGAACTGAAGCACAGAGGTGCATGCAATATGTAGAGTTTTATGGACAGGACTACATAAAGATGACAGAAACAGACACACTTGTAAGTTTCATAAAATAGCTTTTAACTGTGATTTAATGCAGTGAAATAGTAGTTTAAATGTTTTATTAAAAAGTGGAGATGCAGTATTGTATTAATTATTGTGTTTATTATTTGAAAACGACTTTCTCATTTCATTTCTCAAAACAAAAACGTTGTTATTTTTTTTAAAGAAGAGTGTAGATAGCTCTTTCAACTGGTACATAGTTATATCAAATGAAAGTGTATAACGAAACAGGCGGTTCTCAATTACAACCAGTATTTTAATTTCAGGAGGAGAGAATATCTAATATCTACATCCTGAATATACTAGTGGGTTCTAGGAGTTTTTCAGTAAGGAAGGAACAGTACTCTTTTAGGAGCTCTATATCCTCATGGCATTACTAGAACAGGATCTATTGAGAGAGCTTGTGAGTTTTAAGCTTTTTTAGTTACACATGTGTTCTCTTTAGTTGTCCTTTAAGAGAACAGAGGGCTCAGTGTTCTAGGTTTTGACTGGAATCGACGCACCTTAAAACAAATAACTTTTAAACAGCCAGATAATTTTAAGGAGCTCTTTACATAGAATAAAGCAGTATTCAAACTGAGAGTAACCATGTCAAAATCACAATTAAGTAGTAGGTGTTCATGCCTTCTAATGTTCAGTAGGTGGAATCTTGCTGATTTGATCAATTGCCTGTTGCAGGATTTCAGCAACTATAGAAGTGAGGGGAGCTATTGATATTTAATTTGTGGTAGGAGTAGATATCCTTTAATGTAACTAATTTTGTTCCATGCAATTACTAGAGTTTAATGAAAAATGGAAACTCAGGAAAATCAATCTTTCTGAGCATCATCCTCTTAATGATAAAGTTATACTGAAGTTCTGTGAGTGTTTCTCCAAGTGGGTCTACCTATCAATTGATTAGGATTTTGTTTGGAAAGGAGACCTGCTGGACACCAAAGTGTGAAATGGGTTTGGATAAAGACTTTTAATTTTTAACAAATTTAGCATGATCAAGGTATGACTTATGAGTGTTGACTGAAAACCTTCTCAGGCATCAACCACAGTTCTTCTCATGGTGAAATCACAACCAAACCTTAGGCTTACCTTTTCTCAAACCTCGGATAGCTTGGCACAGGGCAGTCAGGCTTAACTCCGAGGCAATGTGGAAAGTATTTGTGCAACACTTCAAACAAACACTGGAGTTTATTTAATTTCATGTATTTATTTATCCCTGAAGGGATATCATGGAGCTAGAAAGCTCCCTATCTTTCCAAATCTGAGAACATAAAATTAGTTTTTTGATCAACTGCTGAAATACCTTAATATTTAAACAACCAATGCTTTAATTTTATTCCTAAACCACAGATGGTTATCAGTCAGACAAAGGTCCAAGAGTAAGATGTTCCACTGTGCTGCTGCCAGATGTGAAACGAGTGGCCACTAGTTCTAGCTTTTTTTTCCATTGGAGTTAGAAAACTAGGTTCATTTTTAATAAATAAAAACATACCAAAATTACTAAAATCCAATCAGTAGAACCAGGGATATTCTTCCATTTAAAACTTTTTTGTGAAAATAGCGCCAAAAAGCAAAAAGCTCCAGCTGTGTATATCTGGTCTCACCTGACCGGGACAAAGTCACAGGTTTAGGTCAACCGCGATGGAGCATGGCCCATCTACAGGAGCCCAGGTAGGCCTGCTGACTATATCTTAAATTCTAGTATGCAGAGTAGTGCGACGATCCGTGTCAAAGATGCGTCTCACAGCCAAAGCAATGCATCTGTTCTGAAATTAAGCGAGGTGGCAGTGTGAGGCTCTTGTGGTGTCATTGAGGATCTCGTCAATGAGGACTTATGATGGGAAGTCTGTTATCAAGGATGGGTCACTCAGTAGGGCCATGTTTTGTTTCCTGATGAATTGTGAGGCTGGGATGCAGAGTCCGGTGGCATCACCGAAGCTGCCATTGGCAAGGGATGGGAGGGCCTGTGCCAAGTATGCATTGCACAGTGGCAGTTCGGATACAGCTGCGGGCTGCAATGTGATGTGGGTCTTTGCGGCATTTCCAATCCATGCTGTATGACGATGCGTTGGACCGGTTCGGTTTTGTGCCTGTCCAACAGAGGAGATGCATCAGTTCTGTTGGGTTCACAGAGGCTTGCGGAACACTTTAGGCTTACTTCCAAGGCTCCAGGATTAGGTTGGCACCACTTTGCAGGGTTGACTCCCCAATGGCAGAGTCCAGGTCCAGTACCAATGGTGTTGGAGCCTTCTGTCCCTGAGGCTCAAGTCAGGAGGCCAGCCAATTAGCCGTTTTGGATCGCTTCTCAGAACCATTCAGAACACTTTCCCCTGGTTATGGTAGTTTTCTCTCAATGGAGAGTATGAAGGAAAGTCACCCTATGGTTCTCCCTCCTCTGGGAGCTCCTGATCATTGCACACAGCCAAGTCATCCTCCATTTCCCAATTCAAATTCCCACTCACTCAGATCCTCCACATTGGAATCCTCATCCGCTGAGTCCTCAGGCTGCAATTGTATCCTAGTGACTTCCTCATAGATGTGAAGTGCTATCTGAAGGTCCAGGGTTGTGGCCTTCATTAGGTCAACCCTTCTGAGGTTATCCATACTGAGTCTCTCCACTTTCATGGTAAGACAAAGAGGTAGATAACATAAATTTAGAGAAAAATAATAAAATCAATCAGAAGACTTGGGAGAATTTAAAAATGTTCAAATTGGTCTCAAATAATTTATATAGAATGGTAGTGTAACACAAAATTACTATACAGCACTGCAGAAACACAAGTCCAAAGTGTCCAGTGAAAGAAATTGGGTTACTGGTTGAGGGGATTTAAACCCTACTACTCAATCAGCAACAACAATTCTTGTCAGGGTTAAGTCACAAGCAAACCTTAAATTAGCCTGTGCTCAACACCCTGGGAGTGTGGCGCAGAGCAGTCGGGCTTAACTTAAGGGCAATGTGTAAAGTAATTTGCAACACTTCAAAAAGATTCCACATCAGATGTAGACAAATTTGATTATTTTTGAAGACATTAAACAAGACCAAAATGACAAACATCCAATCTGTAGAAACAGTGATATGCAGGTTTGAAGATTTCAGTGAAAATAACAACAAAAAGGCACAAAGCACCAACTGTGGAATTCTGGTCCAGCTGGACTGGGTCAAAGTTGCAAGTTCAGGACGACCACAAAGGATTGTGGGTCGGTTACATGGTGATCCATTTAGGCCTTCTGAATAAAGTACCTTAAATACTGGTTCGCAGAGAGTTGCAAGGGTCTGCACTGAAGATGTATCACACAGCCGAAGATATGTGTCGCTTCCAAGATGCGGAGCTGCCATGCTTGGTCCTGGTTTGTCAGCGAGGATCCTGAATATGGGGGTGTGATGTGAAATTCAATGTCAAAGATGCGTTTCACAGTCGAGGTGATCCGTTGGTTCCGAGGTGCTCTGTGGCTGTTATGTGAGAAACTGAATTATCATCAAGGCTACCATCAATGAGGGATGCACAGATGTGAGTTGAGAAAGATTTGCATGGGCAAAAGTGGCATTTTAAAAATTTCAATTTTAGATTTGACTTTAGCATGAGCGTCTGCATTACAATTCCAAAGACACCAAACATGAACTTGGAACCTGTCCCCATTTAGAAATTACATCTAGGGGTGACTTATATGTATTAAAATGGACGGTTTGGGCCTGGATAAAGGCTTGTATTGCAAGGTCACCATTTAAAACTGTACACACACAGTCTGCAGTGGCAAGACTGAGATATGTTTAAAGGGCTCCTCAAGTGGGTGGTACAATCAGTGTTGCAGGCCCACTAGTAGAATTTAATTTACAGGCCCTGGGTACATGTAGTACCACTTTACTAGGGACTTACAAGTAAATTCAGTTTGCCAATTGGGGATAAGGTTTTAAGGAGTTTGCACACACACTTTAGCACTGGTTAGCAGTGGTCCAGTGCACAGTGTCCTAAGACCAACAAAAACATGATCTGAAAATATGGAGGAGGAAGGTTAAAGGTTTGGGGGGAGACCACCCTAAGGCTGACTGGTCTACCAACGACTCCTACACAATGTGCCTCTGTACTCCACTCTATATCCGTACTCTACACTGTATAACCCTCTACTCTGCTCTACAACATTTTCCAACACACTACGGCACACCACTCCACTGTACAAGAAGCATCTGCAATTTATAACACTTTACATGGCTTCAACCCTATTTCTGCCCCCTCTAGTGGACATCACACCACTGAACTATACAGCATGCAATTGCACTCTATAAAAATGTACACCGCTGTACGCTACCCCACTCCACTTCACTCTAGACTACTCTACGATACTTTACTCCACACTAGACCACTCCACTCTACCTCTTACAACATTCAATTCTATTCTACACCACCCCACTGTACGCTATTTATTGGTATGCCACTCCACTGTAATGCACTCCATTATACTCCACTCTATGACATGGCACTGTACAACACTCTCCTCCACTCTTCTGTACCACACTCCACTTAGTACACTCCACTCAATGACGGTAAACTCTATGATTTGGAACAGATTTTTATCAACAACAAAGAAATCCTTGAAACTCAAAGGAAAAAAACAAAATTAAAACTGATGCTATGATTAGGAAAACATTTCTTATTTTTTTTTCTTTTTATACAAACCAAACTTAAAATACACAAACATTACAAATTCTAAAGTTATTGTCATACCTTCAATTAATTTGTTATGCACCACCTTTAATATAAATATATTCAGTCTTTAACTAGAAACCAAAATGAAACTACACACAAATAAATGTGCTATAGATTTGCATCATCCGTGCACCACACAAAGGATGCAAGAGCGACACAATTCTTAAGTTTGATTTATCAAGCCATGCAAACCCACCTTGCATGGTCTTGTGGGGCATGACAAATCTACAGGAATGCAAATTGCTGGGTTGCTTTACTCTGCCAAAGGGAGACATTCCACAGTGTTCCTATACATACACCCATGGACTTAAGAGAGAACCTGTCTCTATACCCCTCTGGGTAATTCTCTATCTTTCCTTGTTTTTCAACTCAATCTAAAGCCATGTCTGAACTGGGGTGGCAGAATGGGCTAAAGAACGGTGATGGATTAAACCTGTCCTCTGGGCCTCTGGCTGTCCTGCCCTGCAGGCTTCTGTTGTCCCTGGTCGGCCCTGGTTGATGCCTGTTTTGAGGGAACGCCTGGGTGTGCCTTTTGCTGTGGCCTGTTCTGTTCGCCCCTGGCTGCTTGTCTGGCGTTTTGTCCTTTTTCGAGTCCTGGTGCCTTCTGTTCTGGGGCTTCCTTCAGCTGCCTGCTGCCCTTATGGGTGTTGGTTCCTGCCCTTCTGTGGGTTTGGGCCTAGTGCGTGCCTGTCTGGGTGCCTGCCTGCGGTTTTCGCTGTTGGGCGCTTCTTGCATCCGTCCAGGTGCATTTCCTTGCTCCATGCTCGGGCGTCTGCCTTCCGCTGGTTTGCTGGGTACTCCCCCTTGTTTTTTGTAAGGGGGGGCTGTTGTGCCTTCCCTCTGTCCCAGTGGCCCTTGGCCTTGTTGGGCTGTTGGCTCTGGTGCGGTGCTAGTTGTGGCCCTGGTGGGTTCTGGCTGGAGTTGGATTTGCTTCTCGCCTGGTGCCGGGTTGCTGGGGTTTGGTTTCTGGTTGTGGTTTCCTTCACCCCGCTTGTGTTTCCCTTGTTGGCTTGTTGTGGTTTGGGCTTGCCTTCTCACCTTCGGCTCCTTTTGCCTTCTGTGATGGCTGGGTGTCGCTGGTCTTCCTTGGCCTCTGCCTTGGGTGTCCCCTTGTTCTTCGGGTGCCCGGCACCTGTGCCCTGCCCTGTTTGCTGTGCCCTGTCCCTGCTTGTGGGTGTTAGGTGTCGGCCACCCCTGGTGTGTGGGCCTCTTTACTGATTCCTGCTCCTCTTGCTCCACTTGGGCTGCGGTTGGCTTTGCTTCGGGTCTGGGGCTCTGGCCTTTTCCATCACGGGCTGTTTCAGACTGTGGTGTCTCTGTCCCTTGCTCTCTTGTTGGCTCTGGAGTGTTCTTCTCCCCTTGTTTGGGCCTGTTCCCACTCCCCTGATGGGTGGTGTGCCTTTGACTTCTCTGGGCTCCCCTCCTTTGGTTTCTGCTGCCTGGGTTGTTCCAGTGTGCTCTTGGGGCCAGGGCTCTGTCCCTGTTGCGTTTGCTCTTGCGGTCCCTGTGTTTGGGCTTCCGTTCGCTTATGCGTGTGGGTCGCTGGTGCGCTTTTCAGCTTAGTGGTGTTGGGCTTTGTTCTGTGGGGCCCTTGTTTGCTTGGGGTCCTCTTTTTTTCCCTGCTTGGGTCATTTCCTGGCAGCTCGTTCTCTTGGGCTTTGGCGCAGTCCTGGTTTGGTCTTCTGTCCTTTTCCTGTGCCGCTCCTTTCGGCTGGCTGTGGCGCTGGGTCGGTTGTGTGGGCTGCTGGGCTCCGTCCCTCTGCTTCTCCACTCTCTTGGTGGCATGGCTGTGGTTGGCTTCAGTGCCTTTCCCTGTGCCCCTTCTTGGTACTTCTTCTTGGTCCTGGGGGCACCGTGATGGGTACCTCCTGGCTAGCTGGCCTGCTGGTTTCTCCGGCTGGCTTCTTGGACGTTCGTAGGTACTGCAGGGTTGGGATGTTGGCCTCCTTGTTGGTCTCTCCTGTTTTGCCCTTCTGCTGCTCCTTTTGAGGTTCACCTTCGGTGGTTCCTTGTTGTCCTCCTTTGTCTTCTTGACGGGTTGTCAGCTCTTGTTTGGAGGTGTTTCCTCCTTTCCGGTTCTGGGGTTTAGTTTCCCCGGTTCCGTGTTCAGCCTCTGTTGCTGTCTTTCTTGGTTGGGCCCTGTTTTTTTTGCCAGATCTGCTTCGGGTTGCACTTATTCGCTCTCCATGGCCTCCGTTGGGTGGATTTTTGGGCTTAGTGTACCGGTGTCTCCTGCTCCGAGGGTGTGCCTCAGGTCTGGCCACTTGGCTGTTTCTTGTGCCCAGGGTTCTTCTCCCAGTTGGGCGCCCTTTTCGGCTGGGGTTGGCTGTTGATCGGTCCTTCCTTGTGGCCTGGTCCTTCTGTGGGTTTCTGGCCTCGGGGTTCCCTGTTGCTGCTGTTTTTGGCTGTGGGGGGGGCCTTACTTGGGTTCCCTGCCCCCTTTTCTTCCTGGCTGTTCCTCTGGGTCTGTGCCAGTTTTTTTATCCGGTACTGCCCTCTTTGGTCTTAGAGGCTCTGCTGGTGGCTTCCACTGGTGTGTTGGGGTAGTCCTGTGGTTGGTCATGTCTTTCCTTGCTCTTTTGCTTTGGTGTGCCTCTTCCATTTTATCTTTCTCCCCCTTGCTTTTGGTGTGGTGTTTGTGGTTTCCTGTGCCTGTGGTTCTCCTTCTTCCCTGTTTTGGGGGAGGTTCGCTCTCTGGCTTGCCTCTGTGGTGTTCCTTCCCGGGCCTTCGACCCTGCTGCTCTGTGCGGCCTGTTCTCCTCTGCTCCTGGCTGTTGGGCTGGGTTGGCCTGTTGGGTGGCTGCCTGGGGCCGAGGGATTCGTCCTTGGGGGTTTCTCCCTGGTCAGTTGCCCGTTCTTGCTCCGTTTCTCCATTGGGGCCCGTCCACTTCTCCTGGACTTCTTTTGGTGGTTCAGGGGAGGTGGGTCTTTGTTTTGGCTCCTCTGGTTGCTCCCTTGGGGCTTGTCTCTGTGTGTGGGGACCCTGTCTGTCTTTCCTGGGGGTTCTGGTGTCTTTTTCTGGTTGTCCCCTACTGTTTTTTAGGGTCTCAGCTGTGTCCGCTTGGTTCGGGGCGTTGTTGACTGTGTGATCCTTCCTGCGTTTTCCCCCCTTTCGTGGGGGCTCCTTTGGTTCCCGTGGGTGTGCATTTTTTTGGTATGATGGGGGGCCCCTGGCGTTGGTGGGGTTCCAAAATGCAGGGTTCCATGCTTTGGTAATCTCCAATTAGTTAAGGAATGGGACAAGGACAGGTGGGACCTGGTGGTAATGTCCTATTGCTTACCGGTAATCTTCATTACTCCTGGTCCTGTTGTCCTCATCCCATTTCTTATGCCCCCCAGGCTGTTGGCTTGGTATTTTCAGGCTGCATGCTGGGCTGGTACAGCTTATGTACTCCCAGTGGGAGGGAGTGGGTTGGGTATCCCAGCATGCTCCTGTTCTTTTTTTCTGTTGCGGAGATGGTCATCTCCAATTAGTTAAGAAATGGGACGAGGACAACGGGACCAGGAGTAATGAAGATTACTGGTCAGTAATAGGACATTGCTAAAAGCAGTCACTGTGGGAAAAGAATCCTGTGTGGAATGTTTGCAATGTTCATGTCAGTAGATCTGAATATTTACCCCACTAATGTTGCTTCTGCAATATGTACAGGGTCAATACATATATTCGCACATGCATAACCTATGTTTGTCCAAATCTTATTTCATTTACTATAAAGAGAACAGCCTGCCCAACTAACATCAGAGCTTCACACATTTGAAGGTGTAGTGTATTCTTTGTGTTTATTTTTATGTGGTTCTAGATGCCCTAATATAGAGCAAAAGGATTAACAGTCAATAGAGGATGACCAATTTCTTTGCATAAAATTAAATGGTTTTAGATGCTGAACTGAAGCACAGAGGTGCATGCAATATGTAGAGTTTTATGGACAGGACTACATAAAGATGACAGAAACAGTCACACTTGTAAGTTTCATAAAATAGCTTTTAACTGTGATTTAATGCAATGAAATAGTAGTTTAAATGTTTTATTAAAAAGTGGAGATGCAGTATTGTATTAATTATTGTGTTTATTATTTGAAAACGACTTTCTCATTTCATTTCTCAAAACAAAAACGTTGTTATTTTTTTTAAAGAAGAGTGTAGATAGCTCTTTCAACTGGTACATAGTTATATCAAATGAAAGTGTATAACGAAACAGGTGGTTCTCAATTACAACCAGTATTTTAATTTCAGGAGGAGAGAATATCTAATATCTACATCCTGAATATACTAGTGGGTTCTAGGAGTTTTTCAGTAAGGAAGGAACAGTACTCTTTTAGGAGCTCTATATCCTCAGGGCATTACTAGAACAGGATCTATTGAGAGAGCTTGTGAGTTTTAAGCTTTTTTAGTTACACATGTGTTCTCTTTAGTTGTCCTTTAAGAGAACAGAGGGCTCAGTGTTCTTAGTTTTTGACTGGAATCGACGCACCTTAAAACAAATAACTTTTAAACAGCCAGATAATTTTAAGGAGCTCTTTACATAGAATAAAGCAGTATTCAAACTGAGAGTAACCATGTCAAAATCACAATTAAGTAGTAGGTGTTCATGCCTTCTAATGTTCAGTAGGTGGAATCTTGCTGATTTGATCAATTGCCTGTTGCAGGATTTCAGCAACTATAGAAGTGAGGGGAGCTATTGATATTTAATTTGTGGTAGGAGTAGATATCCTTTAATGTAACTAATTTTGTTCCATGCAATTACTAGAGTTTAATGAAAAATGGAAACTCAGGAAAATCAATCTTTCTGAGCATCATCCTCTTAATGATAAAGTTATACTGAAGTTCTGTGAGTGTTTCTCCAAGTGGGTCTACCTATCAATTGATTAGGATTGTGTTTGGAAACGAGACCTGCTGGACACCAAAGTGTGAAATGGGTTTGGATAAAGACTTTTAATTTTTAACAAATTTAGCATGATCAAGGTATGACTTATGAGTGTTGACTGAAAACCTTCTCAGGCATCAACCACAGTTCTTCTCATGGTGAAATCACAACCAAACCTTAGGCTTACCTTTTCTCAAACCTCGGATAGCTTGGCACAGGGCAGTCAGGCTTAACTCCGAGGCAATGTGTAAAGTATTTGTGCAACACTTCAAACAAACACTGGAGTTTATTTAATTTCATGTATTTATTTATCCCTGAAGGGATATCATGGAGCTAGAAAGCTCCCTATCTTTCCAAATCTGAGAACATAAAATTAGTTTTTTGATCAACTGCTGAAATACCTTAATATTTAAACAACCAATGCTTTAATTTTATTCCTAAACCACAGATGGTTATCAGTCAGACAAAGGTCCAAGAGTAAGATGTTCCACTGTGCTGCTGCCAGATGTGAAACGAGTGGCCACTAGTTCTAGCTTTTTTTTCCATTGGAGTTAGAAAAGTAGGTTCATTTTTAATAAATAAAAACATACCAAAATTACTAAAATCCAATCAGTAGAACCAGGGATATTCTTCCATTTAAAACTTTTTTGTGAAAATAGCGCCAAAAAGCAAAAAGCTCCAGCTGTGTATATCTGGTCTCACCTGACCGGGACAAAGTCACAGGTTTAGGTCAACCGCGATGGAGCATGGCCCATCTACAGGAGCCCAGGTAGGCCTGCTGACTATATCTTAAATTCTAGTATGCAGAGTAGTGCGACGATCCGTGTCAAAGATGCGTCTCACAGCCAAAGCAATGCATCTGTTCTGAAATTAAGCGAGGTGGCAGTGTGAGGCTCTTGTGGTGTCATTGAGGATCTCGTCAATGAGGACTTATGATGGGAAGTCTGTTATCAAGGATGGGTCACTCAGTAGGGCCATGTTTTGTTTCCTGATGAATTGTGAGGCTGGGATGCAGAGTCCGGTGGCATCACCGAAGCTGCCATTGGCAAGGGATGGGAGGGCCTGTGCCAAGTATGCATTGCACAGTGGCAGTTCGGATACAGCTGCGGGCTGCAATGTGATGTGGGTCTTTGCGGCATTTCCAATCCATGCTGTATGACGATGCGTTGGACCGGTTCGGTTTTGTGCCTGTCCAACAGAGGAGATGCATCAGTTCTGTTGGGTTCACAGAGGCTTGCGGAACACTTTAGGCTTACTTCCAAGGCTCCAGGATTAGGTTGGCACCACTTTGCAGGGTTGACTCCCCAATGGCAGAGTCCAGGTCCAGTACCAATGGTGTTGGAGCCTTCTGTCCCTGAGGCTCAAGTCAGGAGGCCAGCCAATTAGCCGTTTTGGATCGCTTCTCAGAACCATTCAGAACACTTTCCCCTGGTTATGGTAGTTTTCTCTCAATGGAGAGTATGAAGGAAAGTCACCCTATGGTTCTCCCTCCTCTGGGAGCTCCTGATCATTGCACACAGCCAAGTCATCCTCCATTTCCCAATTCAAATTCCCACTCACTCAGATCCTCCACATTGGAATCCTCATCCGCTGAGTCCTCAGGCTGCAATTGTATCCTAGTGACTTCCTCATAGATGTGAAGTGCTATCTGAAGGTCCAGGGTTGTGGCCTTCATTAGGTCAACCCTTCTGAGGTTATCCATACTGAGTCTCTCCACTTTCATGGTAAGACAAAGAGGCAGATAACATAAATTTAGAGAAAAATAATAAAATCAATCAGAAGACTTGGGAGAATTTAAAAATGTTCAAATTGGTCTCAAATAATTTATATAGAATGGTAGTGTAACACAAAATTACTATACAGCACTGCAGAAACACTAGTCCAAAGTGTCCAGTGAAAGAAATTGGGTTACTGGTTGAGGGGATTTAAACCCTACTACTCAATCAGCAACAACAATTCTTGTCAGGGTTAAGTCACAAGCAAACCTTAAATTAGCCTGTGCTCAACACCCTGGGAGTGTGGCGCAGAGCAGTCGGGCTTAACTTAAGGGCAATGTGTAAAGTAATTTGCAACACTTCAGAAAGATTCCACATCAGATGTAGACAAATTTGATTATTTTTGAAGACATTAAACAAGACCAAAATGACAAACATCCAATCTGTAGAAACAGTGATATGCAGGTTTGAAGATTTCAGTGAAAATAACAACAAAAAGGCACAAAGCACCAACTGTGGAATTCTGGTCCAGCTGGACTGGGTCAAAGTTGCAAGTTCAGGACGACCACAAAGGATTGTGGGTCGGTTACATGGTGATCCATTTAGGCCTTCTGAATAAAGTACCTTAAATACTGGTTCGCAGAGAGTTGCAAGGGTCTGCACTGAAGATGTATCACACAGCCGAAGCTATGTGTCGCTTCCAAGATGCGGAGCTGCCATGCTTGTTCCTGGTTTGTCAGCGAGGATCCTGTTTATGGGGGTGTGATGTGAAATTCAATGTCAAAGATGCGTTTCACAGTCGAGGTGATCCGTTGGTTCCGAGGTGCTCTGTGGCTGTTATGTGAGAAACTGAATTATCATCAAGGCTACCATCAATGAGGGATGCACAGATGTGAGTTGAGAAAGATTTGCACGGGCAAAAGTGGCATTTTAAAAATTTCAATTTTAGATTTGACTTTAGCATGAGAGTCTGCATTACAATTCCAAAGACACCAAACATGAACTTGGAACCTGTCCCCATTTAGAAATTACATCTAGGGGTGACTTATATGTATTAAAATGGACGGTTTGGGCCTGGATAAAGGCTTGTATTGCAAGGTCACCATTTAAAACTGTACACACACAGTCTGCAGTGGCAAGACTGAGATATGTTTAAAGGGCTCCTCAAGTGGGTGGTACAATCAGTGTTGCAGGCCCACTAGTAGAATTTAATTTACAGGCCCTGGGTACATGTAGTACCACTTTACTAGGGACTTACAAGTAAATTCAGTTTGCCAATTGGGGATAAGGTTTTAAGGAGTTTGCACACACACTTTAGCACTGGTTAGCAGTGGTCCAGTGCACAGTGTCCTAAGACCAACAAAAACATGATCTGAAAATATGGAGGAGGAAGGTTAAAGGTTTGGGGGGAGACCACCCTAAGGCTGACTGGTCTACCAACGACTCCTACACAATGTGCCTCTGTACTCCACTCTATATCCGTACTCTACACTGTATAACCCTCTACTCTGCTCTACAACATTTTCCAACACACTACGGCACACCACTCCACTGTACAAGAAGCATCTGCAATTTATAACACTTTACATGGCTTCAACCCTATTTCTGCCCCCTCTAGTGGACATCACACCACTGAACTATACAGCATGCAATTGCACTCTATAAAAATGTACACCGCTGTACGCTACCCCACTCCACTTCACTCTAGACTACTCTACGATACTTTACTCCACACTAGACCACTCCACTCTACCTCTTACAACATTCAATTCTATTCTACACCACCCCACTGTACGCTATTTATTGGTATGCCACTCCACTGTAATACACTCCATTATACTCCACTCTATGACATGGCACTGTACAACACTCTCCTCCACTCTTCTGTACCACACTCCACTTATTACACTCCACTCAATGACGGTAAACTCTATGATTTGGAACAGATTTTTATCAACAACAAAGAAATCCTTGAAACTCAAAGGAAAAAAACAAAATTAAAACTGATGCTATGATTAGGAAAACATTTCTTATTTTTTTTTCTTTTTATACAAACCAAACTTAAAATACACAAACATTACAAATTCTAAAGTTATTGTCATACCTTCAATTAATTTGTTATGCACCACCTTTAATATAAATATATTCACTCTTTAACTAGAAACCAAAATGAAACTACACACAAATAAATGTGCTATAGATTTGCATCATCCGTGCACCACACAAAGGATGCAAGAGCGACACAATTCTTAAGTTTGATTTATCAAGCCATGCAAACCCACCTTGCATGGTCTTGTGGGGCATGATAAATCTACAGGAATGCAAATTGCTGGGTTGCTTTACTCTGCCAAAGGGAGACATTCCACAGTGTTCCTATACATACACCCATGGATTTTGGCACATTCTCAGATTTACCATTAGTGGTAGACCCAGGACTGCATCAAAATGCTACACCTCCCCAGGTGTGGTGTAAACTAAAGAGGAGAAATATCCTAATTTATTGTTCTTTACTTCCTCATTCTATGTGTGCCCATGGATGCACTAGCAAAGGGATATTACGTACCATGGAGATAGCTTTACTTTCACATATCTTTCTTTTGTGCTGTTTACCCCACTTACCTTGAACTCATCATTGTGATATTTACTATACCTTCTGCCACGCAAAACATCCATGAGCTTCTCCCTCTCAGTGAGGGGGTTGTAGCCAATGAAGTGACAAGGCATCACCGCACGAGAAGAATCCCAATGATGAAGCATACCACCTTTGGTGGGTTAGGGAGTTCATCCTTTAAAAGGGATACCCCTATGTAGCTAGGTTGCTCCTTGTGACAGCTCCTATTGTTTCTCAGACCCAAGGGCTTCTTGTTTGTGATATATACCTAGGATGGCGAGCTAAGCCTTGCAGGTCTGTAAATCCCCCATGACCCCAAACACCCTGTTTGTGAGCAGCCATGACTGTGGGCCCAGCTCACTTTTCCTCTTCTTTTCTCCTTAAGAGAGAACCTGTCTCTATACCCCTCTGGGTAATTCTCTATCTTTCCTTGTTTTTCAACTCAATCTAAAGCCATGTCTGAACTGGGGTGGCAGAGTGGGCTAAAGAACGGTGATGGATTAAACCCAGATCTGTTGACTGGGCGAGTGTATGATTGATTCAGATGCTCCGTCCATCACCGCCTCCTTTTGTACTGCTTTGTTCGACATAAGTTGGCAGTGTATGCTCAGACGTGAGTCCCTTACTCACTTTGCAACTGGATTCAAGCAAGCTTGGCTGAAGACAGCTTGAAGGCCAGAAACCGGTCCTAGGAACCTTGTTTCCGGTCCAGGGAAGGCATGGCTCGGTAGTTCGGGCTGGACTGTTGCCATGAGGCAAAAGTTCAGACTAATTTGCATATGACTATGTCTGAACAGGGGTGGCAGAGTGGGCTAAAGAACAGTGATGGATTATACCCAGATCTGGTGACTGGGTGTGAGTGTTTGGTTCAGAAGCTCCGTCCATCACCACCCCCTTTTGTACTGCTTTGTTCGCCATAAGTTGGCAGGGTATGCTCAGACATAAGTACCTTGCTTACTTTGCCACTGGATTCAAGCAAGCCTGGCTGAGACGGCTGGAATGCCAGAAACCGGTCCTAGGAAGCTTGTTTCCGGTACAGGGAAGGCATGGCTTGGCAGTTCGGGCTGGAATGTTCCCATGAGGCACAGGATCAGACTGATTTGCATATGGCCATGTCTGAACTGGGGTGGCAGAGTGAGCTAAAGAACGGTGATGGATTAAACCCAGATCTGATGACTGGGTGCGAGTGTTTGATTGGTTCAGATGCTCTGTCCATCACCACCCCTTTTGTACCGCTTTGTTCGCCATAAGTTGGCAGGGTATGCTCAGACGTGAGTCCCTTGCTCACTTTGCCACTGGATTCAAGCAAGCCTGGCTGAAGACGGCTGGAATGCCAGAAACTGGTCCTAGGAAGCTTGTTTCTGGTCCCGGGAAGGCATGGCTTGGCAGTTCGGGCTTGACTGTTCCAATGAGGCACAGGGTCAGACTGATTTGCATATGGCCAAGTATGAACTGGGGTGGCAGAGTGGGCTAAAGAACGGTGATGGATTAAACCCAGATCTGTTGACTGGGTGTGAGTGTATGATTAGTTCAGATGCTCCGTCCATCACCACCCCCTATTGTACCCCCTTGTTCGTCATAAGTTGGCAGAGTATGCTAAGACGTGAGTCCCTTGCTCACTTTTCCACTGGATTCAAGCAAGCCTGGATGAAGACGGCTGTAATGCCAGAAACTGTACCTAGGAAGCTTTTTTCCGGTCCAGGAAAGGCATGGGTTGGCAGTTCGAGCTGGACTGTTCCCATGAGGCACAGGGTCAGACTGCAGACTGATTTGCATACGGCCATGTCTGAACTGGGGTGGCAGAGTGGGCTAAAGAACGGTGATGGATTGAAGCCAGATCTGTTGACTGGGTGTGAGTGTTTGATTGGTACAGATGCTCTGTCCATCACCGCCCCCTTTTGTACCGCTTTTTTCGCCATAAGTTGGCAGGGTATGCTCAGACTTGAGTCCCTTGCTCACTTTGCCACTGGATTCAAGCAAGCCTGGCTGAAGACGGCTGGAATGCCAGAAACTGGTCCTAGGAAGCTTGTTTCCGGTCCAGGGAAGGCATGGCTTGCCAGTTCGGGATGGACTGTTCCCATGAGGCACAGGGTCAGATTGATTTGCATATGGCCATGTCTGAACTGGGCTGGCACAGTGGGCTAAAGAACGGTGATGGATTAAGCCCAGATCTGTTGACTGGGTGTGAGTGTTTGATGGGTTCAGATGCTCCGTCCATCACCACCCCCTTTTTTACCGCTTTTCTGTAGGGCCAGCACTGGATAGTGAGCCTGGCAAAGGAGTATTGGAGTTCCACTTGTATACAATAAAATCAGACTGGGGATGTGTCCACTGTCTTCAACTTCAGAACTAGTTTGAGGTGATTCTTCTTTCAAGTGTACTTTACAGGCTGCTCTTCAGACAATGCGTTTATGTAGGGTGAAACTTCTTGCAGCATGGTTGTCTCTAGCCTGGAGCACCCGTAACAGCTGTGCAAAGAGGTGTGAGGTTTCTGCATCAGGCTGTCATCAGCCAATTGATGGAGTACTTAGGGAAAGACAAGGCCTGGTCATTTCATCGCATCTGCTCAACAGAGTCTTCAGTCCCACTCTCACCCCTACCATCCTTCAGATGATAATTCAGGAAAACTATTCAGCAACTCCTTGCAAACTAAAAGGCCTAAATCGAATTTCTAAAGTAGACCTGTGTCCACTCCTCTCCTTTCAGCCTCTAGGTTTCCTCCCTTAAGTTTCATTAACATGAGCAGTACATTTCCATTGTGTCGGAAAACAACTCTCCCCTCCATCTCGTGGAAAGGCAGGCTAGGGTATCCAGAATGAATCATACATGCCGCCTTTATGCTGGTTTACTTAAACGCTGCGCTGCCATGCTACACACCTAAACATGCACAATATGCGTGTGGGATGTTAGCACTAGGAACTGGGTAAATTTGTAAATGCCGAATTTTACATGAGTTGACCAGTAGGGCTAATTACATAAAAAAAATATTTGTCACAACTATGGACTCATAAGTCATGGTACGCTGCCCCACTGCTCTATGTTATCAACTTTGACAGACACAATAGTTCAATGGCAGTCAATGAGGCACGCCCCTAAGACCACAGGTCAAGTCCAGGGCTTTAGTCATATTAAGGGACAGGACTCAGTCTCTGCTTCCATGCTAAATTACCACGAGTCCAGGGCCATAATCAACCAACAGAATACCAGATACATGAAGTTGGGCACTCAGGGCATGGGAATATGCCTCCACACCAAGCCGAAGACTTTCCCTTCCCAATTCCTGGTGGGACACACGTGATACATCCTTCACTTTCTCAGAAGTTCCTATTTTGTCTAAGGTGCATTATGTCTGGTCAGAGTATGTGTCAAGGATTTAAGTGAGAACCTTCATCCTATCACCTAGGACACTTTTAATGGCTTTAAAGATTACCCAAGATGAAGATAATTGTCTTGAAACAGGACGAATGTTGACTATGTTTATAAATGTAAAATGAGTGAACAAAGCTTAAGAACAGGGGAAAAAAGTCACCAAGACTTGTCAAATTGTATAAAACATGGGCTAACTGAAGAAAAATGCTTCCCATGCCAGGGTTTTTAAAGGTACGGATAATAGTCGATTCCCCTGTATTTACATCATGGCACAATCTTGAATCTGATGATAGGCAAATAAATAGTTAGGAGATCTAAGTCTTTCGGAAAATGTCCTCTACCGCATTGTGTGCTGTAGAACACTCTTAGAAAGGTTTCGGGGACAATCACTCAGTGTAGTTACATCACTGCCCGTGCCATTTCTTAAACAGCTTTCCCTAGAGTATGGCGTTAGTGGTGGCGAAATTACTGTTTTACTGACTCCTGTTTACAGTTTCCAGCATGTTGAATCTGTCAATAAGCACTACACATGCAGTCACTGAATGACTGAGGCTTTTCACGTCTACTCAGCTCCCTGAGACGGTTTGAAGAGGACGAACAGAGAGATAAGGAAGGCTTCTGGAGACATTTCAGTTGCTAGAGTCACCTTTTCCTTGTGTGCACTCCGCAGCAGCCGTGACATTTCCACCGGAAAAAGACGTTTTCAGTGATGGGAAAAAGTGTAAGCACCACCACAGGCATCTTTAGCCACCTGAAATAATTAAGAAAAAGATGTTGCTTCTCAAATGTAATGCCTAGTTGCAGATTAGTTGTTATGCCACAGAGTATAATTAGAATTGATGGTTGAACAATGAAAGCGTGTACAAGTGTTGCAGCTTCTTGGAGCAAGTTCCCTGAAATGCACTGTTAGTGTAGAGGAGTCATTTAAGACAATTTATTTTTTGAATAGCTGTAGTTCATATCACGTTTGCAGGAATTTTTCTGCAGTTATCTACCGCACCTATTGACATACAGGAATATTCTAAAGCGACTTACATTAAATTGTTTCTAGTATTGTCTTGCAACAAAGTACTAGATACATATTTACTCTTTGTAATTTAACGCTACTTTCCCTGCTTCTATTTTATTTTGTATGTGCAGCCATGCTGTTTCTTTAATTTAAAGGATCAATTCACTAATGATTTAAGATGTTTGATGGAAAGATGATAATGCTTTCATGTAATATAAGAAATATAATACCCTCTGAAATGTGTTAAAAGGATATTGCAAGTCACCTTAGTGTTCAATGAGCTTATAAAGGAACTCAAATTTCGTTAGTGTTCCCGGACATGGTCATGAAACTCCAACATCCTTATAATGTCCAGTAGGGGATGGTTTATCCCTTATGCATCATGGAAGAATTGGTCAGACACTTGGAGAGTGAGCACATGCAAAATCTAATTCCCTATGGTCACAATTATAATATTTACACAGCACTTTTAAGTGATTATCTCTATTTGTGCCACGTTGGGGTGAGAATAAGAAAGAATACATTGCATTTGGTAACATCAAGAGATGCACCTCCCCTTCACCAGAGGAGGAATGATACCAAACAGCACATACCATAAGGTGAATTGATGATGTAGAATTGTTACGCCACTGATTTTCATACCTCAATTGATTTATGAATGACTTGCACTATCCTACTAGTAACAGTTGCCACCCGTGATAAAGACATGGCACTGAAAAAGCATCGTCAACGAGGTGGTGTGCAAATAGCAATACCAATGCTTTACATGGCAGCAGTGTGCCATGGAGCTTGGTGGTGGCATGTGGTAGAAGAGATTAATGCAACTATTTATAACAACGTTAAGTATCAAGTAAAGCCGCCAAAAGGTAGTGGATATGCCCACAAATTGTTATCAGGTTAGTGGTGACCCTAGCAAAAGTCAGCATATACATAGATAAAGCGCCGTTTGAGCAGAAAAATCTCCAGCAGCAGAAATAAAAAATGAATCTGCACGGCGACATTATGACCAAAGCAGTAGTCTAGATTTTGCCAGCTATGGAAAGTCTGTCGCTGATACAGACTTTAATCAGTTCGTTTTACACGGTGAACGCGTACTTGCCCAATGTCTTCTTGTAAATCTTGGTTTATGCTCACTTCTATGCTGGCAAAAGAAAGCTGCATTGCCAATTATATTGCTTGCAATTTTCGAAGTTCTCAGATTCCTGCCAGCCCATAATTTACCAAGAGGGACTTCGGGATAGGTGTCTCCATCATCAGTAAGATATTGATAAGTATGCCCTGCATTACGTATGGCATAAAGACATAAAACAATCTAATTTTATACACATTGTACTCTTACAACATCTTTACAGCCATGCATAAAAATGATCAGACATAGGATTAGACAGACTTTGATTGACATACTGTCCCTGATCTCAATTCTTGGTCATCACCAATTTAATTTTCTTGTACGCTTGGAGGGGTGTTTGCAACTCAATCCAAGTTGTTACTTTAACTTCATTTATTTAATTTTGTACCTTGTACCGATGAATGGGTGCCTACTCTCTGTTGTTTTACTTTCTTTATTTTAATTATTTACATTGACATTTCAATGTCCTGCCTGGGATGGTGTCCTAGGGTGGTTGAGGAATGTCACTTTCTCCTACATCTACGCTCACTGAAGGCCTTAAAATGTAGGCTGTGGGCAGACATACTAGATTGGTTCACTTTCGTTACCAAATCGCAACTCTGTTCCTTGTACACTTAGAGGGGTGGTTGGTCCTCATCCCAACTTTCTGTTATAACTTCATTCATTTTAACTATTATTTTGCTCCTTAAACCATTAGTGGGTGCCTGGCCTTAATTATTTATATTTCCAGAATCTTTTATTTAACCTAGTTTCCTGCATAAACTGCTTCACCAGGAGCGGGTCCAGGAACGTCCCTTCCTGCCACACGGACACTCAGTGAAGTCATTAAAATGGACACACACACCAGTTAATAGTAGGTGCACCTAAGGCATGCTAATGATAAGCCCATTTGTGACCTCCTATAACCGGGTGTGACCAGCAGCCAGTAATATTATCAGTTAGGTTAGAAACCTGTATAAATATCTCTACTCTCTAATAATTTTCAGCTTATCGACAATTAGACTTAATGAAAAACACCTACAACTAAAAAACCCTTTACAACAAGTCAGCATGGGCTTCAGTTGCACTATGAAGTAAATTATAACTGCTAGTAGCTCACAAAATATTGCTGTGCAGTCCTCTGTAAAGAGAGACGAGCAGTCAATAATCCCACATAGGAAACATGAATATTTTAAATGGAAATGTGCATTACTTTTACTAAAAACATGGCTGGCACCTGACCCTGAACCTATTTTGGAAGGCTTGGTTCCACCCAAATACAAAATATTGAGATGAGATCATTTCAATAAAAAAGGCAGCAGGGTCACCTTAATCTATGAAGACTCTTTGGATGTTAAGACCTTGCCCAGTTATCAATGCACCAGCACTGAAGCATTAGCAGTCACACTTAACAAATTAATGTCCTGCCTTCTAAAGCACCTCCCGCCCATTGTATCACCAGAATTCTTGGACTGGATGAAAGAAAAGCTTGTCGTAATTCTGTGTGATCTCAAAGTATGGGTAGACTGCCCTAACACAAGAATGTTGGAGTGCTTTTTGGCGATATGAATCTTTTCAATATACATCAACAAGTAACAGACTCAACAGGTAAAGCAGGCACTACTTCTGACCTTGTCCTTCTCAACATGCACACTACGACATATTTAGACACTTAAGAAATCCTTTGGTCTGAGCATAATTTATTTAACTTTCATTTTGTGCAGGGTCAAACTTAGGCGATTTGAAGTCTAGCGCTAATAAAATTAGATGGCACCCCGGAACACCATTTTCCTGGGAGCGATGCAAAAGTGATCACAGTGTTTGAATCTCCCTTTCTTAACACCAATGATGATTCGAATCCTGACATTGTCAGAACCATCTATTTTAAGAGTACCATATACTAAGTGCTCTAGGCAAGTAAGTAGTAAATGTATTGTGTAAATGTTTAGATTCCTTGCAACTAAAGCGAGCAAAAAGTGTAAATAATTACAGAATAAAAGTGGGCTGTCTCGGGCAGTCTAAACGGATAAATACAAGTATGATCAAAAACGTACACAAACTTTATAGATGCAAATATACTTATAAAAACTGAATATTTTGAAGCCTGATGGTGCACTGCAATAACCTTCTAGATTAGACCAACTGCAGTTTTAAGTCTGTGGTAGGCTATATCCAGGAATGTCACCAGTTTCCCAGTTGGACCATTGGATCATAGCATGAAGCACACCCGTATAACTTCTCTTATTGTTCGTAGCAAAGACTCTCTTAAAGTTGATCATAAACACCAGCCTTGGAATGTTGCTCAAACGAGGACAGAGACATAAAATGTATTCTAAAGTTTCATCTAAAATTATTGCCCATCCTGCAGGATACTCTACAGCCAATTAGAGAAAAAGAACTACCTCCCTAAAAAACACAGGCCAACACTGGTTTTCACAAGCCTGAAAGAAGACAAATGAAACCTGAGAAATCTAGAAAAATTGCAGGCTCAGGAAACTTAACCAGAATGATAAGCAGATCTACATGAAAAATGATATTTTTTTAAATAGGAAGGCAAAAAGAGAATCCTATTTTAAAACCCTGGTAAGACTGCAAATATCCCAAGAAAATTACTCACTGTGGTGAATTTTTTAAAACTTGAAAGGGTCAAGCAAGCAAAATGCCCCCTTGCAAACCTTAGTGGATAAACTTGCAAATTATGTCACAGATAAAATCAAGAATATCAGGGATCAACTCTTAGGCGACTCTCTTTCAACCGCCAGGAACATGTGCCCTCCACCGATTTACAGATTTCAATCTTTTAACATCCTCCGTCTGCACCAATTTGACTAGCTCTGCCCACCCCATGGAGCCCTTACCCTGTGTCCCGGAAGCAGATTAAAGAAGCAGAAAGCCCTTGCCTCAAAGATATCTTCCACTCTTCCTAATCAAGCGGAATAGTGCCCAACAAAGGCTATCATACACCCGAATTTGAAAATAACAACCCTGGTCCCAGCCAACCCCACAAACTACAGACTTATCTCATTCCTACAACTCATAGCCAAACTGCTTGAAAATTTAAATAATACCCAACACCAGAATATCATGGAGTCTCAGGATATGCAGGGCATCTGAGGAGTTACGCTGAATGGTAAACGATGGCAAGGAGGACATCTTGATTCTTTCAGACCTCTCGGCTGCCTTCAATGCTGCTGACCATTTCACACAGGGCCTGGAGAGCTTGATTCTTTCAGATCTCTTGGCTTCCTTCAATGCTGCTGACGAGAGCTTGGTGGTGGAGCGCACTGTACTTGAGTGAATTACATCATGTTTTGTCAAGAAAATCGCTCACAGTGCCTGCAGTAATTTGATTCCCAATCAACACCCTTTTTATGGAGAGTTCCTCAAGGATCTATACTATCCCCCCTTCTCTTTAACTTTTATTTATATGCTCTAGCATTTACTACAAAAGTTTTCAATCCAGGGGTATATCTACACACATAGCACAGAATTCATTTTCAGACTTCTTGTTAACATCTGAGAATTAGAAAACAGATTAAATGAAGTACCCTTTGACTACACGAGACTGGATAACTACAACATTCTTAAAATTTAGTCCATCAAAAACTGAAATTTTCCTAGTCTTCCACAGAACATCCAAATGGTCTAATTACCTTTGGCCAGAACCAATGGGCACTATCTTTTCTCAGCCTCTAGTGTGGCCAATCTCAACATTACTCTATGCAAACTGTTAGCTTTAGATGCCCAAACAACGAATGTAACTAACTTGTGCTTCAACTGCCTGAAACAACTAAGAGAAATACTTCATTTTATAACCTTCCTAGATAAAGAATTTGTAAGTAACAAACGTGACAAATGAGGAAGCAGAGACTTCGCTGTGATAGGCCCTACATTCTGGAGTTCTATCTCTCTACCTTATAGCTGATAAGAATCTTCTGAAATTTAGAAAAGAGTTAAACATTTAGCTGTTTGTCCAACAGCGGCCACAAACAATAAGCTCTAATTTATTTGAAAACATAGCACCTCTATTAGTGATGATTACACTTTACATTTAAAACTAAATACATAAATAGTATATATCAATGGGGATAACCAATCGACTTCAAGACCTGGGTTACAGATGCGGTACAGTACAAAAGGCGGTCAAGTATCACAATTGGCATAAAACATAAACAATTTTACTTGCATTCATCATTAAGAATTCTAGAAATCACTTCAACTTGGGCACCTTTCGCTTTTTTGCAAATGTTTATAATAACTTCGAAATGAAAGAGCAACTGTGTTGCCACTACTGATACATGTAATCTAATGCAAATAAACCACTTAAAATTGCAACAGTGATTTCTAGAATTCTTAATGGTGAATGCAAGTAAAATTGTGTATGTTTTATGCTAATTGTAAATACATAAATAGGCTGAGCTGGCCCTCTCTTGGAAGACAACACAAAATGTTCTTGTGCTAAAAGTATTAGTTTTCCTTTTGATTGGAAGTTTCTCTTTTTATGACTCAGTGGATTTTGGTTAGCGTAAAATATGTTGAGAGGTTCCACTTCATAGCCCAAAAAACTGGACAGGACAGTGGAACCCAAAACAGAGGATCACATCTATCTCGTAGTCTCCCAAAATTCTTCACCTATCGCAGGATGAGTGCTGTATATCTGGCCATGTGCACACACTCCAAGCACCCTCTGCCAAGATGCGGTGCAAAATGGACTAGACAAGTTCTAACATAATTGGGAGGTGCAACAATTAATATTTAGATATGAGATGTCACAGAGTCAAAATGAAAAATCAATTTACGATAATGTCAATACTTAAATTGAAAACAGTGCTTTCCCATCTATTAAATGTGTGAAAATTTCCTTTTGGAGCCCTAAAACCCGCCCCACAAAATACTCAACAAACACCTGCCACTTACCTTATTATCATTGTGTGGCTATTACAGCACCAGTTTTCCAACAGCCAGGGCACCCATTGGCTGGAGAGGTCCCAATGACCAAGCTCAGTAACATCCTTAATTTCTTGGAACTTTGCAGGACTTAAAAGTAAGAGCATGCAAACAGATTGGGGAGAATATATCAATTTTGAAGATGTCGTCCTTTTTGAAGAGACTTGGAAAATAGAGCCATCACATAGGCATGGGTTTAAAAATGTTTTTGTCCCAACCTGTAGGTCCCCAGCAGGTAGGCCATCAGGTAGACTCACTAAATGGCTTAGCACTTCATTGAATTGTTCTGTGATACAATTGATCATTAGCTTGCCTGATATACTTGGGCATGAAGTGTCATATTGGCAAGGGAAAACATTGTTTCTATTTAACGTTTAGAATGGAAGCACCTCAAAAACATAAGAATCCCCAGTGCAGACTTTTTTGAGAGAGTGTTTACCAAAGGCCGACAAAGAAATGGCAATTATTGTGGGTGGTGATGTTCTCAACTTTGAACCCTCAGCCCTTCTTAGGGATGTCGCTGGTGATGACGACCAATCGATGGGCATCCCCCAATCACTAGGTCTGCATATATTATCCTTGACCAAGGCGGCTTTGCAAATGATAGACCTCTACCTAAGATGTCACATGAGAGCCTGGAATAGCCAATCACTCTGCCTTTAGAAGGCAACATTTTCAGAGTCATTTAGACTACATACTCTTAGATTTATACTCCTGGGACAATCTTGTTAACATGATGGCCTTCCAATGATTTGAGAGTGACCTTACCACTTGAACCTTACCTTGCGGGCCGAACCCAGACATGCAAGCCTGTGCCCACAATGCCCGGCATGGGTCTATCTATCACTAATAATAGAAGTAACATAAGACTGAAGCATGTTGCAGAGGATAAGGGTAGCATTGCCCATCTGTATCATTGTTTGGATCCAACTGTGTGTGCCTTTGCTGATCCTGCTTCCACACCCCATGTTGTCATGGATCTCCATGTTAAGTGCTTTGAAGCCCTGAAAACTTCCCTTTTCACCAAGCCTTCTATTGCTAGAAATAGGTTTCCTCTGTCCAATCCTAGATGGTATAATAAGATGTGTCAAAAATCAAAGCGCTCCCTCAATAGAGCCATTGTAGAAAATCAAAGAGCTCCCTTATCAGAGGCATCAAAAGTGGCGTTTTACACAAAGTCTAGGATGCTAGGGAAAGCTTTAAGGAAGCCTAAAGAAAGGCTAGAATGACCTGGGACAACACTGTCTGGAAGGACATTCTGAGCAATGGCTGATCTGTAAACCAGGGAATTTTTTGTCATGCGATTAATCATGGAGCGGAAGAATGTATTATGAGACCGGAAAGTAACATTCTTTCTTATGATTAGACCACTCATTTCTAAACCATATATAGTGGTGAAATCTCTAGTCCTGCCTCTGCTCCAGCTTTGCTCCATGGAGCAAGCTGACCCTAGTTTTCTAGTGCAAATTTCTCCACCTGAGCTTGCGCAGTAACCAAACTTACCAGAGAAGATCCCTGCAGACCTCTTTAAGTCAGAGCCCAGTGTTTGGGCCCCTTATTTAACCACATCAATGCTTAGGCGATTCATCGTCATTGCTGACTTTTCTAAAATCCCATTGTTCATGACGAGCTCAGCTCGTCATGAGTGTATGGAGGTGTACATCATGACGAGCTGAGCTCGTCATGAGCGTCCAAGGGGTTAAACCGTGTAGCTGAAGCTTTTGTGGTGGGAGTCCAAATCCCTGCTAACTGGAAAGGAAGCAGAGATAGTGCCTATTATGCAAACATCGCTCATGTCGTCTAAGTTTAGGGAAGCCTTATTAAAGTTTATGGATATATTGATTGATAGGCTGACTTTCAGGAAACACACATGGGACAAAATGCTTGAAGCTCTCCATAGAGATACAGAAACAGCAAAGGTAAGTGACTCCAACTCAAGTAAACCGTTTCTTCTTGTGTAAGTATTCAGGAACATTCAAGCCATGGCCAATACAACCAAATCTGAATAAGTGCTGTTACTATCTTATATGCATTTGTGCTCCAGAGGGCTATGCCCCCTCTCTGTATCTCATTCATCTCAAAAATCACATTTGAACGCAATGAGGAGAAGTAGAGAAAATTAGGATCCTGTATATTCCAGGACAGAAATAGACCCTTGTAATTCTGAATTATGACTAGGGGCCAGATGTATCAAGATACCCTTTTGCGATTCTCAAATAGCAATTTTTTGAGAACCGCTATTTGAGAATTGCAAAATGGTATGTATGTAGAAATTCACAATTTTTTAGCGATTTCTTAAAATTCCTTAATTGCGATTAGCAAATTGCTAATCGCGATTAAGGAATAATTTCCCATTCATTTCTATGGGCCAGGAGGCCCATAGGAATTAATGGGAAATTATTCCCAATTTGCGATTCGCAATTTGCTAATCGCAAATTGAGAATAATTTCAAGGGTGCAAGGGTGTCTTAAGGACACCCTGCTGCACCCCTGAAATTGACATGTGTGCGCATATTGCGCACATACATGCGCTAAGGGCATGTATGAGCGTCACATGGCACCTTTACAAATTGCAAAAAGTGCATTTGTAAAAGAATTCGCAAATTACCACCAACTACAAGTTGGTGGTAATTTGCGATTTCTTAGCCTAAATTCGCAAAACTTAAATGCTTCATACATAGCATTTAAGGAATCGCAATTTGCGGTTCCTTAAATGCTTAGGCAATATTAAGGAATCGCAAAATTTGTGATTCCTTAATATTGTGAGGCTTTTTTCTTGATACATTTCATTTTCCTATTTTTTTGTTGCAAACACTGCTTTTTAGCGATTCGCAGCATTTGCGACAAAAGAATAGTTTGATACATCTGCCCCTATATTCCTAAATTCAACCCTAAGCTTTCTGACATACCACCGCCCAAAAAAATCAAAGCAAGAACCCCACCACTAATGACTAGGTTTGCACATTTCCACCCAACAATCAGGTCAATTTTGGATGAATGTAGGGTTAAAGTTTGATAGGGTTAGGAGTTGCACACTAGCTCCCCGAAACAAGCACCTCTAAATTTGGTGGCAGATCCTTTCCTCATCTGTCCTTTTCCATTGGAACAAACTTCCTATTAATATCTGTACCTGCTCTGATTTTACAAAATTCAAGAAGTTGTTAAAAACATGAATGCTTTAAAGTGCACTAGTTTCTGAACAGCCAAAGCGCTTGGATACTCCTTTTAGAGAGGTTGTGCGTTATATCCAAGTATAAATAATATAACATATATAAAAAGGGCCTTTAATCCGACCTGGCTAATTATTGACCAATAAGCCAAATTGATGCTGGCCAAATACATGTCTGCAAACAAATTTTCGACCATCTGCAGCTGTGGATTGAACATAACAATAACCTATCACAATTACAAGCATGATTCTGCTCTAAGACAAGCACAGTGGATCAAGTTTTTAGATTCCAACTTATGAGATGAAGGTGATAGATATTGGCATGGGTAGCTTATACGCCGCATTGGTCGACCGAAGGACAGCCTTTGATAAGGTCCCCAGAGAATTGCTCTGGCATATCTTAGGTGAACTAGGGCTCCCACCCCCTTCTAGACATTATAATGTGCCTTCACACAGATGACTACACCCAAATTAGATAAGGAACAAATGGAGAATTAACTGACAGAATAAAGGTCTCCAAGGGAGTGCATCTGGGGTGCGTTCCGGCTCCAACACTTTTCTTTCTTTTTATAAATGGTTCTGTAAACTTTAGTGGTGACTGTAAAAATGATTCCCGAGTTTTAGGTGGGATGAGAACACTAGCCCAATTATTCGCAGATGACACTTTGTTACTTTCAAAAACACCAAGAAGAAGAGAAACTCTGCTAGCCAGATTCGGCGTGAACTATATATTTCTAATTATTCGCACAGTGGGCCTCATTTATGAAAAGTGACGCATCGCTGCATGAAAACAGCGATGCGTCACTTTTCACTGCGCACTCCTTGCGACACCAATGATGCGTCATATTTAATGTATGAGGCATCATGTCGCAAGGACTTACAGATACATCAGTATTTCTGACGCATCTGTAAGCGCAAAAGTGACGCATTGCTGGAGTGTGTCACAAAAGTGACGCAACTTCAGCAATGCGTCCTTTCACATGGGGAAAGCCCCATGTGAAAGGGCTTGCGTCAGTCTTACGCCTGCTGTGAGGCAGGAGCAAGATTTTGACGCAACAGCATCCTAAAAGTGACACAGTGAAATCTCATAGATTTCACTGCGTCACTATTACGAGGCTTTTTGCGGGGGAACGCCCCCTCTGCATACATTATACCTGACGCAGGTATAATGTGGCTCAGGGGTTTAAAAAGTGACGCATCTACCTAGATGCGTCACTTTTTAAATATTGCGCAACAAGGCGCATTTTGTACGCCGCTGGTGCGTCACAAAAAGTGACGCACCGGCGGCGCAAAACTGACGCAAGGCCTCATAAATAAGGGCCTGTGTATTTAAGTTCACATTGAAGATACATGTGTATATGTTCTGTTGAAACTGTCAATTGTTTATATTGTCCGAAATAAAGTCTTTTGAATTGAATTGAAATTGAAAACAATCCTGGTTTGGCCAATATCTGATAATTGACTGGGTTAAAGAGTGAATTATTACTTTATTGAAGTATTGTTTGAATCACTGATTGACTATGACCATAAATCTGAGTTACAGTTAGTTGTTATTTTTTCTGCCGGCATTGCTGAACCTGAAGGATAATCTACATATTTTTTTTCTACCACTGGGATAGTATTGTGGAGGTATCTCCACCAGTATGTTTTTGTTTAGATTCAGCACTGTCTTCAGAAATCTCTTATTACCACCCAAATCTAAATCAAACCTAAATAACTGCCGGTTGTGTACTTGCAGTGGGGTTTTCTGTTAAGGTTCTGGGGCAGACAAAGGTTTTATTGTTCTTCAAATAGGAAAGGAGTGTGGGTAGGGTGAGCTCTTTACTTCTATACTCATCTCCTGATGTTGGAAAAGTTATGAATGGCCCTGCTATTATTGCTGAATGATGTCTACAATTGTTTTTTTACCTTCTGAATAGATTTAGTTTGATTGCGGCTCTTTTTTTAGTGTTGTCATTTCTAAACCATGAGCTCCCTGAATTGAGAGTCTTGCCTTGGTTTTATAATTCTTCATGTGAGATGAATGTGTTGTAAACAAAGTGCCCAACGTTTATTCGTTAAGGCCTATTTTGTAATATTGTTACTGGAATAGATTTGACTTTGTTGTTCATTATTTTTTGTGTCCTAATTGGGTACATCTCGTGCTGAAACTGTAGGGTGTTTATTTAGTTTCAAAGTACATATTGCTGCAAGGAGGAGGGATTAGCATCAGCTTGAGTGCTGCCTAGTAGTTTACCTGTCAGTCCCTAATGGTGTAACAATTAATGCAAACTAATAGGAGAATAGTATTGCAGCACAGAGATACTTTGTGAGAATTATGTAGATGGCTTTGTGTGCTTTGTTTACTTCATGTTGAGACGGCAACAGTGTCATTCCATCAGCTGGGACTTGGACATGTATCCTCCAGTAGGAAACCTGTTGTGTTCCTAGAACTACAAATTAGGGGTCACGGATAGCCCAGGATGGGCACCATCGTTTTGCTGACATTCCTTCTCATATCAAGCTGTCATTAATCCTCTTCATAATTCTCATGTCCTTCATTAGAAACGTGAACTACACATTTGAATCAAACATGGGCGGAAAGAGAGCAGCTCGAAAGCTTAACTATTTACTAGCAGATGCACATCTAGTTTGCTTAGCCACTAATGATAATAACGACAGGAGAAGGCTGGCACCTTCTGGGCCTCTGATGCCACTGGCAATTACTAATGGGGTTGCTCTCAGCCAATCTTTGGAGTAGTGGCTGCCTTGGGTATAACATCTTATGAATAACATTCCTCATGGAAATAAAAATCGAGCCTGGAAGAAATGAGGCCTTCCTACCCAGGACATCAGTCTGGACCTAAACAATGTTCTTTAGTTAAATCATTGTGGAACCTTTGAAGATTATTAAATGTCAAGAAAGGCAGGAATTGAAAGACTTCCTAAGATAACTGTCGATGCCAATGAATTCCTGTATTATTTCCTGTATAACTTTGTATTGCACATCAGTTGATTGAATGAAAGCCAAGTTAAAAATAAGGAACCATCTACCAAACACCAAAGGAAGAAAAATAAACAAAAACAATGTCAAATACGCCCAAAAAGTTAAAAACAGCTTAGTAAACTGTCTAAAACTCATTTTTTTAAACTTGACCCATGGGCATTTTTATTTAAGCTTGTGAAATGTGTGAATTTCCCTTTACGTGAAAATGTGCATGCTATATATACTAAATGTATGAACATTCACAATTATGCGTCTGTTTTGCTCGGAAAAGACAGGTTCGTGCAGAAAATTTCATATCAAGAGACATTTACTGCATTAACTCTCCTGTAAGATCTCGTATGAATTTTGTTTGCTATTTTACACATTCCTACTTGAAACTCACCCCGAATATATGAAAAAGCCGTTCTACCTACAGGGCTGCACGTGGAATTCGCTGTGGAATTTTCATGGAAATTGCACCAGGAATTCTGAAAATGTCAGCAACTACCATTGTCTCACCAGGGCTGTATTTACTGGCTTCTCAAAACACATGCATCTTTCTGCCACACCTACCTGATGGCTTGATAGCTTCTAAGATTTGCAGTAGTGCAATATTTGTTTCTAATCTCACATAACTAGCAGGGAACAACTTCTTTTTTGACCACTCAGAAACTGTGGGGCAGATTTATGTTCACTGGCGCATCCCCAGGGATGCGCCAGTTAACGTGCGCCACAGTGCGCCACAGCTCCGCCACCCATGGTGCGCCGCATTTATAATGCGGCGCACCATGGTGCAAAAGCGGCACAGATGCGTGACGCATCTGTGCCGGAAATGTGGCGCATTGCTGGAGTTGCGTCGCAAGCGCGACACAGCTCCAGCAAGGCTCGGGGGTGCCCCATCTACACAATGCTGCATCAAGACCTACGCCTGCTTCAAGCAGGCGCAGGGTTTCGACGCAGCATTGTCCTGAAAGTGACTGAGTGAAATCTCATAGATTTCACTCAGCCACTTTCAGGAGGCGTTCCTGCGCAGGAACGCCCCCCCTGCGCAGGAACGCCTCCTTATGGCGCAGGGCTTTACAACGTGACGCATCTCATAGATGCGTCACGTTGTAAATAGGGCGCATTGTTTGCGCCGCAGTTGCGTCAAATAAAGTGACGCAATTGCGGCGCAAGGGCATCATAAATCTGCCCCAGAATATTCAGGAGCTCATTTTGGAAAGTGGAGATCATAATACTAGAGATAAACGGCAAATGTCAGGCCCTTTCCATAAGCAATAACTGCCATTGTATCAAGACAACCGTTATTGTAGCAGAAAATACCTCATCCAAGTTAGGGCGCAAAATACAACACAGGGAAAATGCTTACGTCAGTTAAAATTAGTGGTTGAATTTTGATGGTGCTAAAAATGCAATTATTTGCTTTTGCGGTTCTTATGGCTACGGCTGGCGATTAAGTAAAGCGTTATTCTTAAAACAGAACTTGAGATATACAGAGTTACCAGCACTTGCATATCAAGTGAAGATGGCACGCCAGTCGTTAGCATAGATATAGGAAGTATACAAGACAAGCTTATATTACAATAACACCCACATCAGTGTCAGCTGAGCTGTGAAGAGCCGCTAAAGCACACACATTTGCTGGTTATAGGAGAGAATATAAGTTTGCTGAATCTAGAGATGAATTACATATCAGTGACTGCCAGTGAGGGGAGATGGGCATTGATGCATAGGCTCAGGAAGTAGGCGTGCAGGGGTGCAGTATTGTATTGGATTGTATTGTAATTGCATTTATATAGCGCTTACTACCCCTGACGAGGCGTAAAAGGGCTTTTTCGGGGAGTAGCACGCTACTCCGGGAACGATAGAGGATTAGTGTTGAATTAGCATAGTGAAACATGCAAGTACATTTTAAGTGATGGATAGGTTAGTCAGTTATTTGGATTTGGAATGATAGCAGAAGGATGGAGGAGGACAAAGGTTTGTATTTATATAGCGCTTGTTGACGCACGCTATTCAGGATACATACAAAGGATTAGTGGTGAATTAATATGGTGAAATATGAAGTAATTATAGTGGTGGATATTAGTGAGTTACTTGGTGAGAAGGATAGTGGAGGAATAAAAGGGGAAGAACGATTTGAAATCATATAGCACTTGTTACCACCGATGGGTATTGGGATAAAAGAGTGAAAGAATTTTATTTATTTAACTTTTTGTTATTTTGTTTTAGGTCTTAGCAATAGGAGGAGGCTTTTGCATGAGTAAAAAGGAGTTTTGGAGGGGAGGACTCGGAGAAAAGCGTTTAGAAACGTTTGTTTTGGGGGATCGGTATTGTAAAAGTGTTGTCAGATGATGCAAGGAGGGGTAGAGTAGGAGAGAGTCTAGAAAGGGTTATTTTAGCAATCATAGTAGTGCTATGGGGTTTGGGATAAATGAGAGAGTGGATGTAGAGGATATATGGATAGATGTATAGGATGAGAGATAGGGTAGTGCATTTGAAGGAGTTGTATAAGAAGTTTGAGATGAGTCAGAAGGTCTAGAAAATAGACTGAGCAAAGTATAGGCTGAGAAATAGGGTAGTGTATTGGAAATGCTAAATTAGAAGAAAGTGATAAATATATAGATCCATAATTACATTGAAAGTATATAGATACATAAAGGAGGTAAGTATATGTAGATTGTAGATATTGATAGAGGCACAGGATGAGAAATAGGGTAGTGCATTGTATTTGATTTTTTAGGAGACGGGTAACGGACACACAGATCCAAGTACATGGAAGGTACATAGATGCACAATGGAAGTATGTACATGTAGACCAAATATGATTTTTATTTATTTATTATTATTATTTTTCCTCTCAACAACATAAATATTTTACATGTTTATACAACGTAATACACAAAGATAGGTACATATATATAGTGAAAAAAATGATTGTATACAGAGGGATATGCTGTAAATTTCTGTTTGCGTATGGTGCTTATGTGGGAAGAGCCAAATCTTGAGTTGTTTTCGGAAGATAAGGGGGTTGTCGGTGGACCTTATGTTGGGGGGTAAAGAGTTCCATAGTTTGGCTGCTTGAACAGAGAAGGATGTACCACCCATGGTTTTTTTCTTGTATGGTGGGATTTTGAGGCGAGATGCTCCTTTAGAGCGGAGGTTCCTTTGTTGAATCTGTTTGGTGATTTTATTCCTGATGAAGAGCGGTCCCATTCCATGTATTGCTTTGTGGGTGATACAAAGCAGCTTGAACATGGATCTTCTGGCAACCGGTAACCAATGCAGGGCTTTCAAGACAGGGGAGATGTGGTCTCGCGGTTTGATGTGCAATAGTAGACTGGCAGCCGAGTTCTGAATCCGTTGTAGTCTTTTCATGGTCGTTAAAGGTGATCCGTGGTAGAGGCTATTGGCGTAATCAAGTTTGGACAGAACAAGGGAGATGGTAGCTTGGACCTTGTGTGGAAATCACAAAGGAGGGAAAATTTGTTGCAGCGTTTTTATAGTAGCAAAGCTTGATCTTGCTAGTTTATCCACTTGAGCATTCATCGACAGTTTAGAGTCCATGGTCATTACGAGGTTTCTTACTTCCTTCGATACTTTAAGCAGTGATCCCAGTTCATCAGGCCATGTGAAAAGCGGGTTGTAATGTTTCCAATCGCCACACATGAGTATTTCAGTTTTTGAAGCATTCAATTTGAGATGGCTCCAGGTCATCAACTGATCCACGGCTCTGAAACAGCTGAAAATTGGTGATTTCCCAATGTCTTAGGGGCATTCCAGTTGAAGGAGTATTTGCGTGTCATCTGCATAGTTATTAAAAAACACCAAAGGCCTTGACTCAACTCAGTAAGGCTGAGTCCATATAACATCAAAACAGATCAATAGCCAGTACTGAGCCACAATCGTAGAAAATGATTCTCTCAAAGCTATATGAATGAAACATATACGTCCATCTAGAAATTAATCCATCATTTGTTTTATTTTATAGATTCATTTAAAGCACATTTTAGCAAAAATATTTCAAAAACATTTGTAGCAAACCATATATCAAAACCCCCAAAAAAGCTATATACAAATCACTATGCTCAGAAGTGACACCCACAGATACTCATCAGATGCTCCAGCTTCTCACTCAACCTCTCTTTCCCACACTTATTTCACAAGTACAACTCACTATTACACATATCATCCATACAACACACCAATGCTAATAAAAAGCTGGTGAACCAATTTGTAAATCCCTACACCAAACGAAAGAATCACAATCATTGATAATAAAGATGTAGAGATGTTTTCTAATTGCCACCCTTCCATACATCAGACCAAACTTAATTCATTCCGTTGTAAGTTTAATTAAAATACACAATTTGTCTGGCAAGGACAAACAGATAGGGTCGATGCGTTTCAAACCCAACCCTTTTTCGGGTTCTCATCAGGACCAAGAAGTTTCTGAAAATGAGAAACAAAACACGAACCTTCGTCAATATACAACCTTAAAGCAGCATTAAAACAACGCGCACTGACCACCGATGCCTACTGCCTACCTGATTTCTTGTAAAGAAACTTCTGAAGAATAACTTGTGGAGGTGTACACACATCTAAAGGAGACAAGATATAACACAGAATAATCTGTCAACCTATAGTCAAGGGACAAACTGCTAGGTGGAGCAACGGCGTCATTTGTCACTTACCAGTGTTATCCCTGTTGCAGTTAGAACAATGTCATTCACAGAGTCATGGTCAGCTGTTTTCTGTACCCATACCGCTTCGTTGCGTGGATCGGAAAAATGCAGATTCAAATCTGGGGTAGACCAAAAAACGGAATCCGTCCCTTCATCGCATCATTAATCTAAAGAGGCTAAACGTCCAGGGTTTTACCTTGACAAAACTGCTTTTCTTTTCAATCTTGCTCACGGCACCTAAAACTCTGGCATGTAGCAAGTCCTTCCCACAAATGTCCTTGGGATATGGCGGCGGCTGGCAAACTGGAATATAAATCCTGCTGCCGAACCTCGTTTCCGTGTCTGCCCCACGTGACTGCACTTTATGTGGCAACCGTTGCTGTCAACAACAATGAGACTCTGGGGGCTGTAGTTTGACCCAGCCTACCAGTCCTTGTCTTGGCCCGTGCACCACGTGGTCCGAATGGAGACTGGGGAGGAGCATACCTAACAGGTTACGCAACATATTTCGCGCGTCACAGCGATGTGTAATGCCTAAACTCCAGTCTTTGTCCTAATTGCAGAGGCCGCTGGGAATTATAGTCAATCTCGGGCCCAAGGTTCTTAGTTTGGCCCGAGTGTCACGTGGACAATGGTGTTCTCTAAACTTTATTGATACTTGACACATCCGTTTCTGAAGTTCAACAAAACCCAGAATGTAAATATTAACAGGAATAAAACTTTATTGATACTTGACACCTCAGTTTCTGAAGGGTAACAAAACCCAAAATGTAAATGTTACCACAAACCTCCTGATGATCTCCATTACTGAATGAATCTCCTGTGGAAAGTGCTCTCGCAGTCTTTTAGCCGCTCACTTACAATTAAACTTTGTGCTTATTACACATTCGAGCGTGCAAGGGACAATATATTCAGTTGGCAAGCCAGTGCCAAGGGAAGCCTACACTTTTTCCCAGGTTCTTGCCTTTCCCTGATATTAACTTACATTAATATTTCATGTCTGGAAAATTTCCAACACCTCATTGAGTCCACGAATCGCTGTATTGAACTTCATGGTCAGTAGAGCTTCCCATTGGCTTAGTTTGGCCTTCATGTCTCCTCCTCTAGTATCAACCTCAACTTTAGAAATCACTGTCCATCTCAAGTCTTTCTCTGTGGGTTCCCGAGTCCTCCATTGATTAACCAAGGGGGCATTCAACACATTCCGTCTCAGTCTTGGTTTATGTTGGGTAATGCGTTGACGTTCTTCCTGACTGGTTATGCCCACATAAAGTTTAGGGCAAGGGCAAATAATCCAGTAAATCACGTTTTTCGACTTACAATTGGAAAAGGTGTCATGTTTCCAATTAATACCTTCATGAGTGAATGTTGTCCCTTCAATGGTATGTTCACAACAGGCACAAGTCCCACACTTGTGGTGTCCTTTTACCAGTTCCAATCCTATCATGCTTCGTAGGGTCACCCCTTCCAGTTTTAGCACAGCTGCTCTCACCATATAGTTTGCAATGCTTTTTTCTTTTTTGAATGCAAACACCGGAGGCTGTCATAATCCTTTGTTCAAATTTTTGACCAAATGCTAATTTTGATTAATGATCTTCTTCAACTGATTTGCATTTGGACAAAATGTGGTCACACAGACCATTCTCTTGGTTTCCGGTTTAGTTCTTTTTTCGAGCAGTGTCTCATGTGAAACCCACCAGGCACGACGCAGAGCATCCTTCAACAGTTTATTTGGGTAACCTCTGTCAGATAGACGCTTCATTAAGTTATTCGCATGTTCGAAATATTCATCTTTGAAATAGCAATTTTGCCGTATCCACAAAAATTGACAAAAGGGAGGTTTTGCCTTAGACTTTTTGGGATGGTTGCTTGTGCAGTGCAAAGCCTTATTTCTGTCTGTTTCTTTTCTGAACAGTGTTGTCACAAATCTCCCTTCTGACGCATACACTTGCACATCCCAGAACGTAATCTGATTTCTGGAGGTATTACAACTGAATTTGATATCTTCCGTTCTCCCGTTTAACCAATAGAGAAAATCCTGTAGTTGGTGGACCCGATCAGATTACGTTCTTGGATGTGCACAATGCGTTGTGATGGAATGCGATGTAAAGGCACCTGCGCTGTTTTATTTGCATTCCTAAGTCATTACAATGTAATGCCTGCATTGTAATAGATGTATCCGGAGCCAAAGGAAAACCATTGGCAAGCGCGTCTGCGTCTGTCTGCCCCTAGATCGTGCTCAGCACCAAGGACCCTTCCTCTTGGACACTCCACCCCTACAGCGCCAGGACCCACCTCGCTAACAACCCTGGACACCACATCGTCTGCCAGGACCAACATCTTATTTTGACCGGACATTGCCATCGCTATCACTGACGGCTACTAAGTCACCCGCAAGGACTACCCCGACTGCCCAGGAGGAGGCATTCCCATCACCTACAGAAGCAGACTCGAACTGACCGCACACTCTAATGACCCAACGGTGATCATGGAACGCCTCAACTCCCAGATCTGAACTAGCCTCATCCCCATCCTCTGCGGCACCCTTATCTGCAGGCCCCCGAACCATGGACACCCATTCTCCGATACCATTGTTGACCTTATTGCAAACCAGGCTCTCTCATCCACCGATGACATCCTACTCAGTGAACTCAAGTTCCTCCTGGACAACCCAGTGACCAGAACACTACCCCCTCCTGTGGTAGCTCCCCAACATCATACTCAAGCAGCTAGTCACCGCAGCAAGCCACATAGAAGGACACAAGTTTGAGCATGTTTCTTCCGCCATCGGGACCTTCATCTACAGCCACACCACCGGACTCTCCTGGACAGACCATCATTGTATACATCAAGGTCTCACCATGCCCACCATACACAACCGCCATCATTGCCCCACTTGCAGCTGGATCAAGGCCACTGAAGTACGTCTCGTCAACTACCTCAGCACCACCATTCAGCCAACGCTTACAGACGATGACACTACAGCGTGCAACCGCCACCAATGGATCTTCAACTGCACAGACATCCGGGTACCCCTCAAGAACGGCACTGCATCAGTACCTTACGCCTTCATGATGGCAGGTGTAAAGGTGACACAGTGCCACAGGGATAGCCTGACCCCATGCATTGCTGGAGTTGCATCATGGTTGTGACGCGACTGCAGCAATGGGTGACTTTAGCGCAGACAGATACGTCAGGTTTCCAGATGTATCTGTCATTACTTGAGTCATGGAGCGCTGTCCAATAAATACAGTGCATCCGTGGTGTCTCAAGAAGGGGATAGTGAAAAGTGTTGCAATGCTGTCTTGTCGCAGCGCTGCAACACTTTTCATGAGTGAGGCCCAGGATTGCGCACTATCTTATTGATGGTCCACAGTCCTGCCCTGCCTTTTTGTTGCAAGACAGCGCAGGAACATTGCCTGCAGCACGGTCCAGCAACAAAAGCTGCTGAAATGAGGCCCCAAGAGTTATCTTCATTTTTAAGACCAGCTATTTTCTGCTCTTAAAAAACCTGCCTCTAACTGCAGTTAGAGGCAGTTTTTTTGGTCCTCCAAACTTAAGGAATCCCCTTGTAAATATTGCTGTGTAGGGTTAGCAGCCGTTTTTGCATGAGAACATCTCCCTTGCATGTCATTATCGCTAACAAAAGTGGCGATCTTTATAACGAACGTTTTTGCCAGAAAACTACCACTAGCAGAGGTTAGCGGCAGCTTGTACAAAAAGTGATAAAAATCTTGCCGCAAAACCGTCAGATAAGTGCAGCTAATGCGGCGTTAACTTCTTGTACATATGCCCCTTGGTTTAGTAGCCAAGGTCAATTATTTTGTCTTTTTTTTCTTTTTGTTCAGATTTGAGCTTTAGTTTTTTTCTTAGGATTGGGATAGCCAGAGCAATAAGGTATATGTTTCACTGTAGTTATGTGAGAATACTCAGTAGGCAGTGCTGTAGGGTATACAAGGGTTTTACCTTTAATTTACTATTTTGCATTGTTATAGTACTCGTTGTAAAAACATGCGTTGTAATAGTTTTTGCGTTGTAAAAAATGCGTTGTAATGGTATGCGTTGTAATAGTACGCGTTGTAACGTCATATGTCCTGTAGGGTATACAACTGTTACAACGCATTTTTTACAACGCAATACCATAACAACGCATCTTTTACAACACAAATACTTTTACCACGCATACCTTTATAACATATACTGTTACAACGCAAGTACTTTTACAACGCAGGTACTTTTACAACGCATTTCTTATTAATATGTGTTTATTTTAATTATTTTTTTTTATTTGTATTATTTTTTTTAAGTTTCAAGAGTATTATTTTTTTATATATATATATATTAATGTATTTATTTCTCTTGTATTAGAGTATTCATTTTTTTTAATGTTATTATTTTTAAATTTATAAATTTATTTAAATACTTGCTCTTAATACTTATTACTTAATACTCATAATATTTGTTTTCATTTACAAATTCTTATTAGACTAATAGAGTATTTATGTATTTAATTAAAAGGGTACTAAAGTATTAATTTTTTATAAATAAATATTACTTTATTATTTTTTATAAATTTATTAAATAGAGCATTAATTTGTTTTTAAAAATATTTTAAATTATTTAAATTCATACAATAATAAAAATATTTATTTTTAATACTTGAGTATTATTTAAAAGTAATGTAGTTTAATTAAAATTTTAAAATAATTTCTTATTAGACTAATAGAGAATTAATGTAATTAATTTAATTTAAACTTGTTTTTAATACTTGAGTATTACATAAATCTAATGTTAATAATTTTAAATAAATAAGATAAATAAAAAATATACTAGAGTCTTAATGTATGGAATTATTTTTTTTTAATAATTAAAAAAATATGAATTTATTTTTTTAGATTTATTAAATTATGTAATATTATTATTTAGTAAAATATTTCTTTTAAAAGGTATTTATAATTTGTGTACAATAAGTATTACAATTATTGTTTTTTAAAAACTAAAAATGTATTAAATTTTTCAAAATAATATTATTTATAACATAACATTTTTTTGTACTTAAATAGCTTGGTATTAAATTTATGTAAAATATACTTTTAAGGGAAATAAAATTAATAATTATTTTTTTGGTTCCCACGGTTTAACATTGTTTGCTATGGGTGAATTTGTCCTTTTTTTATTTCCGGGACTCTGGATATGTGTATAGCGGTACGGAATTAGAATAAAGTAAAGAAAAAGAAAGAAAAGGAAAATAAGGGAAATGAAAGTAGAAAACAGGTAAGTTGTGAAAGAAGTTAATTTAGAAGAGAAATGTACATTTAAAGATATAATGCTTTTGAAAATAAAAACAATAAATATATGATAAAATAAATTTTGTTCAAATTTTATTTGTGAAAAAAATATAGAAAATAAGTACGATTTTTTATTGTATTAATGCATATTTTTGCTTATTTTATAACATAACGTAATATTTTTAATAAAAATAAGTTTATTACAATATTAGAAATATATACAAATATACAGTAGTCCTTTCTTTATTGTTGCAGCATTTTTTGACGTCATGACGTTTACGTGAGCGTAAGCGGCCATTTTGCGGAGCATCGGAGCAGGAAGCAGCTGGAAGCTGATCTACGTCCAGGTAGGAAACACTTTAAACCTTCTTTTAACTAAATATTGTTAAAAAGATTAACATTTGTTGTAAGGAAAGGATAAGTTGAGGTTGCTCAAATAGTAAATAATGTAAAATATGAAGACATGTCGCTACTCGTATATCTAGAATATGCCTATGTTGGGTATGTGGGTGGGGGAAGATCGAAAACTTAAATGTTTGTTGAAATAGTTGTATTTTAAGGAGAAGAAGTGATTTTCTGTTAATGTATCATAAATTAGTAATCGTTTTCAAAGCAATGTATTATAATGCATTTTTGATAGTATCGAAAGTTTTGAGAAAAAAAGATTTTGAAAACTGATGTTACATAATTGTTGATAAAAGATTAATCGATAGTAAACTTTGATATTTCCATTGTTGTTTTATTTGTTTGTGTAAAAGGTATCTGTTTCTTAGTTTGGATGTCTTGTATAATACGGTTAAAATAGATTATGAAGGTTGAAATGTTTTTTACCGATTTCTGAAATATATGGTGAAGCTTACATTTATGGTTTATTTTTGTGTTATTAAATTTAGTAAAAAATATACCAATTTTGCAAATTTCTTGTTCGGATGAATACCTAGAGTAGTAAAAAAAAAAGGAAAATACGTTGTACTTGATATATTTTATTGTAAATATATCAAGATTATTTAAATATTGACAACAGAATTGATCTTGTGAAATTGTACTTGTTTTTAAAGGACAATCAAAAATGTATTTTCGTTTGATATCAAACATGTGAATTTATTTTTGTTTAAAAAAATTATTGGATGTGTTGTTTTCCCAAATTTGAAATAGAAGTTCACTTTTTAAAAACATATTTTGAAAAATATTTTTCATTATTTACAATTTTGATAAATTTTGCTTTTGAACAAAATAATAGAGTATTTGTTAAAGCAGATAGAAGAATTTTGGTAACTATGTTTTGTGAAATAATTGAAAAATAGATGATAATTTTGGAAATATTAATAAAATATCAGCTTACTTATTTGAAAAATACTTTTACCAACAATTTTAAGTGGTAGAGTGAAAAGAAGAAGAGTTATTATTATCAAAAATGCATTTTCATATTTTGAAAGATATTCTGGAAATGTTTTGCTGAACAAAAAAAATATTTTTGGTTAACAGTCATTTGAAAAAATATACGTATATTATTTTGTATTTTAAAAAATGTTTTCAATGTAAGGGGTATTTTAAAAAAAATATACAAATTAGTTATTATAAAAATAATAAAAAAATAAGATAGGTGACCCAACATACAATTTAGTACATTTAAAAAATAAACATTTATTTTGCCAATTTAAATTAGAGAGGAAGTAAATTTAGAGCAAAGCAGGAAAGTAATGTGTATATGTATTTAAAAAGACAGGATGTTAGCTAGATTTTCAAGGTAATCTAGAGCCACACACAACGAAAACTGTTGTATAAGTCCCAATAGTCGTTAAGACATTTCTTTAGTTTTTTGAGTAATCCGTGAGTTTAGACTACCTGTGAGAGTTTGAGATATTCTCATTTCTTGGAAACTTTGCTCCTTCTTCAAAGTTTCCAGAAATGAGTAGAAATTCGGGTGGGGTTTTCCAATTACATGATTGAAGGAGTTATGCCATCCCTCAATGGCATTATTTGTTTTAGCCTCTCCCTGTAGGCAAATCGAATAACAGTTCCACCACTCCACATGGAAACGTGGCTTCCTCCTGCGACCCGATCTGCCTAGGTGTCCAATCCATGTGTCTTCCATATAATTTAGAATTGGTGCCAATTTATCCTCATTTGTTAAATAATATTCAGAATCTGTAATGGCAGTGTAGTACTCGTCTACACTTTCGGGAGGGACAAAACAAAGAGCTGTTAGTTTTTTTAATTCGACTTGAAGTTTGCTGTCTGTTGAGTATTCTGTAACCAAGGGTATTTTTTGTAACTTACGCCAGAATTCCTGGGAAAAATGGAAAAAACACCCCTGAATTTGGGTATCCGTGTACATTTTGTTGATCACATTGATCATGCTCAATTCAAAATCCATTATTATTTTCCTAGGGCTTTGGTTAGTTTTTGATTTAATCACAGTTAAAAATTCTGTGTAAGTTGCAGAAGTCTTATCAGGCAGCAAACTATACACTAGGGGAATTACACTATTGTTAATTTTAGCGTGTATAGTATAAATTTGGCAGAATGGATGGGGCGTGCTTTTAAACGTCCCATCCATCATCCAAATTTCCCTACTTTCTAGCTTTAAAAGGTTGCGGGGTGTACTAAAAATTAAGATACGCTTTTGAGGGTTTTCATTATCATGCAGAAGGAAAGGTTCATTAGCAAAAGAAATAGTAAGTTCGTGTGGTATAATTATGTCAGAAAAGGTATGTGGTGTATTAGTTTGAGTATTACTTGCCTGCTTTTGACGTTGTATAATTCTACGCAAATTATGAATGGTAGGCATATTACTAGCTACATGGGTAGGGACATGCTGAGCAACCTCTCTCAAAATGGATCCTGTGGAATCATTGGAGGTGCTTGCAATTACTTTCATCTCATTGACTGTTTCTCTTACATCAACTTCCATTGCAGAGGCAGAGTGGTTATGGTCGGTTGTTCTTACAATAATGTCATCGACCGTAACCGCTCTGCCGCTGCAACGGGTTGTAAAGTATTGCACGCATCTCCAATGATTCCTTGTAAAACTTATCCTTTCCTTACAATAAATGTAACCTGCATGATTAAGGAGTCGGTTTCCTTTCCTGGAGTTGATGTATTTGGCAGTAGGATGTGTAGACATTTCCTGAAAAGATAAAAAGTTGGTATTTTACTTTTTTGGTACATTTCTTTATTTTATTTTCTGCATAAATAACAAACATTTTGTGCTTAGCATATGGTTATTTGTGTTGGATTATTGCAAAATATACTCCTACACTTTCTGGTATTTTCAGTACTGAACCACTTTCAAGGATTAAAAATAGTGTTTTATATGTTTAAATTTTCAAGCTCTTTCCCTACTGTAGCAATTTTTTGGAGTAGAAATTGTGTTTTATAACTCTATACTATCCAGCACTTTCTCTACTGTAGCACTTACTTGGAGTTGGAATAGTATTTTATTCCTCTAGACTATCCAGCACTTTCCCTACTGTAGCAGTTACCCTGAGTTGGAATAGTAATTTATACCTCTATACTATCCAGCACTTTCCCTACTGCAGCACTTATCCAGAGTTGGAATAGTAATTTATACCTCTATATTATCCAGCACTTTCCCTACTGTAGCACTTACCCGGATTTGGAATAGTAATTTATACCTCTATACTATCCAGCACTTTCCCTACTGCAGCACTTACACGGAGTTGGAATAGTAATTTATACCTCTATACTATCCAGCACTTTCCTTACTGCATTACTTACTTGGAGTTGGAATAGTAATTTATACCTCTATACTATCCAGCACTTTCCCTACTGTAGCACTTACCCGGAATTGTAATTGTAATTTATACCTCTAGACTATCCAGCACTTTTACTACTGTAGCACTTACCCGGAGTTGGAATAGTAATGTATACCTCTATACTATCCAGCACTTTCCCTACTGCATTACTTACTTGGAGTAGGAATAGTAATTTATACCTCTAGACTATCCAGCATTTTATCTACTGTAGGACTTACACTGAGTTGGAATAGTAATTTATACCTCTATACTATCCAGCACTTTTCCTACTGCAGCACTTACCCGGAGTTGGAATAGTAATTTATACCTCTAGACTATCCAGCACTTTCCCTACTGTAGTACTTACCCGGAGTTGGAATAGTAATTTATACCTCTATACTATCCAGCACTTTCCGTACTGCAGCACTTACTTGGAGTTGGAATAGTAATTTATTCCTCTAGACTATCCAGCACTTTCTCTACTGTAGCACTTACCCGGAGTTGGAATAATAATTTATACCTCTATACTATCCAGCACTTTCCCTACTGCAGCACTTATCCGGAGTTGGAATAGTAATTTATTCCTCTAGACTATGCAGCACTTTCCCTACTGTTGCACTTACCTGGAGTTGGAATAGTAATTTATACCTCTAGATTATCCAGCACTTTCCCTACTGTAGCACTTAATTGAGCACTTTCTGTACAGAAGCACTTATTTACAGTTACAATAAAAAATTAAAATTTTGCATTTGATGTACTTTTGTTATGTGTATCAATTGTTATGACTTTTATTTACCTATGAGATTGGAGCTTTTATCACTGGAAAGGTGTTATTGTTGTAGATGTTTCCTTTGGTTGTTCTTTTTCTAGATGTTGATATTTGTGGGTAGGATTCTGGAAATAATATATGAAAAATAATATTTAAATTATGATTTTCGAACAAAGAGAGAGTACTTAAAATTACAATGTTAACATGTATATCTATTTATTATTCATTTCATTGGTGTATAGTGATAGAGTTAGATAAATTAGTAGACATTTTTACAATTATCCTCAAGTTCACTATTATAGCACTTCAATGCTGTTGGAATAGTAATTTATACCTCTATACTATCCAGCACTTTCCCTACTGCAGCACTTACCCGGAGTTGGAATAGTAATTTATACCTCTAGACTATCCAGCCCTTTCCCTACTGTAGCACTTACCCGGAGTTGGAATAGCAATTTATACCTCTATACTATCCAGCACTTTCCTTACTGCATTACTTACTTGGAGTTGGAATAGTAATTTATACCTCTAGACTATCCAGCATTTTACCTACTGTAGCACTTACCCTGAGTTGGAATAGTAATTTATACCTATATACTATCCAGCACTTTCCCTACTGTACCACTTACCCAGAGTTGGAATTGTAATTTATACCTCTAGACTATCCAGCACTTTCCCTACTGTAGCACTTACCCGGAGTTGGAATAGTAATTTATACCTCTATACTATCCAGCACTTTCCCTACTGCAGCACTTACTTGGAGTTGGAATAGTAATTTATTCCTCTAGACTATCCAGCACTTTCCCTACTGTAGCACTTACCCGGAGTTGGAATAGTAATTTATACCTCTATGCTATCCAGCACTTTCCCTACTGCAGCAATTATCCGGAGTTGGAATAGTAATTTATACCTCTAGACTATCCAGCACTTTCCCTACTGTAGCACTTACCCGGACTTGGAATAGTAATTTATACCTCTATACTATCCAGCACTTTCCCTACTGCAACAATTATCCGGAGTTGGAATAGTAATTTATACCTCTAGACTATCCAGCACTTTCCCTACTGTAGCACTTATCCTGAGTTGGAATAGTAATTTATTCCTCTATACTATCCAGCACTTTCCCTACTGCAGCACTTATCCGGAGTTGGAATAGTGATTTATACCTCTAGACTATCCAGCACTTTCCCTATTGCAGCACTTACTTCGAGTAGGAATAGTAATTTATACCTCTAGGCTATCCAGCACTTTCCCTACTATCGCACTTACCCTGAGTTGGAATAGTAATTTTTACCTCTATACTATCCAGCACTTTTCCTACTGCAGCACTTATCCTGAGTTGGAATAGTAATTTATTCCTCTATACTATCCAGCACTTTCCCTACTGCAGCACTTATCCTGAGTTGGAATAGTAATTTATACCTCTAGACTATCCAGCACTTTCCCTACTATCGCACTTACCCTGAGTTGGAATAGTAATTTTTACCTCTATACTATCCAGCACTTTCCCTACTGTAGCACTTATCCTGAGTTGGAATAGTAATTTATTCCTCTATACTATCCAGCACTTTCCCTACTGCAGCACTTATCCAGAGTTGGAATAGTAATTTATACCTCTAGACTATCCAGCACTTTCCCTACTGCAGCTCTTACAAGGAGTTTGAATAGTAATTTATACCTCTAGATTATTCAGCACTTTCCCTACTGCAGCACTTACCCGGAGTTGGAATAGTGTTTTATACCTCTATACTATCCAGCACTTTCCCTATTGCAGCACTTACTTCGAGTAGGAATAGTAATTTATACCTCTAGGCTATCCAGCACTTTCCCTACTATCGCACTTACCCTGAGTTGGAATAGTAATTTTTACCTCTATACTATCCAGCACTTTTCCTACTGCAGCACTTATCCGGAGTTGGAATAGTCATTTTTACCTCTATACTATCCAGCATTTTCCTTACTGCAGCACTTACTTGGAGTTGGAATAGTGTTTTATACCTCTAGACTATCCAGCACTTTCCCATAGACATTAATATATTTTTATTATATCCTTTAAAAACACTCTTAATTACTCTCTTCTACATAAAGTGATATACATTCCTGATCATTTTCATTAATATGCATTTTTTTAATTTACCTTTTGAAACAAAGTTTCGCTGTCTGATTTTCGTTTAAATAGATGATTTTTTCTTTACCTTGTCCAAAGCTCTGTTTACGTATCTAAAACATTGAAAAATATAATATTAATTTTCACGTTTTAGTTTACATGATTTTTATATTTTAGAAATGTTCATGTTTATTTATTTTAATAAAAATTTAAAATCCATATTTGTAAAACTATTATATATATATATTTCACTGTTATTATTTACAACATTTTGAATATGGTAACAACATTTTATAATATGGGGCAGTAATTTCACCAGGAATGTTTAATCTAATTTCTGTATTTCTTGTTATTAAAAATAAATGTATTTACCTTTTTCTAAAGATGTCGGTTCACTTTATTCAGTCAGTTATCAAATTGTATTTATTTATGAAGTGAGGTTTTCTGTCAAAATAATTAAAAACAGGTATTTATTAAGTGATTTATTTTGGCTACTTTATTTTAAAGTACTCGAAATAATTGTGAATATGTACCTTTTATTTATTTTAGCGCAGTACTGTTGGTAGTGTTCAGAAGAATATTCTCTGTGGTTACACGTTTTTTTCGGCCAAGTCGTGATTTCCTCGACTATTAATTTAAACAAATTTTTACCATATGTTATCCCAAAAAATATTATTGCGTTCTTAATTTCTTGTTTAGTAAAATAGTCGCATTTTGAAATATATATTTTGCATTTTTAAAAAATACGGGTTTTCATCACGTTTATCTGTTTTTATTATTCAGAAATATATTTTGAAAAATAATTACATTTTTAAATATTATTATTAATAATTGTTAACATTTTTGTAAATTCGTTTAAAATAATCTACTTTCTTCGTTATGTCGTTTACTAATAACGTTACTCACTTGTTAATCGATTAATAATTTTGTTCAGTTCCAGAAAACGGATTTCTGAAGGGGAATAGGTTAGAGACTCAGGTTTGACGTCTGGTCACTAGGGTAGTTGAAGATCAACTGGTTCTAAAATGGTGTCTGCCTCGTATTTATAAGTTTGGGTTACTGACTCTATTTTAACTTTTAAAATATGCGTTAGATCTGCTTTTTTTTCTTTGTTTTATTTCTCTGTAAACGTTTATTTTAAAAATTACTCAAAAGATATTTGCTTTGCGTTTATTCTGCCGTTTTGGCATCCATTTTGGATAATGTGTTGTGGTATTAATTGATAAAAATAATAGTAGGACTAATCTATAAATACTGTCTCAAAATGGCGTCTACTTTTCATTTCATATATGTAAGAATTTGTTTTGTGTTTAATATTGTGTAAATTATTTATAAATAAATGTATTTAAGTATATGTTTTATTGTTTTCGATTTCGAAATGTAGTCTGGTAAAATTAGATGATTTTTAGCACAAAGAGTATTACTTTAAGTACCCGAGTATTAATTTTCATACTCGATTATTACTTTTTTTTCGCGCAGGTTTGTTTATAATATGGTAGTTTCTTTTCTCATTATTTATTACACTTCCCCACCCAAAACCCCTATTTTCCCTGCATCCCGTGCCTGGTTTTATTATACAAAAAAAATATATATAATTATATTTTTTGCGTTGTAATGGTATGCGATGTTATTTGTTGCGTTGTAATGGTATTTTTACATTTAATTTACTATTTTGCGTTGTTATAGTACTCGTTGTAAAAAAATGCGTTGTAATAGTTTTTGCGTTGTAAAAAATGTGTTGTAATGGTATGCGTTGTAATAGTACGCGTTGTAACGTCATACATCCGTGCTGTAGGTCAATCTACTGCCAGAGATGTGTGGAGTGAAAAGGCTGAGGTGTGCTGAAGTGGTTTTGCACTTTCAGTGGTCTATGTTGGTCTTCATAATAGAATATCAAAGCATGGTGCTAGTCAGCATGTATATACTTGTGGACTATCAGTGCTGCTGTAGGTCAAAAGTGATGTTCATTGAAAGACACTGGGTGTGTAATTAAGCGAATAACTTCGGGAAGGATCATGAAGGGAGAAAATGCGCTGCAGATAATTTTCTGCAGATCTGTTCTAGATTCACTGGGTGAAATTCACTCTGTGTGAACCAGAATACTTTAATAGTGAAGTGATGATGTTTTGACAAAGGTATTTCTTTTTACTTTTACAGGACTCTGTTTTGTGTGGCTTAAGAACTCTACCACTGCTATGCAGTTGTAAAGAGCTTGTGCTTCACATTTAAACACCTCTTTCATGTATTTAACATCCCTATAAGTGCATTATAAATGCTGCCTAAAGTGTACCTATGGCATGAGAAGTTAAATGTCATATGTTGGCTGCAGCCAACCACATATGTGACAAAACAGATTTTTGACATGAGCATCACTAGGCTGCGAGTAGGCTGTAGTTTAAATGCACTACAGGGACACAAGGTAGGGAAAACTGCCTGTGCCATGTGGAAAAAACCTTTTATATAGTTGTAGGGTGCCTTTAAAGTGTGCCTTGTAAGCCCACAGTGGTGTGTGCTAATATATATAAAACTTTACACTCGTATTGAGATTACAGTAGGTTTAGCAGTAACTCTTTGAACTGGGGATGCTAAGGAGGGTTTCTTCAATTTATCCCCAGGAGCCTGCTAGCCACAGTAGAAGAGGAAACCAATTTTGACCTTTTGAGGATGGGGAGGGGCATAAAAAACGCTTGGCACCATACCTTGAAACGGGGGATCCTAGGTAATTTTACGGGTGACAGTGTGTAATTTTACAGTAAGGCAAAGAGAAAGTGTGACAAAAAGAGGTGGGGTGTTGTATGGTGCAACCGTGCCCATGCATAAATGTCTCCATTTTGGACTAAATGTTTACCCGTGACCTCTTTCTAGACAATGCCTTTTTACATGGTTTGAACGTACGTTATAACATCATGCAGCACATTTTTCCATGAGCATTTTATCATAAAATGTGTACACTCCGTCAAAGGCTAAGGAACACTGAGCACATAGCCCTTGCTTTGGCAGCTCTGAATTGGAAAGGCAAACCATCACAGCAGTGTTGCATCTCTGATACAATAATATAATAATAATAATAATAATAATCCACATCTGTAAAGCGCACAATCACCCGTAAGGGTCTCTGAGCGCTGGGGGCCGTCGGGAAGATTAAGCAAGCTATTGCCCAGAGTCTCATAGTGTTGGACTAATCTGCCGCCGGTGCCGGGGATTGAACTGTGATCCCTAGATTCTGGAGTCAGTCACCCTAGCCGTGGCGCCACACCTCTTCCACGATCAAAGCAGGGTTTTGATTGTGTAAAACACCTGTGAGCCACATTCCTCAGAGGAGCACTTCTATGGATTATCCTGGAAAGCTTGCCTGTGACTAAAATGCAGCCCTGCTGACTCTAATCTCTAACCTGCAAAGACCAATGACCTGGTCTATATCAGACTGGCTTCCTGATACATCTTACACAGGTATGGGGAGTTGGGTTGTCCCAAGGGATATGGCAGAGGATCATCTCACAATGCTCTCAATGGTGTATGTAGTATTAGGTAGGAGTATAATTATGATATATATTCTCATATAATCACTTAACTGTCATAATGATTGAACTATTTCTCTTTTTCAACAGTCTTGTAACAGTCTTTGTCTCCTTGTGCAAATACTTGAAGCTCATGTTTTTACACAAGTATAAAGGTGCTTAAATACATTTTTGAAATGCCAATTGATATATTTATTCTGTCTCCTTTTGAGCATGCCTAAGCAAGAGTAGATCTATTTCCATGATTTCCTTAGGAAATTAGAGTGGTCATGTTCTGAGTTTGAAAATACCATCTGGTACCCTGTAAAGTTAACGATCTAGATGGCGCACTGTGGGCTAGCAAGGAATTGGGCCACCATACTCTGATGATATGAGTGGACTCAGATCATATATTCTGACATTTAGGTTGTCTGCATACACAGTCGTACTTGATTTGTAGGAACCATCCTTTAGGGGGACTATCAAAAAGTGGTTATGATTATATGGTAGAATTTCTCCAATCACTAACTAGTGCACAGAATAGGTCTGGTATCTCTACCATGCCCTCCTAAAAACTTTCCTGGACAAAAGAGACTCCATCTAGAAAAAGGCCCGGACAGAAGAAGAATGTTGACTTCTGACCCCTGGCCCCTGCTGAATTAAGAAGACTCAAGCAAGACTTTAAGGACTCAAGGACTCCTGAATACAGTTGCCATCCAGGGAATGGAACCGCTCTTCTACTACTAAATGGTTGGCTTCAGGTCTAACTGTTTCAGTGATACAAAATGAAGAAGAACCCCTGACTCCAAGTGAGCACATGTGACTAAAAAGGACTAGAGCTTGTAGGAGATCCCACTGGCGAGGGACCTGGTGTCCTGAAGGTTGCCCTGGGAAGCAAGGGGCTGCAGGACTGACCAGAAGAAGCTTCCAGAGGAGTTAAAGACTAAGGGCCTGATTTAGATCTTGGTGGGCTTTCGTGGCAGCCTTTAGAAGTAATCCATCAAGCTGATCGATTCCTGCCTACCCTTTTTAGATGTGGGCTGCATGTTCCTCCGTCCGCATTGACAGACAGCTTACCGGCATGTAGGTAGCTCACCTCCGTCGATGCTGAAATTTCCTCTGCTGGCTAACATTTCTCTATCGCCTCCAGGATGGGGGGATTAAACTGAGCCTATTTACATTTCTCAGTTCTGCTGTCATTGTCCTAGGAGCGGATTCTCTATGAAAGGATTCCATCGTGGGACGCATTCAATATTGTACTATTCCTGTGACTTTTGGATGCATGCTAGCATCATCCACCTGATGTGTTTAGGCTAATTGTTTTCACCTGCATACCATACTGTAAATCACACTTGTTAGCCCTGGCATCTTTTGATGTGTTTACCCTGTCTTTTTACTTTCTGACCTCCTGGTTTTGACACTGTTTCTGCTGGTTTAGTGTCTCTGAGAGGTCCAGGGCCTGTAAATCAAATGCTGCAAGTGGGCCTGTAGCACTGATGGTGCCACCCACATGAGGAGCCTTTCAAAGAGTTCATAGACCTGTCACTGCAGTTTCTGCATGCAGTTTTTACTGCCATGTTGACTTGGCAAGTGCATCCACTTGCCAAGCCCTAACCTTCCCTTTTACTACATGTGAGCCTAAGGTAGGCACAAAGTACCCCTATGGGCAGGATGCAGTGTATCTGTAAGGTAGACTATGTCCTTGTGTGTGAGACATGTACTGATAGTGAACTACAGTGTAATTCTGTTTTCAATGTTGAAAGGCAATCTGTCCCATAGGATAGAATGGGGAATACTTTGTAACATGCTATGAGTATACCTTCCCATAGGAACAAGATGGAGGAATGGAGTTTAGTATCCTTGAACTCAGAATGAAGAAGTGCATCATTTAGTAAAGATGATTTTGTGTTCTGTGTTTGAAAATACAACATTTAGAATGTAGGTGTGTTCCTGCTTTCCATCCTGTGTACTTCTGCTGGGTTGTGGATTGACTGTCTAGAGTGACAATGTCTGGGGATGTGCATTCTCTTCAGACAGCCGCTGGGGGGGGGGTGTAGTGTGTCTTCTCTTTCTTGGATGAGTCAGAGCTGGGCTGAATAGACCTGGGTCGCCTTTAGAGTAGTGCGAGGATATTTCCTTTTACCTGAATGGGCCTGGTCTGCTTTGACAATGATGTCTCCACCTCCTGCTGGAAAGCTGGGCGAGAGAAGACCAAACTGGTTTGGACTGAGCATAGACACTCTCTGCCCAACAGAACTGCTGAGCCGCCACTGAGCCGCTGTTTGCACTGTGACCTGTGAGCACCACACTCCGCACCGCCTCGCTTCACTCCACCTCCCTGGTCTCACAGATGACGTCGCTGCCCACTGACCTCGACATCCGTGACCGCATCATGGTTTGGGGGCACCGCTCATAAGACACACAACACACAGCATGTCCGAAACCACAGTCTAGACCGACCATCATCAGAGCCCATCAACCAGCACTGCCGCTTGCACCATGACCTGTCAGCACCGCAACAAGCACAGTCTCACTTCACACCGCAGGCCTGGTCGCATCAACATCGCTGGACAACTGCACGCAACATGAGGGCACCGCAGGCCGCACCCGCTACGTTTCACATTGCAACCATGATGGCTGCCACCACCGGCGTGAACCGACGAGGTCAGTCATAACCAAAGGAACTGTCTACGAGTCTGCTGACACTAAATCCGGTTCTCACAGATGCAGTCGGCAGTAACTGTTGGATTCTGTTGTTTTCAGCACCACGGTAGCCCCAGACGGAGCTACCAGCTTTTTAAGGAACTGCATTTCAAAGTTATCCTTGCAAAGTGCATATTTTTGATAACTGTATGTTGGTCGTTTATTGCTTTGGCTTGTTTGCATAGATAAATATTATTATTTTTTTTAAACTGATGTGGTGTCCTTTTGTAGTCTTTTCACTGTATTACTGTTGGTTATGTGCAAATTCGTAACACACTGCCTCTGAGATAAGCCTGACTGCTCGTGCCAAGCTAACAAGGGGGTGAGTGGGGGTTATTTCAATAGTGAATCCCCCTTATCCTGACTAGAAGGAAGGGTCCCTATTTGGACAAAGGTGCAACCCATTGCCAGCTAGAGACCCCCATTTCTAACAATACTCCATTTCAGACCATTGGCTTTTGCCATTCCACTGCAGAAGAACATTGTTCTTGAGAACCCTTTCAGTGAAGTCAGGTGTTCATTTTTGCTTAATTTTTTCTTCTTTTTACTTATTATCTTGTGAGTTATTCAATCTATTTAAGTTAATTTTTTGAAGATGGCAGGGAGGAGAAATTCCTGTTTTTCTGAGGGAGTGTTATCAGTCATGGTGAATGAAATTATTAGAGTAAAGCCACAATTGCTTGGAGCCCAAGTACAAAATACAACTATACCTCAGAAAAGGCTAGAATAGTTGACAGTGTAATAGCTGTAGCAAGCAACCAACACTCACAAGAGGAAAATAGGAAGATCTGCAGGATGAATGTGCTCTCTGGCCTTCAAGCATCACCTGGAAGCCCAGAGGACTGGTGGTGGTTCTCCCAGCCCCCCTTACAACTTTATCCCTGGGAGGAGAAGACACTGCAGATCCTACATTCTGAAGTCTTGACAGAAATCTCTGGTGGATTGGAGACTGATAAGTAATACTTTTGAATGTGTGACTAAACCTAAATGTCGTTTTAGCTGTTGCTAATGTGTTTTGCAACTTTTCCATTTTTGTAGGAAATGTATACATTTTTTGTTCTTTCTCTCATTTTACTCATTTTTAATATGTGTTGTCAATATGTGTGTTTTGCTTCATAATTATTTTTTTGTTTTTGCCTTCTTTGTTTGTATGTATTTTGTTATATTTAAGATTACAGGACCCAGAACTACTCGCGGTGTGCTGTTGTCTGTCCCGTTATAGCTAATAAATTCAGACTGACAGCTTTCCATATTAAGCATGCCCAGTTGCCCAGCCAAGAAGCCCTTGTTTCAAGTCAGTCAGTGCTTTGGCCCCGGCTCCTCTGGCTAAGGTGAGGTTTTCAAATTTGCAGCTATGCAGCGCGGCAGGGAATAACGCCTCAACCCTCATTCTGGTGCACACTTCCTTCCGAGAATGCATATTGAGTGTGGTAATGAGAAGCCCATTTGTTCGACGTGTCAAATAACACCAGCAATGATAGAGGTCAGGTAATGAATCAAAACCACTGGAAACTTCGAAAGGACCTCTTCTCACCTGCTTGGTTTGCTCTGATGATAAAGAGGCTTCTACTTCTTTCAACTGCGGGTTGACAACTGGGCGCCCTCCAAGAATTCCTCAAGTGTGTTATAAACAGACATGCCTAATAGGTGTCACCTGCATGCTGTATTGTCGTGCGGCCCATAGAATTCATACAGTCTGCTTGCTATTTTCCCTCACTACTTTGATACTCTTCACAGTCATGTTTTATGTCAACCACAAGTTTTATGTGCCTTTATTCATTTTGTCTTTTTACAAATTGGTTTAAGGGTACTTCAAGATGAAAAACCCCTCCACTCTCATTTTGATAGCCACTCTCCTCCTCTCGCTCTTTTTCTCTCTTATGTTATCTTTATTTTACCCTCCACCAGTCCCTTCCGCAATGGTCTTGTCACCGCTCCTTTAGTCAGTGGTTAAGTACAATTTACACATTTGTTTATTTATATTTTATTTGTGCATTTCTTATTTTTAAATAACAGTTTTTTTCCTCTTTTAAAGAGAGAAATACGTCCCTTTAATGGTATATTGCTTCGGATCGTCACAGGAAACTGCTGCGGTGATTTATAACAAGAACTACTTTCCCAATGCCCCTCCAACTCCCCCAAGGCCCCTGCCACGATGTCTGTATGCCTTGTGTAATGCTGAGGCCTCCACCGAGCTGCTGGCGTCCCAAGATTGTGGACCGCCCTGCCCTTTGGAGATCACCATACCTCATTAGCAAGCTTTGCCTACTTGAAATTGATTTAGTGTTAACGCTTTCATGATCACATAGTGCCAGACGAATAACATTTCAGACCCGCTCGCTGCGATCATTACATCCAGTCATCTAACGGCGGACTTCCAGGCACAACTGTGGTTCAGCCGCGTGCGCCATCAATCACACGCAAAAGAAATGCTGGCTTGGAATGCTGAGGGATTCGTGGAACAATACTTTCTTCTATTGACTGCCCTATGGGAGAAATCCACAAAGGCAGATGCGCCTCAAAGCCCCCATTTTAAACTATCATAGGAATTTCCTAGAGGTAAGGCAAAATTGTATAGGATCTTTTTATACTAATCGGCTAAAGGATACTGTGGTGATGACTCAGACTTTGGTTCACTGGTTAAACAGATTTATTCGATCAAGGACAAAGCATAAAGAGAGTGTGGTACCTCCAATGCCAGCCACAGTACAAACTGCAGTGAGTGGAACTTACACATGTAGTGAACAATCAAAAGGAACACAGAGCAAAAGATGAACATGAAACTTAGAAGCAATGCTAAAAGCAAGTGCTACAATACAACACCCCCCTTCCTTCTATCCAAAATTAAACAAAATAAAAAAAACTGTAGAAATAGCAAGACGAGAAGAAAGGAAAAATGGCTAAAGAAAGAAGCATCACAAGAGGGTGGAGAAACAGCAAATGAAGTCAGAACAAAATCTTCCAAAAAACAGGGAGGTCTACGTAACCTGGGAGGCCTGGGAACACTTACACCACCATCAGTAGGAAGATCAGGAGTGAAAGAACTAGAAGCATCCCCTGAACCCTCTTCCCCCCCGGCCTGAAGTCCAGAGGAGGACAGCCTGGCATCACTCATCAACATAAAACTACTTTGATGATCACCAGACCGAACAGAGATAGGTTGGTTGACCAAATGATCCACACCAGCACCTCAGCATTACACAGTAACATTGCATGTATTCCACTTGTTGCCATTGTCCAGAACCACGTAACTGTCAAACACCACCTCGGTCCACTTTGTTGTTCGTGACGTAAGGAGCAGTCAGCTTGGGAAAGACCAACCAAGAAGGTAGGAGTTTGGTACCTGGCTTCCTCCCACGCATTCTTTCAAACGGGGTGGAACAAGTGGCAGCATTGATAGTTGTGTGATGAGCCCAAACCATCTCACAGACCATCACACCAAAGTCTTTACCACACTGAATGGCCATGGAAATGGTCCCCTTTACCATGCGGTTGGCACGCTCAACCATACCATTTGTTTGAGGGTTGTAGAGCGCTATGTAGTGGTGGACAATACCACACTTAGCCAAGAAATCTCTCATCTCTTGAGAAACCAGCAGGGTACCATTGTCCGTGGCAAGGGTGTGGGGAAGACCCTCTTCATGAAAAATGGTCCTAATTTGCTCAATTGTGCTTTTCGTGGGTATGTCAGACAAAAACTTGACAATGAGCCATTTAGAAAAACGTCAATCAAAACCAAAGGATTTCTCAAACCTTCCTCCACACCATGCATTGGTCCGATGAAATCCAGATAAACAGTACTCCTTGGAACACCTGGATCATCAATTTGACAATGGGTGGCAAGACATCCTGTATTGAGCCTCTTCTCGTTTTCTGTCCACACTTTGTACCCATCAACCCAAGAAGAGATTTGTTTGTCCATACCGGGCCACCAAAAATGCTTGCACACCCTTTTTTTAGTTAAAGTTTGGCTGAGATGTCCCACGTGAGCAAGCCCAATAATCCTGGATCTCAAACCCTCAGGAGGCACAAACATATCATTTCTCATAAGAACCTTCGCACTATTCATACTGAGCTCGGCTAGGATCTTCACATATGGTCTCACAGAGGGTGCCAGAGTGCTCTCCATACGCTCACCTTGAACCAACATCTTACCAACACATTTAAGAGTATCATCGAGATCCATAAAATTACTCCAATCATCAGAGGAGAAAACAGAAGAAACACACTCCTGAATATCACACAAAGAGGCTACCGTAACATCAGACTCATCACACACCTCTGAATCAAAAAAAGAAGTAACCTTATGAGATAGACGAGACAAAGAGTCACCTTGAGCATTCTTCCGGCCAGGAATGTGTACGATACAGTACCTATATTCCTGGAGTCTAGAAGCAAGTCTGGCCAGCCTTACAGATCCTTTACCAGCATCACCAGGACTAAGTACCTTGACTAAGGGTTTTCGGTCTGTACGTATACAGAAGTCAATACCCCACAGAAAAGTCCTGAAATGCTCCACAGATTAAGCAGCTGTCAGAGCCTCGCGCTCAATGACTGAATCATTGCTCTCGCAATCAGACAGAGAGTGTGAGGCAAAAGTCACACTTAGTTCACCACCAACGTGCATTTGAGAAAGCACAGCACCAAGACCACAAGCACTGGCATCCACTGTCAAAAAGTTATTTAAAAGGGGGTCAAAGGGAGCCAGAATGTTTGCTTTGCAAATGTCTTTCCTAATGAGATTAAAAGATTTCTGCTCAGCATCGCCTCAAACAAAAGCACAGCCCTTCTTCAACAGGGTTGTTGTGTGGCGTTTTAAGCTCCGAGAGAATTTTCCCGATTCATGTCCTTATATAGGTACAATTCGCATTGCCCTTATATAGGCATAGAAATCAAACCCCTATTAAGGCATAGTCCATGCTACCCAAATACAGGCATGGCTACTTCCACCCGTACCAAACGTCACAACGACTTCTTGGAAAACCAACTTAAGCAGTCAGGGACTTCCCCTTGCTTGAATATTGTTTTGTCCAAGAACTCAGTTACTTTACAAAGAACAACTATTTCCTAGGGGTTCTTTCCTGACGTACATATGCCCGACTTTACGTCAAACTATGGCATTCCTAAACATCTTCACGGTATAAATATACCTTCACTTGCTATAGCAAGATACGGTGGTTCGGAGCAGTTCGAAGACATACTTGCCCAACGCAGCTCGCTACAGCAAGTGCAGAAGGAAGCCGACTGTCCAGCTGACGCACTGATCAGGAAGCTGCCCTTCTCCAGAGACAGAAATACCAGACCTCCTTTATTCTAACAAGGTATGGAGCTGATTAGAACCTATAGAAACCTTTGGTAGATTCTTGGCAAAACTAAACCTATGCTACACAATACTTACTTCTTCCCTCGTACTAGACATAGGTTAGGTACATTGGGTAGACGTATTTTAGAAGCACCAGTTGAGTATTTTAGTCAATGTTATTTATGTATGTATTTTTATATGGCTTAGAAACCATACAATGCTCTCACAGTATTATTTGATATTACTGTTGATGCTGTACGCATTATACTTTGCAGTCTGCATAACAATTATAGCAGTTCACCTCTCTTGCAGGAGACAGAAGAATTCTCAATAAACCTTTTTTATTGAAAACACCGGTCTCACTATTTCTCTGCAACTCTGTAGAAACGAAGCATGCACGATTGACTGAGTGAAATACTTATCTATTGTTTCCGCGACTCTGAGAGATACATTTTTATTCTTGGGAAACAAAGTTGTCATGCTTATGCAGTTGTCAGAAACGAATCCCTTCTTGTGTATTCGAGAAAGTTTCTAGTGACCTCTGAGTTAGCTGGCACACACAATTACATTTAGTATATTCGATAGAGACCTAGTTGACCTCAGTCCTACGTCAAATCTATAGGATATATTATTCCAATGTGCAGACCCTATTGGGAATATAGGAACTACACTACAGGGTCCTGAGAGCATCAATTCTAGAGGCAGAACCTTTTACAAATTTTGAATAATACTCTATCAGGTTTTCAGGTTTTAATGTCTTTATTTCGAAGATAAAATCATAAAAGACAAAATGGAAAAACATTCATAAACAAAAAGGTCACCACATTGTACAAACACTAATTAGAATTAGTTTGAGTATATTATCAAATTTACAATAGGACTAAGATCCACAGTTAAAAAGTTATTAAACATTTGTAAGTGCCACAAGACATTAAATAAGACTAATCCTGAAAATGCAATTAACACATACACAAAAACACTTTGCATGTTACAGATTGTGGTCATAAAACGGTTAGATTCCTTCTAGCTCTGATTGCCCAGGCCCAACCTAAATACTTGGCCAAACATATCACAATAAAATCAGAGGTATTTGTTTTTAGGGCCCATATTGCATCCAGGGATTTTCTACATGTCAATCGTTTAAAAATGGGTTTTAACCACTTGTATATTGAGGACAGACGAACAGAAAATGGCCCTCAGTTTCCTTACAATCAGGACAACAACTGCAAGGGTTTGGAGAGGTTTTGTCCCAGGATGAGGTAAAGGAATTCAAGGGTAGTGAACCCACCCGAAATTGATGATACAATTTTTTATCCAATGGCCTGGTAATTAGATCCCAGTATGTCTCGCGGGCAGGATCCAGCTTAAAGCTTAGAAAGCGCCCCGTCAGGCCCTCAGAACTAGAGGCGTGTGCCAGGGAAAGGCGGGTTGAGGCCCAAAATAAATCCTTAAATTCCTTTTTCGAGGGGAAAGTATTAGTGCCTGGGGAGACCCACAAATGGTTTAAGCCCATATCACACAGGCTCTTTTTCACCGAGCGAAGCCATGGGATTCGCTCAGACCCCCCCATGGCCTTCACCTCTGATAGCTCCTTTGCAAAAAGTACAAGATCCTCCGAAGTCCATAGGCGCCTCCAGGTGGACACTACTCTGTATCTTGCCATGTCCATTATTGGAAGACAGCCCATGTCATGGCAAAGAGGGATCAGTGGGGTTGATTGGGGTAACCCTACCAGGTTACGGAGAAATCTGCACTGAGTTCTATATAGACTCGAAAGGTCCATGAAACCCCATAGCTCTGCCCCATAGAGTGTGGCAGCATTAATTTTGGCATCATATATTCGCAGGGCGGGGATGACCCGTTTTGTAATAGATTTCTTTTGCTCACGCAGGAGACATCCAGTCAGTTGGGCAAATTTTAGCTGCTGGGTCTCTATTTGTGCTTTCCAGGACAGCCGGCAATCCAGAGTGACCCCCAGATACGTCATGGTGTCAACCTGTTCCAGGTTAACCCCGTTCAGTTGTACACTACTACGTATTGGTTTTTTCCTGGATAGAACCATAAACTTAGTTTTTCCCACATTTATCTGGAGATCATTTTTATTACAATACTCCTCAAAATGGTTTAAGGCCCGCTGTAAGCCTCCCCTGGTCTTTGATAGGAGAAGGGTGTCGTCTGCAAAGATCAGCATAGGAAATTTAGTCCCCGCCAAGGATGGAGCATCGGTATTGGTGGACATGAAAAATTTGACCACTTGGTCAATAAAGAGTAAGAAAAGGGTGGGGGCGAGAACGCACCCCTGGCGAACTCCTCGTGATACCGGAAACGAGTCCGTGAATTGCCCTTGTGCTCCCCATCTTACCCTAGCGAAGTTGTCATCATGTAGTCTAATAATCATCTCAACCAATTCACCCGGCATTCCTAAGTCCCTTAATACCTGCCATAGTTTTCCCCTCGGTACCAAATCAAAAGCTGATTTCAAATCTATGAAGGCAGCAAAGATGGTGCCACCACCAAGTATAACAACCTTCCAAAAGATCATACAGAACCGTAAGACCTGGTCAATGGTACTTGTACCAGATCTAAAGCCCGCCTGTAATGGGGACAGTATTTTTTCGAGTTCCAACCACCCCTGCACTCTCGCCAGGATCATGCGAGCGCAAACTTTTTGAAAGCAATCAATTAAGCTGATCGGGCGGTAGTTCCCTGGGTTTGATCTGTCTCCCTTTTTGTGTATAGGGAGAATCTCCGCCCCCTTCCATGTTTTGGGGATACGGGCTCCTCTCGCTATGGCGTTAGCTATGTTTGTTAAATAGGGAACCCAAAGGCCTGTGTTCGCCTTAAACAGGTCCGCTGGGATTTGATCCAACCCAGGTGCTTTCCCCCGCTTTGTTAGACCTAGGGCTATCTCCGTTTCTGTTTCAGTGAAGGTCAAAATCACATCACCAGGGGGTATTACATGTAACGGGTTCGATGTGGACAGGGAGTCAACGACCTCTGAGCAGAATTGGGAGGAATAATGATTTATCCTGGCTTCCGGGGATACATGGTTGGATGGAATACGGAAGTCACCATCCTTACCACATTTAACAATATCCCAGAATTTGGTCTGGTTATTAGATTTACTGGCATCCAGAAGATCCGCCCAAAAATCATCTTCCCATTCCCTCTTTGCTTCCCATTGAACTCTTTTGTACCTTTGCCTAGCCACCTTTACAGCACTCATATCTCTGGATTTGACTTTCTCAATTAGAAAACTATGGGCCTCCCTACACTCTCTATTGTACCATTTTGCTCTTGGGGCATTCAAATGCCCAGTATTTGGCTTACACGGTTTCGAGAGAAGATTTTTGAGCTCGGAGAAACATTTATCATGCATGCCCATAATCTTGTCTAATTCGATCTGACCCCTCTCAACAACAACAGTCCTCATATTATTTAAAGCATGCTTCACCACATTTTCTATGTTAGCCTGTATAACTGCATCATTTGATATGGTTGACCATTTCAGTCTCCTCCGGTCATTTGATATGGTTAAAACCCCTTGCCCCCTTGGATCTGGTTCCGCTAGTCTTATCAGATCATGCATTTTAAGTTTCATAGACAGCGGGTTATGATCACTTTCCGGACGCATAACGATTTCCATGTCAACAATTAGGCTCCAAAATTCCATTTTCAAGAAAATATAGTCAATACGACTCTTTCTCACGCCATTGTCAAATGTGAAGTTGGCTCCAATGTCCGATTTGGTACGACCATTTGCGGCCCTTAATCCCCATGTGAGACAGAAAGCAGTCCAATTCAGAGCAGCCTCCGTTGCTTTAACTGGTATTTGGTTCGATAGTCCTGGGATTTCCCATATGGCGTCTTCTGCAATCCCCCAATTATCCTCAGACAGATAGAGTGGTTCGATTGTGCAGTTTATGTCACCAGCTAGCATAATAAATGTTCCTTTGTTCCAGCCAGTTAAAAGGTTGCCTAGGATGCCTATCAGTTTGGGGCATCGCCCACCAGGGAGGCCTCTAGAATATATATTGATAATGAGCATATCCTGACCCCCTGCCTTGCGCAACCTTATGGCCAAAATATCAGGGTTTTCCACATACAATTCGGAAACTGAGTAACTCCAGGCCTGTTTTACCCATATTGTCAGTCCCCCTGAAGCCCGCCCTTTGGTACTCTTTATTGCTGGTTTAAAAAAGTTTATAAAACCAACCTTATATATGGGTGCTGTGGCCCAAGTTTCTTGCAGTAGCACAACCTCATATTTATCAATGAACTCCAACCAGTCCTCGGAGTCCAGACGGTTCTTAACTCCGGCTACATTCCAAGACACAATGTTTGATATCAATGTATCTGTTTCTACAGGATTGTTGCTGGCAATGGAAGGGGAAAGGGGACTCGGTAAGCTAGCGCTTGTTAGACTATTATTCGTTCTGATGACTTCTACATTAACAATGGAAGCCCCTTCCCCAACTGGCCCCCCCGGTGTTCTAGTTTTGTTATGGAACATAGGCTGTTGGTCCATGTTTAGTTCCGCAGCAGGGATGTGTAGATTTTGCACTCCTTCCCCGTTCTCAGTAGACAGATTAGGTGACGGGGTCGGTGCACGTAGTCAGGCAATCCATTCTAAGTCTGACAGTGCCTCAAAGTGGTTAAAGAGCGGGGGGTACTGTGGGGGGTAAGGAGTTATGGGCTCTCGGGGCCTCCCCCCTCTGGTTTTCCAATGATTGGGGCCCATTGGATAATTGAGGTGTGTATGGGGATAAAAGTAACCAAGGTGCAAGGTCTGAACGTCACCAAGACGGGCAAATCTTGCTTTCCTTTGTATTCTGTCCACCACCCAGGGGTCTTTAAATGAAATCAAAATGCAGTCCCCTTCTAGGTCTTTTACACCCTTACCCACCCAATCAACTCTCCTTACAGGATTTCAGTGGGGGATGAGGGAGGGAGGGAGGCAGTTAAAACGATGGTGTATTGGGACGCTTCAGGCGGTAAGTTAACTCTAGGTATTTGTCGTGTGTTTTGATTATCCGTCCTCTGATTCCTATGTGATTGGGGATTTTTCTTCTCTTTACCCATTATTGGTGCTTGCACTGGGGTATTATTTGATTGATTTGACGTGCCATTCGCCAAGTGTTGTTTCGCTGGCGCGTTATTGGCAGCTATTGGACGTTTGTCCTTTGGTATGTCTTTTGTGGGAGCTCTACTGACGGTGGTCGAAGTAGCAGCTGCTGATTTTGGCCCTGTTAGCGGTTTCTTATTGTTATTAGCTGTTAATGTCCCTGGAGGGATCGTTGTAGTTTTTCCCGCTCTTTGGTTAACACCCCCAGTGGGGTTACAAACCCCCGTCCTGATACCGGATGTTGTTAATTTTTGCAAAAGGCCCAGGTTGATATTGACAGCTGATTCCAAAACGTCTATTTTAGCGGTCATCAACCTGGTTCTCTCTAGAACCGAGAGCAATAAAGTTTTAAACATTGCTTCCATCTTAGCCAACAAAACATCATCGCTGCTAAGACAGGTTGGGCAAGGGTTTGATGACCCAGAGGGAGCTAGTGAGGGACAATACACCATTGGGAGGTCTTGGTGGGTCTGGGAGTGGGAGGAACTCATCCTGTTGGCAGGATCCATTTTGGGTTGTTTTTGTATCTTTTCCCCCTGTGGACTTGAAACATGTTTTCTTTTCCGTGAAATGGGGTTAGTGGTATCTTGTTGTGGAATGGACATACTGGGGGAAGTGGGAACATTAGATTGTGAGGCGTCAGTCGTACTATGTTCGTCATCCTCAATATGTTGGCTATCAGCCTCAAAGCTTGTCTGATTGGTATCGGAGTTCAGTTCCCTATTTTCATTGGGCGGGGATATTGTTGCTCCGTCACCATCTACATGGACTATTGCTTAAGTCTCTGTAGTAGAAATACAGTTAAAAGCAGCGTTGGTTACAGGGCTTTTAACGCGTGCCAAGGCACCAATTGAAGAACGTTTCCCGGTGACCAAATCCAGGGACAGTCTGTGTTCTACCATTTCTATTTCTTTTTCTAATATTCCTGTCGCTCTGGTAATAAAAGCATCAAGAGGACCAGAAACAACACCCTTAGAAGTTTGTATGTGCACTAGGCGCTGTTTACCAGATCTTAATGCCATATTTGGGAGATGATGTTAATAATACCAGGTACAACTATATGGGGTTAGACAAAATGTGGTTTTAACCAGGACTCCGGGCCCAACCCAACCTCGTCCGACCACGGATGGCCAAAGACGGTCCCGCCCTTGTCCCAGGCTTCTCCCGGCGCCCACCCGCGCGCTCCCGCGCTGCGGGGATGGTACTTCCTTTTTATTGCTTCACAAGGTCTCTGAGTGGGCGTGGCCGGCAGGGAGAGGAGCCCAGCTGGTAACGAGCGCGCGGGGACTCCTGGTCCGTGGAGTCCACCGCTGTGTCCTCGCAGCCCTGCCGGTGAAACAGGTGAGGCCCCTTGGTGTCAGCAGCCGCTGCAAGTCCGCGAAGCGGGACCCGCGAAGCGGGTCCGGCGAGAGGTGGCGGCTTACAGCAGGCTGGGTCAGCTGTACTCCGTGAGGTCCGTAGTTGCTTCTCTAAAGGAATCCGCCGATAGTGCCCATGAATCCCGTTTAAGTTCTGCTGGTGGGAGGGCGGGGCCGGCAGGGAGAGGAGCCCAGCTGGTAACGGGCGCGCGGGGACTCCTGGTCCGTGGAGTCCACTGCTGTGTCCTCGCAGCCCTGCCGGTGAAACAGGTGAGGCCCCTTGGTGTCAGCAGCCGCTGCAAGTCCGCGAAGCGGGACCCGTGAAGCGGGTCCGGCGAGAGGTGGCGGCTTACAGCAGGCTGGGTCAGCTGTACTCCGTGAGGTCCGTAGTTGCTTCTCTAAAGGAATCCGCCGATAGTGCCCCTGAATCCCGTTTAAGTTCTGCTGGTGGGAGGGCGAGGCCGGCAGGGAGAGGAGCCCAGCTGGTAACGGGCGCGCGGGGACTCCTGGTCCGTGGAGTCCACCGCTGTGTCCTCGCAGCCCTGCCGGTGAAACAGGTGAGGCCCCTTGGTGTCAGCAGCCGCTGCAAGTCCGCGAAGCGGGACCCGCGAAGCGGGTCCGGCGAGAGGTGGCGGCTTACAGCAGGCTGGGTCAGCTGTACTCCGTGAGGTCCGTAGTTGCTTCTCTAATACTCTATCAGTCCCATAAAGTACCGCAATTGGTCTTTGTCACATGGAGTAGGAGTACATGTGATAGCCTCTAAAAGATCTAACTTGGGCCGTACACCCTGCCCAGAGATAGTATGTCCCAGGCACTCAATCTACTCTACCAGAAACTTACATTTTCCCTCCTTAGTGTGAGACCCACCACCCTTAGCCTGCACAGAACCTCTTTCAACATCTTATTGTGTTCCACAAAGTCTCACCGAAAACCAGAATGTCACCCTGGAAGAACTTTACATTTTCCAGGCCCTTGAAAATACCAGCCATGATTCGCTGAAAGACACTGACAGCAGAAGATAGGCGGAATGGAAGCCTGTTAAAACGAAAAGTACCCTCCATGGTTACAAATGCCGTGAGATTCTTTGATTCATCATGAAGTATGATTTGGTGATAAGCACTCTTAAGATCAAGTTTACAAAAGTACTTACCACATTTCAACAAAAGTAACAATTCATTGATATTAGGGAGTGGAAACGTGTCAGCAACAACATGTTGATTTAGGCTGTGAAGGTCCACACAGAACCTGAGCTTTCCATCACTCTTCTTTTTGATGACAACAGGAGAGACCCACTCAGTCGCCTTAACAGTTTCAATAACACCTTCATCCAACATATCATTCAACAATTTCTTCACATCATCCCTGACCACTACAGAACCCCTTCTTAACTTGTGTTTCACTGGAATAGCACCCTCTTGTAACACAATTTTTCATGCCCCAAGCTTTTTTTTTGACACAACATCCATTTCTGCAGGAATAATGTCCATTGCAGACACATCAGGCACACACAAAACATGTCCAGGGTCATGTGGATCGATAAGTATATGAAGATCAAATTTGTGACTCAAACCTAATATGGGTGGACCATCTTCTGCTAATAAATCTTCCCTTCGATCTCTCTGGATTTAAACACAATGGGAGCAGGAAAAAAAACCAAAACAACGACTCTCTTCCATGGTAACCCCTAGGGTCAATGTCCTTAGGCAAAAGTGAGACTTGAGACCACTCCTTCTCCCACATCCATTTAGGCTCAATAGTATACAAAGAACTGAAGTAAATCATCAACTCTAGTTCTTTGCCGACGATAACAAAAGATGCCTATGTGTGGCTCTTCCTCTCCAAGCTCTCAATGTCCGGCAAAACCATTAAGAGACGTCATCACAATTTTTATCAAAACTGAAGTCCTCCGTAAGAGCAACCCTGGATTTGCTAAAGTCTCAGCACATGGGGGCATAGTGACCTCTGCGCCCACATTTCCTGCAATCTTGTTTGAAAGCAAAACACCATTTTACATCACTGGAGTGGAAAAAGCTGCCCCATCTAGAACAGCCCTTGTAGTTTGACGACTTTTGAGGATTAGGTTTAGGATTATTGCTACAAATTTTGCTGGGTTTGTCTTTCTTCCCAATGGCTGCAACAGCTCCTTCAGGACTTTTCGTCTTGCTCATCTCTTTCATGCAACGATCTGACTCCTCAACGACTTTCGCTATGGAAATGGCATCTTTCAAGGAAGGAATCTTGACTGCCCAAAGATGCCCCAGAGCTTTTTACTATGACAATGGACTATGAGTTGGTCCCTTATCAGTTCGTCAGTCATCTGGCCAAACTTGAATCAAATTGACAACTCTGTTAATACCGAAATTAATTCATCAGGAGATTCACCTGGTTTTTGTGGCCTAGTGTAGAATTTATAACAATATTCTCCTCTTCGGCAAACCTCTTCTCTAGGCGAAGTTTGGCTTCTGTAAAAACATCCTCAATGGGGTTATTGTCATTACCTAGCATTTGAGGTGAGTGCTTGAATATACAATGGACTTCTTTGCCAATTGTGTCTAACAACAAAGCTTTTTTGCTTTTGGATGCAAAGTCAAGACCGTCCAAAGCTATTATATAGTTGTGAAATAAATCAATCCACTCTTCCCAAAGCATTGTCGGTTGACCAGGTTGGGAAAAGAAGGGTGGTGGAATAACAATAGCAGACACAGCCATATTGCAGAGAAGAACAGTACTGAAAATCCTGAAGAAAAATGCTTTAGTCTTATAAAAATAAGAGAAGGAATCACTGCATGAATAAAAGATGCAGAAGGAAACAAAGCCAGCAGGTGACGAGCTGCCCTAAAAACCAACTAAAAAGCGTTTAAGGGGCTTTCTTCTAATTATTACGTGATGCAGAACAGAAGAGAGCAAGAAGGCAATTGGCAGAAGGAGTGGAGCAACCAGAACTGTACATAGACGAACTGGGAAGGCGTAAAAGGATTCACTTGCATAGAAAGGTTTTCTGTACAGCGTGAGCACACAATGCTCCCACGCCTGATAATCATTGTAGGCAGCGCCGAAGTGTAACGAGCTCTCGAAAGTAAAAGTGACTTATGTTGACCACATGACCACCCGATGCTCCCATCACTTGACAACCGTTGCAAGCAGCGATGTGCTGGGGTGTAACGCGCTTCTAAGCCTGACTGAATTATTTGCGCTGATAAAAGAGGTCTCTACCTCACAAAATCAAGTGAAATTGAGCAAAATATGACCGTAAACAGTTTACTCCTGGCAGACAAAATATAGCTTGCACTCCGCCAACGCTGACCAGAGATAGCAACGCCTTAAGCACTGACGGACTTTACGGGGAAATTAAATGTCTGATGCTGAGCACTCAGCATGATGGGGTTTAACGATGTGCCATGAGGGTGCTAGTAGCGCTGAAGGACAAGCTTCTCACCTCTCCATGGCAGTTTTACAGCCCCTCACAGGATTCACCACGGCATTCCACAGCTGCCAAACTTCTCACAGGACCAGCTGTATACCTCTGTTGTTGTGTTCACATGAGAACACCACATGTGGCTGGCGAGCGTGGCCAAAAATGTGGTGATGACTCGGACTCAGGTTCACTGGTTAAACAGCTTTATTCGATCAAGGACACAGCACATAGAGAGCGTGGTCCCTTCAACGCCAGCCACAGTACAAACTGCCTTTGGTGGAACTCATGCATGCAATGAACAATCAGAAGGAACACTGAGCAAAAGATGAACATGAAACTAAGAAGCACTGCTGAAAGCAAGTGCTACATTACAACAGATACCATGCTTATGGAAGGCCGCTTAGGGCCTCCCTAAAGGATGCAGACACACCGTATTGTCCTACTATTTTTGCCTTAGTAGGTGTGTCATCAGAGTACTTTCCTGTAGGCATTCCTATACGAATCCTACAAACAGGGCTTTAAGTGGGATAAAAAACTTGGGGTTCTCTCAAAGGGGCGTGGCCGATGTAATTAATGGCGTGGCTAAAAAACACCTAAGCTAAAAATCTGTGCTTAGCATAATTGCCCGCCCGACTGGTATTTTGCTGCTTCTGTCATTGTCCTCAGATATATAATACAATAACCAACATTACACCTACAACAAGCCAGGAGTATTGGTTTCGTCAATAATTGTTAGTTGGATAACATAAGCAACAACTACGGATTTGTTGTAAATAATATTAAAAATGCTTCATTTGTCAAATGATGAGACTGTAAAAGAACTAAAATAAAAACTGAGCTTTGGACTTTACTACTTCCAGTTAAAAGGCAATATTTCTCTCCATATGTTCCCATACCTGGTGTGTCACGCAGTTTGGTGCTTACTTTTCCTCCGTGTTAAAGAACAGTAGATGTTTCAGCACCCAAGCTAATATGCTGCATTGCTAATTACATAGCAAAAGGCTAGACCGATGCATTGCAAATGCTTGTTTAAATTAGTATTGTGTGTAATTTAAACAATTTGTGATTTATAATAATGCTAGTGAAAGATATAATAATTATATTAATTTTCTTTTTCCAGGTAGGTTGCTTGATTTTTTGCTTCTAGCTCACTTCATGTATAATCCAGACTTTACTTTTTTTGGGTTGTAATTTTGAATACATCCAAAATGCCCAACGTATGTGTACAGGCATCTGCCCCTACTACTGATGATACCTCCATGTCAGCCCAGGAACACGCCTTCAGTGAGGAATCCACTCCTGCAAGTGCAGATAATAAGGAGCAGGCTGGTCCATCTGGTCTGTCTGGGATACACCTCCAGTGAGTCTCACTCGACCCACACCTATACCTCCCATCCCAGCTGTACCACACCTCAGTCTCTGGATACCTTCACTTCTTTTGTCCAAAGGAACATCATGCCAATTGTATGCCCCCAGTCCTGAATGCTGTTGATCCAATACCGCCACCACCCCCAGTTCAGATAGGACTCAGTGGAAGGGATCACACTGGGTCAAGGGAACAGGGTAGTGGGGGTAGGGTCCATGGGAGGGAAGCTGTGGACCAGCAAGGTGAAGCCACTGGCTTCATTGTCATCCAGGCCCATATTTCCCAAGTCCTGGGAACCCTCAATCAGTCATAAGAAATGATGGGCCAGGTCCTTGCATAGCTAAGTGAGATGAAGCAGTTGCAGAAGGAGTACAAAGTTCAGATGGAAAATCTCAACTCAAATTTTTGGTCTCTGACTGGGGTACTGCATGCCTGTTTCACCCATAAGTGCAGTGATTTCCAGCAATATCTGCTCCTTTCTGTGATCCAACAACATCTGAGTCTACTACATTTGCCTCAGGCACAGAAAGGGAAGCTATGCCACAAGAGGAAACACCTCCACCACTCTCTTTCATGCAGACCAGCAGGAGAGGATGGCAAGACCTCCAACACCACCAGAAAGAGACGTAGAACCTGATTCCCTACAATGTGTGACTAGCATTCACTCTGTGGACTATTTTCTGGACACATTTACCTTTTTGATGGCAGTTGTATTTTGAACATTGGATTTCAAACAATTTTGGCCTTTCAATATTCATTTCATTCCCCATGATAGAATTAGATTTTTGTTTTGTTTTTTGTTTTCCATCTTGGTTTTTTTTAGATTTTGTTTTGTGTAATGAAATCAAGAATTACAAATTAAAAAATTGCTTTTGTATTTCTTCTTTTAATTTGTTTCATCATACATTTTAAAAAGTTAAAATTAAAACATTGTTTATTCATAAGCAAATTAGTAGGTAATGTGTTTCACATTTTTTTAAATCACAAAAAAGAAAACAAAGACCAATCAAAAAGTATTTATTTAATTACATTGGAACAAAGAATAGTTTTTTCATATTGTTCAAATACCTTTGAGCCCATGCATAATCCAAATACTTCAAGCTATATTTTGAATTACAAATCCAGACCTTGCCACCATTCAACAGAAAATAAGTCTAATGCAAGCTTAAAAACTTCAGTTCAATCACTGTGCATGCTGTCTTTGTACAAGATATCACACAAAACGGAAGGGTTGAGGCATGAAGAAACCGCACCTGTCAATACTGATCTGTGACGGGAAAGGAACAAAATATCCTCAGAGGTGCAATGAACCAGGGATTACAACCCCTCTTTACTCCAAAAATGGAAAAATACAAAATGCAAAAGAACAAATGATGGTTCAGCACTCAGTGGTTGTGTTATAAGAGAATCTTGAGTATGGCAACAAGGTTAGAGAACACAGGGGAATATGTACAAGGAGCTAATGCCGCCTTAGCTGCACTTTTCCAACGGTTTGACAACAATATTTTTATCGCCATATTTACAAGCTGTCACCTCTGTTAGCTGCAGTTTTCCAGCAAAAACATCCATAGAAAAGATTGCCACTTCTGTTAATGATAATGACATGCAAGGGAGGAGTTCCCATGCAAAAGCGGCCGCTAACCCCACTTCACGATATTAACAAGGGAATTCTTAAAGGTATTAGGACCAAAAAAAACTGCCTCTAACTGTTGTTAGAGGCAGTTTTTAAAGACCAGAAAATAGCTGGTCTTAAAGATGGAGATAACACACGGGCCTCCTTCTAGCAGGTTTTGGTGTAGGACAGAGCTGCAAGCAATGTTGCTGCACCGCTTGCGACAAAACTACAGGGCAAGAAGCACACCATCAATAAGATAGTACGTATTCCTGTGCCTCAGTCATGAAAAGTGTTGCAGCGCTGTGACAAGACAGGTTTGCAACACTTTTCTCTACGTCCTTCTTGCGACACCATGGATGCGCTGTATTCACTGGACAGCGCTCCATGACGCAAGTAATGACAGATACATCTGGAATCCTGATGTATCTGTCTGCGTTAAAGTTACGCATTGCTGCAGTTGTGTCACAAGCATGACACAGCTCCACCAATGCCTGGGGCCTGCCTATCCCTGTGGCACTGCGTCACCATCAGTCAGGCATAAGGTACTGACTCACTGCTGTTCTTGAGGGGTGCCAGCACAGTTGGAGATCCATCAGTGGCAGTTGCGCACTGCGGTGCCATTGTCTGTAAGCGTTGGTGTAGTGGTGGTGCTAAGGGAGTTGATGAGACGTGCATTGGTGGCCTTGATCCAGCTGCAAGGGGTGGCGATGTTGGCGGTGGCGTATGGTTGGCATGGTGAAGACTTGATTTAGACACTGATGGTCGGTGCAGGAGAGTCCGGTGGTGGGGCTATAGTTGAAGTTCCCGCAGGCGGAGGAGACATGCTCGACCATGTGTCATGCTATGTGGCTGGCTGCGGTGACTAGCTGCTTGAGTCTGATGTTGGGCAGCTACCCCAAGAGGGGGTGGTTTTCTGATCACTGGGGTTGTCCAGGTGGACCTTGAGTTTACCGAGTAGGATGTCATTGGTGGATGGGAGACCCTGGGGTGCAATGAGGTCTACAATGGTATCAGAGAATGGGGGTTCATGGCCCGGGGGGCAGATGAGGGTGCCACAGAGGATGGTCTTAGGGTTGAGGTGGGTCATTAGAGTGCGTGGTCAATTGAAGTGTGCTTCTGTAGGTGATAAAGCTGCCTCCTGGATGGTTGGGGTGATCCTTGTGGGTGATTTAGTAGCCGTCAGTGATGGTAATGGCGATATCGATTCTGGAACAGAGGTTGCTCCTGGCAGGCGATGGCGAGGAAGGTGCTGGCGTGCTAGCGCTGGAGTGTCCGAGAGCAAAGGCGCATAGTGCTGAGTGCGTTCCAGGGGCAGACGGGCTTAGCATGGGAGACCTCCATTACAATACAGGCATTACATCGTAATGCCTTTACAATGCAACCCCAACAACGCAGGTGCCTTTACATAGCATTACATTACAATGCATTGTGAGGTCAGTAATAGGATATTTTGAAGTTTTAGGGTGGGTATGGGTTTTGGGTGTTGGAGATGAATTTGGGGTGTATTACGGGGTAACATTTTTTATTTGGGGTGTGATTTGAGGTCAATTATGAAAATTGGAGTGTGCATTTGGGTCATATATTATGTTTAGGGTGTGTTTGGGGCTCAAAGATGTATTTTAGGGTTTAGGGTTTGCTTTGGGGTGCAAGGGTTAGTTTTAGGGTTGCACTCACTGAAGTGGGAATAGTAATAATTACATCTCCGCTATCCAATACCTTCCCTACTGTTGCAATATTCCTAGTGTTAGTATGCATTGTATTGGAATGCGATGTAACAGTATGTTTTCTAACTTCATATATACCTTTGTAACACCAGTGGTACGCCCGCTGTGCATGGCTGCACAGCGCCCCCCACTGAGAAATACTGCAGGGGGACTGGACAGCTGGGAGGTGGGAAACATTGGAAAGGACACTGGATGGGGCATGGACGCGGGGGTGTGTGATTGGGAGTTGAAATTCTTTAAATGAGAGAAATCTTACCTCAAGGCCGGATCCGGTGTCTTCCATGCTCCTACTCTCCTGAGTCTGCTTCCAGGAACAGGAAGTAGGCAGCCATGCTCCCTCCCCTAAGCCAATCACAATGCTGCAATGGGGTGTTGAGATTGGTCATTGGCGCTGGGACAAGGCGTTCAGGCAGGGACAGGAGGGGTGGGCATGTTCTCCATGCAGGCTGTAATGCAGCCTCCATTGCGAACAGGACAGTGCGTATGACTGCTTTGGGCAGCCTGAGTGGGCTGACGAAACAGTCATTGAGCATACCACTCTGCCCCTGCCCTGCTCCTTGAGTGGAGCAGGCCTACCCACCCTGCCGCCCACAAAGGCAACATATCACAATTACATCAGGAAGTTATCATCATGTGTTGATTTTTCCTCTCCTTGCACTGCTTGAAAACAGTGGGGCGACGCTCTTCCACCATAGCGGATGAGCCACCTACAGGTGCGCCATCTACAGGTGCTAGGCATGGGAGACTTGACCCTCGGACCTCCTCCACTAGGGGTCCCACTTTCTCCTTACCTGATCGTTGACACTGTGGCACAATCCGCGGAACTCTTCCCATATCTGTGACTTAGCCAGTAGGAGCCTCAGCCAGGTGGGATTTTACAAGCCTGGGTACAGCAATCGCTGACAAGTCCGGTGGTAACCTGCCTGATGCAGTTGATGCAGCAGAGCCCTCTTAGGCATAAAGGTGCAATGCTCCTGCCACACAAGTTCTGCGCAGCTCAGGGGCCTCACCCTCCACAACGTCCAGGCAGATCAATATCATCTAGCCTGTGATGCAAAGAGGTGCCGCCCACCATTGGGAATCCCCTCCGTGCACCCCGGTGTAGTGGTGGATCGTGGTATGTGATGTAGACCTCCCTACGTTGGTGTGCAGGAAAGCCTCTACCATTCACAGCTCCAAGGGGCTCAAGGCGATCTTTTCACACAGGTCAGAAACATTTCTCTATGCGATGTACCAGACTTCTCCAACAGGTACGGGCGATTACCGTGCCTCAATGTCTACTGCCACGGCTCAATGACTCCACAGCTCCTCTGCATTCCACTGCAAGCTCCGGACACAGGTCCAGTGAGGCATCCAGGCTCCAGATGCAGGTCCAACGAGGCGTCCAAGCTCCGGACACAGGACTAGTGTGGCATCCAGGCTCCAGGCGCAGGTCCAGCGAGGCATCCAGGCTCCAGACGCAGGTAAAGCGAGGCATCCAGGCTCTCATCCTGGTCATCCTGGACGTTGGGTGACTTGAGGGGAGTTGTTGATGTGTGTTGTACTTGGCCCTCTCTGCTCTATTTAGTATTTCATTTTTTGTGCCTATTTTCTATTGGAGGTCGACTATTTTTTCCAATAGAGGGAAAAAACTCACGTTTCGCTCACTAACGTGCATTTTTTTTGCAGCTAATAGGCCTTTTGTTAGTTTTCGCCCGCTAACGCCGGATTTCCTATCGCCATCACACTAATGTTACCGGCAGTTTTCACTGTTGATCCCTGAAGCTATCGCCATGTAGTGACATCTTGTAAATACGTCACTAACAAGGCGATTGTTTTCAGAGGTACTGCAGCTAACTAGCATTAGCAGTAGTTATCGCCAGTCCTTGTACATTTGCCCCACAGTCTTTATGTGCCCAAGAAAGATCTTCCAATTTCAAGATTTTCTTTCTTCATTTGATCATTATTAAGAATCTTCTCAAAATAGAAATAGATCAATGAGATAAAATCCAATAGCCAGCGCGTTTCATCCACATAGGACCTCTTCAGGGATCTGACGTATATATGGGATGTATGACGTTACAACGCATACTTTAACAACGCATACCATTACAACGCAATTTTTACAACGCAGGATCCTTTACAACGAATGCCTTTACAATGCATGACATTACATAGCAGATGCTATTACAACGCATGCCATTACAACGTAAGTATGGGTAAGTATATTTTTTTATAAAAATGTAATTAATAACTATTTACTTAATTTTATTTATTACATTTATTTTGTATTAATTTATTTGTAAATATATATATATATATATACATATATATATATATATATATATATATATATATATATATATATATATATATATATATATATATATTTTTTTTTAAATAGTGTAGGTGTTTTAAAATAATATTCTAACTCCAGTTAGTGTAAAAATATTGTAGGTGTTTTAAAATAATATTCTAACTCCAGGGGAGTTACCTACACCCCTTAACCCAAACCTAGCCCTGAACCCTAAAAATACCCCTGTACCGCAAAACCCAAACCTAGCCCTGAACCCTAAAATTACCCCTGTACCCCATAACCCAAACCTAGCCCTGAACCCTAAAAATACCCCTGTACCCCATAACCCAAACCTAGCCCTGAACCCTAAAAATACCCCTGTACCCCAAAACCCAAACCTAGCCCTGAACCCTAAAATTACCCCTGTACCCCAAAACCCAAACCTAGCCCTGAACCCTGAAAATACCCCTGTACCCCAAAACCCAAACCTAGCCCTGAACCCTAAAAATTCCCCTGTACCCCAAAACCCAAACCTAGGCCTGAACCCTAAAAATACCCCTGTACCCCAAAACCCAAACCTAGCCCAGAACCTTAAAAATATCCCTGTACCCCAAATCCTAAACCTAGCCCTGAACCCTAAAAATACCCCTGTACCCCATAACCCAAACCTAGCCCTGAACCCTAAAAATAACCCTGTACCCCAAAGCCCAAACCTAGCCCTGAACCCTAAAAATACCCCTGTACCCCATAAACCAAACCTAGCCCTGAACCCTAAAAATACCCCTGTACCCCAAAACCCATACCTTTCCCTAAACCCTAAAACTACCCCTGTACCCCATAACCCAAAACTATATCTGAACCCTTAAAATAACCAAACACCCCAAAACATATACCTCAGTACCCCAAAACATATACTCCTATACTCATACTTACTTTTTTAAATTACTTAAATTAATTTATTTAATTTAATTTTAATATTTATTAAATTAATTAAATAATTTTTTTGAATTAAGTAAATGTTTAAATAAAATGATATACTTATCTATACTTACGTTGTAATGGCATGCGTTGTAATAGCATCTGCTATGTAATGTCATGCGTTGTGAAGGCATTCGTTGTAAAGGATCTTGTATTGTAGTAGTTGCGTTTTAAAAGTAGTCCGTTGTAATAGTTGCATTGTAACGGTTGTTTCCCGTATATATGTAGGATTTGCCAAATCCATAGTATCTGTTGGCGCAGTTTATATCCCAAAGGTAGTCATGCTGTATAGTGTGTACATCTGGCAATGTAGATCCTTTACAGAGTGTCTGTCATGACGTCTGCTTCAGAAAAAGATAAGTACATCCAAAGTGTGTGTGTATTTCCTGGGATCAACCCATGTTCCCTTTGTACTTCGGAACAGCAGCATATAACTGCAAATGTCACAACTTTGAAATGTCCAAATGAAGATGACATTGTAAAGTAACATAAAACATATGAAAACTTTTTTTATATTAAATTCAAAAATAGACACATTAAAAAGGACTAATTTTGAGGACTCATTTTCTAAGAACAATTACAGATAAACAATATAAATAAACACAGTAGTCAATGTGTCAAAATTTTGATCAACAAACACATTTGCTGTGGATTTTCCTAACCTTGCCCTTTCTGAAAAATATCTAGCACAGACATATGTAATCATTAGATTGAAAGTTGGTTTAAAAGTTAATGTAATAACATGTTAACATATATACTAACACTCATGTCAATAACATCTTGACATACGTCTATTTATTCCTCTTCACCACTAACCCACTGTGAGTGTGGAAATCTCATGAAAATGTTATTATCAGCTCCACTTCAAACTTACTAAGTGAACTTCCAATTTCCATGCCTATGCGGGTCGATGAATCTTTGCCACTGTATTAGAATGGAGCAAAACCCAAACACATCTCCAAAATAATCATCATCGTCAACTTTAGATGCTCAGTCAATAACGAGAGGTTTGGTGATATTTTTAAATGTTTATTTTCTTTTTAAGAGATTAGTCTGCATTTTCGGTCTTTTGTATTTAGGTTAGTCAAATAACCCCATTTACAGAAAAGTTTGAGAACATTTGGTTAGGACAAGCATTTAAAATAACAGCGTGTACCATAAACAATTTGTCCATATCCTAATCTAAAGGGCCTAACCTGTCCTAGCAAGAATCCATAAAGAGTTCCTTTGGAAAAGAGAAAGTACCATTTTAGAGAAAAAGGCTTATAACTATGAAAATGTTGAACTCCCAATAAAGAGTAGTTCTGGAAACTCAGCCTAGTTCCCTAACAGCTGCAATTTTTAACTGTTAAAACAGGTAAAGGAATTAATCACAGCAGAAGCGATGAGTGGCATAAGATATAAAGTCTCCTCATAAACCGTAAGGAAAACAAATAAATTACCATTAGAAGTAGCTTATGGTAATTCAAGTTATCTGCAGAACTGTCACGGAATATCAAGAGTTTGAACCTGGCTAATCCACGGATACAATTCACCCACAGTATCAGTGACACAGCATTACCTTTTCTGGACGTTCTTGTTGAACTCCAAAATGGATCGATTCAAACCAAACTTTTCAAAAAAGAAACAGACAGAAACACGGCACTGCTCTACGAGAGCTTTCATCCAACCAATCTCATAAATAATCTCCCAATTTCTCAATTCATGAGAATTAAAAGAATATCATCTAATGAGAAGGATTGTGAAAAAAGCCTTGAACAACAAAAACAGAGATATTTGGACAGGGGTTACCCTGAAAAGCTGCTAGAAGGTCACATGGAAAAAGTCAAAAATATGCCCAGAAAAAATCTACTGCAAAAAAAGATCAAAACAGACAACCAAAGGACGGTATTTGTGTCTAAATACTCATCTGTGTCAAAAGACATACAACGGATAATCTCCAGAAGATGGGAAATTATCACAGCTGAAAAAGATTTCGCAACACTCTTTCACGACAAACCTCTGTTCGCATATAAAAGATCACAAAACTTAAAAGAACTACTGAACAAGGTCACCGACGATGACATGGCATCAAAAAGATTGTATAAAGGAACCCAGAAATGTTATAACTGCAAAAACTGTAACAATGTAATTCCAGGAGATACTCTGTTGCATCCACGAACGGGAGAAAAGATAAAACTGAGGCACACAACCAACTGCAACTCAGAGCACGTGGTCTATTCCATAAAATGCCCATGCGGACTTTTATATGTCGGCAAAACAGACAGAAAACTCAAGATCAGATTGACGGAGCATAAAAGCCGTATCCGTAACAAGAATCTAACAGCTCCCCTTGCTAAACATTGGAACGAAGCTGGACACTCCATCGCCCAACTAAGATTCCAAGTCATTGAAATGGTTCCCCAAAAATTGGGTACTGATAATGCTAAAACACTAATTCAGAGAGAAACATTCTGGATCCGCAAGCTTCAAACCCTCACCCCAAACGGACTGAATGACAAGTTAGATCTCATATGTTTTCTATAGGTATTCCAAACCGCAAACCACCACGATCCTCTTCACAATACCCACCTAACACTGTACCTCATTGATACTTATTCACTACCTTATCCTCAGTTTTACATTAATATGCACTTGAATACTTTTGCCTCACCTTTACCCTATCCCTAGTTTTACATTATTTCTCACCTGAACACTTTTTTTCATCTATGCTTTCCTTACTACCACTCCAAATAGGCAGATCCCACCTTAAGAAAAGGCTATTTAAGAAACATAAGATACTTTACTAGTAGAATGTAAATAGGCAGGCATGATTAAAGTTTTTTGAAATTTTCACAATGCCCGCAGCGAAATATAAGGTGTATATATGCCATAGGAACAAGACTTGCTTAAGAAAAGGCTATTTAAGAAACATACGATACTTTACTTGTAGAATGTAAATAGGCAGGCATACTGAAAGTTTTTTAATATCTTCACAATGCTCGCAGTGAAATATAAGGTGTATATATGCCATAGGGAAAAGACTTGCTGGGTGGTAAATACTAGACCTCTTCATATGTTTTATACCTTTCATCTTTTCGCATCCTCCTTTTTCACTTAACCTATCTTATTCATTTTTGCATATAGAATTTGCAGCTATACACACCACTCAAAGATGGCGCCCACTGCCATCTACAATCTTGTGCATATCACTGATTAGATGAATCAGGAGCTTCACCAATAGCGCATTAGTAGCGCGCCCTCCACTATTTTGTGCAAACAATTAATGTCCTACTATGCGCCAGATACGCCGGGTGTCCATCCCTAACGAACACGCGATTATTCAAACTAAGGAAAGACAAGCCGCTTTTCCTAAACACGGAGTCAGGAAATCCTGAGTCCGTTTTCCATAGTTACACGCACAACAGCCTTCCGCATAAAGAAAGGACCGACTGCCCTCGCGTCTTGACTTGAAGAAACGCTGATATTGGAATGCTCTACACCCAGCTCCGGTAAGATACAATCCTGAACCGCCAAGCTGAACGTTTCAGCAACTGTTAGCTTCTTTTAATCACACGCCAGCCAGCACTCGTGTAAAACATCGTGTTCATTTTCTTTGACAGATCCCTCATACTTCCGTTTTGAGCACTTGTCGAGTCTGATGCTCACCTACTAGGACTCACAGGTAAACTGAGCCACTTTTGGCACGTTTACTTACTGCAACCACCGCTAGCTCTCAATACTGATAAGTACTTCACTTGTTTTCACACAGGCTCCTCGCCCTCAAATCGGCATTCACAAGGTGAGAGTCCTCATGTTTATTACTTCAAAAAAACATATACCCAGTCTAGCATTGTGCATTGAAGACGTTTTAAAACTTTCCACGCTCTTCTTTTTTCTTTATCCCCATAGACCTCATCTATATATGAATACAGGTAACCCTATGTTTTATACAATGATCTTGCACACATCTATGGTTTAGCAAAATCCGCATGTTTAAACCTAGTTCCTTTTTACCATGCAGATACATACCATTCACCTAGTTCGGAGAATCATCCAATATTTCACCTAGTTTGCGGTAAGACGAATACATTATATAGAGACCCTGCCATACTTTTGACAGTGCATCAACAGTAAAGAGATTCCTTATTCTTTTCTTTTTCTTTCTTTTTCTACACACAGACCCCTGACGAAGGGGCTTCGCGCCCCGAAATGCATTGGGTGAACAGTGAATGTATTAATACCTTGATGTATAATTTTTGTTTGATGACAACAATGTATTTGTTGGCTAATGAAGATGTGCTAGAACAAATGTAACATGAATATGAATGTTATGTTGACTTAAGATAATTACCTGATGATAATGAAATAAATGTACTAACGTTCAAACTCAATCAAGTATTGCGTACTGGTGTCCTGGTTCTCAACCAGGCCTAATTTACCTTAGATTCTATAGTTTGCAGGCTACATACCAGCACAGCACACATACCGGATCAACACTCCATCATACTAGTATAAAGAGTGCAGTTACCCTCCCACACTCACTAAAATGTTGATTGAAACATAATAAAATTATGTTTTAAATTTAAATACTATTTTATTTATTTTAAAAATGACAATGTTGCATAATGTCTTTCTCATTCACAAATATGTATGTAAGCCGGTCTGTTTATTGAAAAATGAATTCTATATGCATACTTTTTTGCTTAGAACATACAAATGTAAACCCACTAGTAACAGACTAACACATACTAAGAACATTATTTATGTCCTTTGTTATGGCCAGATAATAACTCAATAGTGAACAGAAATCGAATGCTTAAACGGACTTTTGCAGATGGAATGTTCTGTCACAAACGAAACAGGCATTTTGTCCAACCTATTCCAACTGCAATGTTTTATAACGCACTTGGAATTGTGCGGATGGAAATTCTGTAATGTATATGTTGGAGTACCCATCTGCAAAACTCAAAATCAGTCACAAATAAAGACTAATTTGGAAATATTCTAAATGCATCAAAGTAAAACAAAACAAACTACCCAGACATGACTACACGCTCTCTCAGTTGGCCAAACCCAAAGCCCTAAAAGGGATGGAGTCTCCTTTGCCACAGGCATCTCACCCCCTGCCCCTGTCACCCCGGTTGTACTGAGTGAGGAGGATAATGACCTATTGTGCAGCATCTCTGTAGACTAGACTGTGATAGTGAATGGCATCCAGGGGCTAAGCTGCAAAATATAACAAATGGTTGCATTTCTGGATGCCATTCACAGTTCAATGTCTGGCATGCATAAATTACTTCATCACAAAATAAATTGATGGACGGAGTGTTGAATCCTAACAAAAACTCACCCCAGTCACAGATCTGGGTTTAATCCATAGTTAGTTTGCTCACCACGTCACACCAGTTTGGGCCTAGACATATCCAAATCATTCTTGACATTGCTCCCCATGGGAACAGTCCAGCCCAAACTTCCAAGCCAGGTCCTGCCTGGACTAGAAACAAGCATCCTGGAACCAGTTTCGGGGTATCAACCCCCATCAGCCAAGCTAGCTTGAATCCAGTGGGAAACCACATCAGGGAACACCCTTAGCCACTTAGGGCACACATAGCAACACCACAAAATAAAATGATGGATTGAGTGTTAAAAATTTTCAAACACTCATCCCCAGTCACAGATCTGGGTTTAATCCATTGTTATTTTGCTTGCCATGTCAACCCATTTTGGACCTAGCCATCTGCAAATTAGTCTTGACCCTGCTCCCCATGGGAACAATTCAGCCCAAACTGCCAGGCCAGGTCCTCCCTGCGACGGAAACAAGCATCCTAGAACCAATGTTATGGTCACACCCCTCATCAGCCAGGCTAGCTTGAATTCAGTGGCAAAGTGAGCAAGGGACCCAGGTCTGGCACGCCCTGCCAACTTAGGGCAAACAAAGCAAACACAAGGAGATGATGGACGGAGTACTGAAACTTTTCAGACACTCACCCCAGTCACTCACAGATATGAGTTGAATCCATCATTGTTCTTTAGCTCGCTTCGCCACCCCAGTTCAGACCCAGCCATATGCAAATCAGTCTTGATCCTGTGCCTCATGGGAACAGTGTAGCCTAAACTACTTCCAAGCCATGTCTTCCCTGGACCTAAAACAAGCATCCTGGGACCGTTTTTGTGGTGATACCCTTCATCAGCAAGGCTAGCTTGAATCCAGTGGCAAAGTGAGCAAGGGGACCACGACTGGGCATACCCTGCCAATTTAGGATGAACAAAGCAAACACACGGCGATTATGGACAGAGAACTGAAACTTTTTAGACACTCACCGCAGTCGCTGATCTAGGGCGAATCCATTCGCCTTCTTTAGCTCACTTTGCCACCCCAGTCCAGACCCAGCAAAGGGCAAATCAATCTCGATCCTGTGCCTCATGGGAACAATCCAGCTGGAATTGCCAAGCCAGATCCTTTCTGGACCAGAAACAAGCATCATTGGACTGGTTTCAGGGACCCAGCCTGGCAGTTGGGACTGGAATGTTCCCATGAGGAGCAGGGTCAAGACTGATTTGTACATGGCTGGGTCCAAACTGAGGTGGCATAGTGAGTAACAGAACAATGGGTTCAACCCAGATCTTTTGAGTGAGTGGTTAAAAGGTTTCAGCACTCCATTCACCATCTTGTTGTGTTTGCTGTGTACACCCTAGATGACCGAGTGTATGCCCAGACAAGGGTCCCTTATCCGCTATGCAACTGGATTCAAGTTAGCCTGGCTGATGAGGGGTGTTAATCCAAAACCTCTCCCAGTATGCGTGTTTCCGGTACAGGGAGGACCTGCCCTGACTGTTTGAGCTGGACTGTTCCCATGAGGAGCTGGGTCAAGACTGATTTTCATATGGCTGGGTCCAAACTGGGGTGGCACAGTGCGCAAAACAGCGATGAATTCAACCCAGATCTCTTGAATGGGGGTGAGTCGTTGAAAAGTTTCAGCACTCTGCCCATCATGTTTTGTGTTTGCTATGCAGAGATTGCTTGCCAAAATAGCAGCCTCCTCGCTAACCGTAGCCTCCAAACCAGCCCAAACGTCTTCTCAACTCAGGTACCTTCCTTACCCAAATCCAAAATCCCACCCCAATCTCAAGCACACTCACTTCTTTGTCTGCAGCCACTCCAACAGACACAAAAAGCACATTAACACACACACAGAAAAACAAACACACAAAGAAACACACGATCATCATTCACAAACTATTAAAGTTACACCCACAAGCACAACACCACCATACCCACAACAACCACCATACCCACAAATACCACAACCGCCACCACAGCCAAAACCAATACCACACACACCACAACCACCACCACACCCACAAATACCACAACCATGACCACGCCCACAAACACAATGACCACATCTACTACGGCAAGAACCACAACCACCACCACACCCACAACCACCACCACACTCACACTCAGAAGCACCACAACCACAATCACACCCACAACAACCACCACATACACAAGTAACATATTCACAAAAACCACCACTACAACACAACTCATCAAAACTAACACACTCAAACAAAAGCATACCTACACACAAAACCACACCAACCAAAAGCAAACGCACACACTCACCAGAATATCAAACACCAGCCAAACAACATACATCCAAGTATACGGATTATACACAACACCCACTTGCAACTGCCACTCATACAGACAGAAGCACATCACCCTCTCCAGGTCTCTCTACATCATAATGCCTATCTTCTACCACCCCTCAAACCCTTATTCCTCCTTCTAAATTCACCTCTTATCTGTCCTTAACCCCAACCAAACCTTCACCCATCTCTGCCTAGTAAAATCATCGAGGTCCCTGCTCTGTGCCCAATAGATGTCCTTTCCTGAAGAGGTTATTCTTTAGACTATGCTTAGGAGGCAAATTATGGGCGGCAAAGTCACAGGGTGTTATTGTGAGAAACCTTTTTGTTATTTTTTTTAAATAAAAGTTAATGAGAGAAGTATCTCATTTAGGAATACAAATGTTTATATTTTCAAAGTTTGTCCTAACATTATTATTCATTTACAATTCCTTGATTGATATAAATGTTAATAAAGAAAATGAGAAATACATATTCTTACTTACATTAATGACTGAAAATACAATTTTTTTTAAATGACATATTTGTAAAGTCCAAACATTAGTTAAAATAAACTATGTAATGGACATTACAATTTTGGTGCAATCCTTCACCATGATAACTGACATGTAAACCAAAAAACTAATGGATTTTTTTTAATTCTAAATAAGTGAAAAAATAAAAACATGCATTACACCATAAAAAAATGAAAAATAAAATATAGTAAAATACAGAACATGCACTAGACAAGCGGAAATGTTACTTAAATAAATAAATAAAATGATTTAGGTTTAGAACTAATAGTGATTTTGCTTTTTTTGAGCTTTACCTTGTCTAGTGCAATTAATTAATTTTATAAAATGTTAATTATTCAATTGTAATGCCATGTTTATAATTTGATAGTTACTAAAATAATTAAATAAACCTGTATTAACACATCATGGATTTTGACTATTATCACATTTTCTGTGTCCATTATCATGAAGGAACCTTACACCAAAATTTGAAAAACAAATGGATTAATATAGGTGTGATTTTTTAAATTTCTAAAATGACATTATATACATATGCATTATACATTAGAAAAATTGCTTATTAGTGAAATTTAAAAATGCATGAGTACAGAGCAAATGTAAACAGACAGTTCAAAAGAAAACAAGTACAAAATAAAGATTACCTTTGATTCAGGCAACAATGGTGTTGATTTGCTTCGTGGTCAGGTAGCAGAGACAAAGGCAGGACTTGAATGATTGGGTTCATGACAGACACAGAAGTGGAAAAAATAAAATAAGGTACGTGTCTACCTTATATCCCTTCAAAACCACTAATCCAAGAGTAGAGGTTTACCAACCACAGTTACAATCGATGGGGAGGCACATCGTAAGTGGCCCGGTGAAAATATTAGCTGTAATCCCACCAACAGCTGCTTTTGCATTTGATGTCATCGACGCAGGAGGAAAATTCTGGCAGAGATGTCGGCACTTGGCTTGATTATCATCCATAGACCTGCCTGCATCTTAATTGATTGGGTGAACCACCTAGTAAGCAGACGTATTATACTGAGGGAAAAGTGATGGCGGGACCAGATCTGCCAAGATCTAAATCAGACCCAAAGTCAGAAGGTCAAACCTTTGACTGGACAACTTGATTGGTGTATCCGGCCTCTGCCAGGTTGGAGTTGGCCTAAAATTGCACCTTGGTCCCAATACACTGTGAACTGTTGTTTTTCAATAGTGCCTTACTTTTACTAAGAACTTGTTGCTTAAAACTTCAAAAATCTATATCTCCGGTTCCCCTTAACTTATTTTGATGATGTTGGTGTGTTTTAGCTCATTAATGATTTATCTATTTTTCTAAATTGGTTTGGGAATTGTATTTTGTAGAGTTCTATACCCTGAAATTTATGGTATTTCTTGAACATACACACTCTTCTCAGTGGATTGTCTGCTGCTTGTACAATAGCTACAATGGTTGAGAAGAGATTCTCTCAGAACTGTGTTTTAACCTGAATAGAATGGGTTTATTTAGGTGCTAAGGGTTCCCCCCGTACTGTGGGCCCGATGTAGGTAATCTCGATTTACCTTATTTACATATTTATTTTGAAAGTTTTATATAGCGCGAACAAGATCTTTGCAGATATCAGAGCGCTTTACAAGACATGGGGTGATAGAGTAATACAATGTAATAGTTGAGCTAGTTAGGTAGTTACATAGTAGTTACATAGTTACATAGGTAGGTCAAAAAAACATGAGGTAGGTCACAGGTGAGGTAGTGTCGGTACAAGGTGCATAGTCAAACAGTTGTGCCAATAATATAAAGTACAAAAATAAGGAGCATATACTTGCTTAAGCGTGCTAAATTTTTTTGGAGATAGCATAAAGTTACACCCACAAGCACAACAACACCATACCCACAACAACCACCATACCCACAAATACCACAACCGCCACCATAGCCAAAACCAATACCACACACACCACAAGTACCACCACACCCACAAATACCACAACCATGACCACGCCCACAAACACAATGACCACATCTACTACGGCAAGAACCACAACCACAAATACCGAATCATACCGATTCGGTATTTAAGAGTAGGTAAATAGGATGTAGGTAATTTCTATTTTTAAATTACTGAATCGGTAAGATTCAGTAATTACCGAATCAGTATTTACCGATTCGGTAATTGCCCTAGGTTCCTATGGGCCTCAAGGCCCATAGGAATGAATTTCAATTACCGAATCGGTAAATACCGATTCGTTAATTGGGGGAAACATTAAAGGGTGGCAGGGTGTCACTTTGACACCCTGTTGTACCCCTCAATCGTGTATGGGTGCACATGTTGCTAAGGGCATATATGTCTGCAACATGGCAGCGTTTGAAAAGCAAAAAAAATGCTTTTTCAAGGCTTTTTATTATTTACCACCAACTTCTAGTTGGTGGTAAATAACGAATTCTGAAAGCCCTGTAGCACTGATTACAGTGCTACCTACATCGCAAAATACAGATTCGGTAATTTTACTGATTCGGTAATTTTACTGAATCGATAAAATTACCAATTCGGTAAAATTACCGAATCTGTATTTTAGGTGGCCCTACATCTCATTTTCCAAATACCGGTCGGTAACGGCCACAAATTACCGAATTTCGGCCGTTACCGACCGGTATTTGCATGCCTACATCTGGCCCCAGATCAGTAACTCAATTTCTCACAATTTATGTTCCCTGAGTGTCTCTTAAATATGGAGCAAGCCATTTCTGGAATGCCCTCGCCAGTGCCATATAGTGCTAGAAAGGCAGAATGGGCACGGTAGTCTAATATCTCGTTTCTACCAGTAACAGATGTTGTAGTTAGTTTTGCAAGACAACCTATCACTCAAGTGGATACCATAACCACATGCTGAAACTTCACAGCTACACAGGAGATTAAGGGTGTTTCGATACTTCAAAAAAAAAACATTTTAAATTAATGAATTTCCACATGTTTAGGTGTGGACTTGACATCTGAAAACCTGTTCATGAGTTACTAGGGATTGAAAGCAATTATTTCATGGCTTCTCCTCTGCTTGGAAAAGTTCACATCTGAAAATGCCTTATTATAAGGGACATATCTGTGCAAATGTGCTTATAATTGCTGAAAGACACACACCTCTTGATTTGGCAGAAAAGTGAATGGGAAAGTAAATCAGAAAATGCCATAAAAGAGAATAAAAATGCAATGACGTTTGACCCACTAATTGAGATAACAAATTATCAGTATACAAATAGCAACACGTAACTGTGTGCCCAGCCAAAGGGATTTAGAATGTTATTTTGAGGTCAGCTGGTGTGCGGGCCAACGTCAGTTATGAGTTGCACAACGGCACAGTGAGGGTTTTGTGCTCAGCGGTTTTTGCTGACAGTGAACATGTACACAGACAAACTACTCTTTTGGCATGTATTTTGTTGGCCAAGGCAACCCCCTTACTGAGAGACTGTTGCTATCAAAGAAATCTTCTCCCAGCGTTTTGGCGGAATATGTAGTTTTATAGGATTGCACCCCTATGCATGCTGTGCTTGCTGTTCTGAATAAACAAATCTATAGGGACCTCTTATATGGGAAGGGCCCTCTGATACCATGCCTGTCCCCAATGCAAGCAGTTGCTCTGTGGTGAGGCTCTTTCGATGGTAGAACCAGCTGCAGTCCAGCTGTATTAAACACAGTTCCTCCACAGCTGTGGTTGAGGTGTGTGAACAGTGAATTTAGCAGGTGGGGCTTCCCCTACTTTTTAGATAATGTCCTATTGCTACCAAACTGTTAATAAGGTCCTTCACTGAGCAGCTAAGAATACTTGTAAAGGGCGTTCTAAAATTGTATCCGCTGAAGAAAATGGTGAAACTGTAGAAAAGATACACATTGGGAGATGGTGGGTTGCATATATTCCAAACTAATTTAGAGTCACGTGACGTGGATAGAAGTGTATGGGGTAATATGACGCAGCTCTCAAGTTGTCACAGAATATCATTCTTTTAAATAATATGGAGTTCATTTTGAAATCCACTACTGAGGACAAACACACCCGTGCATGTTTTCTTCTCATGCACTAGTAACACAGTACACGGGTAACAATGATGTGACATGGTTATCCTTGCCCATTCCTGAATTCCGCCTCCATTATCTAAGGATAAAAGCCTTCTCGGCCTCTTTCCCCACCCACCAACTAGGTGCTTAGAAAAGAGTATTAATTTGAATCTCATGATGTGAAAATGTGGGTCGGTGGTAACTTTTAGTTTAGACTAAGCATGTGACTACATTGTCCTTGTCTTAATTTGAAATCTGTCGTGAAAAACTTCTCTTTCCCCCTCTGTAATTGGAGGAACACAGGCATGGGGAGATCATGGTATGAATTTAAAGTGTGTGCCACTGGAACGAATGAAAACTGCATTCTTTCATAGACGCATGGAACTTCGTTCCAGGAGCTTCGTTCCAGGGCACGGTAGGCACTGCAAATAAGGGCATCACTTTTGCAGTCAAATTCTTTGTTTGTGTTGGCTAATGTAATGGGAGTGTATTGGAGAAAAGCAGCTCAAAGTAAAAGCTGTATGAAGGCAAGTACAGCATGTACTCTTTTGTGAAACACTCTCAAATAAAGATATAAATATTGCTGAATTCTTAGGAAAAGAGCACATTTTAGGAATTCACTCTTTAACCATCTATAAAGTGCATGTAGAGAAATTATTTAAGAAACTACTTGACCACGACCGTTTTATGTACAGAAAGGCAACCCCTCGAAAAAACATGCCCCGGGGAAGTTTTAAGCATTGATAAGTATGAAGTGGAGAAAAAGATTCTAAATCAACCCATGATTGTCTATATTTTCAAAGTACATTTTTTTGGACTAACTACATACAAGTATACTTGTTCTTCCGTATCGTGCGGAATATCTTCCATTTCATAAAAAAGAAAATATTGGAGCCATCTAAATAGAGACACCGTTTCATCCATTGAATTGTCTCGACACGTCTATCAACCAAAAGAGATTACTGGCACCAGAAACATAAACATGATGATAGGCATTCCGTTTTGCTCCAAAAGTTGAACTTGCTTTGCAGAACTGATGAACACCTTTGCATGAAACAAAACTAGGAGATAAAGATTAAATGTTCGCGTAACGTGGATAAAAAGCTACAGACAAAAAAAAAAGAAAAAAACATCTCCATGTGACAATAGAAAGGGAGCTATTCTTTTCACCCCTCTGCTTACTCTACGGGTATTTTGACGTACTTCTCACTATATACTCTCTCACTCAAGTACACACATTGTTCTATGGAAATCATAAAGTAAGATCAAAGTTTTCGATTAAGTATTTACAAATTTGTGCCGGAGCTTTCCGGTGCTTAGCACCGGCACTTATTTCTTGGGGCCGGGTCTACACTCCATTTTGACCTCTTTATGTTCACACGGGAAAACGGCGTAAAAAAATTCAATTTGGATGGGGTATCGGCGCTGGCTTTATTACGAGGCACAGTCCGCCACTGAGACTGCACGGGAGCACACAGCTGAGCAGTGCATGACAATGCTCCTGCCTAAGGCTAATAATGGAATATACATTGTTCTCCCTGGCTGCTGGCTCTAATCACGTCCCTTTTCCTTGAAAATCTGCGCAGCCCCCGGAGCAGGTCAGCCTTCTGGAAAAGGCACCTCCCCCCATTCTCTAACTTCCGCCCGCCCGCCTGCCTCTCCGCTTCTGCTTCCTGCCCCTACAGTGATCCTGACGTCAATCCGATAGCGGAAATAGGCGGGCATTTTTATTTCTAGAGGGAACATTTGAAAATAAATTATACCGTGGCCCCCGGCCTGCACCTCTAATCCTGAACCCTGTCTGCCACTGTGCCACCGGACTGCCCTTGCAAGCCCCAGGAGCAACCACTCTAAGAAGCGGGGCAAGTGCAAGGTGCAGCACCTTCTATATCCTGTTTCCTGTGCCTTTTCAAGACTCGGCTGCACAGGGCTGAGGGCTCCGAAGATCGTGGGTTTGAGGCAGAACAGTTGGCTGCTTTTCTAAGTGGCTGAGGGGCTCCTGGGCTCTCTCTGTGTGTCTCCGTCACTGAGAGCAGTATGGCCCGCCACGCAGCACTCCACATCGCTGGTTTCCAATGTTACTGCTCCCGCTGCTCTTCCTGGCACTGTTGGGCCTCCAGGCTTAACACCCCGAGGGTGCTGCGTCCCTACTCTGCGGCTGTGGTATGAGAATCTGCTTCACGCTGGATGATGGAGGCCATTGAGGGCAACTACTGATGGTGAGTGCTGAGGTTTCTATCCATACACAGCTCTACCAATCACCGATCACAGGGCTCCTTCCTACCAGCGCACTGGAGACTACACTCAGCGTGGGTAATAATGCACCTTTACAACGACCCTCTTCCCCACCCCCTCTAACGCAGTGCTGGCCGCACACACAGTGCTCACAGGCTCCTTTCACGGTCACTGTTAAATTGCCACTGGCGACCAATTTGCTCCAATGCACCTCAATCTTTGCCCCCAGGCACCATTTTCTAATCAGGAAACTACACACAGAGCTGCCTGTGCCCCCCACTTCTTGTCTGCTCCGCTGCGTTATTTTAGTGTCCAAGCTTAGACCCACCAATGTACCTCCACCCTGCCCCAGAGGCCCTCGGTTTATTCCATTACTAAATTCAGAGGTAACTGTAATGTATGTATTAAAAAAAGCACATCAGTTCCCAGATAACCTGTGTCTACTGCTAATGCGCAATTAGGCCCTAAATCACCCCGTGGATAATGTGCACCCAAACGTAATCACTTACAGACCTTCGCCAAAGTTAAAAATGAATAAAATGACAAACTCGTGATTAGTGAAAACCTAATGTGCTCCATGCAAAATCATTTTTTACTTTGCAAAGAACTCCATGCTGCCAACTGAATCAAAAACATACACAGCATACCTAAAATTGTGCCCCATGCAAAACCATACAACTACATGCTCAAAAGTCCAATACAAAGACTCATGAAAACAAACTTTCTACCATGTGCTCTATAACTCTCATAGTGCATAAATTGCACATGCAGCGCTCTGCCTGGTCGCCTTAACCGTGTCTTCCTGGTGTCTTGCCCTGGATATTCCTGTCTTAAGTCCAAATGATAGCTCTGCCGATGCACCTCATTCCTGGCTATCTGCATTCCATTATGCAGCACGGGGGCAAGCCGCAGCTATGTCAGAACCCGTTCAGCCCTCTTTAGCAGAGTACAGTGAAGTACAATTGCTTTTAGATGACAGTCCCGGGACACGGTGTGTGCTGGGGGTGGGGGTTGGAGGGAGACACCGGCCACATTGTACATGGAGAGCAGCAATTTGCCAATCATTATCGCATTAGTAAGCTACTCATTTGTCTGGGTGGGGGGGGGGGGACAGGTCTGCTTTGAAACTTGGGACGGGGAAGTAATGGTTACTGCACTCTTGAGACAGTATGCTTAATGTTCTGGTACGTTTCAATGGTGCTGTTGGTCCACAGTTTTTTAGCATGTCCTTATTTCCCGTCAGTTGTACTTCACCCGATGTCTCTTAGTGTAATATTATGTATTTACTACAGCAGCCCCCAGCCCTTCTACTTAATACATGTATATGCCTCGGCATCACTACTTCCTCTAGTGCACACAAGTTTTTATTTTACCCTCTCGTCGGTGCAATAGTCCTGTAAGTGTTTCCACCCTTTCCCTGAATTGTTACTTACAGGTGTTTGTACCTCATATTACATCTGACTTTTAGCAGTGCCAGTTGAGGATGTGGGGAGCTAATAAAGTGGGCGGAGCCAGTGGCGAAAATGGGTGGAGCTCGAGAAAAGTAGGTGTGGTTGCCAACAAACATTTGAGCACCTGCACTTCATATTTTACAAATTAAGCACTGAGTATTTAAGGTTTTGACTGCACAATTAATCCGGCTCCACGGAGCCTACGCGGGTTATCTACACCAACAAGAAATGTATGCACAAGGAAACCTCACCAGTTAAAATGTGTCTGGAACAAGTCATCACAAGTTAAAAAGGATCTCGCGTTGAGTAATCATGTCAGCAAATTACACTTCGGTTCCACTGTTCTCTTGGTTAATGTGGGAGTACTTAATACAGCTTGAGTCAATAGATTATGAATGTTACGTCTTTCCATTGTGGGAAAAAATGAAGACATCTGAGCAAAAATAAAGATGAGCTGAAAACATGAAAATTGCAAACTAGCAAGTTAGCCCAGATTAGTCTGGAGACATGAGGGGTGGGCAGGTGGTTGTGGAGCAGTCTTGACCATTCCACACTTTATTTTATTTTATTTATTTATTTTTAGCAATTTTTAAAGCGCAAACAAATACCCGTTAGGGTGTCTCGGCGCTAGTTCACAGAACTCACTAGAGGGTGTCAGGGGAATCTAGACTGTGGGGTAAGAGGAAGAGAATAGCCATGTTTTGAGGCTTTTACGAAATTTTAGAATAGTGGGAGCAGTTTTGATGTGGAAAGGTAGAGTGTTCCACAGTTTGGCCGTGGCAATGGTAAATCGTCTGTCTCCCCAGTTGACCTTTTTGGTTCGATGGACTTTTAACAGAAAAGCTGAAGAGGACCGTAGAATTCTAAGTTGTTCAACTGGACGAAGGGCTTCTTTTAAAAACTGTGGTCCAGTATTATTCAGGGTTTTGTACGCTATACACATAGCTTTAAATTTAATTCGGCTCCTAATGGGGAGCCAATGGAGTTTTCTGATGAACGGGGAAACAGATGAGAATTTAGGGATAGACAGTAGCGTTCTGGCTGCAGCATTTTGTACTGATTGTAATTTGTTGAGAACTCCTTCCTGCGCATTCAAAAAAAGTGAATTGCAATAATCGGTTCTCGAGAACACTAATGTACTGATGAGAGTCTTTCCTGCTGATTGTCGAAGGTAAGGAAGGAGTTTTTTTATTTTTTTGAGGGTATAGAAAGCCGATGAAACGACGGCGTTGGCATGGTGGTGAAACATCAGCTTGTTGTCAAAAATGACTCCCAAGTTGCGAACTTTTTCCACCGGCTGTGGTGGGGGTCCTAACTGAGGTGGCCACCACTGAGGAGACCATGCTGGGCGCAAGCTCCCGAATGTCATCACCTCCGTTTTGTCGGAGTTAAGCTTGAGACAGTTTGATGACATCCAGGAGCTTATTTCCTTCATTCCCTCCTGGAAGTTGGCTGCAACAGATGTTCCATTATTATACACCGATAACACTAGTTGGGTGTCGTCGGCGTAAGTAGTGAGGGCAATTCCATAAGATTTTATCACCCTCGCCAAGTCCGACGCATAGATATTAAACAGCGTCGGACTTAGCGAAGAGCCCTGGGGAACACCGCACGGGAGGGAGAAGGTGTGGGAGGTGAAATTGCCCATCTTGATGGTCTGAGGGCGGTTAGCTAGGAATGAGGCAATCAGTTCTTTAGCTTTGCCTTTTATTCCTAGCGCTGAGACACGGTCGATCAGAGTGACATGATCGACCGTGTCAAAAGCCGCCGAAAGGTCCAGAAGTGTTAGGACTGCTGCTCCTCCCATGTCCATGGTAGTTCTAATTTCATCTGTGGCCTTTAGGAGTGCCGTCTCAGTCCCATGACCCTGTCTGAAACCAAACTGGGTTTCATCAAGAAGGTTGTTATCGTTGATGAATTTGGAAAGCTGGATGTTAATAGACTTTTCAAATATTTTGGCTGGGAAGGGGAGACAGGCGATGGGTCTGTAACTGGCTGGAAGCTGAGGGTCCAGTGTGGGCTTTTTTAGGAGAGGCTTGATAATGGCTTCCTTCCAGACTGAAGGATATACGCCCGTTGCAAACATGGCATTGCAGATAGTGGTCAAAGCAGGAGAGATTGCTTCAGGGATGAGGTTTAAGATAGCTGGCGGGCAGGGGTCAAGAGGGGAGCCAGATTTGATGCTGGATACCAAGCGATGAATATGTATCTGATCAACAGCATCAAAGGAAGATAGGTAGGGCAGGGTATTAGTAGGGGGTACCTCGGAAAGAGGAGGGGGGGCGGAGTTCGTAAAGGTGATGAAGATGGATCTGACTTTTTCCTCAAAGTAGGTGGCCAAGGCATCCACTAATGACTGAGATCCTTCTAAGCGAGGTGCCGGGGGGTTGGACAAAGTGTTGACCACCCTATAAAGTTCTCCCGCTGAGTTTTTTGCTTGCTCAATTTGCGAAGTGTAATAGCGGCTTTTTTCAGCAACTATAAGTCCCTTATAGATGACTAAGGCGTTTTTGTAGGTTATTTTATCTGCAGGGTTGTAGTTGTGTCGCCAGTGCCTTTCAAGATTTCTGCAGTGTTGTTTCTGCAACCGAAGAGTTTCATTAAACCATGGTGCTGATGGTGTTTTCCTATTTCGATAGGAGGATTTGGTTGGTGCTAGCTTATCACAGGCCATATTTAGGTTCCTCAAGTAGGTAGAGGACGCTATGATGGGGTCATGCTCATCAGGAGTAGAGTTTTCTTGCATCATCTCCGCTAAATGCGGTAGATTGATGTTTTTCCAGTCTCTGTATGAAGATTGGGAGGAGGCTGTGAGAGTATGTTTTGAAGGATTAGTTTCTACAGTAAAGAAGATCGCTGCATGGTCTGTCCAGACGAGAGGAATGGTTCGAGTGATCTTTACTAAGGGGCTATTAGTAAATAGACCATCTAGAGTATGGCCTGCTTGGTGCGTGGGAGAAGCTATTATTTGAGTCATGCCAACTGCTGCAAGATCTGTTAGTAACTGTGAGGTATCATGGTTATCAAGTGCTTCGAGGTGAAAATTAAAATCACCTAATAGCGTAAAATGTGTTGAGTCTGCAGCTGCTTCAGTTAAGTTGCCTAAATTTGCTAAAAACTTGGCTCTTGAGCCGGGCGGGCGATAAATTAGTATGCCTTTGAAGGAAGATTTGGTGGAGAGACATAGCGAAAAGAGAAGGGATTCATATTCTGGACAAGTTGAGTGTTTCGTAGTAATTTTGAACTGATCTTTATAAATTATGGCAATACCACCACCCTTCTTTATTGGCCTGTCCAATCTGCTTACGTTGTAATTGGCAGGAGTGGCTGCTCTAAAGTCGGGTCCAGAGGCTTCATCGCCCCAGGTCTCCATGATAAACAGGAGATCCAGCTTGTATGCGTCGATCAAGTCGGCGATTTCTAGTTTATGTTTGGGGAGAGATCTGGCATTTATTAATGCAGCTTGAACCACTGACGGGGCAGCTTTATTGGATGTCACGGGTCTTTTAATACAAGTTGGACAACTTTACATCATTCCGACCACTGCAAGAAGGAAGAACAAATACAGATGTGAAAATATTTCGTTTGGTACAGTAATGTCGTGCTGGTCTGGTAAAATAACTCAGTGTATCAAACAATGTGTCTGCTTATACTGCAAGTCAAAGGTATGACTCCTAGCAATGCTGGCTCAATCAGGGATGGCCATGATACAATGGGTGACTATTAATGGATAATTTGTTAACTTATTAACCGCGTTCAGTACAGTGCCTTGTCCAAAGGGAGCATTGTGTGTCAAAGCTTCATGAGTGAATGAAGGAATGAACTATTTATATAGATAGCACTTACGCTTTTCAGAGGCATGCCTGCACTAAAGTAGAAAAACAGTGAAACCTTCCAGGAATGTAAATAGGGAAATTGGTACGTTTCAGGCCAAATAATTAGCCATAAATTGGCACTTCAGAGGAAGCTTATGACAGAGGGTAGGCCTCCAGAAATGGAAAGAGCAGGCACCAACTCTAAACAGCCTAGTAGTTCCGTGGAACAAGTTCTTAAGATGCGGGCCAGAATTTAAGGCTGAAGTCGTAATCTAATGTAAACATTGCTACTGTCAAAAAGAGCCTTATGTAAGATATTTGGAAATTCAAAGACAATGTACTTCCCAATGAGCAACCAATGGAGGTTATCCAAATAGTTGTAATGCAGGAAATTAAGTAGTAAAGGCGCAACAGCATCAGAACATGCAAGCGGTTAAGAAGTACATCAGCAGTCCCATCGTGGTTGCTTTACCATAGTCCCAGAAAGATGAGCTAGATTCTTTGAAATCAAGACGTCTCACTTCCAGTAAGACCCTGGAGGATTTTACTGTTGTGAGTCAAAGGAAAAGCAAAGCAAGTAGTCTAGTCTTAATGACACATGTGGATCGAAGGGCAGACCAGAGTCATCACCTGTGTGTAATAGTTACAGAACCAAAAGCCTGAGGCCAGCGGCTGAAGATCACATACAGGATTGTTTACCAAGGATGAGCATCTCCTTTTTAATTTTTTTTAACTTAAGCATATTAAATATCATCTAATTTATGACTTATATTGCACAGGCCTGAAATGATGAAAACATTAAATAAAGCAGGGCTTAAAGAAGATGGCAGTGGTACAAATAAAGGGAAGAGCAAAGGACCGAAAAAGCAGTAGTGAAAAAACTTGTTTCCGATCCTGAAGGCCACAGGACATAAACCAGTCCAATGCATTGGTACTAACTCTGACCAACAATAATGTGTTTAGCAAGATATTGTAGTGGATGGGGTCGAGGCAAGATGGCGGCCACTGCGGAGGCTGTATGAGAGGTTTGAGAGATGCTCTCCTGCTAAAGCAGCATCCCCGTGATTCTCTCTCTATTTACTGCTTTCAGGGGGATACGTGATGCGGTGGTAATGCGGCGGTAATGCTGTGGAGTTACCTTTCAAGATCCGGTGTTGGTTCTCGCTCCCCTCTGTGTTTGAATAACGAGCTCGTTTGGCAGCGTTACACCACCATTACCCATTGGCATTGTCATCGTCTCAACAGTAGCTGTAGTGGCGGGGCTATTGTCAGTGTCTGCGTTGGTTTCAGCGGCGCTGGGATTAATGGAGTGGTAGAACCGCGCTGCACTGAGCTACCTGCTGTACGTTCTACCTGTCTTTCGTCTCTCACGTTGCAGTCTGGAATGGCTCTGAAAGGGAGCGGGAGGGGCGCAAAGACTCGAGGCGGCGGCCGCAGCAGAAGCAGCTTCGTTGGTGATTTCGGCAGTGGCTGCAGGCGCTACTGCGTCGGCAACGGCTCCTCCTCAGTCCAGGGAGGGAACAGGTTCGCAGAACAGCAGCCGCTCAGTCGAGTGTGCTCAGGATGGTGAACGTCAGAGGGCTACAGCGCCACAGAACAGTGGAGGTATGCAGCATGGTATGCCTTTGAAGAAACGGGTACTCCCTGCTATCTTTAAAAAGAAGCCTGCATTGGAGATGCGTGAGCGCGCGAACCAAGATGGCGGCCGCCTGAAGAGCTCCGTCGCGTTTTGTGCCCGTTTTTTGTCAAAAACGACGAGTTCCTGTCAACTGCACTGATTTTATGGGGTTGCTGTGCTTATAAAGTGCCTACCTGCTGCTGGATAAAGTTTTAACCGTCTGTTTACACGGCAAGTGGTTTTTCCAGCCTCCTGGTTCTTGCTCCCTGCTCTGCTTGATGATTCTGCCTGAAATCTCTGTCAGGGGGGCGGAGTATACTTTAAGAAAGGCCCTAGCTTGAGCCTAGCCACACCCACAATACAGTTTATCTGCTGCACCAGTCATTTGGGATTTATTAACTTCTTTTCATATTACCTGGCAGAACTTTTTAAGATTTACTTCTATTTAAATATTTATGGTACAATGGAGAATAAAACTCCCAATAAAAGGAAACAACAGATTTCACCACCTCCAATAAAATCGAAATTGGTGGATTCATCTGAACCTTCACTATCTCTAATTTTCGAGGAAATTCAAGCACTTCGGGGTAATACTGACACTATTGCGACATCAATTAAAAATGTGCATAAAGAAATGTCATGTTTATCCGTGAAAATTTCGGATAACTCCATCAAAATTCAAGATAATAAAGCCAAAGTGGATGCCTTTACCCCACTTGTGGCGAAAATATCTCCTAGGAGCTCTCACCTTTTGGATATGGAAAATCGCGATAGGCAGTATAACCTTCAAATATTTAATCTACCAGAAGAAATTGAGGAAAATAATTGTAGATTATATTTGGAGAACTTGCTTCCTGGCCTTTTAAATCTCAAATTGCCTGAAAAGTTTGAAGTTGATAAGGCTCATCGAATTCCTTCTCATCGTAACCCGCAACATGTCAAGCCTAGACAAATGATTCTTAAGGTATTTCGTCATCATCATTTGGTTATGATCAGGAAGGCAGCAAGAGAAATTCCCTCATTGATGGTCAATGGACACAAAATCTTTATTCATCAAGAATTTGCAAAAGATCCTTCAACAATGCGCATTTGGAAAGACTCCTTCTCAAAATCTTTCCAACGGCCTGAAGAATTATGCCATTTTCTTGATCAACAGTTTCCACGTCCAATGGACACTCATAATCCTGATCCTAATTCTTGAATTTGTTGGTGTACATTGTCTGCTGACAGGTTTCTGAATGCCTATTCTACTTCAGGGCTCCAACGGTTTCGGTAGTGCTTGTTGAACGTGTGTGCGTTTCACTACTCAAATTCATGTGTATTGTTTTGTTTGTTGTTTGTCTTTTGTTCTATGTCTTACCCTATCCTTCATATTTTGCATTCATTTATATGTTCTTTTCTCATTCATCCTCTTCTTCTCTTTTTCTTCTTTCATTCTTTCATTATGGCAAATGTTAAAGTTATTTCGTTAAATGTAAAAGGTTTACGTCAACCAGTTAAGCATACTAAGATTTTAGATTATTTAGGTCGTTCCAAAGCTGATTTTTCTTTCTTCAGGAAACTCATGTTGATGATAAAATATTAGATTATATGAAAAAGAAATGGATTGATTGTATAGTTTCTTCTCCTGCTCTTGGTAAAAAAAATGGTGTAGCAATATTAATTGCAAAATAGTCTCATTGCCAAATATTGAACAAATTTACTGATGCAGAAGGGAGGTACTTAATTGTTAAAGTTAAAGTTCATGATACTATTATTCCTTAAAAAATGTTTATGGTCCTACTGCGTATGAACCTAAGTTTTGGTCTAATCTTGCTACTGAGGTTCTTAAACTTGGAAACGTTCCTTTGATTGTAGCAGGTGATTTTAATGTTATCTCCGATCCTTTATTCGATAGACTGTCTCAAACGAAATTTCATACCTCTAAAGTTTATTTTGCTTTTAAACAATTTCTTCAAACTACGAAGTTAGTAGATGTTTGGCGCCTCCATTTCCCTACAGATAAAAGTTTTACTTTCTTTTCTAATCCTCACAATTAACACTCTAGAATTGATTATATTTTAGTATCGCTACAACTTATTCCTTCTATTTCAAACCCTGAGATTGGAAATATTGATGTCTCTGACCATGCCAAGATTTCTTTGTATTTTAAATCTTCAGACAACATCCCATATGGCTGAGATACCCGCCACCCCCTCTCAACACAATCCCCAAGAATTGGGAAACCGGAAACAGTTCTGAGCTTTTGGAAGGCGGGAGGGAGTTACCCTCCCGGCCGTATTTATTAAAATATGAAACAAAATTAAAAACATTAAAATAACAGTTTCATATCATGTACAATTTCATATCCACATTACGATGTTTTGGCTAACCTTAACACATATCTAATACAAAGGTTCTCCTAGCCGATACTAACATCCTTACAAAATGCATTTCAAATTGAAATTGTACATCCTAACGTTAAGGGCCAACGGCAAGGTCGTAACCGGTGTCAGATCCCTAAACCAGAACTCCCCCCTCACTTGTGAGGGGCGGCCGCACAGAGGACTGCACATAAAGTGCCATACCAATTTCCCTTGTCTTGACGGGGGCCCCTGTTAACTCGACGCCATCTGCGTGGTCGTCCGAGGACTCGTGTGAGGTGTCTAGAAGGTAGCGTAGACCCCCCTCCCCACCCCACACAACTTACCACATCTGCCGTCGCAGATGTCCTGGCCCCGGGAAATTCCCAGGAGGGGCCCGTAGCCCCTCCTATCCAGGGAGGGGCCTTGACCGCCTTCCCTTTCCTTTAGGCGTCCCGTCCTTTAGAAGGGACCGCCTCCCCGTTGAGGGGCCAATGGCCACCTCCCCCCGGGCGCTCCCATCCGTAATGGGTGACGCCCCCCCCTAGGGATCTTCCAATGACTGCTCACCGATCATGACCTTACCGCCACAGGCCGGATAGTTGACCGGCTATCCGGACCCCCCACAAAACTCCTACCTAAAGGTCATGCTGTAAACTCCTTAACCAGGCTACTAGGTCTCCTATGAGTAAGGAATTCCCCACCCGGGACAAATGGACCCCATCCTCTAGATACATATTGTCCCCCCTGATACAACCATGAGGAATCGAATGCAATGTACTGGTACGGAACAGTCTACCAAGCTTGTTATTCACCTTTTTCACAGAATGATTTAATGCAGACACTGAATTAGCCCCCCGCCACACCTTTCGTGGAATCATATGGGACCATGCAATCGTGCACCCTGGAACTCTTCTCGCCAACCAACTTACTGTGGATAGTATCGCCTCGAGAAGTAGTCGTCTACCAGTGGTCACCAAATCATTGCCCCCAAGATGTACTATGATTATAGATGGCGGTGACCTTGTCCGCCCTAACAAACCCTCAAGTAAAGGTTGAAACTGGTCAATACAGAGCCCGCCCCTTCCGTAGAAGGTCACCCTGTACCCGTATTCCCCAGCCGTGTGAATCATGTCACCTGCCTTGAATACGTCCGCGGCACGCCTCACGTATGAGTGGCCCACGACCCACACCACTCTTTCATCAGCCGGTGATCTCTGACCGCTGGTTCCCAGGTGTCGGGTCGACTGCACGGTCCGCCCCGCCTCGTAGGTTTGCGAAACTGTAACCAAACAAAGACAAGAAGCGTGAGTACATGATATCAGCTTCACAACATGTGCAACCGCACATACCTTTTGTAACACTTCGAGGACCAACGCCCCAACTGTTTCACTTTTTCCACACTCAGACCCCTGGCTGTAGCCTCTGTAGCAGCCCCTATCCGGAAGGAATGGGTCCCAAACTCGCCCGGGTTCAAGCCCGCGGCCGAAATTGCCATTGCAAGCACCCGCTGGAACTGAAACCTCGTCAGTGGGGTGGCATCTGCGTGCCTCAGCAATGTCCCCCCCCATGATGCCGCCCTCTGCGCCAAATACTCCTCAACGCATGCAACCGGGCACATGGGAGATCCGGGAATCCGCTGGACTACTACACTGTCCCCGATCGCCCCCTGATCGGTCTTGGACCTGACAAACGAGACAATCATCGTCTCCCCCTTTACTTGAATGTGCTCTCGGCACAGTCCACCCCCCGTATCCTGCTTGTTTTTTGCCACCAGTTCGCTTACCCGCATAGCCCCATGGAATGCTAATGCAAAAGCGGCCCGGAATAACACTGTTTCCGACTGGGATGAACATGTCGCAGGGAGTACGGACAGTAACAGGGCCAACCTATCCAGACCTATCGGGTGCCTTTCATCTACTCTGCGACCCTCAAGGCGTTGCCACCCACGCAGCGCTTTCTGTACTACGAAAGACGCTGTAGGGTCCTGGATACCATGGGCCCGCGCCATGAAGGAAATGGCGGCCCGATGCCTCTGGGCCGTGGCCACCGATTTGCCTGCCCTGCGTAATGACAGTAAAAACTTTATGACACATTCTTCCTGGCCCCAGAGCTCTCCCCTAGCAGAACCCAAAAAGGACCAATAGGAACGGAACGCCCCTTCATATGCCTTCCTTGTCCTGGGTGCTAAACTCTCTCCCACGAGGTTTTGTAGTTCGGGGCACCGAGAGACCAGAGAGCTTCGGGAATTGGTGCCGCCACCGGGTCCGCTGTGGGCAGAAAACCCCAGAAGGCCTGCATACGGAAACGAGAAAGCGCATCAGCAGCCTGATTCAGCACCCCTGGCACATGCCTCGCTCTAAAGAGCACATTCAATTGCATACATAGTAAAACAATTTCTTTGAGCAACCTCAGAATCCATTTGCATCGTGCTGCCTGACTATTGATACACTCAACCACGGTCATGTTATCAGACCAGAACACCACAGAGTGATCCCTAAACCCCTCAGGCCATGTTTTCAAAGCCACCAGAATAGGGAACAGTTCGAGAAAAGCAATGTTACTTGTAAGCCCACACTCGTGCCACCATGACGGCCACGTTTGAGCCGACCAGTGATTGCCAAATATGGCGCCAAAGCCTATACTCCCCGCCGAATCTGTCCACAGGCCCAACTCCTCGGAGGACACTGCCGGCTTGGTCCAGACAACCCGACCATTGAAATCCGCCAGGAATGCCAACCAAATTCGCATGTCCTGGCGAATCTCTGCCGAGAGCCTCGTGCGGTGGTGCCCGTCTTTAAGACCGACCATGGCTTGTGCAATCGAGCGGGAAAACGGGAGGGCCATTGGCATTATTCTAAGGGCAAAATTCAACTGACCCACAGTCTGTTGCAATTGATGCAAGTTCACCTTAGTCTCCCTAATGCATGCCTCAAGCGAGGCCCTGAATTTCCGCACCTTTTCTTCGGGCAACCGGAAGCAACCTTCTTCGGAATCGAGCTCTATTCCAAGAAACTCGAGCGAAGTTGATGGCCCCACAGTCTTACCTGGCGCCAATGGCACACCAAACTGACTCATCAGACCACAAAATTCTTTTAAAGCCTGTGCATATTCTGTATCCCCGGCAGCCCCCAGGAACAGAAAATCGTCAAGATAATGCATAACATGCTGAAACCCCGTTATTCTTGTGAATGCCCATTGCAGGAAACAACTGAATTTCTCAAAATAAGCACAAGATATGGAACAGCCCATTGGCATACATTTATCCATGTAATAGCGCCCCTGAAACATAAAGCCCAGGAGACGCTGATCGTCTGGGTGTACCGGGAGCAACCGGAACACTGACTCGATGTCTGATTTGGCCATCAGCGCTCCGGGCCCCAGGCGATTCAACATGGCGACGGCATCATCGAAGGATGCGTACCGCACCGAACAAACCTCCGGGTCTATCGCATCATTAACTGACAGACCTCTCGGAGCTGACAAATTATGTATCAGTCTAAACTCACCCGGGTCCTTCTTGGGGACCACTCCCAAGGGTGAACAAACAAAATTAGGAACTGGTGGCATGTCGAATGGTCCTGCAACCCGACCCCAGGTCACCTCTTTCCCAATCTTCGCTTGCACCACCGCCGTATTCTGCAGGACCGATAGTTGGTTCCTACAATGCGCTTTACCCTGAAAATTCCCCACCGGGATGCGGAAACCATAGGAAAAACCGTCTCGCAACACCCCAGCGGAGACATGATCCGGGTATTTACTGAGCCAAGGAATCATTGCCATGGTATCAACTGGTGTAGGTAAAGGCGCCCCTCGGACTATGTAAGACCTGTTTGGCGCTTCCCCTACTTCCGTTATCACCCGTTTTGGCTCTGCACATGGTCTTGGGATGCGAGGACTGTCCACACCCCCCACAGTCGTGCCTAAACTTGCATGACCCCTGGGGCCTCGTACACTTTCCCCTGTTAAAATTCCAGCATACCCCTTTCTTACCTGTATTGCCATTCGACCTTGGGTGATGCTCATTACTTGCCCCCGCCCGAAAGGGCGCCCCAGATGAATGGCGGGAAAATTCACCCCCGTTCCCCCCCAATAATGGCGCCTTTAACATGCCTGAGTTCTCCATTTTTTGCCAAGAAATGGAGTCGTAACAATCCCACGTCAGGCACGTGTCGAACTCCTTGGCCTTGCGAAAAATATTATCATAGCAAAACCACTCATTGCCCGCATATGTCTGAGAAAACTCCATAATACGTGTCTGGTACACGGGTAACTCGGCCAACAGTTCAGGTCTCCGTTCCCCCATAATTGAAGTGAATATGCCAAATGCCCTGCCCCAATTACCTATCGTCTCATCGACTCTGAAAGCGGCCATTTTGGCGCGCCAAACACTCGGATGCATAAGTTCTTTCTGAACTTTCACATGCTCAATCTCGTAATGATCAGTTAGCAAGGAAAACATGTTTACATATTTCTCAGCCCATATCCGTTCTTTGATTTCCATCGGGATATGCTGAGCCAATTTCTCCCTTCTCGAGGGTACAGACCCCTTCCCCGCAATCGGCATTAGCTGCTAACCTGAGCTAGAAGCTGTAACCGCAGTTGCTGCCGAACTCGTACCCGCTGCGGGTTGACCTACTGGAGCCTGCGGGGAAACAAAAGGACAAGGTGGTTTTGCGGCCTCCCGTGACTGCCGCAACTGCCTCATTAATTGCTTGGCCTCCTCGGCCGTGTCCCCCGGAGCCACGGAACCCCCGCTGCTACTACCCAACCATGCCGCCAGCTGGGCGGCCAACTCTGGGGGCATGTCCCCCTCGTTCACTGGGGTAACCACCACGGGGATCGGCTGGCCCTCGGCGGGAGCCGGCGCGGGAGTCTCCGCTGGTCTAGGAGGGCTCGCCGGGGGAGCCTCCGGAACTGGGACCTCGTCCTCATTTGCCCCATTCCTGGCCCTCTTCCTTCTTCCGGCCGGGACCTCCACCGGGCTGGATCTTTTTGGCCTTCCCGCACCGTCCCTGGCCGCCATTTTCCTCTTCATCTCTGCCATGTCCTTCACCAACATCCGGAGCATTTGGTCGGTGCTGACCTTCTTTGCGACTCTTTTGCCCGGCATTTTCCCCACGTAGGTGGAAGGTCCTGGACTAGATTTGCAGTGCTAGAAGAGAAAAGAGAGAAATTACAAATTTCAAAATTGGCTCTTCGTTCCGTCTCGAGCTCACGTGCAGCGAGGAGGTGCAGCTTCAGAGCACCGGAACAAGAGGATGCTTCCTTGGATTGTCGCTCCTTTTATTCTTCTTTGGGTGGGCGTAAACCCGCCTCCTCCCGCCTCCAGGGGCGTGGCTGACGGCTTCAGTGTCTAGGACAACCCACTCTTGGGCGGGAAAAAGTGGGCCCCGGCTACGCCGCTTTGGGCATACCAGCCGAGACGCGCCTCCCGCCCAAAATGGCTTCCCGGGGGGATCGGGGTACTCCACCATACGTTCGGGGGGACCGAGTGGTCGCCCCTTTCCATAAACAATCTAGATGGAGAATGAATTCCAGCATTGCTCTTAACGACCGTAATAAACCAAAACATTTATCTGCTATTTCGGATTACTTTCAATTGAATCCTGAAGGTTCTACTTCTTTGATTACTTGTTGGGATGCTTTTAAAGCATATATTAGAGGAGCTACTATTTCTATTATGGCTCATGAAAGTAAGACTTTTAATGCGAATATTACACGTTTGGAAAAACAAACAGCGAAGTATAAACAACTTTTTATCACCTCTAATGATTTAAAATATAGAGATACATTACAAAAGTTACGTTATGAGTTTAATACTATTCTTAGTAAAAGAGCTGGGGTCCAACTCTCCAAAGCCAAAGCTAAATTCAGTTTTAATGCAAATAAGTCTGGTAGACTTTTAGCGAATTACCTACGTATTAAAAAAGACAAAACACAAATTACCTCCATTCGTAGTCCTACTGGTAAAATTGCCATCGCACACGTGGAGTTCTACTCTACATTATATATTAAACCTGATTTTAATGATGATTCCCTGGTGGACTCCTTCCTATCCTCCTGTGATTTACCAAAACGTTCTCAATCAGATAAATTTGGATTAGATTTACCCATTACATTAGACAACATTTTGTCTGCTATAAAATCCCTCAAACCAAATAAATCTCCAGGTCCTGATGGTTTATCAGCAGAATTTTATAAAGAATTTCAATCCCAGCTTTTACCCTTTTTACTTCAGCTATTTACTTTAATTACTTCTTCAGGAAGTATGTCTGGTTCTTTTTCGGAAGCTTTAATTATTGCTCTTCCTAAACCGGACAAAGACCCCACTCTTGTTTCTAATTATCGTCCTATTTCTTTAATAAATCAAGATTGTAAATTATATGCAAAAATCTTGGCCTCACGTTTATCCCCAATATTAGGTTCTATCATACATTCTGATGAATAAGGGTTTATGAAAAATAGATACTCAGCGAATAATACAAGAACATTATTACATGTCATCGAACAAGCACAAACATTCACTAGTCCATCAGGTGTTATGGCTTTGTTTGCTGAAAAGCCTTTGACAAGCATCATTGGTAATTTTTATTTTGTACCTTAATTTCTTTCAATTTTGGCGATGATCTCAGGCTTATATTCTACCCCTACTGCTAGATTATTTATTATTGGCCAAGTATCCACTCAATTTTTCCTTTACAGAGGTACACGTCAGGTATGTCCCCTTTCTCCACTTTTGTTTTTACTAGGTATTGAACCCTTTCTTGCTTCTATCAGACAATGCGATTCCATTAAAGGAATTAAGGTTAAAGATGTTGTGGTTAAAACATTGGCATATGCTGACTATATACTTTTGTTTATTAATGATCCTATATCCTCGTTTCCTTCCTTAATAGACATAATCTCTAAATATTCACTAGTGTCTGGATATAAATTAAATTCTAATAAAACTGATTTTATTCCCTTAAATCTTTATTGCACTCCTGATATGATTCCCATGCTTGAAATTATTTGGCAGAAGAAAAAGTTAAAATATTTGGGCACTTTATTTTCTTCTTCCATTAAATCTACAATGACTTTAAATAGTGATTTTGTTTTAAATTATATTAAAGATAAAATGTCTAAGTGGTCTTCATTGCATCTTTCATGGTGGGGTCGTATGGAATGCATTAAAATGAATATTGCCCCCAAAATCTTTTACACTTTAACTATGATCCCCATTCAATTTCCATTAAAATTTTATAAAGATATTGATAAACTTCTTTTTAAATTTCTTTGGAATAATAAAGCAAAACGCATTAGTTATAAAAAACTGAAGACGTTGAAAGGTAATGCTGGTTTTGACATTCCAGATTTTCTTCTGAATCATAAAATGTTTATTATGAAACAAAGTGCTATTTGGTTTAACCATGCCTCTGTGCATAATCCTCCCACGTGGTTCCTTATTTAAAAATCCATTGTGCTTCCCTTTCCACTTCCCACTTTACTCACCTTGTCAAATAAATCCTCTTGTATTCATAAATCTTCTATCATTAAATCCACTAAACTAATTTTTCATGATCTTGATTCTATTTCTGAACACCCCATGTCCAATACTGTTGATTCATCACTATGGTATAGTAATGTTATTAAATTAAATAAACATGTTAGTTTTTGGTCCTCATGGATTAAAGCTGGGATTTTTTATTTTAAGGATGTTTATTCTAATAATACGTTTATATCATTTCAAATGTTACAAACTACATTCAGTTTAGCTAATTCAGATTTGATTAAATATGAATATTTAACTAATTCTATCTTGGATTCATTCTCACAAGCTATTCCCTCTATTATTCATGCTGATCTATCCACGTATATTCAAACTATATCATCGAATCCTCATTGTGTGTCTATTTTTTTATAAAAAATGGTATAACAATTTAGGTTCGAATATTAATATGATTGCAGAGTTTTGGAACAATGAATTATCACTTTCATTATCCACTGATTTGTGGGAAACTATATGGATCTCCAATATATCTGGTTGTTACCTGTTTCTTTGTTTCAAACTAATTCTTATATTTTATTTTATTTCTTATGGACACCATTACGATTATTTAATGCTAAAATCCTTCAATCTGATACTTGTTGGCATTGTAATCTGCACTCTAGTTCATTGCAACATATGCTTTTTACTTGTCCAATAATAACTAAATTCTGGACAGATGTATGGGTCATTGTTAAAAGCATTCTTAATATTTAAGAAGACTTATTTTATAATCTGTTAATTTGTAAATCTGTACTCTTATCACAAGATTTAAATGCAATTGAATGTAAACTTTTTATTTCCTAATTTCAGCTGTGTTAAAATCTATTACCTTTTGTTGGAAAGATGTTTCAAAGTTATCAGTTCATGCATGGTGGTCCTGGGTTATTTTTACAAGCAGAGGTGCACAGTTATCTTTATCTGGGGTTTGTCAAAATTCTATTCCTTATCATTTATTTTGGACTCCTATTGATGTTAATTTATCACATTAATTATAGTAATTGCTTCTTTTTACGATGCTAGATTAATACATATATTGTTATTTTATAAGTAGCTTGGTTCATTATCTATTACTTATTTGATATTATATGTTCCCTTCCCTTCCCTTTCTTAAGTTATCATTGCATAACTATTTCTTCATATTTTAAATTGCGATTTTCTTATATTTTTTCTGTATGTCTTGTTTATTGTTTCTTATGATGCAAATTTCAATAAAATATTTTGAACACAAAAAAAGAAGCCTGCATTAAGAGGCAAACCAGAGGAGCTACTGGATAGCCAGCCTATAGGACAGGCGTTGGGGGACTCTAGTGGCAGCATTGTGGCAGCAGTAACTGTTGCAGATGATAGTGCTGTGAATGTAGCAGTGGATTTGAACAGCGTCTTGAGCAGTGCCACTGTAGCAAATTCGGGGAATTCCACAGAGGAAATACTGAATGATTTGGAGTCAGCTGGCTCTGGTGGGAAGTTCTATTCTATGTCTGACGTCTCTAACTTTTCAGAGAATGAGATTGAGAGCACAGTAGGTGATTTGGCTGATGAAATTGATTATCAGCAAGAATTAGGCCAGGGGTACATCAGCGACAGCATCAAACAGTCCCCAATCCTGATGTGGTTAAAAACATGGCTGAACACCAACTTAACTTTGAACCACACAATCATGAGAGACTGCCTACTTCTAGACAATATGAAAAACATCCCGTGGCTAGCATACATTAAAAAAACACTAACTTCCCTGGGCCGCCCAGATCTTTTCTATAAACCAGACTGCATCGTTAAGAATGACCTGGAATGGTTCAAAGCGACTTTTATTAAAGTGAAAGAAATAGAGCGGGAGAGCTGTGAGCTTGTGAAACCCACTGTGAGGGAGCACTATATTTCTAAAACTACACCGGCCATTGAACCTTATCTAACAGTAGTGTCTATTCCATTAACATCGCTGGTTATTAACCAAACTAAGACTTAACCAGATTCACTTCCTGTTAAATGACTCGAAGGTATGGGCCAAGCCAGAGGACATAGCAGCCTGCAAATGTAACGGTTTTTCTCTGCAGGACACTGCTCACTTTATGTTCTTCTGTGGTATATATGCCCTGCCTAGGAAAAAGTATATTGTTCCGTTGCTTAAAAACAAGGGGTTCGTCCAGATCAAGCCTGCTCTATTTTATTTAAAAAAGTTAGACTCACCACTAACTATGTTTAGCGTCGCTAACTTCTTGGTGGCTGCTTTTCGCCTTAAAAAACGATCTGGAAATAGATAATTTAACAGTCTTGACAAAACCCTATGGAATTATTGAAAAACTGCTGCTTTTTTTAAAAAATGTGTAAATATTTTAATTGCTCTATTTTAACAGTGACTGCAATCTTATGTAACAGTACCCCTTAATTATGTATTTTGTGTCTATGTGCTTTTTATGATTCGTTATGAATCGAAATAAAGCTGTTTTTGAACTTGATTATCAGCAAGAGGAAGATGCCCCTAGCTCTGAACTCTCTATGAATCAAGAGACAGTATGAAAGACAGAAGATCCTCGTAATCCTCTTTTAAAGGGGATTCCGACTCCTGTTGGCCAACCTATTTGGGACCACTAACCCATATCTCATCCTGATGGCGAAGATGCTGGTGCTAGTTCTGGCCTAATGCTTGACGGTGGCAGTGAAATTACGCTCAACACCATATATAGGGTGATAATGGCTCATAGGGAGGAAACTAAGGCTGCTGACCCAGGGACCCAGGGTGCAGTCCGGAAGCTGCAGAATGCCATGTGGTGAATTGCTAAGTCATGCGCGGGAATGTCAACAAGGATTATTGAGGCAGATGAAAAGATTTCTGCTCTGGAAGATCAGCTAGTTCAGCAGAAGACAACGATTACAGCATTACAAAAAATTAAGGAGGACACTGATTGGAAATTAACTGACCTTGAAAATCGATCCAGACAGAACAATCTTCTCGTCTTGGGGTTCCCGAAGGCAGGGAGGGGAAGGATGTGAGACAATACATTATAGAACTGTTTTCCGAGGCCTTCCCTGATTTAAAACAGTGGAAATGGGAGATCGAGATTATTAGAGCACACAGATTTCCTTTTGTCCAGAGAGGGACAGCAGGAGGGTCTAAGGAAAGACCTACAGCAATATTGATCTGCCTGAACAACTATTTGTTACGTGAAGCCTTATATGATCTTGCAAGGCCAGACAGGAGGAGGTCTGCTAAGGGGTGTGATTTCTTTGTACGCCCAGATTTCTGCCAGGTTACAGTCTAACCGAGATGGAGATTACGTCAGTTGATTTCAGCTTTTCAGGTTAAAGGGGGGCAGGCATTCCTTTTGAATCCTGCAAAGTTAAAAGTGGTATATAAAGAGAAGTCTCATTTCTCTGAATCAGAGATCGTGGCAGAAGAATTTCTCAAGACAGTGTAAAGTTAACATGTATTTAATCTTTTTTTTCTGGGCTCTTCAGGACTGTCAGTATTGTTTATAATGGGTCATCGTGAGAAAAGCAGGCTTTTGGGAGGATCAGGGGGAGTTGCGGGGTGTGCACTTCACAACTTTCTTTCCATCATTGAGGACATGGTCCTTACGCCTCATTTGGGGGGGGGCTTTGGGGGGTGAGGTAGCAGGGCGGGCAGGGTGGGGAGGGAGGGGAGGTGGGCACTGTGGACTGTGTCGGTGAGGCTGAGTAGAGGGGTTATGACTATGACATTACTTTGTTTTGGAGAGGAAATGCTTTGTTATAGTTTGACGTGGCTGGAAAAAATAGGTAAAATCTCTTCAATGAATAAAGATGGGACACTTCTTATTCTACACATGGAACATCTGTGGGTTAAACGATAAAAGAAAAAGAGGGGTGTTGGCCCAGATGCTGAGGTCTCAACGGTATGATCAGTTATGCTTACAGGAAACGCATATTGCTTGGAATAATCGTAAAGTGCTACGAGATTTGGGAATGGATCTGTTAGGCCGCACTAAGCAATGTTCTAATATTAGAGGAGTAGCAATTCTTACAAGATATGTCCTAGGAGTGAAGAGGCGGGTAAAAGAGATCAATTATGGACGGTGGGTCATTGTGGAACTGGCTATCAATGGATTCCCAGTGACAGTTTGCTCTGTGTAGGGACCTAATTTGGATAATACAGAAGTTTTACATTATTTAAGTTTTGAACTAGCAGAGTGGCCAACCCCTTTAATTCTGTGTGGGGACTTTAATATTAATTTGGAGTGGAATGTGGATATGGGGAGTAACCGTCCTTACATGGGGAAAAAGCCTAAAGTCTTTAAAGCTATCAAAGGCTTAATAAGAGAGCTAGGCTTGGTCGACGTATGGGCAAATCAAAAGACCAGCGACCAAGGGTATACATTCTATTCTGCTCCCCATAAGAAGCATGTCCGTTTAGATACTTTTTTTATTTCTAGGGAGTTGGCGATGAATTCTAAAATAGAGATATTGCAGAGAATTATTTTGGATCACAATCCTGTGGTAATGGACTGTGGTTTGAAAGTCTTGCACCAGTTTAAACCATGGACCTTTGAACGTAATTTGCTGCTTGATCCTGAGTACTGTGAATACATGTGTATTTGGATTCCAGATTTCTTTAGGATAAATCAGGACACAGCCTCAGTCTCGATTGTCTGGGACACATTTAAAGCAGGTGTTAGAGGCGTAACAATGAGTTATTCGATTGGGAAGCAATGCAAAATAAAGAAAGAAATTAAAGATCGAATGACGCAACTTAGACTCTTGGAGATACAGCTTTCAGCTGAACTCTCCCATCAGCTGAGCATAGACAATACCCTAAAGGCAATATCTATTATGAAAATGAGAATTCACCAACACTTTGTAGAAAAAATGGCTAGTGAGTTATATATCTATAGAGTTCAGGTTTATGAATTGGGTGAAGATGCTGGTAACATACTAGCAAAAAGAATGCGTCAAAGGGAAAGTATGAACGGGATATCTAAGATATGTGATCATGATGATAAGGTTGTGGAGTCGCCAACTGACATTTTGGGAGTTTTTGGTAGATTGTATACTGCATTATACACAGAGGACATAACAAATAATACAGAAGGGTATATGGAGGAATTCTGTATGAATATCGGAACTAATAAAGTTTCAGAGGAGGACAATGTGGCTTTAGCAGCAGATGTTACATGGGAGGAGGTGGAAGTGGCGATTTTAACACTAGCTAGGGGCAAAGCAGTGGGGCCTGACGGAATTCCCCTGGAATTTTATAGAACGTTCTGTCATGTTTTGAAGGTAGAGCTTGCGACTTTGTTTTGAAATGCACAACAAGGGTTGGCACCAGACTCATGGAGGAAAACTATGATAGTTGTTTTTTTTAAAAAGGGGAAGTCTGAGCTGTCACCCTCTTCGTACAGACCTATTTCACTCATTAATTCAGACAGCAAAATATACTCCAAAATTCTTGCTCTACGTTTAGGGATGGTTATTTCCCCGCTAGTAGCTAGTGTACAGCACAGCTTTATCCCAGAATGGGGCACTGCAAACCATATCAGAGGGGTCATTACCCTCCTGGATTTGGCACAAGCAACAGATTCTGCACTAGGGGTGATCCTGTTGGAAGCTGAAAAGGCGTTCAACAGGGTCTTCTGGGGCTATATATAGGAGGTCCTGCGGTGGAAAGGATTTTGCCCAGTATTTATTCAAGCTGTTAAGACCTGATATATAAATCCTGGGGCATCAATACGGATTTCAGGGTTGCTGTCTGGTGAATTTAATATTAGTTGTGGCACACATCAAGGGAGCCCGTGCTCTCCCCTTTTATTTGCTTTATATATTGATTTATTTTTGTGTAAAGTTAATAGCCATGAAGATAATAAACCAATTAGAGTTAGTGGAGCAGAATATAGAGCATTGGAATATGCCGATGATTTTCTTGTAGTATCTGGGGATTTGGCGGCTGCTCTATCAGTAATTAGAACGTTAGCAGCACAGTTTGGCTCTTTTTCAGTGTATAAGCTCAATGTTGGAAAGACGCAAGTGCTGTATTCTAGGCCAGATCCCCCGGCCGGTGTGGTGGTCGTGTCAGAGGCTACTTATCTAGGAATCAAAATTACCCCTAAGGTGGATGAGATTCCAGCCCTAAACATCCTACCTGTCATAGAAAAGGTCAATACCACTCTGTAACGGCTGAATCATCTGCATCTTTCTTTGCATGGCAGATGCAATGTTCTTGAGACGCTTGTCCTTCCAACATTTTTGTACATGTTTAGGACTATCCGTTTGGAATTTTCAAGTTCATGTGTTTTTAAAATTAGACAGAGTATGTGCAAGATTTTTGTGGGGGTATCATAGAACAAGAAGGGCCCATTGGAAAATGATTCTTCCAAGAAATCGTGGAGGCTGGGGTGTCCCGTATTTTATAATGTACTATTGGGCAGCCATGCTACAGATTATAGGGCCATTGATTCTCGGTGGTAAAGGTCCTATTTTCTCATTTCACAGACCGTCAATCTATGAGCTTATTATGGGTGAACAAACTAATGGCCACGTAGTGACTATCGTAGAGCCATCGTATAATAAGAAAACAAGATTTAAGACTCATTGAGCAGTTCACCAATTGTGGGAACAAATTAAACGGGTATGTAAAATCACAAAAGTGAATTTTTACACTCCATTTAAGGCTATGGGGCTTCTTCCCTCAATTTTCAGGGATCAGGTTATTTTTAAATGGGACAGAAAGGGCATTTCTTGTTTAGGCGATCTAATGGATCAAGGGGAATTGATGGTCTTTTCTGAGCTCAAAGAAAAGTTTGCTCTGGATAGGGGAGACTTTTTTAAATACCTGCAAACTCAGAGTTTTCTGGCTAAATATGGTTTGGATAGGGGATTGCAGTTTGGCAAAATTGAGGTAATTGAGAAAATGAGGTAGAAGACCCGGATAGGGCAATATTATCAGCAAATGGTTGCTAACCTCCCAGATGATTTGGATATCTGTCAACTCAAATGGGAGCAAAAATTAGGGGTGGTTGGCCTTAATATTAATAGATCCCTGGAACTTCCTAATAGTGTTTTGGTTACAGGTAGACATCGCAGCCAATATTATATGGCTTTATGGGATTTATATTATTCACCTAGGAAGGTGTCTCGTGGGGAAAAAAAGCCGGGGAAAAGTGCAACCGCTGTGGGTTGCTGGTGGCCGACTCTATCTATATGTTTTTTTCATGCCCAAAACTGATCTGACTTTTTCAGGATTTGGAAGGGTTTTTAAATATTTTGTTCCAAAAGCAGATAACTCTAACGGGTGAAATTGTGATTTTGGGGGTGGGTTTGGAGGAATGTTCTACTGTAATGAGTAATGCTGAAACTGCACTTTTGTTTATGATGATGGCAGCGGTCAGCACTTAGCAGTAGATTTTCCCTCATTGACCGAAGTGAATCAATAATGATATACTTCTATTTCTTTATAATCCATTCCAGAAGTACATTAGTGACAACCACAAAAAGTTCATTTTATTTTTTATTGTTTACACAAGATATATTTTTTTATTTTTTTGAAAAAAGATTTTCTTATCTCATTCTTTTTCTTAAGGACAACTCATTTTATCTTGTGTATGTACCAAAAAAGTTAAATTGCTTTCCATTATTTTTACACATTATTTCATGGTTCACACATGCGAATACATAATAGAAAAAAATTAATCATACAATATATACATAGTAAAAAACACAATATGTTAGACAAATATCAATTTATAAAGAGTATGAACGCCTGGATACACATCACTCTCACAAACTCACTCTCTCTAAATTCACTCAAACAATATCTGTACAAGGACGTGATCTTAATGACAAAGAAAATCTCTGCCAAAGAGTAACTCTCAAATGCCGGGCATGAGATTTCGCACTAGGTCGACGCGCGTTTCAGTGGAAAAACGCCAGCTTCCTCAGGACCTTTCCAGATTTGACCTTTCACTTCCCAGGGGACATATTACAAGGAGAAGGACATTCTTTAAACTTGATTATTTTCTTTTGAAACTGCTACGGAGCATGAGTACAGAGTAAAAACTGCTAGCCCGGGGAGCACTATGTGAGCTATCTAATGATTGTACAAGGAGATAGAACTTCCTTATAAAGGATAGTATCTTTAGGTATAAAGGGCTCGAACTGGTTTCCAATATGCTTTTAGTATAGTGCAGATGTATTTAATCTTCTTCTGCTAATTCGTTAATGGCTTTGTTTCTGTTCTAAATACAACATGTATGCCTTAGAGATGCATGGTCTCAGCCTGATTTAGAAGCTACTTAGGGCCATCGTGTCGGCCGTCCTCAGGACACGTAGCGAAATGGAGATCCAAAGTGGAAAGATGGCAGCTGTCAGAGCATGCATTACTTGCGAGTGGATTAGCTCTGAGCCCCCAACCTTTTTGAATTGGAGAGCAAGATTGTTGGCTATGTTCAGTTTTGAGACAGTCGATTATAGAAGTAAAGGGAGGAGGAAGAGAAGACTTGGGGCTAAAATCTGGGCGCCTATACAAGATTGGATGTTGGGTGGGGCAGACGGGCTAAACAGTGTTTAGGTAAGGTCTGGGAACTAGATATAATCTAAGGGTCTGAAAGTAATAAGTACAGTTAAAAAAAGACGAGCTGGTCTTCACTTGTTTGTGCTTATTTGCTGATTTCTTTATTGTAATTTTACTGCGACTTTCTTATTCTTTTTTTTGATGTTCCTTGTCTCTCTCTTCTCTCTTTCTTGTATCCATTAGGGTTTTTTGATCTTCCGCTCTGTCCTAATTATTATTTTTATTTTTTGGATAAATATTGTGTCATAGTCATCTCGATTTGAATGATATGTACAGTTCTCAATGTGCTTGGGAAAAAATCAAAAAACAAAAAAAAAAACAAGATACTGTAGGCGACCATATAAAAGGCTGATGAGAGGTTTAACGGAATCACAGTAGCAGTGCCACCTTATCCAAAATGGACCTAAACTTATCAATAGCCGTAGTAACAACGGTTTTGTCCTGTGGGTTGTCCTAAATCTGGATTGGTTGGATTAAATACCCTAGAACATTTGAGAAAATTACTCCGCTGAGAATTGAATTATTTTATTCCAGAATGTTGTCATAAAAAGTTAACAAACTGGATAATATGGTAGGGTGGCCAATGGATTTCTTTACTATTGGCAATGTGGCATGGAAATGCCCTCTGATGGGTCACTTCTTTTCGGTGAAAAGGCAGACTCTGCATTAGGGCTTTTTAAGGAAAGTACAGGTTTTGCACATTTCTAAGGTCCGTTGACCCATAGCAAACAGTTTTCATATCACTTTAAAAAGTTCATGGGCTAATCCAGGGGGCTTGAGTATTGGAAGAGACTGTCTCCCAAATCAGTAGATCAATTGTCCCTCTCCTTTCAAGGCAGCGGACATGGTTCTGGCAGAAAGCAAACAGGTCAGCAGGGACATCATTCCTCCCATCCCTTTTCCTCTGCTGCAACAGGCACCAAACAACTTTAGGCTATTCTAGGGTCATATGCCCATCCAGTTGGGGACAGGATCCATAACTCCCTTCCAGGGTGGTGGTTTACCATGTCTGAAAGATAGGTATTTCACATTTTTCAACATGCTACATCCTACCTTTTCTTTTTGCCTTATAAAATATATCCCTCACATCAGAGGGAATTTGAGATGAGATCCTATCTATTTTTCTGCAAGTGGTGCAGGCATTCTTCTCCAAGGGTGTTGTCAAGTGGGTACTGAACCCAGAAAGAGAAGAGGGATGCTATTTTTGATTTCTGAGCTCCAAAGAACGACAGTGGCCTCTGGTCTAATTTTGGCCCTTTGGCCCCTGAATGTGGAAGGACAAAATCAAAATACTTATGTTGGCCTAGATCATCTCTGTCCTAGATCTGCGTATCAGATAACTGGATGGTGTCCTTGGATCTGCAGGATGCATATTTTCAGGAGCATTTGTAGTTTACAGTGCTTCCCTTCATCCTTACCAGTACCAATTGTTGTTCAAGAAAGTGATGGCGGTGGTCATTACCCACCTTGGGAGGTAGAGGATTCCAGCCTTTACCTACCTCAATGAATTGCGGTTAAAGATAGGCTTGTCATAGTCAAGTTAAAACAACCTCCAGACTATAGCAAAACCTCCTGGCATTGTGCAGAGTTTAAGATCAACAAGATGAAGGTACACCTGACTCCTTCACATAGACTACAATTCACTGGAGCTGTGTTGGACACAGTGTAGATCTGGGACTACCTACTGTGACAACATGTCCAGGTAATTCAGGCTACTACACTGATGTTTCAGCCTCATTCCTGGACAATGGTGAAAACAGCTCTGAGGCTTCTTGGCCTCTTATCCTCCTGCATCTTCCTTATAAGCTACGCAAGGTGGCACCTTTGGCCTCTACAATCGAATTTGAAGTTTAAGTTTGGCAGCATCAAGGAAGTCTGTTAAATGTCATCCAGATCTCAGAGGAATGAACTCGCAGCCTGCTATGAAAGTAGTGATAAATGCAACAGAATCCAAAGAAGAGCAGCCATTCTCACTCTGTTGCTGTGCTCTTGCAGTAAGCATATTTACCCAGAATTACTCTAAATTAGGTGAACAGGCACAATCCCATCATTTTTAGTAATTTCACATCACAAGAGTACTGCAAAATGATCAAAATTACTTTGGAAGCCCTGTGATGTTCAATGTCCTAGAATGAGGAAGAGAGACAGTTACAAACTGTAGACTCGCGCTCTGCGGGAGGCACAACATCAGTTTCATTGAAAGGCATGCAAATTTTAGTACTGTAGCAACTGAGGGACAAGGAAGTGAAATGAAGACTGAATGTATTCAGTCAAACTTGGAACACATTTTTTCGAAGATTGACAGCCATATTCTGGAGCCTTTGAGTGTGTATAGGAGTACTTGAGGTAGGCCATTGTTTAGGTGACTTCCATAGTCAGGTTTAGTCATGTTAAAGCATTGCCAACACTGTCAATGAGGTAAACTGACAAGTTCCACAATTAATAAAAGTTTATCAGCTCTATTAATAACCCTTTTAGTGCGGGCGTTGGCCAATGGTCGAATCCTGCACTACGTCTCCAGTGCTTGTGACAGCCATTGGCCTACACTGGGGAAGGCTATAAAGGACCCTCTGATGCTTTGCATCATAGGGATCTCTGGTGCTTTGCATCAGAGGGATTCCTTTTTTTTACATTTCAGTTTGAGCTCCTCGGGAAGAGCTTCCCTGGAAGTCTGCTTCTGCTATTCTGTTGGTAATGCTGACCAGCAAGCAGGGTGCGCTGAAATCATTACCTCTAATTTGAGAGGCAAACAAGCCAATCAGCTTGAATTACTTTCACTTCATCAGTGCACATTGCATATCTTAGCCTGAGCATTTATTGTCTTGGAGAGGTATCACTAGAAAGGGAAGGACCTCCTCTTTCCAATGTTATCTGTGCAGAGTGGATCATTGTTTGGGGATCACCACAGGAGAGAAATTGTCAAGCAAGGATCCACCCACAATACACCAGGGATTTGGGGAAGTGACCACTTAGGCAAGGGCTTGTGCTCCCCCCACGGCCCCTAACTTATAGTTTTTCTGCCCCAGAGGTGCAGATTGGGGGTTTACCCCAGTTCGCCCTCCCGAGGTGGGGCAGAAAGCCCACCCAACACCAGAGAAATATTAAAAAAACATAGGGGACCAACTCTATAATGGGGTGAAACAGTCTTTCAACCACTCATGTGACAGATTGAATGTTTGCCCCAATCTGTCTCCCATACGGAGCATTAAGATCACTGAACACTAGGGAAATACAGGGAAAAAACAATTAAGATGGGGTTTGGCCACCATGGGAATATCCATGCCCTCACTCTAAATAAGGACACAGCAGTATTTCTGCCCCCTGAGGGTGAATGGGGGTAATAAATTCCAATCTCCCCTCCCCGGCGGGGGAAGAGAGCCCACTAGACATTAGGGAAATACTTTTTCTAAGGAAATATAAGGGTGGCCCCCACCCCACAAAGTGGTGAAACAATATTTCTACCCCCAAATTGGGGCCCATAGAAGGTCTGCCCCAAACGGCCTCCCCGTGGAGTAGAAAGCCCACTAGACACCAGGGAAACATAGGAAAACAAACAAAGGAGTGGGGGCTGACCACCATGGGCATGGTCATGTCCTAATCCTGAAAAATGGTGCAATAGTCTTTCTGCCACCCCTAGGGGCCGAAGGGGGTGATTACCTGGGGGTGCTGCCACCAGCATGGAAATATTTTAGAAAAAATATTTTGAAGGGGGCTGCCCACCGTGGGCATGTCAATATCCCCACCCTCTAAAGGGGTGAAAGAGTATTTCTGCCCGTGGGTCAGATTGGAAGTTTCTGACCCCCCTGGGGGGAAAGAAAGCTCGCTAGACAACAGGGAAATATAGGAACATAAATAATAGAATGGGGTCTGCCCACCATGGGCATGGTCATGGCCATCTCCTAGCCCCAAAAAATGCACAATTGTCTTTCTGTCCACACAGAAGCGGAGGGGGGAGATAACCCCTAATCTGCCCCCAAGGTAGGCAGAGTGCCCACAAGACACAAGTGATAAAATAATCATTAAAAAGCAGGGGTGGTGTCACAGTACAAGATCCTCAGGGTCGGTTTGATGCTGAGAATGGTCCAGCTCTTGATATTCCCAGGCCAGAATAGTCTTGATGGCACAGCTCAGTGGGAGGGTCAAGTGAAGGAACGGTAGGAAGGGAACAGCGGGGAGGGAGACCTGAAAGGATACCAGAAATCATAAATACCTCTACTCCAATAACATAGAGTAAGTATACTAAAATAAATCAACTAACTATGTAAGGTAACCTATATATCCGTAACAAAAACAAAAACATATGCAGCTGGAATTATCCTACAGATTCTGTGGTTCCTGTGTAGAAACACCAATCATTTCATCACATTTGCTGTGTAACAATATATAAAAGAACATTCATATAATATAGAAAGACCATGTATATCTATATACTCAAAGTAACGGTTATCAAAAAAGAAACCAGTGAATAGATCCATACGATGAGATACCCTTTCTAGACTCCACAAGATGGCACAGGGGTTGAGTGTAGTCCCATACCACTCTCTTAACCAGCCCTATTAATAGAGACTAAGAAACAGCAAATATATAAATCACTTTCCACGTTTGCAGGATATAACACTTTGCCACAAATACACAAAAGATTATAGTGCCACAATGTGCTCGCTGGGTCTTACTATCCACTTTGTGCAAACGATAATCCACTTTGTGCAAATGATAATATTTCCGCCACATGAACCACAGGCAGTGTCTAAATACGGCGGGAATTTCAGAGAGCTTACAAGCTGTGCGGGTGGGGGAAATCGGAACATCTTTCTTTCTGCATGAGCTGAGAGCTGCTTACCAACAGAAGACAGGTAAGCTTCACACCCCGCACCCACAGAATGAGTCTCTATAATCCATGGTGCAGTGCACCCTTACCAGACTACCGAGTAACAGCCACCCATTCGCCTGAACTCCTCTAGATTAATCCCTCACCTTGACCCGCCAGATCAATGCCGTCCCTTCCACCTGCTTCAATTCCCTCTGCATCCTCCGTAAGACCCTCAAGTGGATCCCCCCAAATGCAGGCAGATCATCACCCACGCACTCATAACCACCAGATTGGACTACAGCAATGCCTTCTATGCTGGCATCAACAAAGCCTTACTACACAAGCTCCAAACCATCCAAAACATTGCAGCCAGATTCTTCCTCTGAACCCCACAACATGAGCACATGACCCAGCACCTACAAGACCTCCACTGGCTCCCCATCGAGAAGAGAGTGACCTTCAAGCTACTCACCCACACCTAAAAATCCCTCCACAACATTGAACCCAACTACCTCAACAAAAGAGTATCCTTCCACGGACTCAAAAGGAACCTCCGTTCTGCAGACCTCTCCCTGGCAGAGACCCCACACATCCACAGAACCAGAACAGGTGCAAGAGCCTGCTCTTACAGTGCAGCAAAGACCTGGAACGAGCTCCCACTCAGCAGCAGATGCTCCCCCACTCTGCACACCTTGAGGAATTGCCTCAAGACCTTGCTCTTCGGCTGATCTGGAGCAGCACCCCCCAGCGCCATGAGACCCTCTCGGGTGAGTAGCACACTTTATAAACCCCTGACTGATGATTGATTTATTGAGTCGAACATCCACAATTTCCAACATTTCATTTATGGACGGTTCTAGCTTACGCAGTGCGGCATATCACTATGAATCATGGGAACAGTAGTCCAAGCCTTTATCCGGTTTGTTTCCCTCACTGCAGCAACAAAGATAGGTAGCCCACAGTGAAAGTACATTTCAGGTTGGGCTAAAAAGCACGCTCGAGAGAGGTGAAGACAGCCCACCATTGGCATGACAAAGCTCCACCTGAAAATGGGTGCATCAGTCTTTCTGCTCACTGTGGACAGATTGGGGTTTACCCCAATCTACCTCCCACCAGGGGGGGGGGGGCAGAAAGCCCGCTAGACACCAGGGAATTAAAAATGACACCAAAACAACCAAAAGGAGTAGCCAGTCTACCGTGGAATTGAGACTAGCCCCTGCCCCAGAAGGGGCAAAAGTGTTTTTCTCCCCTTCTGAGGGCAGATAGGTGGTTTCTCCCATTTGGGGAAGTTGCCCCAAATCTGCCCCCGGGAAGGATGAAAGACCACTAGACATTAGGGATTTTGTTGTTGGTGCAAAAGAAAGGGATGAAGGATTTGTACTCTGGCATTAGCCACATTTCTACACCAAAAGGGACAAACCAATCTTTCTACCCACTTACCCCCATAAGCAGATAGGAGACTTACCGCCAATTTACCCCTGGAAGGGGTGCAGAAAAGTCATTGAATGACAACATTATATATTTGTTATAAAATCAGGGAGTTGCTCTGGCCCATACTAATATCTGCCCTCATCCCTAAAGCCTCAACATTCTATCTACTCTCTGTGTTCTAAAACATCTCATCCCAATGGCAGGAAAGAGGACATTTGATTATTTTGGGTGTTGCTTTTACATATGGGCCAGGAGAGTAGGCCTCAATCCCAATAACTTCCTACTTGTCTTGGGGAACATCTGCACATTTTAGGCTTGGGTAGGCCGCCACTTGGGGAATCCTACCAGACAGTTTTGAAGACAAGACACCCAGGGGAGTCCCTGGTAGTGTGTTTCTTGTGGACCCCACAACATTTTCTTACCTACAATGCCCTACAAACCTAAAAAACATTACCCAAAACACACATTTTCCTTGCACTTCTGTGACCTAAACTAAAAGAGATTCAGATAATTCCTTCCATCCCGTGTTCCCCCACTTGACATGATAAAAATGCTACCCCATTTGTGTGGTTAGGTCTAGTGCCCATGATAAAAATGGATCAAACTACGGTAAATGGTAGTCCTTGAAAGGGATACCCATTGGCCTTTGCTTCATCTGTTGATATAATGGGAACTAGGCCAAGCCACACAAGTGGGGCAATGTTTTTAGCAGGAGAAATGGAATATGACTGGGCAATAGGATTTTTTTACAATTTTTCAGATTCAAGAAGTGTCCATTACAGAAATTTAAGAACAATTTATGATTTTGGGCATAGTTTGATATGTGCAGGGCATTAGTCGGTATGCAAACAACAAAGTATCCACTCAAGGCACACCACCCTGAAATCAAACTTTCCTGTCCTCTGCATGCATGCTAGCACACAATTAGCAGCCTAGTGCCAGTGCAGGAACCCTTGTGTCGTAGTGCAAGGGTGCCTGAGTTTCAGGCAGATATGTTTTCGGCACAAAAACATTCCTCAGAGGCAGTTTACTCTTTTTATGTGTGCAGCTGAATGAAGATATTTCTCCTCTTTACGTCTCGCCTGGGGAGGCATAGCATTTTGACGCATTTCCTGGGCTACCACTAATTGTAAAGCAGGGAATGCGCCAAAATCCATGGGAGGATGCCTGGGAACAACAACACTCTACCCATGAAATGCCTCCCAAAAAAAGACAGTGACTTGCGCAGACTTGCATTACTCCAGATTTATTAAGCAGTGCAGGGCCACGCAAGGCAGCTTTGTTTGGGTTAATAAATCTCACTTAGGTTAAGCGTTGCCCTTGCGCCTCCTTGTGTGGAACAAGGGTGATACTAAACATTGTCAAATCTGGCCCTTGGTGTCTAGTTTTCAAAAATGTCTATGGTTGGCATGTTTCCATGTGTGGTGGCTGAGCACGGCCTTAAATACTGCAGTTGCCCTTATTGTGCTGACCTCTGAACATAGAGGTTTAGGGCTTTAATGTGTGTTTTGGTCAAGGATTAGGGAAGAATGGGGTTCTCGGTAGGACAACCTAGTGAGAGCCATGCACATCTCCCCCACCCTGGATCGCCCCATTGTTTAGTTTTCATTTGTTTTAGGTTTCCTTAGGTGCCGGCTGAGCTAAGGCCCAAAATCCATTTTCAGTTGAAAAATAAGTTGTGTACATGTTGTGTTTTGCTCCTTTCCTGACACGGACACTCTTACCCACACAAGTGAGATACCATTTTTATCAGAAGGCTTGGGGAATGCTGTGTGGTAGGAAATTTCTGGCTCCCTCCAGATTCCAGAGGTTTTCCTCACAAAAATGTGACTTTGTGAAAAGTTCAGGTTTATAAGGGCTTCTGGATAGGAAAACCTGGTGAAAGTCATGTAAGTCACCCCACTCTGGATTCTCCAGGTTGTCTATCTTTCAAGAAGGTGCATGTTTGCTAGGTGTCCCTAGGTATCAGCTGAGCTAGGGCCAAAAATCCACAGCGACCCACTTTCTAGAAAAAAGGTCAGTTTTCAGTGGAAATGTGCTACCCACACAAGTGAGGTACCATTTTTATCAAGAGGCTTGGGGGAATGCTGGGTGGTAAGAAATATGTGGCTCTCCGCAGATTTTAGAAGTTTCCACACAGAAATGCAAGAGCCTCTGCGCAGGAAAGCAGGTTGAGAGCCACACAAATCACCCCACCCTTTAATTCCCCAGCTGTCTAGTTAAAAAATGTGCAGATGTGCTAGGTTTCCCTAGGTGTCAACTGAGCAAGGGCCTCAAATCCACAGCTACCCAATTCCAAAAAGAGGGTCAGTTTTCAGTGGACAAACAATTTGTCCATGTTGCATTTTGGGCCTTTTTCTGTCGCGCGTACTAGAACTTCAAATACAAGTTAGGCACAATTTGAGATTGCTGAGTAGTAGGAAATGTGTGGCTCCCCACAAATTCCAGATTTTCCTCACAGAAATGCAAGGGCTTCTGGGTAGGAAAAGCTTATGAGAGCCACTCAAGTCACCCCACCCTGGATTCCCCCAGGTGTCTAGTTTAAAAAAAATATTGTAAAGTGTAGCTCAGTTGGTGGCTCCTGGTACCTCAGGCTCTTGGACAACCTACAGCCCCTATATATCCCCACAACCAGAAGAGTAGCAGATATAATTGTATATTGCTTTGATTGGGACAAGAAATTACAAATTAAAACGTCACAAATCATTTTCAATATTTTTATTTTCAACAGTTAGATTCTTGAGAAAACCTTGGGGGATCTACAGAAATTAGGGCCATATGTAGGTAGCTAAATACCGGTCGATAATGGCCGAAATTTGGTGAATTTGCCGTTACCGACCGGTATTTAGGCATTTGAGAGGATGTATGACGTTACAACGCATGCTTTTACCACGCATGCTGTTACAACGTAAGTATTACAACGCAAACCTTTACAATGCATTACACTTGAGGGTGCTGGATAGTGAATAGTTTAATTTACTATTCCAACTCCAGACCCAGTGGACACTAGGGAAGGTGTTGGATAGTAAATTAAAACTATTCCCTATCCTAGAGCGCCCCCCAGTGTAATTCGCTGTAAAGGTTTTCGTTGTAATACTTGTGTTGTGACAGCACTGCGTGGTAAAAGTTTTGTTGTAAAGCATGTTTCCCATTTGAGATGTAGGTGGCCAAAAGTAAGGAATCGGTCATTATGAATCGGTAAATACCGATTCATCATTACCGATTTCGAAAGTACTGAATCGGAATTACCTAATCCTTATTTACCGAATCGGTGAATAAGAAACGATAAAAATGAGAATAGAGATGTAGGACACTTCTAAAATACTGAATTTCATGAAATTCGGTATTTAAGAGTCTGTAATTACCATGGATTGAAAGCAGGTGGTAACCAGGTGCAGGCCATAAAACATGCTCCAAAAGGCAACAGTGTGATCAGAATGGCGGCTTTCTATGTGATAGCAAGGCGGCTACGGCCACAGGCAGCAGGAGAGAGGTTTTGGAGACAGGAGGAGCAAGTCTACAGACAGCGGATCACACTCTTCCATCTTATTGAAGCACAGATCCATGAAAGGTACATGCTACACCTCCACACCATCCTGGACTTGATAAGGGACCAGCACCCAGTACTGGAGCACCCAACACCAAGGGTGCACGCCATACCACCACATGTGCATTTGCTCTGTAGCCTACACCTGCTTGCATCTGGCAATCACCAGGGGGTAATAGCTGCGATAGGTGGGGTGTACAGAGCTGCCTGCCCCATTTCTTCAGGAAGTTCCTGGAGGCCATGATGCAGAGAATGCATCATTACATCAGCTTCCCTGGCACACATGCAGAACTGCTGAACACCAAGACTGACTTTTACCAAATGGCATAGTTCCCACATGTCATCAGCTGCATTGATGGCACATACATCCCAATCTGCCCACCTGCAGCCACTGAGTACATCTGTAGGAGCAGAATGTCCACCCACTCCATAAATGTGCAGGTAATCTGTGATGCTGCCAACATAATCACAGACATTGTGGCCAAATTCCCTAGAAGCACCCATGACTCCTACATGTTCCAGAACAGTGGGATCTGCACACGCCTGGCAGCGGGGGAATTCGGAGAAGGATACCTGCTAGGTAAAACACTGTGACACACCCTGATAGATACTGCAGATGTAGGTGTTGTTGTGCATGTGATTAATTGTTCTCTATTTTCCACATAGGCAATAGCGCATATGCCGTCCGCTCGTTCATCCTGACACCCTACCTGAACCCATCAACCCCGAGTGAGAGATGATACAACGTGGCACACAAATCTACACACAACGTTGTGGAGCGCACCTTTGGGCTGTTAAAAAGCAGGTTCCGCTACCTTCACAAAAGCGGAGGCGCAAGTCAGTACTCATCCCTCATCTGCTGTAAAATCATTTCAACTTGCGCAATGCTGCACAACTTTGCCACTAAGAAAGGAACAGCAGTAGAATTAACAGATATTGAGGTTGACGATGATGAATTTGCACACCCTGAGCCCAACACATCAGGAGTGGCACCAGCAACAGATGGGAGACAGAGACAAGCAGAGATCACACACAACTATTTTTAAGCAAGTAAGGAGACACAGTCAGTTGTAGTATGTACACAACGTAGTTTTAATATTTTGGCACTACGCCAGTACACAAAGGTCCAAATGTGCCTGTCCAATTGTTGCCATCCATTATGGAAGTCCTGAGTTACTTCACCCATTCCAGGTCTGGTAGTGTGGGCATCATCAGTGTTTGCGGGCACGCCTAACGTTGCTGAATGCCATTGGCTGGCTGTCCTCACTGGCTGTGTGGGCAGTGCCAGTCCCATGGAGCCTGTTGCTCTACTGGGTGTCAGTAACAGGGGGGGTTATGCTGCTCCTACTAGTACTCTCCTCGTTCTCCCCCACATCCAGAGCAACTGTATTTGCCTACTGAGCAGTCATCAGCACCTCAAGTGCACTTGTCACCCTCACGAGGCCCCTGGAGACTTCACTGCTGCTGTGTGCCAGTCCCTCCTGCATGTTAACGCAGCGCCTGCAAAGCAGGGAAGTGGTAGTGGCTAGGCGGTTTACCACCCTTGTGTGTTGCTCTGACCTCTGCCTCTCCTTGCGCCTTGTTGCCCTGTCCTCGTCCAGCTTGCTGCACAGCAGCAGCACTGACTGGGACATGTCCCGCATGCCCGCAGCCACCTCTCTCATTCCCTCCGCCATTGAGCTGATGCCCTTATCAATGTTTTTCACATTTTCATTTAGGTGCCTCATCTGTTGTTGGACCGACTGGATGGCCTTCCCCTGCATGCGCTGCACCTCGACCATACTAGCCTCCAGTCCGCAGAGACACCAGGACCCTCACCATGTTGGTTTTGACAGCTGTCTCTGGCCCTGCGGTGTCTAGCACCCGTGAGGGCCCTCTCGGCGGTGGACTGCTGATTAGCATTGCTGTCCTCAACTGCCACGGTTGATGTGTCACCTCCCACCGTGTCTCCTGTGGAAGACTCCATTTCCCTGAGTGTGGCCACAACATGCCTCTTGGTTTTTTGCACTGCAGGTTTTGTTGCAGCCGGTGACACTACCAGTTCAGGTGAGGACAGGAGTTGTGGTAAGGCAAACCGCTCTGGGGAGGCCCGCAGCTGTGGTGATGCTGGAAGGTCTTGGGAGGCCTGCAGCTGTGGTGACGCTGGCAGGTCTTGGGAGGGTGGCAGTGTTTGTGATGCAGCAGTTGCTTGTGTGGTTTGCCCTGCACTGGTACTCACCTCCTGTGTGTCTTCCCTTCGTGGTGCACTACCTTCCTTGTCCTTGGGACGCTTGCGAGATATCTTGCCTGTGGACAGAAAATCGTACATTAGCTCTGTGGTTCTGCATCCCTGCTTGTACAATTAAATTCTCATTTCTGAAACACTGTCGCTATTGCCTCAGCTTGCTCATCACTGATGTGTGTCGCATGCCTTGTTGTTTGGTGTGCTGTCTGACATGGTAGGTGTTTCAATGACTACATCTCCCATAATGCATTGCTGGTGTATACTAAAACCTGTACTGGAGTGTGGTTAACACTACCACATTGGGGAAGGGGAAAGGGAAGGGGAAGAGGTGGGGATGATTGCTGTGCATGCTTCTTACCTTGTCTAGTGGCAGCTCAGGCTGATCTGTCTGCATCCCCAATCCCACAGACGCTGTCAGGTTCAATGGTGGACTCCACCAGCTCCTCAAGCTCATTCAGGGCAGGTGCCCTTTTCCTCCCTCCTCCTGTCAGGTTTGCTATTTTCTGGAGCTCAGCCATTTTTTGCTTCGGAGGTCATACCAACTCTTCTTGAGGTCATCAATGTACCATGGGATCACTCCAATGGCATTAACCTTTGTCTGTATTGCCAGCCAAATCTTCCTTTTGGAAGATTCTGCCACCTGCAGGGACTGCTTGCCAAACAACGTGTGGTGTTCCTTCACTTCCTCCTCCACAAGGACCAGCAGCTCCATGGTGCTGAATTTCACCTTCCTTTTTCTTCTCTCTGCACCTTCCCTTTCAGTGTCTTTGCTTGTCATTTTGCAGGTTTCCTGGAGTAAGTTTCCCAGTGGCTCAAGGGCTCTGCTCTGCTCTCCCAGCCTCTCCAGCTGCTTCAGATTGAGTGCACCTCCATGGGTGTGGCCACTTCCTGGTTGGCTGAATCCTTAATTGTTTCTATTTTTGAATTACCGATTCGGTATTTACCGAATCGGTATTTACAGATTCGGATGTTACCGTATCGGTATTTACCGATCGGTGTTGGGGATTTGGTATTTATGTACCGAAATATACCGATTCGGTAATTTTTACCGATTTTATACCTACATCCCAAATACCGAATTCTTATTACTGATTCCGTAAAATGTGTTAAAATCGGTATTTAAGAAATGGTATTTGGGATTTACCTACATATGATCCTTAGTCTTTGCTGAACTCAGATTTTTATCTAACATCAGAAATCTATAGCTTTCTGGGATTACCCGTGGGTTTCACACTGGGTCCCACCACAAACTGGAAGTATGTTGAAAGTAGAGACCTTCAGAAAAATTAGCCACATCTTAGAAAAATGCCAAAACTAAGGTAAGCAGTGGTTTTCCCATACAACTCTGTATGTTCCTTAAAGCTGGGAAGATTGTACCTTTAGCACAGCAAAGCTTTTGTTGATGCTATTTTAGTTAAAAAAAGACACTTTTTTTGTGCACTTTTTTCTATTTTTTTCCTCAAAAACTCAAAATGTAGCTTTAAGTTGGATATTTTCTCCGTCCCCTCCAGGGGAGACCCCATTATTTTGGGAAAAAAGGGCACAAATTTGATATGGATACATTTTGCTATGCTTTGTGGATTTTTAAAGTGCATGTCTAACCCTAGGCTTCCCAGCACTGACTAAGATATAGCGTTGCTTTAAGACAAGTGGAGAAACACAGGAGGGCAATTAATGTGGATATAGCAATGCTTTTAGCCTTTTTTCTGAACTGTGATTTGTTGATTAGGCATCTTAAATCTATGGGCAGCAGGTTCCAATGTTTGGGGATGAGATTTGTAGAGGACCTACTGCCCCATCTGGCCTTGTGAATTCTAAGTACCTTCAAGAATTGACACGTAGAGGATCTTAAAGCTCCACTGGGGGAGTGGGAGGGAGGTCAACCGTGCCCTTATCATTATAGGTCCTTTGGATTTCAACCCTCTATGTGCCAGATAGAGGCCCTGATTTAGATTGTAACCGATGGGTTGCGCCACCACAATAGTGGCGGATATCACGTCCATCAAAATATAAATCACATAAGGTATGTTCTGATTTATTTTTCAGCAGACAGGATATCCACCATCGTTGAGACAGAGATCTACATCAGGACCAGAGTGTTTTAAATCATATCCTTGCCTTCAATGAGGAGTCATTGCAGAGCAGTTAGAGAACTGTTTGCTGAGGCAAATTTTGGGACCTTTTATAGGATCCTTGCTACCACATTTTGGACAGCCTGGAGCCTTTTGATGACGTATTTGGGGGAGCATATGTACAAAGAGTTCCTGTAGTGCAACCGGGAGAGAACAAGGGATTTGGACCATAATTTATTTTATTTCGTTACTTATTATTTTGAAGAGTTTTATAAAGTGCGAACATGACCCTTGCGGGTATCAGAGCGCTGTACACAGAGGCAGAAGAATGCATGAACTCAGAACAGTTGGGGTCAACATTGTAAAACAACAAGGAGTAAAAAAACAAAGTCAGATTATTCTTCTGGACACACTCTGGATAATGTCTAGGATTTTCTGTATTGCTCTCAGGGTACCAACACAAGTTGACATACTTTTTTTGACCTGTGTATCCAATGAAAAGGATTTGTTCTGCCACATCCCAAAGCTTTTGATAGGGGAGGAGTGGATGGGTAGATTGCCCAAACATTCTGCCCACTCTATAGGTGGATGGGGATCAAATCTCTTTCCCATATTCCTCAGTTTTAAACAACAGTTCATCATCCACTGGGATAATTTTTCGAAGCAAAAATACACCTGATGAGACTGTGAGCCTTTTACAGGGGAGAGGGAGATGACTAATTGTGTGTCCTTTTGCACATGATCCCATTGACATCCCAAACTCCTAAACAATATCTGCCACTGAGCTCCTGCACAAGTGAAAAAGTGTCAGGCTGAGGGCCGAACACTGCGGGACCCTACACTTCAAGGGAATGACGTCAGAGTAGCCTAATTCTCACACATTTGGAAAGATCTGTCCCTCAAAAATGAGAGTGGAGCTATACATTTCAACTTCACTCCTTCTGCACATAAGTGTCTCATGATCAACCTTTTTAAACGCTGCACTTAGGACTAGGAGGATGCTGGCAACTGTTCTTCCCTGGTCCGGCAGCATTTTTAACTCCTTTGTTACTGCGAGGTGGCCAGTTTCCATACTGTGCTGGGTACAGAATCTCATGTCAGAAGTGTGCAGTAGATGATTTTCTTCAAGGAATGCAGACAGTGTTTGGTTGACATGTTTCTATATCTCCTTGACTATAAATGGGTGCAGAGTGATTGGCCTATAGATCCCTGGACGTGTCGGGTTGAGATTGTTTTTTTTAGCAAGGGTTTCCACTTAGGGCTCGATTATGACTTTAGCGGTCTAGGAGCTGGGCCACCATGCCGCCACCCCTTCCCACACCACCAAAGCTGTGTAAGCAACGATCACCAGATTATGAATTTTCTTGTGTCTGGTGGGTGTTGCTTTGGCGGTCCCATGGAGGTGCCTCTGAAAATGGGCCCCGCAATTGGAGCACCAAAGGCAGTTCCTGCACACATTGACTCTGCGGTTCATGCCATGCAGGACTGGGTGCCTGCACACAGGGGAGCATAACATGTGCCCCTTGCATGCACCCCAATGCACAGGGCCAAGAGGGGTCCTCTAGGGCCCACTTTCTTTGCTCACCGTTAACAGTTTCATGGAGTAAGTCGTCATATGCTTGGCGGTACCGCAGGGCGTCACCAACCATATTGCTGTCGTCAGACTGCCACACCACCAAAATGGATCTCTGATTAATGGCAGTTGCGGCCGTGCCATGGTCGTCTGACCACCCAAGTTATAATCCAGAGGTTGGACCGCCGGTTGTTGAGGAGGCTGGCCCGCCACCATTGCTCCACCGTGAAATTGTCATGATTAGGCCCTTAGATGGCACTATTCAAGTGGAGAGAGATAAGGTGAGGAGTTCCATTGTAATGAAGAAAGTGCTTGGTGCTCCTTGTGACAGTGTGTGTGGGGACCCAGATTTGACCTTGCTGGGAAGAGACAGAAGTTTTTTTTTAGTGATGGGGGAAGAGGGCATGCCAATCTGATATTTGTTGGGCATACACTTCTCTGATGTGAGGGCATTTTTAATTCTGTTCTCTTTTAGAGACAGATAAATATCGGCTATTTTGTTCTGAAAGAATGCTGACAATTCAATGTAGCGTGCTATTGAAGGGGTGCAGAGAGTGTTTCCATTTTTTGGAGTGGTCCCGGATTTCACAAGTAAAAAAAAATCCCTAGGGGCGTTTGATGCCTAGCTAATTTTGGTTTTGTAGTAGGACTCTATGGCCTTTTTAATTTCTATATGATCAATCAATCAATCAATCAATCAATCAATCAATCAAGGCATTTATAGAGCGCCCTACTCACCCGGAGGGTCTCAAGGCGCTAGGGGGGGGGGTGCCGCTACTGCTCGAACAGCCAGGTCTTGAGCTTCTTCCTGAAGGAGAGGTGGTCTTGGGTCAGACGAAGGTCGGTCGGGAGGGTGTTCCAGGTCTTGGCGGCCAGGTAGGAGAAGGACCTTCCTCCTGTTGTGGCTCTTCGGATGCGGGGGACAGAGGCGAGGGCGTGGTTGGTCGATCGGAAGTGGCGTTTGGGAGCGTAGACGTTGAGGCGGTTGTTGAGGTAGCTCGGGCCTTGGCCGTGTAGGGCTTTGTGTGCGTGGGTGAGGAGACGGAAGGTGATTCTCTTGTTGATGGGGAGCCAGTGCAGGTCTCTCAGATGTCCGGAGATGTGGCTGCGTCGGGGGATGTCAAGGATGAGTCTGGCTGAGGCGTTCTGGATCCACTGGAGTCTCTTCTGGAGCTTGGCGGTGGTTCCGGCGTAGAGGGCGTTGCCGTAGTCCAGTCGGCTGGTGACGAGGGCCTGGGTGACCGTCTTCCTGGTCTCGGTGGGGATCCACCGGAAGATCTTCCGTAGCATGCGCAGGATTTTTATGATAGTTCCGAGTTACAGTTTGATGAGCCATTTTAATGTTATATTTATAGTTTTTCTCCACTTCCTTTCGAGCAGCCAATTTTAAAAACTGACGTTCTTTTTAAAAACCAGTGCAAAACAGCAGACTTAACAAACTATTTCTTTTTAAAAACACACTACCTAAAAACAAATATAACACATTGACTTCCACAGTTTAAAAAAGTATTTCCTCTTATCAGTGCAGTGCCCGTCCTATGTTGAAAAATGTATGGAGGCCTAAGCACAAAGTACCCCAAATAGCCAAAAAGGGCCCACACTGGAGAGAAAAGGCCTCAGCAGTTAAGGGGTGAAAGTGGCACAGGTGTACAAACAGAATTTTGATGTTTTTTAGCATTCCAAGTGCACTGATATTAGAAAACGTATCACACCTTCATACAAACCCTTCTGTAAAACACATTGAATGGTTGCAGAGTTAGTGTAGTGCTATGTCGGTGTTTCTTTAACTTCACTTCAAGGGATAAGGGCTCATGCACATGAGAGAAATACCTGCTCCGTTGCCTTTTCACAACCACAGGTGTTTTGGAAAAGTGTGCTTAAGGGACTGCCTAACTGTGCACTATCATCTAGGTGGTGTACAGGTATTTCCCCACCTCAGGGCAAACTCCATTTGCAAGATATCCCACCATGGCCTCAGCCTGCAATGGTTTGAGTTACTTTCCTTGCTCCATAGCGCTATTAAGATACAGCTGGAGAGACAACAGTGCAGCAAGATCTGTGCTGTCTCTCTGTCAGTACATGCTGCACTTTTGCCACCGAGAGGCCACTGCAGGCTTTGTTTGACTGCTCTTGTGAGGGCCTTCTGTACCCTGAAATCTGAGGGGGATATTCTCAAGAACTTGTGATAATTACCACAAAATTAGCTTAAATCAACACTTCAAATTGCAGTTTATCATGGGTAAGTAACGCTGTGCTAACTAAGTATTCACAACACGGAGGTACCATGGAATAGGCCCACGACAACGCGTCAAATGTCTGCGATAAAGTCAACGTGACATCGCAAAAGCGCAAAACACGAAAGCAAAAAAAAAAACGATGAGGCCAATCGCGATACAAAAGGCAGCGAAAACCAATGACAGGCCTGCATATCCCAAGCATCATGCGGGAAAATGCACTATAAAAGGGACAAAAAGAACACACCAAAAACAATTCAAAGTGCATAGTACCATGGATGCACCCGGACCGAGCGCAGAGGTCAACGCGAACCCCACAAGCCCCACAGATCACCAGCAAGGAACAATGGGGTCGGGGAAGGCAAACCTGAAGAGGGAGGGAAAGACGAGGTGCAGTCCACAGGAAAACCAGATCAGTGCCACGGAGGTGACAGAACACTACCATCAACTGACCCACCATTAGACTAATGTGAATACAGTCGGAGTGTAGAGGAGGCCAAAGGAGGAGGCCAGGAGGTGCTGGCATGATGTGAAAAGCAAAACCAAGTACAAACCTGCTGCCAACAGGAAGGCTGCAATGGCGACTGGAGGTGGGAGTCCAGCACCAGAAGGAGGAGCTGGAGGAAACGGAGGCCACAGTCATCATTGTGGGGATGGTGCAAGGAGTGGGGAGTCTAGACACAGCTCGAGAGGACCTGACACAACATCAACAGGGTGAGTAACGACCAGGGACTGGGGGCCCGGGGGAGATGGGCACAATGGCACACATGCACAATTATGTGTAAGACACTGCACACGCACAATGACCCTTGATCATGTCCCTGATCCCCGTGGCACACTGCAGCACACACACACAGCAATAACAGCACATCCACATTGATGACAATGTGGTATAATGTACAACCTTACACTGCAGAACAGAGGACACAACTGGTTCTGCACATGCGCAGAAACAGGCCAACTACATCTAACAGAGCAGGAAACTGTGAGATGGAAATGCACGCGTACAACCTCACATCCGTCATGTAGTACAAATGTCCACTGTCCCGCATCAAAATCCAACACCTCCCAAACAGTCACAATATACAGAGACATACAGTCTACATGTAAACAAGAACAATGCACCAACATACATGTACTGGGGTGAATGTATGACATTGTTCTGCATTCTGTCCATCAACTGTTATTTTTGCATTTGTCACCCGAGTGGGATGGGTATGCTCAGACGTGAGTCCCATGCTCTCCACACCACTGGAGTCAAGCAATCCTGGCTGAAGACGGCTGATAGCCAGAAACCAGTCCTAGGATGCTTGATTCCGGTCCAGGAAAGACATGGCTTGGCAGTTCGGGCTGGACTGTTCCCATGAGGCACAGGGTCAAAAGGCTGATTTGCATATGGCCATGTCTGAACTGGTGTGGTGTGGAGTGCAAAAAAACGATGGATTTAGGTCCAGATCTCTGTACTGGGGTGAATGTATGACATTGTTCTGCATTCTGTCCATCAACTGTTATTTTTCCAACATACATGTCAACATGCATCTCCCCTTTCGCCTTATTAGTGATGCTGGAGAGGACCACCACACCTTCGGCACTGATGCCCTACAACAGCTCATGGACATCCTAGGCAACCCACCACCATGACCAGGGCAGCCAAGCCACATAGAGGAGAACCCTGCCCCTGCACAGACCACACAGTAGGAAGCACCCGCTTGCACGGCTGGCTTCCAACACTTCACCGAGACACACATGGCATTCCAATGCCAGGTGTCAGAATGCCAAAAGGAGGTGGCCGAACAGGTGCGGATGGAGTATGAACCCATGAAAGATGAACTAGATCACATACATGGGTGTGTGATTCCCTTCGGAAACCACCTACACCCCACAAAGGAGTCCCACACTGTGACAGAGACACATGCATTTGCATATTTCCAGTACTGAACCAAGCCCAGAGGCACACAATTATCATTCACACACTTACTCTGGTCCTGCGTACGATGGCCCAGTCCACTCCTCTTACATATTGGGTGAGTGACGACAGAACTACATGTCCAAGGTCTAACCCGCTGCCGCTGGCAGAGGCCCTTTTAATAAAATATCCTCACCCCAGGGACCACCTGTCAAGCCGTTTTAACTTCACTTATCTTAGCACCTCACACCGCACACACAGTGACATACCTGCTCCGCTGTAATCAGGCGTCGAAGCACACCCGGGACACGCTAGGTGTCACTGGGTGGGCCCGATGATGAAGCATGCCACCAACTAGGTTGGTGGGTGAGGGCTTTCAAAAGACACCCAAGAGGTGCCACTGCCACCCGGCAAAATACTGAGTCGCTACATAACTAATATTAATCTACCATAACCGTGTCAGATTAATCCATTGTAGAGCTAGTCTCCTATTGATACCGATACATATAAACCGGGGATCTGGACTAGCTTTCTGGTCCTCTCTCTCCCTCTTGATTCTCGCCACATGTGTCAGCACAGCATAATGTAATGTTATAGGGCCCAGGCCCCCATGCATAAATTATGACCACACAGACACATGCAGATAGTTTGTGGAACTGGTTACAGGGACGTGCACCCAGCCCCTTTATTGGCAGGGCCACATGTACAGTGACGCCTGTGCTGGTTGTGTGTGTGGTGAGTGTAAGCCAGCCTTCATGGAGTAGTTTGTGCTGGCAACAACTTGAACAGTGAACACCATTAAAACGGAAACTGAAAACACCAGCATAACAGAGACAACAGCAGAGCATCATGGAGGTAGCCGGAGCAAGTACAAAGGTCACCCAATATGCAAACAGAAGTGCCCGTGAGTTGCAGGAATCTAGGATTTTGTCCATTCGGGATATACCTGATGCAGCTGCAGTGGGGTGTGTAATACCTGCATCATCTTCCTCATCTTCGCCCCAGGTCTCCCACACTGCCTGAGGTGACATTGCAATGTAAGTAACCTCTCCACAGCACAAAACTGAATCAGTAACAGTCCATGGGCTGCAGTGCACTGGAGTGCTGAGCACGGTATCAGGCAGATGATAGCATCCATGACAGGTGTGAGCAACTCTGTTAGTCTGCCAGTACGACTGTTTTGACTCTGGCAGTTGTCCTGGCGATGATGGAGTGTGCCTCCTGCGGTGATGTGACGTCCGGGCCGGTCAGGACTCAATTTGATGTGTGAGCCCTGGTGGACCGCAGTTCAGTCCCGAGGCAGTGGACAGCATAGGGCCACATACACATGGCGTTGATGACCCCAAGGCCATCTTCTCAGAGACTATCCAATATCTCAGAAGACAGGGTCCCTGACGCACAGAGTTAGTGGCCCAGGATACACAGCAGCTGGCACAGGCACACCACCATGGAATGGTGACTTGTGGTGCCCTGAGGTAGGGCCATGCAGACTGAGCGGGTCCTGATCGACGTCTGAGGTTAATATGGCAGAGGATTGTGGGGGACAGTGGAAGGTGTCCTGCAGGGCATGATGCAGAGAGCAGAATCCATCCGGAAGCGGTAAATTGAGGAGTGAAATGCTACAGCCTCGATTTTATTACCAGCACGTCCGTATCAGTTACATGAGGATGAAGACAACCCCCAGTCCATAGAGGCAGCGGTCAGCAGTGTCCCACAGCCATGTGTCGTTGGCTCGCGATGCACAGAGTTTGTGACACCAGGGCAGTTGTCGGGAGTGTTCGATCACCTCCGTAATGATTATCCTTTTTTCCTCCTGACTGAAACGCGTCATCCTCTTACACCCCTCCTTGCAAGCAATGATATGTACTCTGCTATTTAAAAATCAAGACTAAGCTCCCGATGTGTGACCTACTCAAGTGCAGTGTGGCCTGAGGTCAGCAGTCCGCTTGGGTCCACAGACACGTGTGGTTGGAATGCTATACACAGACTGGATGGTACCACATCGAAGGGAATATAGTTACATAAAATCAGCCATAAATAATGTTCTCTGCCATGGTGTAATCAAGACTCAGTTCCAGATGTTTGACCTACTAGTCCGCTGTGTATGCCAGTGGAATACGTCAATGAGAAAGGAGCACTGCGGGCCTGTGCCGCGGAGGCAGTGATGGTCTGAGCAGGCTGCCAGGGTCGTGGGCCTCGGGCTTGGAGCTTGCCCCGGCACGTGTGGGCCCTCCTTGACACACGCCAGTGTTGGCAGGTGAGCATTGAGGCATGGGTGAGCAGGGGCAGGCAAGGCTGGTTCGGGGTCCAGCGTCCCGGGGTGCATCAGGCACACAGGATTGCAGGCAACACTGCTCACGGCGATGGCGTTGGCCTCGTGGCAGGGTGAGGGGTGCCACCCTGACAGAGATGTTGGGTATTCCGGAAGTGAACCATGCCCAGAGCTATGTGCTTTTTATTCAAACCCCAACGCTGGACTGTTGTATGACGGGCCAGCCCACTCCGCTCAAGTTTACTGTGGGGGACATAACAAGCTACATTTCCGCAACCTTCTCCACTGGCTGGGGTGACATGGTTGCATCCACTGTCCACTACACTTCAAACATCAGCGGTGTATGTCAACATGGGTATGTGTGTGGTCTGCATACTGCAGTCTGGCCATCTCATCCACGTCACACTTGGCATTGTGTACATTCTCATTTATTGGTCACTTGCCTCCTTCGCACATGCCTGGTTTCCACCTCTTCCCACAATCTGCTATGGTGTGGCTGAGGTGCCATGCCTTTGATGGCTTATTTGCATGGCTGGCCCAGGTTCCCACAGTAAGTTGTGCTGTCATGTCTGGTGGGTGGGCATGTTGTTTGGCATGGTGTATGTGAGTTTGCAACATGTGCGTCCCAGTGTTGTGAGTTGCATGATTGTGGAGTTGAGGTGTGTTCATTTAGTACTTGCTAACCAGCAGTGCATTCCTGTAGGTGCCATCCTGGTAGCGCTAGTTGATGATGGACTGTCAGAAGATGTAGGAATCATGCACACTGCCTGGCTAGTAGGCGTCGACTTTGGTGGAGATTTTCCTTTGCCTACTACTGCCTGCACATTGATGGAATACGTGTGCATTCTGTTGCGGTTATTGTGTGCAGTGTTGCTAGGGGCCACAAGTAGGGCATGTGTGCAATCAATTGCCCCCAACATGTGCGGGAAGCCAGCTATGGCGTAGATGCCTTGCTTGGTCTCTGGTACAAAAGGGGGTGGTGATGGACGGAGCATCTGAATCAATCAAACACTCACACCCAGTCAAAAGATCTGGGTTTAATCCATCACCGTTCTTTAGCCCACTCTGCCACCCCAGTTCAGACATGGCTATATGCAAATCAGATTGACCCTGTACCTCATGGGAACAGTCCAGCCCGAACTGCCAAGCCATGTTTTCCCTGGACTGGAAACAAGCTTCAGAGGACTAGTTTCTGGCATTCCAGCCGTATTCAGCCCGGCTTGCTTGAATCCAGTGGCAAAGTGAGCAAGGGACTCACGTCTGAGCATACCCTGCCACACTTATGGTGGCCAAAAGCGGTACATAAGGGGGTGGTGATGAACGGAGCATCTGAATCAATCAAATACTCACACCCAGTCAAAAGATCTGGGTTTAATCCATCACTGTTCTTTAGCCCACTCTGCCACCCCAGTTCAGACATGGCTATATGCAAATCAGTCTGAGTGTTTGCTTGATCCCCTTGAGTCCCTTGCTCACTTTGGTGCAGGGCTCCGTCAACAGGACAGAGCTTTGCACTGAACAGTTTTCTTTTTTTTTCTTTTTCAAAAGAAAATCTCAAAACAGGTTTTCCTTTTTGAAAATGCAAAAGATGATGTCCAGTTCAGCATGCGACTCATCTTACATGGCCAGGAGTTATTTTTTACTGTCTCTCACCCATGAGGGTTTGCCTGGCAGTGACAGACAGAAAAGAACACAACTGTATGTCTACCAATCACAATTGGGTTGACAGACTTATAGCCAGCTCTCCGAAGGCCTTTACTCCATCAGAGAACTTTGGCAACAGGGATGATGGAGTAATCACTGCCATGGCCAATGTTAAGGTCAACCCACATCAAAAGTGGATGGGTGGACTACTGTATTGGCAGGGAGCTAACTCCGTTGAGACATGGTTTCCTCTCTGCCAGCATATAAATCAGGCACCTGAGTTTACATAGGTGTCCTAAACCCCCTTTTACTCCAAAGGGTCTATCTATACATTTCTTCTGTTTGAAATGTGTTCAGTTATCAAAACTGAAAGTGCTGAACAAAATATTTTTGTTACTTGTACTTTAGTCCTACCTTCATCCTGGACTTAACCATCTAGCAGCTTGGTACAAAACAGTAGTGTTCAACTTAGATGCAGCAAACAAACAGTAATAAAGTGAAAACATAACACAAGAACTGTATATACAGAGCTTTAAAGTTTTAGATAGGTATAGCACCTAAAAGCACCACTCATAATTATCTGTTATGCTGGACAAGGTCAGTCCTGCTGAGAAATTTACCTTCTCAAGTTCAGCACAAAGAGTCCAGAACTTCACAATTTCTCATTTTCATGTAGGGATGTGCACTCTGATATCAGCCAAGGGTACAGAACCTGAGAAGCCACCTCTTGGGAATCAGGGACTCACACTAGCAGAGGTGAGAAGAGATCAGGCAGGTCCACTTGCAGGTCTGGCAGGTCTAGTTGCAGCAGGTCAGCATGGCAGTTGCAGGGAGATCTCTGGAGCTTATTGTGTTCCTGCAGATCAAAATAGGTGGCCAGTCAATTAAACCTTGGACACACTTAGGTAGCGTGGTTTGAAGTGAGCAGGTCCAGTCTTCCTTAGTTAGTAATTATTAATGTAATAAACTACCCCAAATGTTATCCAATGGGAGAGGTAGGCTTGATATTAGTGAAAATAAATGTTGGACTTTTTCACTACCAGGACATGTAAAACTTAAAAAAATACATGTCCTACTTTTTAAATACAATGTACCCTGCCCTCTGGGGTGTCTTATATGTATTATAAAAAGGAAGGTTTAGGCTTGGCAAAAGGTTTATTTTGCAAGGTCAGAAAGGCAGTTTTAAAAACTGCACTACAGGCTGCTAGGGAGGGTTGAGACAAATTTTAAAGTGCTACTTTAGTAGGTGGCATAATGTGTGCCGCAGGCCCACTAGTAGAATTTTATTTACAGGCCCTGGGTACATGTAGTACTGCATTACTAGGGATACACAAGCAATCAGGTGTAAGCCACTTTTACAATGTTTGAAGATGAGAGCACACACACTTAAGGTTAGCAGTGGAAAAGTGCGCAGAGTCCAGATAGCTAACAAAAAAGAATTCAGAAAACAGGAGGTTTAAGGCAAAGAATTTGCCACGAGGGCCAAGTCAAACAACAATGCTGTTTCATCTGAGTCTGCACATGGATATGAATAGAATGTGAAAACCAATATGGGGAAGTAATTACTTTAGCTACTCTACAACAAATGAGAACATTGTAATTCTGCATATGTCTGGCACTATGACTTTATTTTACGTTTCAGTTATTTCTGTTATGTTTCTACATCACAATGGGAACACAAATACTTTTTAGGTAAAATTGAACACCACAGATCTATTAGAAACCTCTTTATTTTGTGTTTTGAATTTTTTTTACTTACTTCATTAGAAAAACCCTTAACACTTTGACAGGGATCCCATAAGCAATTTATAGCCTTCTCCTTACAATTGAATGGTGCTAGTATTGGAGGGCATTCACTGGCATTAAGCACAGAATAATGAGCCCTCGGATCAATGTCAAGAGAAATACTTTAAATAAAGAACGTTTGACTTTAAAATACTAATGGAGAAAAACATAAAATCCACCACATATGGCGTATGGCACAAGAGAATACACAAATTAGTGATCAAACCACAAAAACATCATTAGTCTACAAGGAGCATGAATGCCGAAAATTCCTCAAGAGGATCCTCTTAGAGTGCTACAATTCAGAATGCACCACCACTGACGTACCACATTCACAAGCTTGCTGTACGGCCAATGAATATTTCAACAAAATAAAGAACCCAGAAGACTACCTCAAGAGCAATGTCCTCATTTAAAAAAACAACAATGACAGAACAAAAAATGCACACAGACAACAGTCTTTAGCACTCAAGACCTCTTTCTTCAGACGATTCATCAAAAAAGTATATAGTCCCTTATAACCCTGCCAACTACTGCACAAATTCCAATAGCATTTCTAGGGAGAACTGATTGAAAGGGCTGTCCTTTCTCACATCTCCAACTTTTATTAAGAGAATGATCTGACCAGCAAGTGGTTTCCATCCATACAGGGGCATGGAATCTGCCTTGAAAGACATATGCCGATGATCTAGAGTTAGCAATGGATAATGCTGGCAAAGCACCATAACTACGCTAGGATATATCATTGGTCTTCAACACCTTCCACTGTGAGACCCTACTACTGCAACTAAGAAGGCTCAGTATTGGTAGAAGTGCATCCTAAACTGGATCTCATTGTTCTCAAAGATAGTCAATGGATGGTAAAAATGCTACTGTTCAACTCATCTCATCACTCCTCACATTATGGCATTCCACATGGCTCAAGCATCTCACTAATGGTATTAAACTCTACTGCATATTTCATAGACCTGTGGAGCCAATGAACCCTAACATGCCACAACTACATAGATTGATTAAAGTGTGTGGATGAGCACACCAATTAATTGAAACTTTTTAAATGTATTAAATGAGCAATGAATTACAATATCCTCAAAAACACATATACCTTCAGACCAAAAGTTGTATCAAAAAAGTCACATTTATTAAAAAGGAAGACACAAGCATTAATATTAAAGAGTTCAAACAATTTCACATAAACATTATTATATCATAGAAACACATGTATATACTTTTCATCCAAATGTTACAATATCAAAACATATAGAAACGAATAAAAAAACACTGTTGTCGACGCGTTTCGGTGCTTAGTTGGGTACAACACCTTCTTCAGGACTAATGATTAAAAGCTTCATAAATCTAAAAGGAATATATGTGACATTAAATTAATACAAGGTATAGGAGAATTTGTTTTTTACAGAAACATTTTTGTCTCACTTTATACAGGGTCATAACTATTAGTGGTCAAAATATCTTACTCTTTAAAGCATTTTCAATTTGCTGTGCCAGTCTTGATCCTGGAGTGGAAAATTCCTTTAGTTTGTGTATTCACCTCAGCTTGACAATCTAGAGGATCTGAAGTAACAATAATACTTAATTTTACACGATGTTCTCTGTATGGTACATATATTCTTATTTTACATGCACCAATGCTTACTTGATAGCGATGTGCAGATTCTGATTTTTTAGATGGACACTTCTCCAAGCGCCTGCATTTTATATAGGTCGCCTTGGGGTATTCAGGAGCCTTTTTACAAGTAAATTCCAATTGCTTGTTTATTTGGGCGAGCTTCACATCTATAGGTGGAAATCAATAAGCAAAGTCTATTACCATATTTAATTTGTAATAAATCTACGTGCATATAGTCACATAAATCATGGCCAGCACTATAGTCAGTGCATAGTGTTATTCTTTGATGGAGCCTTACTGTGCTTTACTTGTGGTTACAGAAGTATACCACACTATAACTTGAGTGCCCTGGTTGGTTGTATTTAAAATGCACATAAGGTGATGGCTATAACCTGTCGCAAGATGCAAATACATCCCGCCCATCATGGGCTCATAATTAGAGATGCGGGCGTGCTCTGGATCTCAGGCGCATATTGGTTAAAGTGCTGCTGAGGCTCTGTTTGGATTATGTTAGCAGAGTATTAGAGCTACTATAGAATATGGTTTGCGCACAAAGCCAGCTAGTTAATAAAGTAGTTTTTGGTTTAGAAACAGCAACAGTATTCAGCAAAAAAAGGGGGCTAGAGGTCCGCTATAGCTGGGTACAAGACACGGGTATAAATCGCTGTGTTCACAGGCAGAATCTTACCTAGGTTCAGTTTCGTACGCGCGGTCTGCCTGGTATCCCCGGTCTCCAAAGTCAGTATGGAGGACGGGGCGCGTATTGGTTAAAGCGCTGCTGAGGCTCTGTTGGGATAATGTTAGCAGAGCATTAAAACTATTGTAAAATTTGGTTTGCGCACAAAACCTGCTAGTTACTAAAGTAGTTTTTAGTTTAAAAGCAGCAACAGTATTTAGCAAAAAAGGGGGCTAGAGGTCCGCTATAGCTGGGCTCGAGGAACTGGTATAAATTTCCATGTTCACGGGCAGAATCTTACCTAGATTCAGTTTCGTCCGCGCGGTCTGCCTGGTCTCCCCGGTCTCCAGAGTCAGTATGGAGAACGGGGCACGGAGGCGGTATTTATACGCTGATAAATTGCAATAAACAGGTTGACAAGATCCACCTGTTTTTAGTTAAATGGTGTTGTGAAGCCGAGCCATTTTAGTAGTTTTTGCGGTATAAATTAAACGCCTTCGAGACTAAAGGCGGACTTAGGTAGATGCCAGTTGGTAGTCAAGGAAACGCATTCAGTGCGAATGTTGTCCGAAGGTGAAAACGGACTTCGGTTTTTACGTTAGTTCCATTGTTTTGGTAAACAAATACCGGGTGCGAGAATAAAAGAAAGAAACGGGTTCTGCTAAGTTGCGAAATCGCAACATATACATTTGCAACAATATTGATTAGAGCGGGCCCATTATTATAAGTTAATGGTATATAGACTATGGTGCGCCTGAGTTGTTTCCTTCTTATAATCTTACTTCAGATATACGGCATTTGCTGGATCTATACCTATAATGCATGAGTTTTTCTGCGCTATTCACCCAGATTGCTTCTTTTTGTGTATGGTTACTATGTCTGTTACAGATTTACCCGACTGCGATATTGATATTCAATTTAAAGCATTTGGTTCTTATACATATCAATATTGTAAGAACGTTCCTATTATCCAGCCTTCTCTTTGTGGAGGGCCAGTTAAAAAGAAGGTGTATACAGCCAATTGTCCTGGCGGGAGTGCATATATTAATATATATATATATAGGCAGTTCCATATATATGGCTATTAATAATGGAACGTTCTTGTACATCATTGGAATCAATTTCATGGGACATCTAGATAATTATACATCACTAACACATATAGATTTTATTCATTTACCACAGTGTGTATCACTGCATCTTACATAGTAAATCGTTTTGAGATACAGGCATGTTTCTTGAGTTCATCGCAAAATCATGTATCTATTTTAGTTTATACATTCAGTTTATCATAATCAGCTATCGTGGGTGGAGTAGTGTGCACACAATGTTATTATCATAAGGGGACATCATTTTGTATCAAAGGAGCCAAGGTGTTAGTTCAATTGTGCTAGTGAGGTGACTCTATCTTACCAGTCTCTCCCACTCTTCTCTGCTATTGAGCCCATGGTAATAGGTACGAAACTTTGACATAAAGAACTGCTCCCTTTGTTTGCGTTTGAGGTCTGTGTTACCTCCTCTAGCTGATGTTTTAATTTTTTCAATTATGAACCATTTGAGTTCATCCTCCTTATGGTTTTCCATTGACCAATGATCAACCAGAGGGGCATTCTTTTTCTTATTCTTGAGCGCCGATCTATGCTCATTTAGTCGCAATCTCATTTCGCGGCCTGTTTCACCAATATACCCCTTTTGGCAAGGACAAATTAGAAGGTATACCTCATTGGAAGTTCTACAGTTAAAGTGGTCATTCATCCAATGTGATGTGCCATTCAATTCCACCTTATCTGCTTGGATGATAGATTTACAATGAGAGCATGATCCGCAGGGTTGATTACCCCTTACAGGTCTCCCTTGGTCTATGCTCAATTGCCTGCCATTTTTTGGTTCTCTGTAAGTATGGACAGGGCAGTTACGTATTGTCCTATTTCTCCTGTAGGAGAAAATAGGTTTTGGGAGTGGAATTTTGCCTTGTTTATTAAGAATGAACCAGTTTGTATTGATAAGATTTTTTATTTTGAAGCTAATACCATTATAGTTTGAAACCATAACAATGGTATTTTCTGGTTCCTGTTTTTTATTTTTAGGTTCAAGTAAAGACGCTCTATTTTGATATTTAGCTCTTTTGTAGCTATCTCTTATCAGCCTTTTCGGGTATACTTGCTGAAGTAGTTTGGTTTTAAGATTTTCTGCATGTTTTTCAAAGGAATTTTTGTCGGTACAATTCCGTCTTATCCCTAAACTGGCTATAGGGGATGCCTTCTTTTTGGTTCTTAGGGTGATAGCTATTATGGTGGAGCAAGGTATTATGGTCAGATGGTTTGACAAAAAGCTCAACACATAACTTCCCCATTTCTGCTTTAATTTTTATATCAAGAAAGTCAACTGCCACTTGACTTTTATTACTAGTGAATTTGAGGTTAGCATCCCCACAGTTCAGCCACTCAATGAAGGCTGTGAGCTCAATTTCGCTACCTTCCCATACAAAGAAAACATCGTCTATGAATCTAGACCAATGTTTTACATTTTCATAAAATGGGCTCAGTTCATTGTATATATGATGTTTCTCAAAATTGCCTAAGTATAGGCAGGCAAGGCTCGGCGCGCAGGTAGCACCCATGCTTGTCCCTTTTATTTGACAGAAGAAGTCATTGTTGAATAGAAAGATGTTATTCAGTAGAACAATTTCTATACAATCAACAATGAATGTGTTCTGGGCAGAGAGATAGCCTTCCTCGTCACTCAAAATCTCTCTCATCATCCTGATGGTATCGTGTTGAGGTATGTTGGTGTACAAGGACTCAATGTCCAAGCACACCAACCATTGGGTTTCGCTATTGAAGGTTATACCTTCCACTTTTGAGATCATATCTTTGGTGTCTTTTATGTAGGATGGTAATGTCTCTACTAAGGGGCGGATAAAACAGTCAGCATATTTGCTAAGTGGCTCCGTGATTGAGTCTATACCTGAAACTATTGGTCGCATGGGGGGGTTTCTAATGTCCTTATGGACTTTAGGGAGTCCATAGAGGGCTGGTATTTTGGGATGATTGTTAACTAGAAATTTGTATTCATCCTCACAGATGATACAATCCTCTTTTGCTAAGGTCACTATACTTTTCACTATCTTTTTAAGGTTGTTCCACTCGCCTATGTTGGATTTTCTGTAATGGGATTTATTACTAAGTAGGCCATACATTTTTTGATTATAGTCCTGGGTATTGAGGATCACAATACGGCCACCCTTATCCCCAGGTTTAATGGTGATATCATCATATGTTTGGAGATTAGTCAAAGCCGCTCTTTTAGTTTTAGAGAGATTATTCGTAGTCCATATCTTTTCATCTAGCAGCTTTTCAAGGCCAATAGTAATGACCTTTTCAAACGTATCTATTTCTTGGCTCACCATAGAGATATCAGGGGTCCAGGTCGAGGGAGGTTTAAGTCCAGACTTATTATTCTTAGGTCTGTTTTCCTTATTCTCAAAAAACCGTTTGATCCTAATTTTACGGAATAAATCCCTTATATCCTTCTCTATTGAGTATCTACAGATACCTCGACTCGGGGCAAAACCTAAACCTTTCTCAAGTATTTTAATCTCATCTACTGTTAAAATCTTATTGGAGAGGTTGATGATTGGGGCCTTTTGGGTGTAGCTATCTACTCCCAATCCTTGTGGCTCTGAGTCCTCATGTAGGGTCTCCTTATTGTTCCCTCCTTTTGACGGAAGCCCTGACGGCCCCTCCCCCGGGTCCTGAAGCCACGGGTCTGTCTCTTTTCGCCTAAAAATTTTTTGGGATAATCAAGGAATTCATCTCCACTTTCATCTCTTGATTCGTTACGTTTACTAGAATCTTGTGCCCTCTCAGCCTCCGAGTCACTTGTGTGGTATGAGGTGTCTGAAAAGGTCACATTTTTCTTATAAAATTTATTTTTGTTGTACCTGTATGGACGGTTGTTGAACTCATTGGGGATAGGTTGGTCAAAGTAGTCCTTCTGTAGATATGGGTATACCTGTTCCAAATTAAAATTGGCTATATCTTTACGTAATTTATTAGTTTTTTTGTTTATCATATATTCTTGGTACCCTGTAATATCTTCTTTTATCTCTGCCAATTTTTTGGTGGCTTCATCTAATGCAGTGGACTCATTGAGTTCCTTCTCCAACTTATCTATTTCCTCTTTTTCTATTATCAAGAGTCCCTGTGCTGTGTCTATAATGAGCAACATCCAGTCGCGACTACATCTATTTGCTATTAGTGTCCAACTATCTTTAAAGTTCTCGTCTGTGACAAATAGCCCGGATTCATTAGTGATTTGTAGACCCTTAGGTATGACTCCCTTTTTGCAGTATTGGATGATAAATTCTGCATGGAGCTCGGTCCGGATCAGTTTTTTCTTTAGATTCCAGAGTTTATTCCATTTGTCTTCATCACTACTGGATAGTGTGACAGTACTAATACTTTTTGAAGACCCTCCTAGGAGCTTTTTACATTGGTCTTCTGAGAACCCAAAGGTTCGTAATGTATCCATATTGTGAATTTGGACTCTCTGGCTACTGGAGCCTGAGTAAAGCAAAAACAGGAGAGAGTTTTCCCGAGTGGACCCAGAAAGGACTGGGAAATAGTAACACCAAAAGAGGGGGGTTTCCTTTCTGTGGTTATTCCATAATTATTATACAATATATCAACTCAATAGATCAAGACACCTGTTGTGAGACAGTTTTTAGTTTAAGATGAATTACAATATCCTCAAAAACACATATACCTTCAGACCAAAAGTTGTATCAAAAAAGTCACATTTATTAAAAAGGAAGACACAAGCATTAATATTAAAGAGTTCAAACAATTTCACATAAACATTATTATATCATAGAAACACATGTATATACTTTTCATCCAAATGTTACAATATAAAAACATATAGAAACGAATAAAAAAACACTGTTGTCGACGCGTTTCGGTGCTTAGTTGGGTACAACACCTTCTTCAGGACTAATGATTAAAAGCTTCATAAATCTAAAAGGAATATATGTGACATTAAATTAATACAAGGTATAGGAGAATTTGTTTTTTACAGAAACATTTTTGTCTCACTTTATACAGGGTCATAACTATTAGTGGTCAAAATATCTTACTCTTTAAAGCATTTTCAATTTGCTGTGCCAGTCTTGATCCTGGAGTGGAAAATTCCTTTAGTTTGTGTATTCACCTCAGCTTGACAATCTAGAGGATCTGAAGTAACAATAATACTTAATTTTACACGATGTTCTCTGTGTGGTACATATATTCTTATATGGCTGAGATACCCGCCACCCCCTCTCAACACAATCCCCAAGAATTGGGAAACCGGAAACAGTTCTTGAACTTTTGGAAGGCGGGAAGGGAGTTACCCTTCCCGGCCGTATTTACTAAAATATGAAACAAAATAAAACATTAAAATAACAGTTTCATATTATGTACAATTTCATTTCCACATTACGATGTTTGGCTAACCTTAACAGATCTCTAATACAAAGGTTCTCCTAGCCGAACTAACATCCTACAAAACATTTGACTTGAAATTGTACATCCTAACGTTAAGGGCCAACGGCAAGGTCGTAACCGGTGTCAGATCCCTAAACCAGAAATACCCCCCTCACTTGTGAGAGGAGCGACCGCACAGAGGCGTACCTCAAGTGCATCTACCAATTTCCCTTTGTACTTGACGGGGGCCCCAATGAACTCGACGCCATTTAACGGTCGTTCGAGGACTCGTGTGAGGTGTCTAAAAGGTAGCGTAAACCCCCTCCCGCACCCCACACAACTTACCCATCTGCCGTCGCAGATGTCCTGGCCCCGGGAAATTCCCCAGGAGGGGCCGTAGCCCCTCCTATCCAGGAAGGGGCCTTGACCACCTTTCCTTTCCTTCCGGCGGCCTATCCTTAGACGGGACCGCCTCCCCGTTGAGGGGCCAATTGGCCACCTCCCAGGAGCGCTCCCATCCGTAATGGGTGACGCCCCCTCATAGGGATCTTCCAATTACTGCTCACTGATCATGACCTTACCGCCCGACCAAAATAAATACGACAATTCTACCTAACTTACTAAGATTACAACGAAAACATAACTTATTACCAAGTGTAAATGCTGATCAATCCTCGTTCAAAATTACTTTATTTGCAAAACATCCTGAAAATAACCATTCTTTATTGCATCTTTAAAATTTCACGACAATCATCACAACCTGTAAGAAAAACAGAGAAAACAAAAAGAGATACTATATCAAAACTGTAGTCACAACGACTCGCTGTCTTCAGGGGCTGGTGGGTGGGTCAAAATTGGCTCTTCGTTCCGTCTCGAGCTCACGTGCAGCGGGGAGGTGCAGCTTCAGAGCACAGGAACAAGAGGATGCTTTCTTGGCTTCCGCTCCTTTTATCCGTATTCAGGGCGGGCGTAAACCCGCCCCCACCTGCCTCCGAGGGCGTGGTCGGCCGCGTCGGTGTCTAGGACAACCCATTCTAGGGCGGGAAAAAGGCGCGCCCCGGCTACGCCGCTTCGGGCATGCCAGCCGAGACTCGCCTCCCGCCCAAGATGGCTTCCCGGGGGGATCGTGGTACTCCACCATACGTTCGGGGGGACCGAATGGTCGCCCCTTTCCATATGGCTGAGATACCCGCCACCCCCTCTCAACACAATCCCCAAGAATTGGGAAACCGGAAACCGTTCTTGAACTTTTGGAAGGCGGGAAGGGAGTTACCCTTCCCGGCCGTATTTATTAAAATATGAAACAAAATCAAAACATTAAAATAACAGTTTCATATTATGTACAATTTCATTTCCACATTACGATGTTTGGCTAACCTTAACAGATCTCTAATACAAAGGTTCTCCTAGCCGAACTAACATCCTACAAAACATTTGACTTGAAATTGTACATCCTAACGTTAAGGGCCAACGGCAAGGTCGTAACCGGTGTCAGATCCCTAAACCAGAAATACCCCCCTCACTTGTGAGAGGAGCGACCGCACAGAGGCGTACCTCAAGTGCATCTACCAATTTCCCTTTGTACTTGACGGGGGCCCCAATGAACTCGACGCCATTTAACGGTCGTTCGAGGACTCGTGTGAGGTGTCTAAAAGGTAGCGTAAACCCCCTCCCGCACCCCACACAACTTACCCATCTGCCGTCGCAGATGTCCTGGCCCCGGGAAATTCCCCAGGAGGGGCCGTAGCCCCTCCTATCCAGGAAGGGGCCTTGACCACCTTTCCTTTCCTTCCGGCGGCCTATCCTTAGACGGGACCGCCTCCCCGTTGAGGGGCCAATTGGCCACCTCCCCCGAGCGCTCCCATCCGTAATGGGTGACGCCCCCTCATAGGGATCTTCCAATTACTGCTCACCGATCATGACCTTACCGCCACAGGCCGGATAGTTGACCGGCTATCCGGACCCCCCACAAAACTCCTACCTAAAGGTCATGCTGTAAACTCCTTAACCAGGCTACGAAGTCTCCTATGAGTAACTCATTCCCCACCCGGGACAAATGAACCCCGTCCCCCAAATACATACTGTCCCCTTTGATACAACCATGCGAAACAGAATGTAGTGTACTTGAACGAAACAATCTACTCACTTTGTTATTTATTTTCTTTACTGAATGATTCCGAGCAGTAACCGAAATAGCCCCCCGCCACACTTTCCGTGGGATCATATGGGACCATGCAATTGTGCACCCTGGAACTCTTCTTGCCAACCAACTTACTGTGGAAAGCATTGCCTCAAGAAGAAGTCGTCTACCAGTGGCCACCAGATCGTTACCCCCAAGATGGACTATGATTATAGACGGCGGTGACCTTGTCCGCTCTAACAAACCCTCAAAAAAGAATTGAAACTGGTCAATACAGAGCCCGCCCTTTCCGTAGAAGGACACCCTGTACCCGTATTCCCCAGCCACGTGAATCATATCACCTGCTTTGAATACGTCCGCGGCACGCCTCACATATGAGTGGCCCACGACCCACACCTCCTTATTCGCAGACGGTGATTTCTGACCGCTGGTCCCCAGGAGTCGGGTCGACTGTACAGTCCGCCCCGCTTCGTAAGCTTGCGTAACTGAAAACCAAACAGAAACAAGAAGCGTGAGTATATCATTACAGCTTCACAACATGTGCAACCGCACATACCTTTTATAACAGTTCGAGGACCAACGCCCCACACGTTTTACTTGTTCCACACTCAGACCCCTGGCTGTAGCCTCAGTAGCAGCCCCTATCCGAAAGGAATGGGTCCCGAACTCGCCGGGGTTCAAGCCCGCGGCCGAAATCGACATCGCAAGCACCCTCTGGAACTGAAACCTCGTCAGTGGGGTGGCGTCAGCGTGTCTCAAGAACGTCCCCCCCCATGCTGCAACCCTCTGTGCCAAATATTCCTCTACGCATACCACAGGGCACATGGAAGACCCGGGGATCCTCTGAATGATTACGCAGTCCCCGATTGCTCCTTGATCGGATTTGGACCTAACAAATGAGACCGTCATCGTCTCCCCCCTGACCTGAATGTGCTCCCGGCACAATCCCCCCATCGTATCCCGCTTGTTCTTTGCCACTAATTCGCTTACCCGCATAGCCCCATGGAATGCTAGTGCAAATGCGGCTCGGAACAACCCTGCTTCATACTGGGATGAACACGTTGCCGGGAGCACAGACAATAACCGGGTCAGCCTGTCTAAACCTATCGGGTGCCTCTCATCTACTCTGCGACCCTCAAGGCGTTGCCACCCACGTAGCGCTTTCTGCACAACGAAAGACGCTGTCGGGTCCTGGATCCCATGAGCCTTTGCCATAAAGGAAATGGCGGCCCGATGCCTCTGGGCCGTAGCTACTGATTTGCCTGCCTGATGTAAGGAAAGCAGAAATTTCACTACCAACTCTTCCTGACCCCAAAGCTCCCCCCTAGCAGTACCCAAAAAGGCCCAATAGGAACGGAACGCCCCTTCGTATGCCTTCCTCGTCCTGGGTGCTAAACTCTCTCCCACGAGGTTTTGTAGTTCGGGGCACCGAGAGACCAGAGAGCTTCGGGAAAGGGTGCCGCCACCGGGTCCGCTGTGGGCAGAAAACCCCAGAAGGCCTGCATACGGAAACGAGAAAGCGCATCAGCCGCTTGGTTCATCACCCCCGGCACATGTCTTGCCCTAAACAGTACATTCAGTTGCATGCATAACAACACAATTTCCTTGAGCAGTCTCAGAATCAATATGCATTGTGCTGCCTGACTATTGATACACTCAACCACGGTCATGTTATCAGACCAGAACACCACAGAGTGATCACGGAAACCCCCGGGCCACGTTTTCAGGGCCACCAAAATAGGAAAAAGTTCGAGAAAAGCAATGTTACTCGTCAACCCGCACTCATGCCACCATGACGGCCATTTTTGAGCCGACCATTGTGTACCAAATATGGCACCAAAACCTATACTCCCCGCCGAATCTGTCCAAAGCCCCAGCTCCTCGGAGGACACCGCTGGTTTGTTCCAGACAATTCGACCATTGAAATCCGCCAGAAATGCCAACCAAATGCGCATGTCCTGGCGAACCTCTGCCGAGAGTCTCGTGCGGTGATGTCCTTCCTTCAGGCCGACCATGGCTTGTGCAATCGAGCGGGAAAAGGGGCGCGCCATTGGTATCACTCTTAGGGCAAAATTCAACTGACCCACCACCTGTTGCAATTGATGCAGGTTTACTTTTGTTGCACGAATACATGTCTCAAGGAATAACCTGAATTTCAACACTTTTTCCTTGGGTAATCGAAAACAACCTTCTACCGAGTCGAGCTCGATCCCCAGAAACTCGATCAAGGTCGAGGGACCCACAGTCTTACCTGGCGCCAATGGCACACCAAATCGATTCATTAAGACACAAAATTCACGTAAAGCCTGTCCACACTCAGGATCCCCGGCTGCCCCCAAAAACAGAAAGTCATCGAGATAGTGCATAACATGTTGAAAACCTGTCTTCCTTGTGAATACCCACTGCAGAAAACAACTGAACTTCTCGAAATAGGCACATGAAATCGAGCACCCCATTGGCATACATCTATCCATGTAATAGCGACCCTGAAACATGAAACCAAGAAGACGCTGATCGTCTGGGTGTACCGGGAGCAACCGGAACGCTGACTCGATGTCTGATTTTGCCATCAGCGCCCCGGGCCCCAGGCGATTCAACATGGCTACGGCCTCATCGAAAGATGCGTACCGCACTGAACACACTTCCGGGTCTATCGCGTCATTCACGGAAAGACCACGTGGGGCTGACAAGTTATGTATCAGCCGAAACTCACCCGGGTCCTTCTTGGGGACCACCCCTAGAGGGGAACAAACAAAGTTAGCAACCGGTGGCAAATCGAATGGACCGGCAACACGACCTCGAGTCACCTCCTTCCCAATCTTTACCTGTACCACCGCCGCGTGCTGCAAGACCGACAGTTGATTCTTACAGTTTGCTACACCCTGAAAATCCCCCACTGGGATGCGGAAACCATATGAGAACCCGTTTCGCAACACCCCAGCGGAAGCATGATCCGGGTATTCGTTGAGCCAAGGAATCATTGCCATGGTATCAATCGGGGTAGGTAAAGGCACCCCTCGGACTATATCAGACCTGTTTGGTGCCTCCCTTACCACCGTTATCACCCGTTTTGGCTCTGCACAAGGACTCAGGATGGGATGGCTGCCCACACCCCCCACACTCATGTCTGAATTTGCATGACCCCTGGGGCCTCGTACATTTCCCTCTGTTAAAATTCCAACAGATCCCCCTTTTCTCGTTACCTGCACCCGTCCGAAAGGGTGCCCCAGAGTTTTGGCGGGAAGATTCCCCTCCGTTACTCCCTACCAATGGTACCTTCAACATTCCTGTACTCTCCATTTTTTGCCATGACACAGAGTCGTAACAATCCCAAGTCAACAATGGGTCGTGTTCCTTAGCTTTTCTAAAAAGATTGTCATAGCAGAACCACTGATTGCCCCCATATGCCACAGAATACTCCATAATACGTGGCTGATAAATAGGTAACTCGGTCAGCAACTCGGGCCTGCGCTCGCCCATGATGGAGGTAAATATGCCCCACGCTCTGCCCCAAGTACCAATGTTCTCGTCAACCTTAAAGGCGGCCATTTTTGCGCGCCAAACACTCGGATGCATGAGCTCCTTTTGGCTCTTCACATGCTCTATCTCGTAATGTTCGGTAAGCAATGAAAACATGTTTACATACTTATCCGCCCAAATCAATTCCTTAATTTCTAGTGGAACATGCTGGGCAATCTTCTCCCTTCGAGAAGGTACAGACCCCTCCCCCGCAATCGGCAATGGCCGCTTACCTGAAGTAGACCCTGCGCTTGTCGCCGAACTTGGGCCTGCTGCACCTTCAGCCGCCGGAACCTGTGGGGGAACAGAAGATGTTGCCTTCGCAGCCTCCCTAGATTCCCGCAGTTGCCTCATTACTGCCCGGGCGTCGTCAGCCGTGGCGCCCTCGCTATCCTTTCCCAACCACGCTGCCAATTGTGCCGCTAACTCGGGGGGCATATCCTCCCTGTTCACGGGGGTGACCACCACAGGGATTGGATTCCCCTCTTTCGGCACCGGTATTGGCTCCTCACGTGGGGTATCGGGAAACGGGGTGTCCCCCCCAAGTGCCCCCCTTCTGGGCCTCTTGCTTCTTCCACCGGGGACTGCTCCCTGCAAAGGCCGTTTCGGCCCTCCCTCCCCGTCCTTAGCCTCCACCTTTTTCTTCAAATCGGCTATCTCCTTCATGAGCATGCGGAGCATCTGCTCGGTACCGACCCACTTTCCGACTTTCTTGGGCATTCTCAGACGGGATATCTGTAAAACAAAAGAAAGATTACAACGCTCAAAATTGGCTCTTCGTTCCGTCTCGAGCTCACGTGCAGCGGGGAGGTGCAGCTTCAGAGCACAGGAACAAGAGGATGCTTTCTTGGCTTCCGCTCCTTTTATCCGTATTCAGGGCGGGCGTAAACCCGCCCCCGCCTGCCTCCGAGGGCGTGGTCGGCCGCGTCGGTGTCTAGGACAACCCATTCTAGGGCGGGAAAAAGGCGCGCCCCGGCTACGCCACTTCGGGCATACCAGCCGAGACTCGCCTCCCGCCCAAGATGGCTTCCCGGGGGGATCGTGGTACTCCACCATACGTTCGGGGGGACCGAATGGTCGCCCCTTTCCATTTTACATGCACCAATGCTTACTTGATAGCGATGTGCAGATTCTGATTTTTTAGATGGACACTTCTCCAAGCGCCTGCATTTTATATAGGTCGCCTTGAGGTATTCAGGAGCCTTTTTACAAGTAAATTCCAATTGCTTGTTTGGGCGAGCTTCACATCTATAGGTGGAAATCAATAAGCAAAGTCTATTACCATATTTAATTTGTAATAAATCTACGTGCATATAGTCACATAAATCATGGCTAGCACTATAGTCAGTGCATAGTGTTATTCTTTGATGGAGCCTTACTGTGCTTTACTTGTGGTTACAGAAGTATACCACACTATAACTTGAGTGCCCTGGTTGGTTGTATTTAAAATGCACATAAGGTGATGGCTATAACATGTCGCAAGATGCAAATACATCCCGCCCATCATGGGCTCATAATTAGAGATGCGGGCGTGCTCTGGATCTCAGGCGCATATTGGTTAAAGTGCTGCTGAGGCTCTGTTTGGATTATGTTAGCAGAGTATTAGAGCTACTATAGAATATGGTTTGCGCACAAAGCCAGCTAGTTAATAAAGTAGTTTTTGGTTTAGAAACAGCAACAGTATTCAGCAAAAAAAGGGGGCTAGAGGTCCGCTATAGCTGGGTACAAGACACGGGTATAAATCGCCGTGTTCATGGGCAGAATCTTACCTAGGTTCAGTTTCTTCCGCGCGGTCTGCCTGGTATCCCCGGTCTCCAGAGTCAGTATGGAGGACGGGGCGCGTATTGGTTAAAGCGCTGCTGAGGCTCTGTTGGGATAATGTTAGCAGAGCATTAAAACTATTGTAAAATTTGGTTTGCGCACAAAACCTGCTAGTTACTAAAGTAGTTTTTAGTTTAAAAGCAGCAACAGTATTTAGCAAAAAAGGGGGCTAGAGGTCCGCTATATCTGGGCTCGAGGCACGGGTATAAATTTCCATGTTCACGGGCAGAATCTTACCTAGATTCAGTTTCGTCCGCGCGGTCTGCCTGGTCTCCCCGGTCTCCAGAGTCAGTATGGAGGACGGGGCACGGAGGCGGTATTTATACGCTGATAAATTGCAATAAACAGGTTGACAAGATCCACCTGTTTTTAGTTAAATGGTGTTGTGAAGCCGCGCCATTTTAGTAGTTTTTGCGGTATAAATTAAACGCCTTCGAGACTAAAGGCGGACTTAGGTAGGTGCCAGTTGGTAGTCAAGGAAACGCATTCAGTGCGAATGTTGTCCGAAGGTGAAAACGGACTTCGGTTTTTACGTTAGTTCCATTGTTTTGGTAAACAAATACCGGGTGCGAGAATAAAAGAAAGAAACGGGTTCTGCTAAGTTGCGAAATCGCAACATATACATTTGCAACAATATTGATTAGAGCGGGCCCATTATTATAAGTTAATGGTATATAGACTATGGTGCGCCTGAGTTGTTTCCTTCTTATAATCTTACTTCAGATATACGGCATTTGCTGGATCTATACCTATAATGCATGAGTTTTTCTGCGCTATTCACCCAGATTGCTTCTTTTTGTGTATGGTTACTATGTCTGTTACAGATTTACCCGACTGCGATATTGATATTCAATTTAAAGCATTTGGTTCTTATACATATCAATATTGTAAGAACGTTCCTATTATCCAGCCTTTACTTTGTGGAGGGCCAGTTAAAAAGAAGGTGTATACAGCCAATTGTCCTGGCGGGAGGGCATATATTAATATATATATATATAGGCAGTTCCATATATATGGCTATTAATAATGGAACGTTCTTGTACATCATTGGAATCAATTTCATGGGACATCTAGATAATTATACATCACTAACACATATAGATTTTATTCATTTACCACAGTGTGTATCACAGTATCTTACATAGTACATCGTTTTGAGATACAGGCATGTTTCTTGAGTTCATCGCAAAATCATGTATCTATTTTAGTTTATACATTCAGTTTATCATAATCAGCTATCGTGGGTGGAGTAGTGTGCACACAATGTTATTATCATAAGGGGACATCATTTTGTATCAAAGGAGCCAAGGTGTTAGTTCAATTGTGCTAGTGAGGTGACTCTATCTTACCAGTCTCTCCCACTCTTCTCTGCTATTGAGCCCATGGTAATAGGCACGAAACTTTGACATAAAGAACTGCTCCCTTTGTTTGCGTTTGAGGTCTGTGTTACCTCCTCTAGCTGATGTTTTAATTTTTTCTATTATGAACCATTTGAGTTCATCCTCCTTATGGTTTTCCATTGACCAATGATCAACCAGAGGGGCATTATTTTTCTTATTCTTGAGCGCCGATCTATGCTCATTTAGTCGCAATCTCATTTCGCGGCCTGTTTCACCAATATACCCCTTTTGGCAAGGACAAATTAGAAGGTATACCACATTGGAAGTTCTACAGTTAACGTGGTCATTCATCCAATGTGATGTGCCATTCAATTCCACCTTATCTGCTTGGATGATAGATTTACAATGAGAGCATGATCTGCAGGGTTGATTACCCCTTACAGGTCTCCCTTGGTTTATGCTCAATTGCCTGCCATTTTTTGGTTCTCTGTAAGTATGGACAAGGCAGTTACGTATTGTCCTATTTCTCCTGTAGGAGAAAATAGGTTTTGGGAGTGGAATTTTGGCTTGTTCATTAAGAATGAACCAGTTTTTATTGATAAGATTTTTTATTTTGGAGCTAATACCATTATAGTTTGAAACCATAACAATGGTATTTTCTGGTTCCTGTTTTTTATTTTTAGGTTCAAGTAAAGACGCTCTATTTTGATATTTAGCTCTTTTGTAGCTATCTCTTATCAGCCTTTTCGGGTATCCTCGCTGAAGTAGTTTGGTTTTAAGATTTTCTGCATGTTTTTCAAAGGAATTTTTGTCGGTACAATTCCGTCTTATCCTTATAAACTGGCTATACGGGATGCCTTCTTTTTGGTTCTTAGGGTGATAGCTATTATGGTGGAGCAAGGTATTACGGTCAGATGGTTTGACAAAAAGCTCAACATATAACTTCCCCATTTCTGCTTTAATTTTTATATCAAGAAATTCAACTGCCACTTGACTTTTATTACTAGTGAATTTGAGGTTAGCATCCCCACAGTTCAGCCACTCAATGAAGGCTGTGAGCTCAATTTCGCTACCTTCCCATACAAAGAAAACATCGTCTATGAATCTAGACCAATGTTTTACATTTTCATAAAATGGGCTCAGTTCATTGTATATATGATGTTTCTCAAAATTGCTTACGTATAGGCAGGCAAGGCTTGGCGCGCAGGTAGCACCCATGCTTGTCCCTTTTATTTGACAGAAGAAGTCATTGTTGAATAGAAAGATGTTATTCAGTAGAACAATTTCTATACAATCAACAATGAATGTGTTCTGGGCAGAGAGATAGGCTTCCTCGTCACTCAAAATCTCTTTCATCATCCTGATGGTATCATGTTGAGGTATGTTGGTGTACAAGGACTCAATGTCCAAGCACACCAACCATTGGGTTTCGCTATTGAAGGTTATACCTTCCACTTTTGAGAACATATCTTTGGCGTCTTTTATGTAGGATGGTAATGTCTCTACTAAGGGGCGGATAAAACAGTCAGCATATTTGCTAAGTGGCTCCGTGATAGAGTCTATACCTGAAACTATTGGTCGCATGGGGGGGTTTCTAATGTCCTTATGGACTTTAGGGAGTCCATAGAGGGCTGGTATTTTGGGATGATTGTTAACTAGAAATTTGTATTCATCCTCACAGATGATACAATCCTCTTTTGCTAAGGTCACTATACTTTTCACTTTCTTTTTAAGGTTGTTCCACTCGCCTATGTTGGATTTTCTGTAATGGGATTTATTACTAAGTAGGCCATACATTTTTTGATTATAGTCCTGGGTATTGAGGATCACAATACTGCCACCCTTATCCCCAGGTTTAATGGTGATATCATCATATGTTTGGAGATTAGTCAAAGCCGCTCTTTCAGTTTTAGAGAGATTATTCGTAGTCCATATCTTTTCATCTAGCAGCTTTTCAAGGCCAATAGTAATGACCTTTTCAAACGTATCTATTTCTTGGCTCACCATAGAGATATCAGGGGTCCAGGTCGAGGGAGGTTTAAGTCCAGACTTATTATTCTTAGGTCTGTTTTCCTTATTCTCAAAAAACCGTTTGATCCTAATTTTACGGAATAAATCCCTTATATTCTTCTCTATTGAGTATCTACAGATACCTCGACTCGGGGCAAAACCTAAACCTTTCTAAAGTATCTTAATCTCATCTACTGTTAAAATCTTATTGGAGAGGTTGATGATTGGGGCCTTTTGGGTGTAGCTATCTACTCCCAATCCTTGTGGCTCCGAGTCCTCATGTAGGGTCTCCTTATTGTTCCCTCCTTTTGACGGAAGCCCTGACAACCCCTCCCCCGGGTCCTGAAGCCACGGGTCTGTCTCTTTTGGCCTAAAAATTTTTTTTGATAATCAAGGAATTCATCTCCACTTTCATCTCTTGATTCGTTACGTTTACTAGAATCTTGTGCCCTCTCAGCCTCCGAGTCACTTGTGTGGTATGAGGTGTCTGAAAAGGTCACATTTTTCTTATAAAATTTATTTTTGTTGTACCTGTATGGACGGTTGTTGAACTCATTGGGGATAGGTTGGTAAAAGTAGTCCTTCTGTAGATATGGGTATACCTGTTCCAAATTAAAATTGGCTATATCTTTACGTAATTTATTAGTTTTTTTGTTTATCATATATTCTTGGTGCCCTGTAATATCTTCTTTTATCTCTGCCAATTTTTTGGTGGCTTCATCTAATGCAGTGGACTCATTGAGTTCCTTCTCCAACTTATCTATTTCCTCTTTTTCTATTATCAAGAGTCCCTGTGCTGTGTCTATAATGAGCAACATCCAGTCGCGACTACATCTATTTGCTATTAGTGTCCAACTATCTTTAAATTTCTCGTCTGTGACAAATAGCCCGGGTTCATTAGTGATTTGTAGACCCTTAGGTATGACTCCCTTTTTGCAGTATTGGATGATAAATTCTGCATGGAGCTCGGTCCGGATCAGTTTTTTCTTTAGATTCCAGAGTTTATTCCATTTGTCTTCATCACTACTGGATAGTGTGACAGTACTAATACTTTTTGAAGACCCTCCTAGGAGCTTTTTACATTGGTCTTCTGAGAACCCAAAGGTTCGTAATGTATCCATATTGTGAATTTGGACTCTCTGGCTACTGGAGCCTGAGTAAAGCAAAAACAGGAGAGAGTTTTCCCGAGTGGACCCAGAAAGGACTGGGAAATAGTAACACCAAAAGAGGGGGGTTTCCTTTCTGTGGTTATTCCATAATTATTATACAATATATCAACTCAATAGATCAAGACACCTGTTGTGAGACAGTTTTTAGTTTAAGATGAATTACAATATCCTCAAAAACACATATACCTTCAGACCAAAAGTTGTATCAAAAAAGTCACATTTATTAAAAAGGAAGACACAAGCATTAATATTAAAGAGTTCAAACAATTTCACATAAACATTATTATATCACAGAAACACATGTATATACTTTTCATCCAAATGTTACAATATAAAAACATATAGAAACGAATAAAAAAACACTGTTGTCAACGCGTTTCGGTGCTTAGTTGGGTACAAGACCTTCTTCAGGACTAAAGATTAAAAGCTTCATAAATCTAAAAGGAATATATGTGACATTAAATTAATACAAGGTATAGGAGAATTTGTTTTTTACAGAAACATTTTTGTCTCACTTTATACAGGGTCATAACTATTAGTGGTCAAAATATCTTACTCTTTAAAGCATTTTCAATTTGCTGTGCCAGTCTTGATCCTGGATTGGAAAATTCCTTTAGTTTGTGTATTCACCTCAGCTTGACAATCTAGAGGATCTGAAGTAACAATAATACTTAATTTTACACGATGTTCTCTGTGTGGTACATATATTCTTATTTTACATGCACCAATGCTTACTTGATAGCGATGTGCAGATTCTGATTTTTTAGATGGACACTTCTCCAAGCGCCTGCATTTTATATAGGTCGCCTTGGGGTATTCAGGAGCCTTTTTACAAGTAAATTCCAATTGCTTGTTTATTTGGGCGAGCTTCACATCTATAGGTGGAAATCAATAAGCAAAGTCTATTACCATATTTAATTTGTAATAAATCTACGTGCATATAGTCACATAAATCATGGCCAGCACTATAGTCAGTGCATAAAGTTATTCTTTGATGGAGCCTTACTGTGCTTTACTTGTGGTTACAGAAGTATACCACACTATAACTTGAGTGCCCTGGTTGGTTGTATTTAAAATGCACATAAGGTGATGGCTATAACCTGTCGCAAGATGCGAATACATCCCGCCCATCATGGGCTCATAATTAGAGATGCGGGCGTGCTCTGGATCTCAGGCGCATATTGGTTAAAGTGCTGCTGAGGCTCTGTTTGGATTATGTTAGCAGAGTATTAGAGCTACTATAGAATATGGTTTGCGCACAAAGCCAGCTAGTTAATAAAGTAGTTTTTGGTTTAGAAACAGCAACAGTATTCAGCAAAAAAAGGGGGCTAGAGGTCCGCTATAGCTGGGTACAAGACACGGGTATAAATCGCCGTGTTCACGGGCAGAATCTTACCTAGGTTCAGTTTCGTCCGCGCGGTCAAAAACAATATCATGACATTCCATGAATTTTCTGAATAGGACTTCAGACAATATGCCCATTGAATTTCTGGATGGATGTTCCTTCTTCAGGGGAATCTGTAATGGAAACAGAATAGCATTTTCTAATGTATCAGGGTGGTCAATAAACAAATAGTAAAATAGCCCTGATGTCAGCTTCTACCTTGCAGTGCCTTGTACTAATCCATTCATAGTGTGTGTCAAAATTTACATGCAGAGAATAAAGTGGAGTTTACGCGTGATGGGCAGAGTAACATGAAAATTCCAATGTAACGCCGTGTGAAAAGAGTGGTGGCCCGTGAAAAGCATGAGGTTTTAAGCAAAATGAGATGATAAAATTCACCAAGAACCGTGGTCTTTTGCCCTCCACTGCCTGGACCCACTAGTGAGAGACCAATGGATCGCATGCTAATGGCGTCCAACAGAATCTCAGATGCTGAATACTCACAGTGCACACAGGTTGTTTGTGTGCTAAACAAAATGGAAAGCCTAGAGCTGAAAAAATAAAACCCACCGAATACCAAGCATGCTGGTCGTATTCCATGGCTATATAACCAAAGAAAGTATATTCATACCTTCTGGCAAAATGCTGTTTGCCTATCTACAGGATTCCATCTAGTTTGATCAAAAGTAAATCTGCCAACAAATAAGTTAAAATCAAGTGAGTGATCGCCTTCACACAACAAAAACGCAGTACAGAAACATCAGTCTGGTCAAAACGCTTACCGATTCAGTATGTAATCGTGGAGCTCTCAGAACAAGCTCCGCGACGAGCCGCCAATGAAGCGGAAGTGAAGGAAAAAATCCAATGGGATGATATAGATGGAAGAGCGTAACGGCGATGTACCTCTCTATTCTTTCAGTCAAATTACAAGTAACTATAAGCGCCATCTTGGAGATTGTCAACCCCTGCTCATTTGTCTATAAAAACACTGCAAGGCGTGCTACAACCCCATGTATTACATAAAAACTATGTAAGTGTTCAGGCACATAGTCATGATGGTAGTGCTAGAGAATTTGACTAGATGAAGGAATTTATACAAACATTTTTTTTAAATTGTCAATGATAACCGTAGCTCAAAGCGTGACCATCCCTATCGGTGAACGAGGACAGACCGCCCATGTGAGATAAGTGAGGTGCAGCTTCAGAGCACAGGAACAAGAGGATGCTTTCTTGGCTTCCGCTCCTTTTATCCGTATTCAGGGCGGGCGTAAACCCGCCCCCGCCTGCCTCCGAGGGCGTGGTCGGCCGCGTCGGTGTCTAGGACAACCCATTCTAGGGCGGGAAAAAGGCGCGCCCCGGCTACGCCACTTCGGGCATACCAGCCGAGACTCGCCTCCCGCCCAAGATGGCTTCCCGGGGGGATCGTGGTACTCCACCATACGTTCGAATGGTCGCCCCTTTCCATTTTACATGCACCAATGCTTACTTGATAGCGATGTGCAGATTCTGATTTTTTAGATGGACACTTCTCCAAGCGCCTGCATTTTATATAGGTCGCCTTGAGGTATTCAGGAGCCTTTTTACAAGTAAATTCCAATTGCTTGTTTGGGCGAGCTTCACATCTATAGGTGGAAATCAATAAGCAAAGTCTATTACCATATTTAATTTGTAATAAATCTACGTGCATATAGTCACATAAATCATGGCTAGCACTATAGTCAGTGCATAGTGTTATTCTTTGATGGAGCCTTACTGTGCTTTACTTGTGGTTACAGAAGTATACCACACTATAACTTGAGTGCCCTGGTTGGTTGTATTTAAAATGCACATAAGGTGATGGCTATAACCTGTCGCAAGATGCAAATACATCCCGCCCATCATGGGCTCATAATTAGAGATGCGGGCGTGCTCTGGATCTCAGGCGCATATTGGTTAAAGTGCTGCTGAGGCTCTGTTTGGATTATGTTAGCAGAGTATTAGAGCTACTATAGAATATGGTTTGCGCACAAAGCCAGCTAGTTAATAAAGTAGTTTTTGGTTTAGAAACAGCAACAGTATTCAGCAAAAAAAGGGGGCTAGAGGTCCGCTATAGCTGGGTACAAGACACGGGTATAAATCGCCGTGTTCATGGGCAGAATCTTACCTAGGTTCAGTTTCTTCCGCGCGGTCTGCCTGGTATCCCCGGTCTCCAGAGTCAGTATGGAGGACGGGGCGCGTATTGGTTAAAGCGCTGCTGAGGCTCTGTTGGGATAATGTTAGCAGAGCATTAAAACTATTGTAAAATTTGGTTTGCGCACAAAACCTGCTAGTTACTAAAGTAGTTTTTAGTTTAAAAGCAGCAACAGTATTTAGCAAAAAAGGGGGCTAGAGGTCCGCTATAGCTGGGCTCGAGGCACGGGTATAAATTTCCATGTTCACGGGCAGAATCTTACCTAGATTCAGTTTCGTCCGCGCGGTCTGCCTGGTCTCCCCGGTCTCCAGAGTCAGTATGGAGGACGGGGCACGGAGGCGGTATTTATACGCTGATAAATTGCAATAAACAGGTTGACAAGATCCACCTGTTTTTAGTTAAATGGTGTTGTGAAGCCGCGCCATTTTAGTAGTTTTTGCGGTATAAATTAAACGCCTTCGAGACTAAAGGCGGACTTAGGTAGGTGCCAGTTGGTAGTCAAGGGAACGCATTCAGTGCGAATGTTGTCCGAAGGTGAAAACGGACTTCGGTTTTTACGTTAGTTCCATTGTTTTGGTAAACAAATACCGGGTGCGAGAATAAAAGAAAGAAACGGGTTCTGCTAAGTTGCGAAATCGCAACATATACATTTGCAACAATATTGATTAGAGCGGGCCCATTATTATAAGTTAATGGTATATAGACTATGGTGCGCCTGAGTTGTTTCCTTCTTATAATCTTACTTCAGATATACGGCATTTGCTGGATCTATACCTATAATGCATGAGTTTTTCTGCGCTATTCACCCAGATTGCTTCTTTTTGTGTATGGTTACTATGTCTGTTACAGATTTACCCGACTGCGATATTGATATTCAATTTAAAGCATTTGGTTCTTATACATATCAATATTGTAAGAACGTTCCTATTATCCAGCCTTTACTTTGTGGAGGGCCAGTTAAAAAGAAGGTGTATACAGCCAATTGTCCTGGCGGGAGGGCATATATTAATATATATATATATATATAGGCAGTTCCATATATATGGCTATTAATAATGGAACGTTCTTGTACATCATTGGAATCAATTTCATGGGACATCTAGATAATTATACATCACTAACACATATAGATTTTATTCATTTACCACAGTGTGTATCACAGTATCTTACATAGTACATCGTTTTGAGATACAGGCATGTTTCTTGAGTTCATCGCAAAATCATGTATCTATTTTAGTTTATACATTCAGTTTATCATAATCAGCTATCGTGGGTGGAGTAGTGTGCACACAATGTTATTATCATAAGGGGACATCATTTTGTATCAAAGGAGCCAAGGTGTTAGTTCAATTGTGCTAGTGAGGTGACTCTATCTTACCAGTCTCTCCCACTCTTCTCTGCTATTGAGCCCATGGTAATAGGCACGAAACTTTGACATAAAGAACTGCTCCCTTTGTTTGCGTTTGAGGTCTGTGTTACCTCCTCTAGCTGATGTTTTAATTTTTTCTATTATGAACCATTTGAGTTCATCCTCCTTATGGTTTTCCATTGACCAATGATCAACCAGAGGGGCATTATTTTTCTTATTCTTGAGCGCCGATCTATGCTCATTTAGTCGCAATCTCATTTCGCGGCCTGTTTCACCAATATACCCCTTTTGGCAAGGACAAATTAGAAGGTATACCACATTGGAAGTTCTACAGTTAACGTGGTCATTCATCCAATGTGATGTGCCATTCAATTCCACCTTATCTGCTTGGATGATAGATTTACAATGAGAGCATGATCTGCAGGGTTGATTACCCCTTACAGGTCTCCCTTGGTTTATGCTCAATTGCCTGCCATTTTTTGGTTCTCTGTAAGTATGGACAAGGCAGTTACGTATTGTCCTATTTCTCCTGTAGGAGAAAATAGGTTTTGGGAGTGGAATTTTGGCTTGTTCATTAAGAATGAACCAGTTTTTATTGATAAGATTTTTTATTTTGGAGCTAATACCATTATAGTTTGAAACCATAACAATGGTATTTTCTGGTTCCTGTTTTTTATTTTTAGGTTCAAGTAAAGACGCTCTATTTTGATATTTAGCTCTTTTGTAGCTATCTCTTATCAGCCTTTTCGGGTATCCTCGCTGAAGTAGTTTGGTTTTAAGATTTTCTGCATGTTTTTCAAAGGAATTTTTGTCGGTACAATTCCGTCTTATCCTTATAAACTGGCTATACGGGATGCCTTCTTTTTGGTTCTTAGGGTGATAGCTATTATGGTGGAGCAAGGTATTACGGTCAGATGGTTTGACAAAAAGCTCAACATATAACTTCCCCATTTCTGCTTTAATTTTTATATCAAGAAATTCAACTGCCACTTGACTTTTATTACTAGTGAATTTGAGGTTAGCATCCCCACAGTTCAGCCACTCAATGAAGGCTGTGAGCTCAATTTCGCTACCTTCCCATACAAAGAAAACATCGTCTATGAATCTAGACCAATGTTTTACATTTTCATAAAATGGGCTCAGTTCATTGTATATATGATGTTTCTCAAAATTGCTTACGTATAGGCAGGCAAGGCTTGGCGCGCAGGTAGCACCCATGCTTGTCCCTTTTATTTGACAGAAGAAGTCATTGTTGAATAGAAAGATGTTATTCAGTAGAACAATTTCTATACAATCAACAATGAATGTGTTCTGGGCAGAGAGATAGGCTTCCTCGTCATTCAAAATCTCTTTCATCATCCTGATGGTATCATGTTGAGGTATGTTGGTGTACAAGGACTCAATGTCCAAGCACACCAACCATTGGGTTTCGCTATTGAAGGTTATACCTTCCACTTTTGAGAACATATCTTTGGTGTCTTTTATGTAGGATGGTAATGTCTCTACTAAGGGGCGGATAAAACAGTCAGCATATTTGCTAAGTGGCTCCGTGATAGAGTCTATACCTGAAACTATTGGTCGCATGGGGGGGTTTCTAATGTCCTTATGGACTTTAGGGAGTCCATAGAGGGCTGGTATTTTGGGATGATTGTTAACTAGAAATTTGTATTCATCCTCACAGATGATACAATCCTCTTTTGCTAAGGTCACTATACTTTTCACTTTCTTTTTAAGGTTGTTCCACTCGCCTATGTTGGATTTTCTGTAATGGGATTTATTACTAAGTAGGCCATACATTTTTTGATTATAGTCCTGGGTATTGAGGATCACAATACTGCCACCCTTATCCCCAGGTTTAATGGTGATATCATCATATGTTTGGAGATTAGTCAAAGCCGCTCTTTCAGTTTTAGAGAGATTATTCGTAGTCCATATCTTTTCATCTAGCAGCTTTTCAAGGCCAATAGTAATGACCTTTTCAAACGTATCTATTTCTTGGCTCACCATAGAGATATCAGGGGTCCAGGTCGAGGGAGGTTTAAGTCCAGACTTATTATTCTTAGGTCTGTTTTCCTTATTCTCAAAAAACCGTTTGATCCTAATTTTACGGAATAAATCCCTTATATTCTTCTCTATTGAGTATCTACAGATACCTCGACTCGGGGCAAAACCTAAACCTTTCTCAAGTATCTTAATCTCATCTACTGTTAAAATCTTATTGGAGAGGTTGATGATTGGGGCCTTTTGGGTGTAGCTATCTACTCCCAATCCTTGTGGCTCCGAGTCCTCATGTAGGGTCTCCTTATTGTTCCCTCCTTTTGACGGAAGCCCTGACAACCCCTCCCCCGGGTCCTGAAGCCACGGGTCTGTCTCTTTTGGCCTAAAATTTTTTTTTGATAATCAAGGAATTCATCTCCACTTTCATCTCTTGATTCGTTACGTTTACTAGAATCTTGTGCCCTCTCAGCCTCCGAGTCACTTGTGTGGTATGAGGTGTCTGAAAAGGTCACATTTTTCTTATAAAATTTATTTTTGTTGTACCTGTATGGACGGTTGTTGAACTCATTGGGGATAGGTTGGTAAAAGTAGTCCTTCTGTAGATATGGGTATACCTGTTCCAAATTAAAATTGGCTATATCTTTACGTAATTTATTAGTTTTTTTGTTTATCATATATTCTTGGTGCCCTGTAATATCTTCTTTTATCTCTGCCAATTTTTTGGTGGCTTCATCTAATGCAGTGGACTCATTGAGTTCCTTCTCCAACTTATCTATTTCCTCTTTTTCTATTATCAAGAGTCCCTGTGCTGTGTCTATAATGAGCAACATCCAGTCGCGACTACATCTATTTGCTATTAGTGTCCAACTATCTTTAAATTTCTCGTCTGTGACAAATAGCCCGGGTTCATTAGTGATTTGTAGACCCTTAGGTATGACTCCCTTTTTGCAGTATTGGATGATAAATTCTGCATGGAGCTCGGTCCGGATCAGTTTTTTCTTTAGATTCCAGAGTTTATTCCATTTGTCTTCATCACTACTGGATAGTGTGACAGTACTAATACTTTTTGAAGACCCTCCTAGGAGCTTTTTACATTGGTCTTCTGAGAACCCAAAGGTTCGTAATGTATCCATATTGTGAATTTGGACTCTCTGGCTACTGGAGCCTGAGTAAAGCAAAAACAGGAGAGAGTTTTCCCGAGTGGACCCAGAAAGGACTGGGAAATAGTAACACCAAAAGAGGGGGGTTTCCTTTCTGTGGTTATTCCATAATTATTATACAATATATCAACTCAATAGATCAAGACACCTGTTGTGAGACAGTTTTTAGTTTAAGATGAATTACAATATCCTCAAAAACACATATACCTTCAGACCAAAAGTTGTATCAAAAAAGTCACATTTATTAAAAAGGAAGACACAAGCATTAATATTAAAGAGTTCAAACAATTTCACATAAACATTATTATATCACAGAAACACATGTATATACTTTTCATCCAAATGTTACAATATAAAAACATATAGAAACGAATAAAAAAACACTGTTGTCAACGCGTTTCGGTGCTTAGTTGGGTACAAGACCTTCTTCAGGACTAAAGATTAAAAGCTTCATAAATCTAAAAGGAATATATGTGACATTAAATTAATACAAGGTATAGGAGAATTTGTTTTTTACAGAAACATTTTTGTCTCACTTTATACAGGGTCATAACTATTAGTGGTCAAAATATCTTACTCTTTAAAGCATTTTCAATTTGCTGTGCCAGTCTTGATCCTGGATTGGAAAATTCCTTTAGTTTGTGTATTCACCTCAGCTTGACAATCTAGAGGATCTGAAGTAACAATAATACTTAATTTTACACGATGTTCTCTGTGTGGTACATATATTCTTATTTTACATGCACCAATGCTTACTTGATAGCGATGTGCAGATTCTGATTTTTTAGATGGACACTTCTCCAAGCGCCTGCATTTTATATAGGTCGCCTTGGGGTATTCAGGAGCCTTTTTACAAGTAAATTCCAATTGCTTGTTTATTTGGGCGAGCTTCACATCTATAGGTGGAAATCAATAAGCAAAGTCTATTACCATATTTAATTTGTAATAAATCTACGTGCATATAGTCACATAAATCATGGCCAGCACTATAGTCAGTGCATAAAGTTATTCTTTGATGGAGCCTTACTGTGCTTTACTTGTGGTTACAGAAGTATACCACACTATAACTTGAGTGCCCTGGTTGGTTGTATTTAAAATGCACATAAGGTGATGGCTATAACCTGTCGCAAGATGCGAATACATCCCGCCCATCATGGGCTCATAATTAGAGATGCGGGCGTGCTCTGGATCTCAGGCGCATATTGGTTAAAGTGCTGCTGAGGCTCTGTTTGGATTATGTTAGCAGAGTATTAGAGCTACTATAGAATATGGTTTGCGCACAAAGCCAGCTAGTTAATAAAGTAGTTTTTGGTTTAGAAACAGCAACAGTATTCAGCAAAAAAAGGGGGCTAGAGGTCCGCTATAGCTGGGTACAAGACACGGGTATAAATCGCCGTGTTCACGGGCAGAATCTTACCTAGGTTCAGTTTCGTCCGCGCGGTCAAAAACAATATCATGACATTCCATGAATTTTCTGAATAGGACTTCAGACAATATGCCCATTGAATTTCTGGATGGATGTTCCTTCTTCAGGGGAATCTGTAATGGAAACAGAATAGCATTTTCTAATGTATCAGGGTGGTCAATAAACAAATAGTAAAATAGCCCTGATGTCAGCTTCTACCTTGCAGTGCCTTGTACTAATCCATTCATAGTGTGTGTCAAAATTTACATGCAGAGAATAAAGTGGAGTTTACGCGTGATGGGCAGAGTAACATGAAAATTCCAATGTAACGCCGTGTGAAAAGAGTGGTGGCCCGTGAAAAGCATGAGGTTTTAAGCAAAATGAGATGATAAAATTCACCAAGAACCGTGGTCTTTTGCCCTCCACTGCCTGGACCCACTAGTGAGAGACCAATGGATCGCATGCTAATGGCGTCCAACAGAATCTCAGATGCTGAATACTCACAGTGCACACAGGTTGTTTGTGTGCTAAACAAAATGGAAAGCCTAGAGCTGAAAAAATAAAACCCACCGAATACCAAGCATGCTGGTCGTATTCCATGGCTATATAACCAAAGAAAGTATGTTCATACCTTCTGGCAAAATGCTGTTTGCCTATCTACAGGATTCCATCTAGTTTGATCAAAAGTAAATCTGCCAACAAATAAGTTAAAATCAAGTGAGTGATCGCCTTCACACAACAAAAACGCAGTACAGAAACATCAGTCTGGTCAAAACGCTTACCGATTCAGTATGTAATCGTGGAGCTCTCAGAACAAGCTCCGCGACGAGCCGCCAATGAAGCGGAAGTGAAGGAAAAAATCCAATGGGATGATATAGATGGAAGAGCGTAACGGCGATGTACCTCTCTATTCTTTCAGTCAAATTACAAGTAACTATAAGCGCCATCTTGGAGATTGTCAACCCCTGCTCATTTGTCTATAAAAACACTGCAAGGCGTGCTACAACCCCATGTATTACATAAAAACTATGTAAGTGTTCAGGCACATAGTCATGATGGTAGTGCTTGAGAATTTGACTAGATGAAGGAATTTATACAAACATTTTTTTTAAATTGTCAATGATAACCGTAGCTCAAAGCGTGACCATCCCTATCGGTGAACGAGGACAGACCGCCCATGTGAGATAAGTGAGGTGCAGCTTCAGAGCACAGGAACAAGAGGATGCTTTCTTGGCTTCCGCTCCTTTTATCCGTATTCAGGGCGGGCGTAAACCCGCCCCCGCCTGCCTCCGAGGGCGTGGTCGGCCGCGTCGGTGTCTAGGACAACCCATTCTAGGGCGGGAAAAAGGCGCGCCCCGGCTACGCCACTTCGGGCATACCAGCCGAGACTCGCCTCCCGCCCAAGATGGCTTCCCGGGGGGATCGTGGTACTCCACCATACGTTCGAATGGTCGCCCCTTTCCATTTTACATGCACCAATGCTTACTTGATAGCGATGTGCAGATTCTGATTTTTTAGATGGACACTTCTCCAAGCGCCTGCATTTTATATAGGTCGCCTTGAGGTATTCAGGAGCCTTTTTACAAGTAAATTCCAATTGCTTGTTTGGGCGAGCTTCACATCTATAGGTGGAAATCAATAAGCAAAGTCTATTACCATATTTAATTTGTAATAAATCTACGTGCATATAGTCACATAAATCATGGCTAGCACTATAGTCAGTGCATAGTGTTATTCTTTGATGGAGCCTTACTGTGCTTTACTTGTGGTTACAGAAGTATACCACACTATAACTTGAGTGCCCTGGTTGGTTGTATTTAAAATGCACATAAGGTGATGGCTATAACCTGTCGCAAGATGCAAATACATCCCGCCCATCATGGGCTCATAATTAGAGATGCGGGCGTGCTCTGGATCTCAGGCGCATATTGGTTAAAGTGCTGCTGAGGCTCTGTTTGGATTATGTTAGCAGAGTATTAGAGCTACTATAGAATATGGTTTGCGCACAAAGCCAGCTAGTTAATAAAGTAGTTTTTGGTTTAGAAACAGCAACAGTATTCAGCAAAAAAAGGGGGCTAGAGGTCCGCTATAGCTGGGTACAAGACACGGGTATAAATCGCCGTGTTCATGGGCAGAATCTTACCTAGGTTCAGTTTCTTCCGCGCGGTCTGCCTGGTATCCCCGGTCTCCAGAGTCAGTATGGAGGACGGGGCGCGTATTGGTTAAAGCGCTGCTGAGGCTCTGTTGGGATAATGTTAGCAGAGCATTAAAACTATTGTAAAATTTGGTTTGCGCACAAAACCTGCTAGTTACTAAAGTAGTTTTTAGTTTAAAAGCAGCAACAGTATTTAGCAAAAAAGGGGGCTAGAGGTCCGCTATAGCTGGGCTCGAGGCACGGGTATAAATTTCCATGTTCACGGGCAGAATCTTACCTAGATTCAGTTTCGTCCGCGCGGTCTGCCTGGTCTCCCCGGTCTCCAGAGTCAGTATGGAGGACGGGGCACGGAGGCGGTATTTATACGCTGATAAATTGCAATAAACAGGTTGACAAGATCCACCTGTTTTTAGTTAAATGGTGTTGTGAAGCCGCGCCATTTTAGTAGTTTTTGCGGTATAAATTAAACGCCTTCGAGACTAAAGGCGGACTTAGGTAGGTGCCAGTTGGTAGTCAAGGGAACGCATTCAGTGCGAATGTTGTCCGAAGGTGAAAACGGACTTCGGTTTTTACGTTAGTTCCATTGTTTTGGTAAACAAATACCGGGTGCGAGAATAAAAGAAAGAAACGGGTTCTGCTAAGTTGCGAAATCGCAACATATACATTTGCAACAATATTGATTAGAGCGGGCCCATTATTATAAGTTAATGGTATATAGACTATGGTGCGCCTGAGTTGTTTCCTTCTTATAATCTTACTTCAGATATACGGCATTTGCTGGATCTATACCTATAATGCATGAGTTTTTCTGCGCTATTCACCCAGATTGCTTCTTTTTGTGTATGGTTACTATGTCTGTTACAGATTTACCCGACTGCGATATTGATATTCAATTTAAAGCATTTGGTTCTTATACATATCAATATTGTAAGAACGTTCCTATTATCCAGCCTTTACTTTGTGGAGGGCCAGTTAAAAAGAAGGTGTATACAGCCAATTGTCCTGGCGGGAGGGCATATATTAATATATATATATATATAGGCAGTTCCATATATATGGCTATTAATAATGGAACGTTCTTGTACATCATTGGAATCAATTTCATGGGACATCTAGATAATTATACATCACTAACACATATAGATTTTATTCATTTACCACAGTGTGTATCACAGTATCTTACATAGTACATCGTTTTGAGATACAGGCATGTTTCTTGAGTTCATCGCAAAATCATGTATCTATTTTAGTTTATACATTCAGTTTATCATAATCAGCTATCGTGGGTGGAGTAGTGTGCACACAATGTTATTATCATAAGGGGACATCATTTTGTATCAAAGGAGCCAAGGTGTTAGTTCAATTGTGCTAGTGAGGTGACTCTATCTTACCAGTCTCTCCCACTCTTCTCTGCTATTGAGCCCATGGTAATAGGCACGAAACTTTGACATAAAGAACTGCTCCCTTTGTTTGCGTTTGAGGTCTGTGTTACCTCCTCTAGCTGATGTTTTAATTTTTTCTATTATGAACCATTTGAGTTCATCCTCCTTATGGTTTTCCATTGACCAATGATCAACCAGAGGGGCATTATTTTTCTTATTCTTGAGCGCCGATCTATGCTCATTTAGTCGCAATCTCATTTCGCGGCCTGTTTCACCAATATACCCCTTTTGGCAAGGACAAATTAGAAGGTATACCACATTGGAAGTTCTACAGTTAACGTGGTCATTCATCCAATGTGATGTGCCATTCAATTCCACCTTATCTGCTTGGATGATAGATTTACAATGAGAGCATGATCTGCAGGGTTGATTACCCCTTACAGGTCTCCCTTGGTTTATGCTCAATTGCCTGCCATTTTTTGGTTCTCTGTAAGTATGGACAAGGCAGTTACGTATTGTCCTATTTCTCCTGTAGGAGAAAATAGGTTTTGGGAGTGGAATTTTGGCTTGTTCATTAAGAATGAACCAGTTTTTATTGATAAGATTTTTTATTTTGGAGCTAATACCATTATAGTTTGAAACCATAACAATGGTATTTTCTGGTTCCTGTTTTTTATTTTTAGGTTCAAGTAAAGACGCTCTATTTTGATATTTAGCTCTTTTGTAGCTATCTCTTATCAGCCTTTTCGGGTATCCTCGCTGAAGTAGTTTGGTTTTAAGATTTTCTGCATGTTTTTCAAAGGAATTTTTGTCGGTACAATTCCGTCTTATCCTTATAAACTGGCTATACGGGATGCCTTCTTTTTGGTTCTTAGGGTGATAGCTATTATGGTGGAGCAAGGTATTACGGTCAGATGGTTTGACAAAAAGCTCAACATATAACTTCCCCATTTCTGCTTTAATTTTTATATCAAGAAATTCAACTGCCACTTGACTTTTATTACTAGTGAATTTGAGGTTAGCATCCCCACAGTTCAGCCACTCAATGAAGGCTGTGAGCTCAATTTCGCTACCTTCCCATACAAAGAAAACATCGTCTATGAATCTAGACCAATGTTTTACATTTTCATAAAATGGGCTCAGTTCATTGTATATATGATGTTTCTCAAAATTGCTTACGTATAGGCAGGCAAGGCTTGGCGCGCAGGTAGCACCCATGCTTGTCCCTTTTATTTGACAGAAGAAGTCATTGTTGAATAGAAAGATGTTATTCAGTAGAACAATTTCTATACAATCAACAATGAATGTGTTCTGGGCAGAGAGATAGGCTTCCTCGTCATTCAAAATCTCTTTCATCATCCTGATGGTATCATGTTGAGGTATGTTGGTGTACAAGGACTCAATGTCCAAGCACACCAACCATTGGGTTTCGCTATTGAAGGTTATACCTTCCACTTTTGAGAACATATCTTTGGTGTCTTTTATGTAGGATGGTAATGTCTCTACTAAGGGGCGGATAAAACAGTCAGCATATTTGCTAAGTGGCTCCGTGATAGAGTCTATACCTGAAACTATTGGTCGCATGGGGGGGTTTCTAATGTCCTTATGGACTTTAGGGAGTCCATAGAGGGCTGGTATTTTGGGATGATTGTTAACTAGAAATTTGTATTCATCCTCACAGATGATACAATCCTCTTTTGCTAAGGTCACTATACTTTTCACTTTCTTTTTAAGGTTGTTCCACTCGCCTATGTTGGATTTTCTGTAATGGGATTTATTACTAAGTAGGCCATACATTTTTTGATTATAGTCCTGGGTATTGAGGATCACAATACTGCCACCCTTATCCCCAGGTTTAATGGTGATATCATCATATGTTTGGAGATTAGTCAAAGCCGCTCTTTCAGTTTTAGAGAGATTATTCGTAGTCCATATCTTTTCATCTAGCAGCTTTTCAAGGCCAATAGTAATGACCTTTTCAAACGTATCTATTTCTTGGCTCACCATAGAGATATCAGGGGTCCAGGTCGAGGGAGGTTTAAGTCCAGACTTATTATTCTTAGGTCTGTTTTCCTTATTCTCAAAAAACCGTTTGATCCTAATTTTACGGAATAAATCCCTTATATTCTTCTCTATTGAGTATCTACAGATACCTCGACTCGGGGCAAAACCTAAACCTTTCTCAAGTATCTTAATCTCATCTACTGTTAAAATCTTATTGGAGAGGTTGATGATTGGGGCCTTTTGGGTGTAGCTATCTACTCCCAATCCTTGTGGCTCCGAGTCCTCATGTAGGGTCTCCTTATTGTTCCCTCCTTTTGACGGAAGCCCTGACAACCCCTCCCCCGGGTCCTGAAGCCACGGGTCTGTCTCTTTTGGCCTAAAATTTTTTTTTGATAATCAAGGAATTCATCTCCACTTTCATCTCTTGATTCGTTACGTTTACTAGAATCTTGTGCCCTCTCAGCCTCCGAGTCACTTGTGTGGTATGAGGTGTCTGAAAAGGTCACATTTTTCTTATAAAATTTATTTTTGTTGTACCTGTATGGACGGTTGTTGAACTCATTGGGGATAGGTTGGTAAAAGTAGTCCTTCTGTAGATATGGGTATACCTGTTCCAAATTAAAATTGGCTATATCTTTACGTAATTTATTAGTTTTTTTGTTTATCATATATTCTTGGTGCCCTGTAATATCTTCTTTTATCTCTGCCAATTTTTTGGTGGCTTCATCTAATGCAGTGGACTCATTGAGTTCCTTCTCCAACTTATCTATTTCCTCTTTTTCTATTATCAAGAGTCCCTGTGCTGTGTCTATAATGAGCAACATCCAGTCGCGACTACATCTATTTGCTATTAGTGTCCAACTATCTTTAAATTTCTCGTCTGTGACAAATAGCCCGGGTTCATTAGTGATTTGTAGACCCTTAGGTATGACTCCCTTTTTGCAGTATTGGATGATAAATTCTGCATGGAGCTCGGTCCGGATCAGTTTTTTCTTTAGATTCCAGAGTTTATTCCATTTGTCTTCATCACTACTGGATAGTGTGACAGTACTAATACTTTTTGAAGACCCTCCTAGGAGCTTTTTACATTGGTCTTCTGAGAACCCAAAGGTTCGTAATGTATCCATATTGTGAATTTGGACTCTCTGGCTACTGGAGCCTGAGTAAAGCAAAAACAGGAGAGAGTTTTCCCGAGTGGACCCAGAAAGGACTGGGAAATAGTAACACCAAAAGAGGGGGGTTTCCTTTCTGTGGTTATTCCATAATTATTATACAATATATCAACTCAATAGATCAAGACACCTGTTGTGAGACAGTTTTTAGTTTAAGATGAATTACAATATCCTCAAAAACACATATACCTTCAGACCAAAAGTTGTATCAAAAAAGTCACATTTATTAAAAAGGAAGACACAAGCATTAATATTAAAGAGTTCAAACAATTTCACATAAACATTATTATATCACAGAAACACATGTATATACTTTTCATCCAAATGTTACAATATAAAAACATATAGAAACGAATAAAAAAACACTGTTGTCAACGCGTTTCGGTGCTTAGTTGGGTACAAGACCTTCTTCAGGACTAAAGATTAAAAGCTTCATAAATCTAAAAGGAATATATGTGACATTAAATTAATACAAGGTATAGGAGAATTTGTTTTTTACAGAAACATTTTTGTCTCACTTTATACAGGGTCATAACTATTAGTGGTCAAAATATCTTACTCTTTAAAGCATTTTCAATTTGCTGTGCCAGTCTTGATCCTAGATTGGAAAATTCCTTTAGTTTGTGTATTCACCTCAGCTTGACAATCTAGAGGATCTGAAGTAACAATAATACTTAATTTTACACGATGTTCTCTGTGTGGTACATATATTCTTATTTTACATGCACCAATGCTTACTTGATAGCGATGTGCAGATTCTGATTTTTTAGATGGACACTTCTCCAAGCGCCTGCATTTTATATAGGTCGCCTTGGGGTATTCAGGAGCCTTTTTACAAGTAAATTCCAATTGCTTGTTTATTTGGGCGAGCTTCACATCTATAGGTGGAAATCAATAAGCAAAGTCTATTACCATATTTAATTTGTAATAAATCTACGTGCATATAGTCACATAAATCATGGCCAGCACTATAGTCAGTGCATAAAGTTATTCTTTGATGGAGCCTTACTGTGCTTTACTTGTGGTTACAGAAGTATACCACACTATAACTTGAGTGCCCTGGTTGGTTGTATTTAAAATGCACATAAGGTGATGGCTATAACCTGTCGCAAGATGCGAATACATCCCGCCCATCATGGGCTCATAATTAGAGATGCGGGCGTGCTCTGGATCTCAGGCGCATATTGGTTAAAGTGCTGCTGAGGCTCTGTTTGGATTATGTTAGCAGAGTATTAGAGCTACTATAGAATATGGTTTGCGCACAAAGCCAGCTAGTTAATAAAGTAGTTTTTGGTTTAGAAACAGCAACAGTATTCAGCAAAAAAAGGGGGCTAGAGGTCCGCTATAGCTGGGTACAAGACACGGGTATAAATCGCCGTGTTCACGGGCAGAATCTTACCTAGGTTCAGTTTCGTCCGCGCGGTCAAAAACAATATCATGACATTCCATGAATTTTCTGAATAGGACTTCAGACAATATGCCCATTGAATTTCTGGATGGATGTTCCTTCTTCAGGGGAATCTGTAATGGAAACAGAATAGCATTTTCTAATGTATCAGGGTGGTCAATAAACAAATAGTAAAATAGCCCTGATGTCAGCTTCTACCTTGCAGTGCCTTGTACTAATCCATTCATAGTGTGTGTCAAAATTTACATGCAGAGAATAAAGTGGAGTTTACGCGTGATGGGCAGAGTAACATGAAAATTCCAATGTAACGCCGTGTGAAAAGAGTGGTGGCCCGTGAAAAGCATGAGGTTTTAAGCAAAATGAGATGATAAAATTCACCAAGAACCGTGGTCTTTTGCCCTCCACTGCCTGGACCCACTAGTGAGAGACCAATGGATCGCATGCTAATGGCGTCCAACAGAATCTCAGATGCTGAATACTCACAGTGCACACAGGTTGTTTGTGTGCTAAACAAAATGGAAAGCCTAGAGCTGAAAAAATAAAACCCACCGAATACCAAGCATGCTGGTCGTATTCCATGGCTATATAACCAAAGAAAGTATGTTCATACCTTCTGGCAAAATGCTGTTTGCCTATCTACAGGATTCCATCTAGTTTGATCAAAAGTAAATCTGCCAACAAATAAGTTAAAATCAAGTGAGTGATCGCCTTCACACAACAAAAACGCAGTACAGAAACATCAGTCTGGTCAAAACGCTTACCGATTCAGTATGTAATCGTGGAGCTCTCAGAACAAGCTCCGCGACGAGCCGCCAATGAAGCGGAAGTGAAGGAAAAAATCCAATGGGATGATATAGATGGAAGAGCGTAACGGCGATGTACCTCTCTATTCTTTCAGTCAAATTACAAGTAACTATAAGCGCCATCTTGGAGATTGTCAACCCCTGCTCATTTGTCTATAAAAACACTGCAAGGCGTGCTACAACCCCATGTATTACATAAAAACTATGTAAGTGTTCAGGCACATAGTCATGATGGTAGTGCTAGAGAATTTGACTAGATGAAGGAATTTATACAAACATTTTTTTTAAATTGTCAATGATAACCGTAGCTCAAAGCGTGACCATCCCTATCGGTGAACGAGGACAGACCGCCCATGTGAGATAAGTGAACAAATGTTGATGTTGGTGAATTTACCCAACCCAGGGTTATACCTCGTTGTCTATACAAGAACTCAAGAGAGAAACTGTTGTGTAATGTTGATACCACAAATAGCAACATATAAACTATGTCAGCGTTGTATAGCTAGCAAGAAAACATCGATGGTGTATAATGTCTTTACCACAAATAGCAACATGTACTCTCTGCCAGCATTGTAAGATCTCATGGGTGGTGTAACTTGGGGTGACTGGGATACAACTCCTATAAGAAGCATCCCATCTCTATCATGTAATTAAGCCCTTTGCGGTTCATGGTATCCAATCTTCTAATCCAGTAAATTTCACATTGAAGCAACATCTCTGTGTTGGCCGTACCGACTGTTTTCAGCACAACCTCTATTACTTGGAATTTTATTTGTGCAATTGTGTGTCTTCGTTCGATCCAGTGTGCTGCAAGATCAGAGTTAAAGCGAAATAAAAGGGGATTATGGACGGAGCGTTTGAGCAAATCAAACTCTCACCCCCAGTCAACTGATCTGGGTTTAATCCATCACCATTCTTTAGCTCACTCAGCCACCCTAGTTCAGACATGGCCATATGCAAATCAGTCTGAGCCTGTGCCTCATGAAAACAGTCCAGCCCGAACTGCCAAGCCATGTCTTCCCTGGACCGGAAACATGCATCCTGAGACCGGTTTCGGATTTATAATCCTCATCAGCCAGGCTATCTTGAATCCAGTCGCCAAGTGAGCAAGGGACTCACGTCTGAGCATACCCTGCAACTTAGGGCGAACAAAGTGAAACAAAAGGGGATGATGGACGGAGAGTTGACATAAGTGATACGATTTTTCCTCTTAGGTTCTGTGAGTCTGATTTAGATTTTTCTTTCAGTCTTGCCCACGTACAATAAGCCAAATGGGCATTTAATGAGTGTCAACTTAATTGTTTCTCCTGTTCGTGGATGTACCAAAATGTTGCCAGTGGTTACATTATTGCAGTGTACACAATCAAGAAATGTTTTAGTTTCTTCAAACTTCTGATCTGTTTTTCAGAATTTTTTTGAGATTGCACAATCATATATATGCAAATAGTGGTCTCTGATCAGCCATGGAAATCTGATTCTTGTTCCAGTATTTCAAACCCATTGTTTATGATGTATTTCATTTAACACCATCCTGTTTGTGCCTTCCTTTGGTCTTTTTGTCAGTAATTGCTCTCATGGAGTGAAAAGTGCTCCACATTGGTGGGCATATAGAAGTTGTGCAGGATATCCTTTACATTCGAGGAAATTCTTCTTGTTCTCAAGAATTACTAATAAGTCAAATTGCGCACTAAGCTTGGTGGATGGAAGCTCAGGAAAAGCAAAACAAATATTTCTATCTGTAGGCTTCTTATATACAGAAGTTTTGATGCCAGACTCTGTTAATTAGATTCATACTTCAGGAAATGCTAGACCAGCTTGCTAATGGTGTGAGTGAATTGCATCCTAGGTTTCTTTGAATTTATGTCTCATTGTTATCGAGTAACATTGTTTCTGTATTCTTCCATACTAAAAAGATCTAATTTATGTAGCAGCACAGGAGTACTATATTGTCTGACCGTTCCGGGCTGTGTAAGATGTATTCTTCTTCAAATTTAGCCATGTAGGTCTTGGCGTATTGAAGAGTCCCTGCGAAACCCATTGATGTCCCACTCAGTTGGAGGTAAAACTTGCTGTTCCATTCGAAATAACTGTGATGCAAAGAAAAGTTGAGGAATTCAAGGAGGAAAAGTTTGCTCCTTCCTATTGTGGGTTTGTTGTAAAAGTGCCCATTCAATTGCTTCTAAGCCCTCTGAATGTGGGATAGATGTAGATATAGACACAACATCAATGGTACACACAGCCATTCCTCATTCTCTTTCTGAGAGAATGCTTCCAGATGTCATAAAAATCCATGGTTTTTTGAATGTATGTTTACCAAGATTGCACAAATGTTGCAAAAAACCATCAATGTATGTTCCTATTGGTTCAAATAAAGAACCATATCCAGAAAAAATGGGTAGGAAAGGTGGGTTTGTCATGCTCGTGTGACTTTTAGGGACCATGTATAGTTTTGGTCTTCTGCGAAATTGTGTCCTGAAATATGCTTTGGTCATCTCGTCTATCCAATCCATGTCCAGTGCTTTGGTCAGAATCTTCTGTATTAAATCTGTGATTTCCGACATAGCATCTGAATCCATCTGCAAATATGTGGATGTATCTTCCACATGTTCCTTGATTTTCCCTTTGTAGAAAGTTGAATCAATTATCACCAAGGGGCCCTCTTTGTCAGCCTTTTGAAAAACTATGTTTGCATTCCTAATTAAGGTGTTCAATGTGCTACTTTCCACCCTGCTTAAATTGGGCTTAATTTTGCCTTTGTTTTTGTAGTTTAATCTGCCTAAATCCTTATAAACTAATTACTCAAATGTATCCAAGGTTTTGTTAGAAAAGGGATCTGTGAAGTTGGTTTTGGTTTGAACACTGATGTACAAATATCCTGTGATTTCTTTTGGACAGGAATTAAGTTCTGAAAAATATTCCTTAATCTAAATTTTCTCATGAATTAAAAAACGCAACCTTATTTTCTGGAGCAGTGCTGTTATAGTTTGGAACAAAAGAGGTGCCTTTGTTGAGTACTGCTTTTTGAGAGGAACTCATTAAGGAGGAAGAGATGTTGAGCACTAAACTTTGTTCTGACTTCTGAGACCCTTCTTTGTTTCCTCTTTTTCTTTTTCCTCTCTGGTTTTTTTTTGATAACCGTTGGTTTGTCTCTGGTTTGGTCTGGTGGTTGCCCCATGTCTGGAGATTGGGCAAAAAGAGACTGATGGAACATGTACTGTATTTTCTTGGTCCATAGTTGCCTAGTGGGAAGTCTCTACTCTTGGTGTAAAAATATTCATGGGAGCTTGTGCTGTATCAGTGTCTTTGTCAGAAACAACACTTTCTTCAGATGATATGTTAGTCGTCTTGGGAAATCTTTTTTGGGCATACCTTTTCCCCAAGTGTATGCTTCTTTAAGCTTATAATCAATAGTTTTGTGTTCAAATTTTCTCAATTTTATCTCCTGTAATGTTTTTCCGTAAATATCACTTTTTGTTTGTTCAGATCGACCCAAAATTGTTTCCAATTCTCTTTTTCCATTCTATTTGATAAATCCCGTTTGACACTATCAATTTTATCTTCCAATTCGTGAATGGTTTGCGAAAGTTCTTCAATCAAAAAAAGCATGAGCTCCAATGAACATTTGTTTAACCATTTTTCCATTTTTCCATGAATGCTTGATTGTGTTGCGGTCTATAGAGCATAGGTTTAACCCCTTGTGTGTTGATGACGGCTCTTGTCCGTCATGTGTCACAGTACTCGGGGCGTGGTTTGGACGCCAATGGCGGAGGTGGCGTGAGCGACGAGCTCCGTCCCTGATCCCGCCGATTATCCTGGAAACTGCCTGGGCAAAGGTGGTGAAGGTCGCTACGGATGTCGGAAGGTGGCTGGAGGCTTGTGTGCCTGCCAGAGAGTGGTTGTGCACCCCCGGGAGCCCCTAGCTGAGGGTCGAAGTCAGTGAAAGCATCGAGGGGAGAGGCTGCAAGATGGTGGCCGGACCAGACTGAAGGAATGAGACCGGGACCCCTCGGGTGAAAGGAGTGTGGGCGCGCCCCAAGACTCGGACGGCTGCGGAAGTGCGTGGGACTGATCGCGGTCCTGCACGGCCATCGGAGGCGCTTGAGTGCGGAAACGGACTAGGAACTGGCCCGGAGGAGGGCGGCTGGACGCACAGTGCACCCAAAAGGGCGGCCACGGCAGTGAAAGCTTCGCTGTAGAAGTGCAACGCTGCAGAGACAGTGCTGTGAGGAGTGGCCCGGGCAAGAGGCATGGAGTGAGAGGAGGCGCTCTCACGCGGGATCAGTGAACCGGGACTGACACCGAGGCGCGAGGGCCCTAGCACTGCAGAGCGGACGCAACTCACGAGCTGTACCTGCGGTGAGCAGCAACGGAAGCCCGGAGATCGTGGGGAAAGGCGATGGCGGAGCCGACAGAGGAGGGCCCTGGAATGGAGTGCCTGGAGCTGTGGTAGTGGAGGCTCAATTACCGGGGCTGCCGGTGAGTTCGGGGCTGCGGGCCTGTTCTTGGCGCTGCGGAGGCGGAGATGGGGACGGGCTCGCGGCACTGAGCGACCGGGAGCAGTGAAGTATTAGCGGGGCAGAGGGCGATGTGCGGCCATGCCGGAGTCTGAAAGCTACAGCAATTAGCACTGAGGAGCAGACTCCATGTGAGTGTACGATTGGAGCACTGGAGTACGGAGGGGCACGGCCGGTGACCGACTGGGACACACTGAGCTCACGATCGGAAGGTGAGGTACCAGCTCTGAATGAGGAGTGGCAGAGTGCGCTGATGTGAAGTTTGGGGGTCCTTCTTGGGAAAGCCGGAAGAGTTGGACGGAGAAGGGAGTGGCGGCTGAGGTGAGCTGTGGCCTAAAACAGTGGTACCAGTCCTGGGAAGATCCATAACATTACTAGTGGCAGAGTGGCTGGAGGCCTTGGAATATTGTCTAGAGAGGTGGTGGGCAACGCTGGAGGTGGGAAGCCCAGTGGAGGGGACTATGCGGATCTAGGCCTGGCCCGTCATCAGTGGAGGGCCAGCGAGGGCAGAACACGCAGAGTAAGATAAAGGGTTGGAGAGAAGGCCTGAGCACTTGTAAATCATGAAACCCAAAGGCAGAAAAGAGGAGGATGTGAATCCTGCGGGGGCCCATGGTGACGGAGAAGTTGGTGAGACGTCATCATCGGAACAGAGGTTAAACAAACGGTTTGACGAGATCCTGGACGCAATAAAGGCAACAAAGGAGGCCCTCCATCAAGACATAACACAGGTGGCGACGGGGCTTGGGCTGTTAAGGGTAGATCATTCGAAACTGGTGGATAGGGTCAAGGACTCCGAACTGCTTTTGCAGGACCTCAAGCCAGCAGTTGTCACTGTAGAACATAAACTGGAGGATGCACTGTGGCGTCTAGAGACCCTGGAAAAGAAGGCCGAGGACACGGAAAGTCGAAATCGGCGCAACAACGTCCGGGTGGTGAGATTCCGTGACAATTGTAAGTGGTGTTTTCGACTCGCCCGAATATGGTCGAGTCTGGTATCTATGAACCGCAAATGACGAGTTTAGTGGGTGTACGCGTTTTCGCTGTACTAGCCTAAACCGTTCGTTTGTTTCGTGGGTTTCTTCATCTGAACCCACTGGTTCCATTTTAGATACGGCATCCATTTTGTTTCTTGCCCTCAAGTAGCCAGCGAACGGACGCTGTCCGCTTCGTGATCCTGGGATTCCCAAACTCTTGCGGAAGACACATGTTCCTTTGAGGGTGTCTTTATGATGAGGGGGATGACACTGTAAGGCAGATGGCCCCGCTCGAGGCTCATCTTGCCGTGCCGGTCTATTGTCTCAGTTGTGCATTCATTAGGCACGTCTCCTTTGATCCCTGCAAATCGTGTTTCCTGATACCACCCCTTTTACACTCTCTTCGATCTGTTCGCTATCCTCGTCTTCCTCTACACCTGTTTCTGTCTCTTCCTTGATTCGTTTACAGCCGAACGGAATGTACTAATGGTGGGAAGATGTATTTTTACAGTTGGGAACTGCCAAATGCTACTGTAATTATGTTCCGGGCCCTGAATACATGAAAGCGACCCCCTATGACATTTACTGTGGGAACCAGGTTGTAATCTTTTGTCCATCATGTTATCCTATGACGAAAAACTGTATAAAAAGAGCGATCCACAGATACAATTCGAAGCAGTCTCCTAGAACCTACACGTGTTGTACTTCTTGTGACTTCTGTGTTCCCTGCAGTAATTACTCTCGAATCTTTGACGCCGAAGGAAGTGTCCCGTGTCTCTGTCATTTGTACGCCGGAACAGGTTACCCACAAAGGTTTTAGGTGTTATCCCTGGCACCGCTGGGTCTTAGAAAAACCCAGTCCTTCAGTTGGCGCCCAACGTGGGGCTGCATCAGCGGTACCGGTTCAAAGCCCGACGATCGTGAGGAACTTCGTGTGAAATCTCCGAGGGAAGGTGCACCCGCTTCATCGATCCTGTTGTCGACACAAGTGGCCCGACGACTTTTCCCGCGAAGATCCCCGCCTCCTGACGGCTGCGACGGACTGCTGCCCTGACTGTAGACCTGTTTTGGCGCCTGGCGTAGACCTTGGTACAGCGAGACGATTGACGGGCCTTCCTGGTGACGCCATTGAGCTTTGAGTTAAGTATTTGTGGGTTGCTCCCAGAGTCCTTTGTTGTTGTGGGTGCTTAGTTGTTGCATGGTTCCATTGCATTTGTGGTTCTTGGTAATTTGTTCTTCGTTGTACTATTTGACATCTGCAGTCGCCAAAAACCGAGGGTTTTTGCACTTTTGCAGGGACATTGTAATCCTATAACCCTTGACATTTGTGAAACTCGGTTAGTGTGCACGATGCCCGCCGTAGTACTTTGTTCAGTTGCTTTAGAGGTTGTGGTACGGATTCCCGGCTGGAGGACTCGTGTCCGATACCTCCGGTTGGAACTCCAACTTACGAATTATATAGTCGACATGGTTTGGGTCCAATTACATTCAATGAGTGTTGGGTTCGCTACACCAAAAAAGACGGTGTCCTTAGTTGGCCACCTCATGGTAGTTTTGAGGCCCCGATTTTAGATAATCTTGAAGCTAAATTGTTCCAAATAAAAGCAAGGCCGGCCATGTTTGATTCCTTTCGGCTGTGGCGTAAAGAAGCCCGGCAGAAAGAAATCAAGCAGCTTAAACGTAATAAGAGAGAAGGTATCGTTACAACGATGAGAAATGCAGAGCAATTTCAGCGAGACAAGGAGGAGAAGGAAATGGAAGTTTTTGATAGATTGCAGCGCATGACAGTTGATAAATGTTACCCCGCTTTACCGACGGGTACGGATAAGAAGGGAGAGGAAGCAGTAGAGGACCCTTTGTTGTCTAATCTACTGAAATCGCCACCTCCATATGCGCAGGATACCACAGTTCCTGTGGTTCCTCCTGTTCCTCAACCTGCTGTTCCGGTAGCTGCTCCTCTTGTTCCTGTTCCTCTACCTGCTCCTGTTCCCACTACTTCTACTCTTGTGGTTACTCCTGCTGTTCCTTCGGTTTCTGACACTTCTCTTGTTACCCCTTTGCTGTACTCTTCTACCCCGTCTGCTCGACGTCGTGTTCCTTCTGTTGCTGCTAACTTCTTTACTTCTCTTGGACCGATTCTTGGGTCCGCTGGTTCTGATGCTCCCCAAAGACGAAGTCAGCTTCCTGGTGGTAGGGAACGTGATACGCTATATAACATGGCGACAAATTGGATTAGATATCCCCTTAGGAATCCTCCACGTGTGGTTGTCGATACGTTTTCTCAATTCAATGAGCCGACACAAAGATTCGTGTTTGAAGAAATGTGCAAACTCTTACGTGATCAGATATCAGTTGATGCGGCTGATGATGTATTGGCTGCTCTAACTGACCTTCAGCTTCAGTTTGCGAGCGGAATAATGGTGGGTAGCAATGTTCGACGTGCTGTCGAGCAGTTGCTATCTTTTCGTCCTGCTATAATGCCTCGAGCATTGTTTATAGATGAAAATGAGGAATTGACAGCAGAGCCTGGTCAGTATCCCATGCGCGAAGTTCCCCCAGTGTATTTGCCAGGTAACCCTGGTGCTGCCCCGCCGATCCTGCCACATTTCCAGAGAGTGTGGATACACCTTCCATGGAAACGTTCGGAAGTCTTGCAGGTGAAGCAATCTTTGCCCGACCCTCGCAAAAATCCTGCAGGGTACTATAAAGAATTGTCGCAGCTAGTGGATGCTACGATAATGAATCTTGCCGACATCGATATGCTGTTCGGCAATGTTGTACCGCAACCGGTGTGGGCAAAGATTCGTCAGGAAGATCATGCAGCAGAATTAGGTGGTGACTGGGCTGCACTTAGAGCCGCAGATGCCTTGCAAGTTGGTGGGGCGAAGCCTGAACAGTTGATTACGGCTTTGCCTCAGAGAATAATTACTCTTATGAAAACACTTATGCCAGCTATGAAAGTTAACTGGGACAAATTGCCCGCTTGCAAGCAAAAGAAGGATGAGAGTGTCTCCGATTTCTTTACCAGATTTGAGGAGGCATTCATCGATCATAGCGGTCAAGATATGGGCACTGAGGGAGGTCAGAGATTGTTTGTGGACAAATTTGTGTCGAATTTGTTGCCGGACCTAAGCAACAAATTAAAGAATTCAGAAAGTGCGTGGGCTGTTTCTACTTCTGCTCAGATATTGGCTACGGCCCAATATTATGAGAATAGAGAGAAAGAGGAAAATGATCGTGCGGACAAAAAGACGAAAGAGCTTAAAACGAAAGTGTTGTTGCAACAAGCATATCCTCCGCGCTCGAATCAGAATGATTCGCAGCAACGGAACCGATCGCAGTCACAGTCGAATAGGTCACAATCGCGGAATGACTCTTCTTCGCAGAGATCTATGCTTGGGTACAATCAGTGTGCCTATTGTAGGGGTGAGGGTCATTTAAAATTCGATTGTCCAGTTTTGCGTGATCGAAATAGTGGTAATTCATCTAGAGGAGGCCGTAGTGGTCCTCAACAGGCCTCACGAGGTAGAGGTCGTGGTGTGCAAAATGATTGTTCTAATAATTCTTCTGATTCTAACAATTGTTTCGATCAGCGTGGATCATCATCAGGCAGATCCGCACAGTACAATGTGGATGATTATTACGTCGATCAGGGTGCTGACGACGGTAATTACTAGGACAGCCATAGACAAGGAGAGGGAGTAGTATCAGTTCCGGTTGATCAGAGAGGGCCTTACGTCGCAGTCTCCACCTCGGGCGTAGTTGAGCCTTTTCTGTTGGACACTGGTGCAGCGAAAAGTTCCATCATGCATTCGAAACTCCCTGGCGCACCTTTGTCTGGCTTAACAAATGTTTCCGTTGGATTCTCTGGCGCCCCTGTTAGCAATCCGGTTTCACACCCTTTGCCTCTTACAATTGGGCCTCGTGAGCTGCAAGCTCCTCTGATTTTGACTACTGGTTGTGGTGAAAATCTTTTGGGACTGGATTTGCTGAAACATCTGTATGCGACTTTGTATTGTTCTCCTGCGGGAGTAAAACTTACATTGCGTGAGAGAGTTATCTCTCCTATGTATTTGTCCATCGATAAGCTTCCACCGGAATTGAGTTCTCTTCCTGCATCTTTGTGGGCAACAGGTCCCAATGACGTGGGCCTGCTTGACATCTCCCCTTATGTTGTTCACTTGAAATCCAATGTGCGTTTACCACGTATTCCCCAGTATTGTATCTCCCTTGATGGTGAGCGAGCGCCTATAGCGATCATCTACGATTTGATTGAAAAAGATGTTATCGAGGAGACTCAGGGAAACGTGTGTAATAGCCCTGTGCTGCCCATTCTGAAACGCACTGATCCATCTAAGCCTCCTGTTTATCGTTTTGTCATCGATTTACGGGAGGTGAATAAAATTGTGATTCCTCAGTTCCCTGTGGTGCCCGACATTACGGCTTTACTGACTCTGATTCCAGCATCTGCATCCTGGTTCTCAGTGATCGATCTGAAGAATGCTTTCTTTAGCATTCCGATTGCTGAGGAGAGTAGGGACCTTTTCGGTTTCTCTCTAGGTGGCCGCAGCTTTAGGTTTAAACGCGCTCCTCAGGGCTACTGTGAGAGTCCATCGATATACAGCCAAGCCTTGAAAAGCCAACTTGACGCGTTTATGTTGCCGGCCGGTGCGGCCTTGATCCAATATGTCGATGACTTATTGATGGCTGCGGACACACAGGACATTTGCAAAATTGCTACGGTATCGTTGTTGCAGCATCTCTGTGACTTACATCACAAGGTGTCACCTTCTAAACTGCAATATTGTTGCCAAGAAGTAACCTACCTAGGTCACTTATTGTCAAAGGAGGGAAGAAGGTTGACCCCAGAGAGAATTGCAGCGATTGCTCGAATGACTGTGCCAACAACTCAGAGAGATGTGCGGACCTTTTTAGGTATCACGTCATACTGCAGGCAATGGATTCCACATTTTTCATTGCTAGCGAAACCATTTGTGGCTCTTACGTGCAAGGATGTTCCAACTCCTTTACCATGGACGGAAGAATGTCAGAAAAGTTTTTCTGAACTGCGTGATGCGTTGTGTTTGGCCCCTGTGTTAGGTACTCCTGACTACAGTAAGCCGTTTACACTATACGTTCACGAGAGGGAAGGTTGTGCGTTGAGTGTTTTGACGCAACAATTCGGTGGTAAGCAGCGTCCATGTGCATATTTTTCCTCGACCTTGGACCCGGTAGCTAGAGCATTGCTGAGTTGTTTGAGAGCAACGGCGGCAGCTGCGCTGTCCATCCGACAATCTGCAGGATTGGTCATGGATAATATGCTTACGGTGATGGTTCCGCATGCAGTTGACACTCTCTTGAATCGTACGAAAACCCAACATCTGACGAGTGCAAGGTTGTCTGGTTATGAGTTGACGCTTTTGACAAGTCACATTCAAATAAAGCGCTGTAATGTCCTAAACCCGGCGACTTTGTTGCCAATCAATATGGAATCAGACGAGGTAGCACCGCACGACTGTTACCTACGAACTGAGGAGGAAACAAAAGGTCGTGTTGACTTGAAAAACACTCCATTGGAAGACCCCGATGGTACCTTGTATGTGGATGGTTCGTGTTTTAAGTTGCCGAATGGTGATGTGACGACTGCGTATGCTGTGGTGACGTTGAGTACGGTTGTGGAGACTGCAAGATTGAATCAGAACTCGGCACAGGTGGCAGAGCTGATTGCCTTGACTAGAGCGTGTCTTTTGTCGAAAGGGAAACGGGTGAATGTGTTTACAGACAGCCAGTATGCGTTTGGTGTTGCGCACAGCTTTGGACGATTGTGGAGAGAGAGGTTTTATGACATCGCATGGTACGAAGATTCAGCATGGACAGCTTGAGAATGATCTTTTGGATGCACTTACATTGCCCGAGCAGGTGGCAATTATTAAATGTAGTGCACACCGTAAGGTGACGGATGATGTTGGTCGTGGCAATGCGTTCGCTGATGAGATTGCTAAGGAGACTGCAAGGAACCTTACAACTAGAATGTATGTGACGAGTTCGGTAAGGTGGCCTGCAGAAGCCGGTATGTGTGAAGACACTATCGAGAGTGTGAAAGCGATTCAGAATGAGGCCACTGAGACTGAAAAGACCAAGTGGAAAGAGAGTACGGGAAAGCTGGATGCGAATGGTTGTTGGATTGATTTGTCGGAGAATAAGAGGTGGATGTTGCCGGATGCGTATGTGCTGGCTGTTGTGACTATGGCGCACGGCTAGTCACATATTAGTGCGAAAGGTATTTGTAAGTTGTTGTCCCCTGTATGGAAGAATGATGGTATCGCTAAGTGTGCTGAGAGACTGGTCAAGAATTGTATGATATATATGATGTACAATCCTGGTAAGGGAACTCCTACACCCCCTGGCCACTTTGCTCCTCCTTCATGTCCCTTTGAAGTGATTCAGTTGGATTTTATCCATATGGAGCAATGCAATAACCTGAAATACGTTTTAGTTGTGGTTTGCGCATTCTCCCGATGGATCGAAGCCTACCCTCTTAAAGACAATACTGCCCTGTCCACCGCGAAAGTCCTGCTGAAGGAATACTTTCCTCGGTATGGAATGCCACGGATTGTACGGTCTGATAACGGAAGTGAGTTTGTGGGGAGTGTGATGAAGAGTATGTGTAAGGGCCTTGGAATTACACAAAAATTCCACAGCGCCAATCATCCCCAGTCAGCAGGTTTGGTTGAGGGATACAATGGAACTCTCAAATTGAAACTCGCAAAGATTCAGGCTACGACTGGTCTCTCGTGGCCTGACGCTTTGCCCTTAGCTCTTCTGTCAACTAGGGCAACTGTACACTCTCGAGTAGGGCTCAGCCCATATGAGATTGTGTTCGGCCCTCCTGCCAATGTTTGGGGGGTCCCTAGACCCAGTGTGTTTTCTGATCTTGAGTACCCAATGTTGATCGATTATCTTCATGATCGGACTGCTAAACTGAGGTTAATTCACCAACAGGTCTTTGAAGCACTACCGACGCAGACGGAGGGTCCAGGCCACCAGCTCCAGCCCGGAGACTGGGTGGTTACGAGGAATTTTGGCCGAAAACGAAATCTTGAGCCAAGATTCATTGGACCCTACCAGGTGCTCCTTGCCACGAGAACTGCTGTTCCTTTGGAGGGACGCAAGCACTGGGTGCATGCCACCCACACCAAGGGCCTCAATTATGAGGCCTTGCGTCAGTTTTGCGCTGCGGATGCGTCACTTTTTGTGACGCATCGGCAGCGTAAAACATGCGCCTTGTTGCGCCATATTTAAAAAGTGACGCATCTAGGTAGATGCATCACTTTTTAAACCCCTGCGCCACATTATACCTGCGTCAGGTATAATGTATGCAGAGGGGGCGTTCCCCCGCAAAAAGCCTCGTAATAGTGACGCAGTGAAATCTATGAGATTTCACTGCGTCACTTTTAGGATGCGGTTGCGTCAAAATCTTGCGCCTGCCTCACAGCAGGCGTAAGACTGACGCAAGCCCTTTCACATGGGGCTTTCCCCATGTGAAAGGACGCATTGCTGGAGTTGCGTCACTTTTGTGACACACTCCAGCAATGCGTCACTTTTGCGCTTACAGATGCGTCAGAAATACTGACGTATCTGTAACTCCTTGCAACATGATGCGTCATACATTAAATATGACGCATCATTGGTGTCGCAAGGAGTGCGCAGTGAAAAGTGACGCATTGCTGTTTTCACGCAGCGATGCGTCACTTTTCATAAATGAGGCCCCAAGAAGGTACCGATCCCTTTGCCAGCGGACTCGTGGGTGAGGAAGGGCATCACCTCGTCTGAAGCTGAGGTTGTACCGAACTTTGTCCCATTCAGCGACGCTCAGCCTGTCGGAGATACCTCAGTGCAGCCGGACGATACTGTTGAACATTTGTCATCAAAGAACTCAAGATCTGAACAATTGTCTGGTCGACAAGATTCTGTTTCATCATCGGACCAACTATTTGAAGATCAGACTTGTCCTGGGAGAAGCAGATATTTTCTCCGTTCTAACACCAGAGACAAATAAAAAATATTTTTGCTTTCTCCCCTGACATTCACGTTACCCCATTACCACTTTGAACATTTTTGAATAACCGTGATTTTGTAAATTCGGAGTTTTTTTCTGCATATATGTATTTGTTTCCACATCTAGGAGATTTTGTATATACTGTTTAATTAAAGTACCTTACATCCGGGTGGACCGTAGGGCCGTGCGGGTACTTCCTTCTGTTTAGTAGGTCCTGACACTAGGTTGGAGACCGTCGGTTCCTAGAAACTCCTGGGGATTGACTATTGCTACACAGAACGAAGTGCGTCAAGAACGTTGCGGACGGTTTTAGAAGATGGCTTTCTCGAAGCTGTCGGAATTGGAAAAGGCTCAAGCTCAAAGATTCGAACTGCATAGAATTGCACGTACTAAATGCTTCATGTTTCAGGTGTTCCTTCTATTCCTAACTGTTTCATCGTTATTGGTGGGTGGGGTGTATTATATGATACAGTCATTGTTGCCTTCTGCCTCACCTACCCCTTCTTCTGAACCTAAACTTACCTCCACTGTTTCTCCTCATTCCTTCCACATCTTACCCCAACACGAGCAGGTTAGACGTGCGGAATTCATGAACAATTCCTTCGTTCAGCTCCTTCATCAGCATCAGTTGGTGATGAACACTACCAATTGTTGGGTGTGTGGGTTAATGCCACATACCAACGATAAGGGAATTCCGTACTTGGTCCTTCCTTACAGTTCCCAGGGTTCAGCTCGAGCATTCCAAACAATGTTTCGTAGCGCACTAGATTCTTACCCCCATCGAGAGCCACGCACTGCAGATCATGGTCCTGGCCCGTACCACAAGCCTTTGGCAAGAGCGATTGCCGATTTAGATAGGGATATCTTCGACGCATCGCTTATCCCAGAGGAAGAGGTGCGAGCATACCGAGATCTGAGTGAGGCTGAGTATAGCATGTCAGTGGGTGATCGGCAGCTTAAGAGCTCGTCTCCGATCTGGATTGTACCCCATCTCGGTAATTTCTGTCTGAAAGGCCTAGGCCGAAGCCCACGAGCTCAGCTCAGGAGGAGTGCCTGTACCGAAACGTATGTTTGGCCGTCGGCCTCTTCCCCTGTTCTTTTGACTGCCAAGGGTACTTACTTTGTTTGTTACGACCGCACATATACATGGCTGCCTCGTGACTTCTCAGGCACATGTTATATTGCGAACTTGTTGCCACCGACCTTTACTGTTGGGTCGGATTATCACAAGACCAGAGTTGTGAGAGGCGTCATTAGCGAAGAGGACACTGCCGGTCAAGAAGCAGGAGACTTCTTTAAGGGTTTCTTGCCGTTTTGGGGACCTATGATCAATAGTAGGAACCTGAGACAGTTGACTCGAGTGGTGGAATCTACCGCTAATATCACTGCGAGTGCCCTTGGCAACATCACAGCAGAGCTTCAGGCGGACAGGCTTATGACGTTACAAAATCGAATGGTTTTAGACGTCGTCTTAGCAGATCGAGGTGGAGTATGTAAGGTGATCCATTCGAGCTGTTGTATTTTCATTCCTGACAACGCTCTAACTGTCTATCAAGCCATCTCGAAGTTGCATAAGATCTCTGAGTCCATACACGTGGACGTAGGGGATTGGACGCTACTAGGGTGGTTTTGGGGCCTGATGTCGACTTGGGGTTGGAAGATTCTGATGATCATTGGGGTTGTTGTAGCATTTCTGTTCACGTGTTGTCTTTGTGTGCAGTGTGGTCCTGCCTTATGTGGCCTCTGTGCTACGACATGGATAAGGCGGCCGCCTGTTACCAAAGGAATGCTGATGGATAGAATTATGTTGCAACAGCATCTGGATGGTCTGATGAATATCGAAATCGATTCTGATTCCGACTAGTGCTTGCCTACATGAGGGCAAAAGGAGCGTCTGAGGTTCCGTGACAATTGTAAGTGGTGTTTTCGACTCGCCCGAATATGGTCGAGTCTGGTATCTATGAACCGCAAATGACGAGTTTAGTGGGTGTATGCGTTTTCGCTGTACTAGCCTAAACGGTTCGTTTGTTTCGTGGGTTTCTTCATCTGAACCCACGGGTTCCATTTTAGATACGGCATCCATTTTGTTTCTTGCCCTCAAGTAGCCAGTGAACGGACGCTGTCCGCTTCGTGACCCTGGGATTCCCAAACTCTTGCGGAAGACACGTGTTCCTTTGAGGGTGTCTTTATGATGAGGGGGATGACACTGTAAGGCAGATGGCCCCGCACGAGGCTCATCTTGCCGTGCCGGTCTATTGTCTCAGTTGTGCATTCATTAGGCACGTCTCCTTTGATCCCTGCAAATCGTGTTTCCTGATACCACCCCTTTTACACTCTCTTCGATCTGTTCGCTATCCTCGTCTTCCTCTGCACCTGTTTCTGTCTCTTCCTTGATTCGTTTACAGCCGAACGGAATGTACTAATGGTGGGAAGATGTACTTTTACAGTTGGGAACTGCCAAATGCTACAGTAATTATGTTCCGGGCCCTGAATACATGAAAGCGACCTCCTATGACATTTACTGTGGGAACCAGGTTGTAATCTTTTGTCCATCGAAAAACTGTATAAAAAGAGCGATCCACAGATACAATTCGAAGCAGTCTCCTAGAACCTACACGTGTTGTACTTCTTGTGACTTCTGTGTTCCCTGCAGTAATAAACCTCGAATCTTTGACGCCGAAGGAAGTGTCCCGTGTCTCTGTCATTTGTACGCCGGATCAGGTTACCCACGAAGGTTTTAGGTGTTATCCCTGGCACCGCTGGGTCTTAGAAAAACCCAGTCCTTTAGTGGTGGGTCTGCCGGAACGAATTGAAGGGACGGACATGGTGGCATATCTGGAGGACTGGTTTAAAACTACAGTGGCACCAACGGGGCTATCAGCTTTCTTTACACTTGAAAGAGCGCATAGGGTCCCAGCCAGGCCACCTGCGCTGGGCCGCCCTCCCTGCCCAGTGGTGGCTAGAGTTCTACATTATAAAGACAGGGACCTGTTAATCCAAAATTCACGTTCGACGGGGCCTTTCCAAGTAGACAATAGTGCTGTGACGATTTTTCCGGACTACACCCAGGAGATACAAAGGCGTAGGGCCTCATACTTGGCTGTTAAGAAAGAGCTTAGGACAGAAGGCATACAGTACTCTTTGTTGTTTCCAGCTAAATTGAGGGTGATATTGGACGGAACAACACAGTTTTTTCAGACGCCGGAGGAAGCTTGGTCATGGCTTGAAAGGTATAGGGCAGGAACGGATTGTAGGACTATGGGAAAAAGTGAGCTGCCCAAGCCGCAACGGATGCGCCAGTCGAAGCGTATTCGCAAGAAGTACAAACTTCAAAAAGAGTTGCAGAGGGCGAGGATGGCGGCTGACAAGCAGGGAGCTCTGGAGGCCACAGCCGCGATGACTGGCTACCAGTAGGAGGAATCGGCCCAAGGGACAGACTCTGAAGAAGACGGCGACGCTCTGGGTCAGAATTGTCAGACGACGAGAGCACCAAAGGCCCGGACATTACACCCAGATTAGCTGATGATCTATAGGTTGCTCTGAACTGACTAAGGCCACGACTACCGAACGGAAACCGCTGTCACTGGGAGGCCTGGTAACAACTCTCACCTTTATCACTGTGCCTTATCATTGCGGGATGTTGGGGGCGGGGGGCTGGCGCGGGAACTGCCACCTGTCGGAACCGGACCACACCCCATTGCCCTTAAGGCAATCTGCAGTGGCTACTGCGGGATAGTACTGTGTGAGTTTTTGATATGGTAGTTTGGACGGGGACTGATAAAGTAATATTGGGACCTGTTCTGGGGGGGGTATGGAAGTGTTTCAGGTTTTTTTTAAGTTTGGGGGTTAGCAGAGCTGGTGTGGGCAAACAAACAATATGGGAGGAGAGGGGCTGGATAGGATTCAATGGGACCGTTACCTGAGTTGAAATGTATCACGTGGAACGTGCGTGGATTACACACTAAGTCAAGGCGTCACAAGGTACATGCATATTTGGTGAGGAGGGGGGTACAAATAGCGTTGCTGCAGGAGACGCATCTCACCAAGCAGGAATGTGTTGCATTGCAGAAGAGATGGAGAGGCCAGGTGTTTGGTACCGCTTACTCCGCGTTTGCCAGAGGGGTGTTAATAAGGGAGAGGGCAGGGATCCCATTCCAGGCTACTAATACCATAGTGGACCCTGAGGGTAGGTATGTGGCGGTAGCGGGGAGGCTGTATGAAAGAGAGGTGGTACTGTGTAGTATCTACGCACCGAACTTGGAACAGCCCCGATTCTTTGACACCGCATCAGGGAAATTGGCACATCTTCTGGCGGGCCAGGTGATATTGGGAGGAGACTTTAACTCAATCACAGATGTGGCATTGGATAGATCACATCCTCCGCTGGGAGATTCACAGGTTCGAAAGATAGCACAGAAGAGGGCGGAATGGCAGACTGGATGGGGATTGACGGATGTGTGGAGAGGGCAACATCCTGGTGAAAGGTATTACTCCTTCTTCTCTGCTCTTCACAAGCTACATGTCAGGATTGACGCCATATTGTGTACCCAATTGCTGGCACCTTTAGCGGTGCACTCAGAGTACTTAGCAAGGACAATATCTGATCATTACCCAAAATTGGTGTCCTTTAAATGGCAGCAGGTGAGGGCGGAGATTCCCACATGGCGCCTAAACCCAGACACACTGGAAGATCAGGTCTTTAGAGAGGATATACGAGGGGGCATTGACCATTATTTCACTATAAATAAGAAATCAACATCAGCCAGAGGATGGGAGTGGAAGGCTTTTAAAGTGGTAGTGAGGGGGCTGTGCATCGGTAAATTTAGGGGGGAAAGGACAGTAGTACTAAATGATGTCAGAAAGGCAGAAGAGGAGTTGAGGGAGGTTGAAAAGCTGCGACCGGAACAGAAGGGGTTACAGGATCGGCTTCTGGCAGCTAGGGAGCGTATGGCCGTTGAGACAGAAAGGTTGCGTAGTTATGACTACAAGCCATATAGAGCAAAGGTGCATGCAGAGGGAGACAAGATAGGCACTCTCCTAGCAAGAAAGGCGGACCCAAGAGCAGGGGGATCTATAGCTTTGAGTATCCGATCGGAAACTGGGGATGTGATTTTCTCTCAGATGGAAATTGTCACGCACTTTCTAAGGTACTACACTACTCTATACCAGTGTCACTTAGAAGCAGAAGTGTCTGATATTGAGAACTTTCTAGCTGGGATCAGGCTTCCACAATTGGAGGAGGAGGACGCCAAGGAACTAGGCCAGGCTATTACCATAGCTGAGATCAGGGGAGCGATTAAACACATGGCAAGAAACAAGACACCGGGGGTAGATGGCCTCCCAATAGAATTTTATGTGACATACATCGACTCCCTGGCACCCCAGCTACAGGAGGTTTACAATGAGGCGATGGAACTGGGGAAGTTACCGGAATCCATGAGGGTGGCGCTGGTCGTCCCCCTGTTGAAGCCTGGGAGAGAGGGTGAAGACGTGACTTCCTATAGGCCGCTGTCTATGTTGACGGTGGACTACAAAATACTAAGCAGAATTCTAGCTACAAGGTTACTGCCTCACATGACTGCTTTGGTTCATGCTGATCAGGCGGGATTTATACCAACTAGGAACACCTCACATAATGTCCGGCGTTTGGTAGGAATATTGAGCGCTGAGGAGGGGGCAACGCCAGCTGTGCTATCAGTAGATATAGAAAAGGGCGTTCGACAGCCTTGAATGGGAATACCTGGATAAGGTTTTGGAGTACTTCGGATTGGGAGAGAGGTTCAGACGATGGACCAGGGTGTTGTACTCCTCAGCAGCTGCTAGGGTAAGGCTGGGCCTGGCCATATCGCCAGAGTATCCGGTGCAAAGAGGAACGAGACAGGGGTGTTCGCTATCGCCACTGTTGTTTGCATTGGCGATAGAACCGTTGGCGGTCTGCGCCAGAGTGGGGACAGCTTATAACTGTTTGGTTTGCGGAGGGAACCAGCATTATGTATCATTGTATACCGATGATCTGCTGCTGTTCTTGGCGGACACAACGGTCGCACTGAAGGGGGCGATGAGATTGCTGACGGACTTTGGTAGGCTGTCAGGACTGCGGGCGAACTGGAATAAGACATGTGTGTTCCCACTGAAGGCAGATGTGCCCCAACCACGCCTGGCTGTGGGTTTGGTGTGGGAGCGCTCGTGCTTCACCTACCTGGGGGTTCGGATATATCATACAGCAGCAGATATGCTGGAAGGAAACGTAGGGCACTGCATAAGGGCACTGAGGGGCAACATGGCGTTCTGGGCAACGTTGCCCCTTAGAGAGAGTTGCTCTGCTCAAGATGGTGGTCTTGCCGCGCTTACTCTACTATTTTTGAACGCTTCCGATATGGGTGCCCCCTCGGTATTTTAGGGAACTGCGGACACTCACCATTGATTTCTTATGGGGGACGGGACGGAGACGAGTAGCACTGGACACGCTGCTAAGGCTGAAGCAGGAGGGGGGACTGACAGTGCCTAATTTTGAACTCTGTTTTATGGCGGCGCAGCTGCAGATCCTAACACAGCATGTAGCACGGGAATTTAGGGGCCCAGAAGTAGCTCGCGGATCAGGAATACAGAGGCATGTCCTCTCTTACATAGTTATGCAACAGCACCTAGTGATCCAGAATTTGACTCTGGAGGAGAGGACTCTGCGGTTGTGCTGGAATAAGAGTCAAAAAAGGGCAAAAGTGGCACACCCATACGCACCCAAAATCCCGCTGGGAATGCTTACTGCATTACCACACGGAGGGGATTGGTCTCTTTTGCTGGAATGGGAGGAGTTGGGTTTGCAAATGGTGGGCGACCTTTATGCCGACGGTGAGTTGCTGTCATTTCAGGCGCTACAAGAACAATTTGGCCTCCCTGATGGAGGCTTTTTATTGCACATGGCTGTAACTAACGGGATGCGGAAACACTGGAAAACGGGGCAAGCAGAACCACAGACCACGATGGCTTGCCAATACATGGTTATGGCAGAGGGAACGGTCAAAGCGGTCACATGCCTGCATGCACGAATGTTGAGTGAAGGCCTGGAGTCTCTGACGGCCCTCAAACAGAAATTGAAGGTGAGCAGAGGGAAGCCCATACCGGACACAACTTGGGGTTGCATTTTGACAAGGACCTGGAAAGGATGCAGGAATGCACGATTTCAGCAGGTACACTTTTTTGTGCTTCATAGGGCTTCCCTAACCCCGGGAAAAATTAGGAAGTATTTCCACGTGCAAGGTGCAGCGTGTCCCAGATGCCTAGCACTTGAGGTAGAGTTAGTACACATGATGTGGGAGTGTCCGAAATTAGGATCATACTAGACTGAGGTGGGGACGCTGCTTAATGAGGTCACGGAGCGGCAAGTGGAATATACCATGGAGACTTGTTTGTTGCTATGGTTCCCTCACACCAGGAAAACCAAGTTAACTAGCAAATTCATCGATCTGGCCTTCATTTTGGCCCAGCGGGAAATCACATGGCACTGGAAGTCGAAGGAGGGCCCTTCTAGTAAGAGGTGGGCGAACGAACTCCATAAATGGGCCCATAGTGAGAGCATGGTCAGATTGTGCCGAGCATCCTTTACAGCTAACGAGAAGAGTTTGGAAGCAGCACACGCATGGACAGAACTAGTGAGGGTGTTGACTGACAACATATCCCCAGAAGTAAAGGAAACCGAGTAAGGAAAGTGAATCGTTCCGTGTGAAGTGCAGAAGAATAGTTGAATCCTACAGGTCCACTCCTATTGAGGCTTTTAGAAAACAGATTAGTAGCCCGCACTATCTGCAGTTTGGGGGGGAGGGGGAGAGGGGGGGTTCAGTTAGGGGGTTGGACGTAGATATAGGTAAAATGGCGTAGCTGGACCTATTAGTACCCAAGGGGGAAGGTATTCTAAGATTTGTAGTGTGGAGGAATTAGACTGATAACTGGAAATGGGGCGTGGCAGGGTACAGGGTGCTACTAGATGGTGGCATACGATGGATAGGTAGGTGACATCAGGCCGAGGCTCCACAAAGGAAGTATACAGGCGGTACACACTATAAAGTACGTGGGTTTGGGTGACTAGGCAGGGACTAATAAAAGCGGATGCTAGATATACGTAAAAATACTGAAGGGGTACCCTACATCACTACCGAGGAGGACAAGGTTAACTAATGCCGCCTGACCTCCGGGTTGTGGGCTAAATGGCTGTGTTTCTTTTGTGCTGTATTGAGAATATCAAATGTCACTGTCTGTACTAGAGAGTTACCCAGAATGGAAGGTTGTACAATGTCCAGCTATGCAACAAAAATAAAGTTTAAAAAATAAAAAAAATAAAAAAAAATTAAAAATGCGTCACAGTGCTCCTCTGCTGCTATGCTGATGATGGCCGGGAGCCGTCATGACCATGCCGGCGATCGGAATGTCCAGCACAGGAGCTGTCCTCCGGCAGCGGGCAAGGGGTTAATATCTAACCTTAATCCTCGAGGTTGCGTTTTCACTTTGTGGTATTGGATGAGAGGAGAAGCATGTAATCATTGAATGAGTTTGCGACCTGTTACATTTTCCAATTGTTTCAACTGCTGCGTTATTAAACCGCTCTGTACATTGAAAGTTTTGGCTTCTTGTATAAAGCTGTACATTTCGGTTGCTTCTTCACCTGTGTGAGCTTTAGTAGTTGCTCTGTTCTCCATGATGCTTGCAATGGTTTCAAACAACATGATTAGGTCTGGGCGCTCCAATCCAGTTTTAGGCAAGTAGGTTGATTAGAGAGTTATTAGAGAATTATGTATCTCTATTTTTTGTTAACTATATACACTGTTGGCAATGAATATTATTTGTAAATTCAATTCAAAGAAACAATATCATGACATTCCCTAAATATTCTACATAAGACTTGAGACAATATGTCCAATGCATTTTGGGACGGATGTCCCTTCTTGAGGGGAAAATCTGTAAAGGAAACAGAATAACATTTTTGAATGCATCGGGTGGTCAATAAACAAATAACATAATAGCTCTGATGTCAGCTTCTACCTCTACCTCACATGGGCGGTCCGCCATTGTTCACTGACAGAGATGGTCATACTTTGGGCTACGGTTAAAAAAGGTGTTTTTTAGAAATACCTACATCCCATCAAATTCTGTGACACTACCATCAAGACTATGTGCCTGAACATTTTAATAGTTTTTATATAATACGTGTGTTGCAATGTTCCTTGCACTGTTTTTATAGACAAAGGTGTTCACCATTTCTAGGATGTTGCTTATTCTTACCTGTTACTTGACTAAAAGAATAGAGCGGTAATAAGGTTGTCATGCTCTTCTATCTATATCATCCTGTACGGTGTTTTCCTACACTACTGCCACGATTACAAACTGAATCAGGAAGCGTTTTGACCAGAATGATGTTTCAGTACTGTGTTTTTGTTCTGTGAGGGCAATCGCTGTGTGTGCCCTGGGCCTGTAAGTCAAATGATGCTAAAAGGGTCTCGGACCTGCCACTGCAGTGTGTGCACACAGTTTCTACTGTCATAGACCTAGCAAGTGCACCCACTTGCCATGCTCTAACTTTCTTTTTCTTTACATGTGAGTCACTCCAAAGGTATACCCAAGGTACCCCTGTGGGCAGGCTGCAGTGTATGTTAAATATAGGACATGTACTGATGTGTGTGACATGTCCTGAACTTTAGATAACTTCTGTGATTCAAGAGGAACCGTTGCCAAGGAGAAGAGCCTGACGAGTAGTACTGCTCTTTTGCTGTGTGCTGTCTGGGGTTAGCCTACAGTGGCTGCTTCTGCTAAGGAAAGATAAGGACTTTGATGTGTGCTGTGTCCCCTGCTTGAGGAAGATCTCCAAGGGTTTGAAGTCACGCTGGCTTCCTGTTCTGAAGTCTCATGGACACAAAGATTTCACCCCCTGTCCCCCTGAACTCCTTTGCTGGGAGTTCTGACCTGCCAAGAGGTGCCTGTCAGTGTTCTGGGCATCTGGAGATTGTTTCTGAGGCTGGGAACTGCAAAAGACTAAAGAACTGGGAAAAACGATGCATCGCCTTGTTCCAACGATTCGCAGCGGTGCAAAAAGAATTTCAAACACATCACCAAAGCTGAAGAATCGACGCAACGCCTGAAAGTGGCTGAAGAGTCTGCCGTGCGACGAATCCTGTGTACTGATCTCCGATGTCCGAGATCACCGCAGGGACTGTGATGCAGGCCCTGCTGTGTAAGAACCGACGCATCAAGGGGACGCAGCTGGAATTGTCTCAGCGCAACCCGGATCTTCACACATTGCATCATCCCAGATAATCAAGCTTCGCATCGAGGCGCAAGGTCTGTTGCATAGCTATGAGACGCAGTAAGAAACTGACGCATCACCTCCCCACGCATTAAGAAACCGGCAGATCACCTCCTTTCCAGTAAGGAACCGACGCAACACCTCCCCTGCACAGCAGTAAGGAACCGACACATCACCTACCCCGGAGCAAGAAACTGACGCATCACCTTCCCTGTGTGTAAGGAACCAACACATCACCTTCCCTGCGAGCCTTTTTGCTTGTGTTTTTGATGCATCCAAGGTACCTTGTGTTGAAAGTGTTGCATTCCGCCATTTTCTAGGAACAGAACTATTTCTGCCTTATAAAAGTCATATTTTGATTACTGTATTGTGGATTTTTGTTATTTTGGTCTTTGTTTGGTTTAGATGAAGATTGTTAATTTTCTAAACTGGTGTGCTGTCCACATGTAGTGTTTTCACTGTATTACTGTTTGTGTGTTCAAATGCTTGACACACTGCTTCTGAGATAAGCCTGTTTGCTCATGCCACGCTACCAAGCGGGGAAGCAGATGTTATTTTATAAGTTTATCCCCTTTACCCTGACTTGGAAGAAGGGTCCTTACTTGGACAACGGTACCTACCTCTTCCAACTAGAGACCCAATTTCTAACAGGTGCAGAGGTCCTAAGAGGAGGATATGCTGGTGGAGATTGCTGTAGGAGAGATGATGTAAAGAACTTTGTAGTGTTAGCAGTATAACAGTACAAGTGAGAGATCATGTATTCAACTGGTTTCTTCCTAGCGATCATCAGTAGAAAAATTGTTCTCTTCCTTCCCTCATCGGCCAGGAAAGATGTGTTTCTGCAATCGTTTTATCTAGGATGGACTACTGCAATACTTTACTTGTAGTACTGCTAAAATACCTTTAAAACATAGTACAGATGCTTCAGAATGTGGAGTCAGACTAATTTTTGGTTAAAGAAATCATCTGCCATTTCCAATGAGCTCAGGAAGCTCCATATGCTTCCTGGCTGTAAAAGATGATTTTCAAGGCTTAATGTCTATGTCACAAAATCATTTATAATAGCAGGTGAGGCCTCGTGGTTCTCCTGTTATCGGCACCTTTGCCATCTTGGAGCTCAGTCTGCTTGACTGATAAAGGTCCCCAAATGTTTACAAAACGAGAGTCGGGGGCCACTTCTTAGTAGTGATTACAGCTAAATCCTGGAAGGCACCACTGCCACTATTATGCGCTCAAAGCAACCTCGCTGTATTTAAACATACAGTTTGTGGTCCCTCTTGAATGCCAAGATTTAAAAGACCTGCATGATGTGTATCAGATGAGCATTCTATATCTTTGGCACATTTCCTGAGAAGGGGTATTTGATGATATAAGCCTTTCTATATCTGGGTGTGTCCAAATTGAGCTGGGTTTGGTTTCTTTTGGAAAACTAAAGTTTCTGAGACTTGCCTCAAAACACATACACATACACATTTGATTGCTCTGAATTGGTCATTAGGAGCTAGATTTACCAAAAAGACATGAAATGTAGTGCAACAAGCCAACTTGCTGCATAGCATAATGAGGAGAGCAGGAATGGGCCATATATGCCAGATATGGCAGATTCCTGATCTCTCCCTGTGCTGGTGCACTGAGTGCTGCCTAGTGCCAATATGGGCCCCTGTGTGCCATGGTGTAAGGGTGCCTGTGTTACACACAGGAGTGTTTTGTTCAGTAAGATATAGCTTCCTGCACAAAAACAATCCTTTGAGGCATTTTCCTATTTCTAAGTGTGCTGCAGAATGCTTGGAATTTACTAAAGCACACAGAGCCGCGCACGCTTGCTTTGTGTGGCTTAGTAAACCCCGCTAAAGTATTTGTTGCCTTGCGCCATCTTTCAGGACACAAGGGCAAAGCAAGCCCTTTGTACATGTTTGCCTTTGCGTTTAAAAAGTTTAAAGTTGCAGGTTACTGATAATAAAAACGTATTTTTATATTGCGCTTTTAGCTGCAGGATGTGAGATTTCCTGTGCTGTAAAGACAGGTTTACTGCACAGGCAGCTGGCTGGGAGCGGGGTTGGTGAGTAGGTGAGGTGGGGGGAACAAAAAAAAATCCACTTACCTTCTAGCGGGCGAGGTCTCTCCTCAGCTTCAGTCCCGGAAGAAGGCAGCACACAGGCATCGTTATGATTGGTCTAAGTGCTGTCTTGCAGTGCTGAGATGGGGAGAGGGAGCCTGTTCATGTTCCCCATTACAGCCTGGTAGGTAACATGCAAAGTGAGCATGCCCAAGACGGCCAACCAACCCGTCATGCACACTTTAGAGTGTGCCCACCACTCCTCCCCCTGTAACCTCCAGCCCCACCCAGCCCTAACCTAGCACTGTAGCGAAGACAAATTTAATGATGATAAGGATGTTATCATTTTATTTTTCCTTTTTCCTGCTCTGAGAGCTTTCCCACCTTGGCAGAGGGGCCACGCCTGTTTTACTGTTGCTAAGGTCAATGTTACTCAGTTTATCAACAGTGTCAAAAAGAATTCCGATCTAGTCCTATAAAGCTTCAAAATAATGACCTTGTAGATAATCCCAACCATGAATTTGCTCATGCCTTATAGAAGAGAGCACATCTGGATGCAAGTGTGTTGTGTTATGTGAGTGACTCTAAGTCAGTCTGTGTATTTATTATAGAGACAGATATGTTTATGTTTCTAACTTGTGCATAAAGTTTTTTCTACAAAACATGGCAGCAGCATACATGTGCTTAGGAACAGCCATCAAGTTAATCTTTCAGCTTAGATTAAAATCCAAGTTACTTACAGAGAATGAATTGGTAGTTAATTTTGTTGTATCCCCTGATAAAGGCATCTGACAACAAACGTTTCCATTCTAAGATAATATAAATGGCCACTGCTGGCTGGCTTAACAAGAAAAAATCATTAAGCAGTAGATAAGAGGATACAAGTAATTATTTTGCAAACAACGTAAATAGATCTATGAGCAAGCGTAGGAACTGTCTTATTTTCTCAAAGCCCGTAGCTCAAGTTAGTGTTGAGAAACGTTCATGTGGTGCATTCTAATCGTATGCCTGAAAATCGAAATTTTGTTTATTTCATGATAAATTTAACTAGGTAAAACAACTAGTGAGGTGTTTTCCTTGGTTCTTGCAGTTAGAGAGGCAACCTTGTAATATCACAAATGAAATTGCAGGTGTTGGCTAATGAAAGATAAATGAATACTAATGTATGGTTAGCTAAAAATGATTACAATTTCAAAGAAATGATTGAATGAAGCAACATGAAAAATGAATAATAATTGATCAACATCACCTCACATTTATTACGGACATCACCATGGACCTTTAAATGCAGAAAGTAAAAAGAATGATTAAACACAGGGGTAGGCCAATTACTTGCATTGATTCATCCATGAAGTAGTTGGCTCTATGAATTTAGTAAATCTTGTAATAAGCTGTTCCTTTTCTAGACAGAATAATGCAGTCTGACCATAGCTTCGTGTACTATAAAATTTAAACAGATTTCTCAGCTATCACATGTTCCATTTTAAAAGCCAGAGAGATGAACACATATGTACAAACGTTTCTGTTTTAAAATTGGAAAGTCTACAGTTTTTTGAGAGACAGTGAAGGCCACTTGGGTAGGAAATTAGGAGATGGGATCAAGCCAAGCCTAATAGACGTTAAGGGCCAGATTTACAAACAATTCATGCAGCACAACGCAGCAAGACAACTTGATGAGCTGTGCTGCTCTGCATGAGGGAGAGTCCAGGAATGTGCCATATCTAATAATATATGACACATTTCTGCTCTCTCCCTGCACTGGCGAACTGAGTGCTGCCTGGTGCCAATACAGGTACCATTGCATAGTGCAAGGATGTCTGCGTTATGATTTAGACTGCTTTTGGGCATGAAGGGACATCTTCCTGCACAAAAACAATCCTTAGAGGCATTTCCTCATTTTAGGTATGCTGCAGGTATGCTGGTCCTGTGTCATGGAGGGCTTTGTAGGTGTGTGTGAGGAGCTTTAATGTGACCCTTTTGTTGACTGGGAGCCAGTGGAGATCTCAGAGGTGTTCAGAGATGTGGCTGCAGTGAGAGATGTCGAGTTTCCCGGGTGATGCCGGCATAGAGTGTGCTGCCATAGCCAAGTCTGTTGCTGATGAGTGTGTGGGTGACTGTTTTTCTTGATTCGCTGGGGATCCATCTGAATGTCTTTCAAAGCAGGTGGAGAGTGTGGATGTATGATGAGTTGACAGCATTGATCTGATGGTTCATTTTGAGCAAGGAGCCCAGTATGATGCTGAGGTTTCATGTGTAGTCTGTGGGGGTGGGCGGGGTTCCCACTCTGGAGCCGTTTCAAGCTGAGGGTGAGTGTCCTATAATGAGGACTTCTGTGTTGTCCAAATTCAGTTTGAGCGGTGCAAAAGGGGGTGGTGATGGACGGAGCATCTGAACCAATCAAACACTCACACCCAGTCAACAGATCTGGGTTTAATCCATCACCCTTCTTTAGCCCACTCTGCGTGCTCTATCTGCATTTGTTACATTATCCCAATAAGGTGGATGCCCTTCTTTTGTGCACTTGTAGCCAGTATCATGGCACGCTCCAAGGAGAAAAAAGATAAAGAGGCAAAGGGCAAACTTTAACACACAAAACTGTATCCTCCAATACCAGAATCTCCAATAAAAGATAATAATCTTGAATCCACCCTTAAAAAGCTCAACACAGTTCATGATATTGCCCAAAGTACAAAAATAAATACTGATCTACTCCAAGTCGAGGTGACGGGTATCTGTAAAGAACTAAAAGAGCTTACTATCAGAATATTGAATGCTGAGTTCAGGATCAGCTTATTAGAAGGCTGCCATAATGCTCTCTGCAAACAGATTCAGCCAACAGATAGTATTCTGGTCAAACTACGGCGCAATGTAACTGAATTGGAAGATCACAACAGAAGAAGTAATCTGAGAATATTTGGGCTGCTGGCAGGCTCTGAAAAAGGAGCCATTTTGTACATTGACATCCTGGAGTTTGGATCTCAGATACTCTGCAAATCAAGTTCCTAAAATACTTTGAACTTGAGTTCCTACTTACAAATTGAATAAACTTTCAGTTCCATGCCGCTGATATTCAAACCTCTGCACCATCAAAACACGGAGGCTGTTCTAACACAGAAGAGGAAAGTCTACTACAGGACTATGCAAGAGGTACTGTTATTAGAAAGAAAGGCTTCCTTACATTGCAAAACCAACTCACAAATTTGGATAACCAACATTCTTTTTCTCATTCCTCAAAATACACAATTATTTTCAAGGGTGAAACCAAGATTTTCTCAGACCCAGCTGATCGTCTTACTGTCTTAGTCAATAAGTCAAAATTTTGCATGGAAGCGGAATTGTCGTAGAGTGACGTACTTAAATGAGACAGTTGTATCATAAGATGTAGTGAGTTTAGTTAGGAAATATTAGAACACTTAGGCTTATACCCCTCCCAGAAGTGTTACAGACTTTATTAGAAAGTGAACTCTAAGGAGACGTTTACACCTAATCCATATTTTGTTACCAGTTAGCGGAGGATTATCCAGGTTATGGGAATGTTCTTTGATGTCTTTTGATGTTAGCTGTTTTCAATCGCTTGTGAGCGTGCTATTGCTGCTGATCACAATATGAAGGTCTGAACTGTATTGAACCCCTTGTGATAGAGAAGAGTTGCATTCTGTGCATGATTGTGCACACTATGGGTTCTGGATGTCGTAACAAGGTTGTATATGCTGATTTGCTCTGTGCCAATCATTAGCTCCCATGTTTTTTCTTTTATTCTTCAAGCCTAGGTCACTCCAGTGGCTTGCTCCTCTGGCCAGGTCCTACACAGTCTCTTATTGTTACCTCATCTCTTGGAGACCTCCCCAGGTGGGAGATGGATTATGGTTCTTAGTGGTCTTGGGAAAGATGGTATGTTTCATTAGGTCTATTATGAGATCTCGTCTTGTCCTTTGCAAGTTTACATCCTGCTCTCTATCTTTGTTTTTACTTACTTTTATTTTCTCTCTGTACCTCCATGTTTCCTAAAACAGCTCCAAAGGGATATTTCCTCATTTCATATCTTCTAAAGATTATCTCAAATACATATGTATGGCTTCTTGGACCATATTATGTCCTTAATTTGGCAAATCATTCCAATGCCATCCCTCAAGATAATACAGCTTAAAACTAAGGAGTTGAACCATCCTGTCAAGAGAAGAAAAAAAATACCAGAATATTCTAATGACTTGAAAGGAGACATAGTCTTACTACAAGAGACCAAAATTGGCTGCAGGGAGGATTTATCCCTTGGAAAGGGATGGGTGATGGACATTACCTGCCACGAAAAAAAAAAATCTTACATTAATCTCAAGGAGATAAGGCCTATCAATTATTTCATCTGAACATGAAGGGGAGGGCAGACAGTTATTTAACAGACTCAAAAGCAGAGAGAGCAATGAATATATATGCCCCTAATAGGGATGACCCACAGTTTTGATACTTTCTTAATGCAGAATTATCAACTATTCCCAAAGATTCTCATATAAAAAGTTTTCTGTCACCAATGGATATTATTCTAAACTGCAACTCATCCTCTAAATAGGCGTGGTGGAGGTTAAATTGTGCTGGTTTAAATATTGATTAATTGAAGTTATGCTGCTCTGTCGGAGCAATTTAAATATGCGGTGTGTTCTTAAGTTTAGAAAGCACTGCATACCACTATCCCCCCCTGCGGTGTGGCCAGCCAACTCACTATGGGGGATCAGCAGCAGAGGGGAGCTTAGGCTCCTGTGAGCACTTGAATGGCAGACACTAGTGCAGAATACTGATCGACACAACGTACATCAGTCCTCAGTTTTCCGAACGCAAGTGACGGCTTGGAATTCCTTATATTGTATTACTCGTCTTTATTTTTTAAATATGTGTTGAGGAGGGCATGAATGATATGTTATGCATAAAGGATTGTGAATTTAATGCATAGGTGGGTTTTGTGATTGTGTAAAGGCCTTGCCTCCCAGACAGTTACTCCTCCCTGCTACGGTCCTTGATGGGCTGGGGTCTGTTGAGCCTGTTTCCACATGTTTGACCACCCACATCCACATCCTCCCTGCTGTGGTTTTGAAGTGGCTGTCTGACTACACTGCAACTGAATATATGGTGGATTCGGGTTACCTTGAGCTTGGTTTTGATGATGGTGATTCTGTGGAGACTGACCCAGGTTTATCAATCTCTGCTTGTGATAAGTTTTTAAGTGGCATCGTTCGGCCATGTGGCTCATTCAGTGGCAATAATAACATTCTCTGAGGTCCGTCTGTTGCCAACCTCCCTGACCTCAGTTGTTATAACTTGGTTCAAACCCTCTGGGGTTTTACAGTGGATCCCCCATCATAACTGGTCCCATTTGTATCTAGCAGCCAACGCAGCCCACTCAAAGGTGGTCTTTTCAATTTGTCTTGGATCAATTTGGCGGTGTCTCTCTGGGCTTACTCCTGCTATTCCCTGTCCTTTCCCTGTCTCTTACGGCTACCGCGGTCTACCTCAAAGCTGGCGAACTGGGTTTGAGTCTCGGCAACAACGCACAACACCTGTGGTTCTGGGCAAATCACTTAATCTCCCCATGCCTAAAAAAAATAAAAAAATAAAAAAATGAATGTGTCTATCTGTAGCAAAACTGGTGCTCATGTAAAGCGCTCTGATACCTGATGTCTCAGGTCTAGTTTGCGCTATATGAAACTCTCCCAGAAAAAAAAAGTTACAAACTATTTTACACGCAAGTCCCCTCTCAATACGTTGGTTTCAGGTAAAGTTTAAACTGTTCAATGCCAGTTGTGCCCAGACATAATTATGTACCTGTGATGCTACCAATAAGAGTTAAAGAACCATTGCTTGCTCAAATTGATTCTTTTTTTGTAGCAATTATTTTTATCAGCGTGTCTAAAGTTCTGAGAAACAACAGTAAATACAGTGACATGTAAGTCCTCGATGGGCCCATGCAGAAGTACAAATGTTGATTGGTGTACATGCACTGATACCAAACAATACTAATTTATGAAAAGGGGGGATGCAACAGAGAGAGGGAAGAAAAGAAGTTGGTGATATGCTTCTGGATCTTCAGGTGGGGGTCTCATTGGACTCCAGAAAAAAGGCCTTAATGACCTTAGGCCTTATCTATCTGACGGAAGGTTGGGAAGGGTATCAGTTTGGGGAATGTTGGAAACTGGGCTCCTCTGCAGATGACCCCCCCCACACTTTTTGCCTCCAGTAGAACTGCTAGACGCTGGCTTTCGACTCTAATAGTACACTTGGACTTTCCAACCAGGCACCAGTGCCAGTGCCCTTTCCCCTAAAGAAATGTGAATTAGTACACACAGTTGGCAAAGTACGTTGCCACTCCTAGAGGTACCTAATGTATGATACCTGTGGTGCCAGGGCAAGCTTGGTAATGGGGTCACCAGAGCTGCAGCACTGTATTGTGCTGCATGACTGTTCTGACCGACTTTTTCGGCCCTCCTTTGGGGAAGGATGATTGGAAATGACTCCAGCCTATTATCATTATAGTGCAGGGATTAGAACTATAAACAGGGCCTATTCATAAGGCACAGTAATGCACTTTCGTACCCTTTTCTTTAGATCAGGGCTTATAAACTTAAGCTAGGGGATAGATTCATTAGTATTAGTGATAATCCGTCCTTTTGTAAGAGTGTTAGTATACCTTCTATGGAGTTATGCTTATTTCGGGCCTTGTAGGCCTCAAACGGGAGAGACTCCATCTTGCTTTCTGCCCCGGCAGCTTGAGATGCTTCTAGGTCAAGTGTAATGTTTTAGTTTCGAAGTGTTGTTCGCTTGGAGAGAACCGGCTCAGGCTGGCCCTTATCGAATGACTGTATTTTTCTCCATTCCGATGACACAACATCAGGCCGGCCGGCTGGGAACGTGTCCTTGGTACGGGGAGGTACAAGAATTTGGTGGGCGGCAGGTTACTGGCAGTAACTTTCCATGAAAGGACAAGCTTCCATATTAGCGAAAGTGTTAGGCGGTGAGTCAGTCAGTCTGTAGGCGGCAGCTAGCCGTTAGCATCAATGCCATTAATTATTTCCAGGCAGACAGTCGCCATTTTGAAGTCCGAGAAAGATCATGAAGCTGATACTCTCTGATAAAGATTGAAGGAGAGGGAGAAGTAGCGCAGAACGACCAGAGACAGAGAGAGACAGCAGCTAATAAAGGGGAAGGTTCCAGTGACTTGGAGGAAAGTAGAGAAGACAGAGCATAGCGGTGCAGACGTGTACTCGTGACTGCTGAGGTGTGATTCCGAGACGAGCCAAGGCACAGACGAGAAGGGAACCTAGATGACTGCTGAACCCAGACTTCACATTACTAAGGTGACGTCGACCTTTTTCCCCATAGTGTGCACATTCTAACCTTTTACTTTCCTTTGCAGGATATATGTTATAGTATAGTGCTGTGTTTATAATCATTGTAATAAAATACCCCAGTTCTTAGTGAACCAACATGTGCCTTGTATTCTTGTTCAATCAGGGTAACCTGGTCTTCTAGTCAGACATCGTTTTCATGAACGGATGTAAATCCCGGTCAGGTAAGAGGTGACTGAATAATGAGGGAGAGAGGGACCATTTGATGCTGAGAGCAGAAGGTACATGATTCAATTTGGCAAGTTGTGCTAATTCCTGTTATTCTAGTATCACTCCGAGTAGCTAATGAGAGATTTCTTCCAAAGGTATTCATAGGAGAGTGATCGTCGTTGGTAAGCGGCGTTAATGAGAACACCAGGTGGGAGACTGGTGTGTAGATCCACCGGATTGGGGATCGGGCTGTGAGTGAGAGAACACTGGGAGGGATACCAGTGTCTAGGTCCGCTGGATTGTGGACCGGATTGGGAGGAAGAGAGCACTGGGGCTGCAGCTCACTGTGTAAGGCACGCCGGATTGCATGTCGAGTGAGCACTGATGGTGATCAGTGTGTAATGGTACATAATCAGAACTGCACCAGGGTAGATTAGTCTGGGCCTAAGTTGCCGTGAGACTAGCTGGTATGAGTGGGATATTGTAGAAAACCTATGCGTGTGTATTTCTATTTTTCCCCATCCTTTGGTACGAGATGTACATATATATATATATATACCTATTGTAAATACGTTCTAAGGAGGAAGGTGATTACGTTCCGACTGGTTGGAGGTGCTCTAAGGAGCTGATCCCATCTGGTTCGAGAATCCGGTCGTTACATCGGGCGTCACGAACTGTTTACGAAGCCTGTGTGCACTGTATTGTTTTCATCTTGTTGGTTTGCGCTCGGCTCGTGCGTATTTTCTTTGTTGATAATTGTGTATATATTTTTCTGTGTCAAAATGTTTTCGCGAAATCGAAAACTTTCAAATTGCCTGTTGAAATTCCCGGCTGGGAATCAACGCCTTACGAGGCCTTGGCCCGTGAGTGGGCCGATTCTACTGGTTTGAGTGAGAATTGGACTTCTTGTTTGGAGCAGGCGGAGCCTGCTGATGTGGTTTCTTGCTTGCCAAAGGCACCAGTAGTGAAGGGTGATGAGCTTCCTATTTTAGGACGCAGAGGTTGGATTGTGTTAACCGCATACAGAATGCTTCATGAGAAATTTGTAAAATTACAGAAACAATTTGTAGATATGGAGGAAAAGTTTGTTGAAGTGCAGAATGCGCATACTCTTTTGCGATGTCAAAATAAATTGCTTGCCGACAAACTTGAGACTTATCAGACTATTGCCGAAAGGGCTGCTGTTCGCATTGCGAAATACAAATATAGGCACCGTCGTGGGCGCGTTTGTAAACGGAAGGTGCGTCTGGTCGTGGCGAAAGCCGGACTGGATTGGAACCCCGACGAGTGGGATGGTAATATCTGGGACTCGAATGATTCTGGCTCCTCAGCTGAGGAGGGTGACAAGCGCGAGTCTTCTCGCTCCGGACGTGATTGTAAATCTACTTCTTGTGACAAAGACGATGATTCTGGCGACCGTGGTCGCTCTTCCCGTTCTGATGACGTATCTCGTCCTGATTGTTCTAAATCTATGGATCGGGCTTCTTCAGAGGCTCGTCCGGAGGTTTCTGCACACCCGGTTTTTCGACACAAATTACAACAGGCTCCTGGTAATCCAAATGGTATTCATATGGATAGTATTGAAGATTTTACTCAACAGGAAGTTAGTGACATTTTGCAACGATTTAGACAACGGCCTGGGGAGGCTTTGCTTACGTGGATGGTGCGCCTTTATGAATTGGGCGCTGCAGGTATCATATTGGATGCAGGTGATGCTTTGCGTTTTTGCTCTTTGAGTTCTGATTCTACTGTACAAGATCATTTTCGAAATTTTAATGGTGTCGGTCAAATTAGTCTACTCCAGCTAGCGACTGATGGCTGTAATCACAAATACCCATCTGAGTCTGATTGGCCTGTCAATGACAAGCCGTGGTATACTTTGCGCGATGCGTCGCAGCGCTTGAAAGAGGAGGTGATGAAAACTGCGATTTTTCTCAGTACTGCTGACAGGTTGTTGGATGGCTGTTTTAACATCTTCTGTGCGGAATCGCATTATCCGTTCTTCCCCTGTTGCTTATAAGCAGGTTATGATGACTTTGTTAATTAATCAAACTGGTAATCCTTTGTCTATGGTGCTTGAATCTGTCCGTCAGCTTGGTGAGTTGGGTGACTGGTTTAAACCTGAGAGGCAATCTCGACCGGAGGGTCGTACTGCTGGAGATTACAAATTCTCTAGACGTGATATGTTTCTTGCACTGTTGGCTGATGGTGTGAAAAAGGAGGACATTGACGGTGAACCTAATAATCGCTTATGGGACATGTTTCGTAAGCGTGGTTTGGATCGAAAGGAGGGTGCCCATCGTGTGCGTAAGAATGATTGTGATCGTGAATATTCTGATGACAGTGGTGACGACAGGCGTCGTGTGGATTCTGACCGCCGTGATGAACGGCGCTATGAGCGTGATGTGTCCCCTCGTCGTGAAAAAGTAAGGGGGAGAGAGGTGGAAAAAGAAAGGGGGAGAGATGATCGTGTCTACAACAGATATAGAGATGAAAGGGATCAATCCCCTAAGTTGAGGAGAAGGGAGGATTGACACAGGCTTTCTGATCATAATTCACAGTACTATGCAGATGACAAAAATCAATTTCGTAATGGAGATGGATATGAACAGGATATTTTGATACCCAAGAAACATGAGAGCATTTACCCTGATTTGTCCTGGTTGACAGAGCGCAGTAAAAATGACTAGGAAATAGGTCAAGCTCCAGTACGCAGGTGGGCTCACAAAGATAATAGACCCTATGTAGATATTGACATTTTTTGGAAACATCGTAATATCCAAAGGGCCCGAGCATTGGTAGATACAGGAGCGGAGGCCACTCTAATTCATGGTAAATCAAAGAAATTGAAAGGCCAATTTTTCACAATTACTGGTTTAGGTGGAAAAGAGACTCCCGCAGTGCAAACTACACTTGGAATGAGAATAGGTAGAATTCCCCGAAGAGAATATTCTGTATTAGTTGTACCACTTTTGGAATATATAATTGGAATTGACATTTTAAAAGGAATGACTTTGCATTTGGATGACGGTTGTTATCAATTTGGGACTAAACACTACATATCGTCCAGACCCGTACGGGTTGATCGTTTACGAATGCCCCCCATAAAAATTCTCCAAGCTACAAAAGTTGTTTCTCAGAAGCAATATCGTATTCCAGGTGGCCATGAAGAGATCAGTGCCACTATTCAAGATTTGGTTGACGCAGGAGTTATAACTCCAGTTACTTCTGCTTGGAATAATCCCGTTTGGCCCATGCGCAAGAGCGATAATTCTTGGCGCATGACCGTTGATTATCGAGAACTGAACAAACACACACCCCCTTTGACTGATGCAGTACCAGACATTATTACTTTTATTGAAAGAATCCAAAAGCATCCAGGTACATGGTATGCGTCCATTGATATTGCTAATGCTTTCTTTTCAATCCTGACTGCCCCCGAGTGTCAGGAACAATTCAGTTTTACCTGAAATGGGCATCAAATGACGTTTAGAAGTCTTCCTCAAGGTTGTTTACATAGTCCTACGATCTGTCACCGGCTGGTGGCGGAGCATTTGTCCGAAGTAACTGTACACCCACAAATTCAAGTGTGTCATTATATTGACGACATTTTAATTCAAGGCGAAACACAAGATCAAGTTCAGTCCCAATTAGATCAAATCGTTGACTGCTTACGTGAAAAAGGTTGGGAAATTAATCCTGATAAGCTACAAGGTCCATCCCAAAATGTCAAGTTTTTAGGTATCAATTGGCATGAAGGTCACAGAGAGGTGATCCCGCAGGTTAAACAAAAAGTTTTCAATTTTGCAGTTCCAAAGAATAGGAAAGAAGCTCAGAGTTTCATTGGCTTGTTTGGTTTTTGGCGTCAACGTATTCCCCATTTGAGTCAGATATTGGCTCCTTTATATCGAGTCACCCGCAAAAAGAATGCGTTTGAATGGGGTGAACCACAACAGAATGCATTTAATTTGGCAAAAGAAGCGATTCAGTATGCTTTGGATCTGTGGCCTGTGGGCGAGGGTGATGTGGATTTGAATGTGTCCGTACAAAGTCTGTATGCAAATTGGAGTCTGTGGCAAAAGCAAGGCAGACAAAAAGTGCCATTAGGTTTTTGGACTAAAAAGTTACCTGAGGCTGGTGAGCGTTATACACCTTTTGAGAAACAGTTACTTGCGTGTTATTGGGCTCTGGTGGATACCGAGCAATTGACTTTAGGTCATGATGTGATTTTGAGACCTGAAATTCCTATCATGCAGTGGGTTTTGAGTTCACCGAAAACTCATCGAATTGGACATGCTTTAGAGGCAAGTGTAATTAAGTGGAAATGGTACATTCAGGACAGGGCACGTGTGGGTCCGAAAGGTGTGGCAGCATTACATGAGCAAGTGGCGCAGGCGCCATCGAATGAGACTGGAAGTAATTGCTCCGTACCTGTAGTGCAGGAATCTCCTGTCAAGTGGGGTAAGCCATTTGATGATTTGTCCGCGGAGGACGTAAAACATGTGTGGTTTACGGATGGTTCAGCGAGGTTCATTGGAGAGAAACAGCATTGGAAGGCAGTGTCCTATAATCCTATCACACAAAAATTGCTGAGTACGACTGGTGAAGGAAAGAGCAGTCAATTTGCTGAATTATATGCAGTTTACCAAGTTTTGAAACAGGAATTACCTGGCAGGTGTCATATTTTCACTGATTCCTGGTCCACAGCTAATGGACTGGCGGTATGGTTACCAACTTGGCATTCTCATAATTGGGAATTGCATTCAAAAGAACTGTGGGCAAAAGAATTATGGCAAGAAATTTGGGAAATGCTCCCACAGAGTACTGTGACAATCTTTCATGTGGATGCTCATACCCCGATAGACTCCCTTGACAAATTCTTTCATAACATTGCAGATGAGAAATCTAAAATTGCTGAGGCAGTGGTGGACATGCAGGATTCTGATTTGGCGGGATTGACGAAATGGGCCCACCAGAAAGCAGGACATTTTGGAGAGAGAGCCACTAGCAGGTGGGCCGCCGATCGAGGAATTTATATTCCTTTAAATTTGATTAAAGATACAATATTGCATTGTCCTATCTGTCAACATTCTAGACAACGAAAAGTACCCCAAATTGTTAGAGGACATTTACATCGAGGAAAGTTACCCGCTCAAATTTGGCAGATTGATTATATTGGCCCGCTCTCTATGAGCAAGAATTGTCAATATGTTTGTACAATTGTCGATACTTACAGTGGCCTTTTGGTGGCCTTTCCCTGCAAACAAGCTACCCAAGTAAATACCATTAAAACATTGGAATTAATTATATTATATTATGGCATTCCATTTCAAATTCAATCTGACAATGCATCCCACTTTCGTGGAAGATTGGTACAGGAATTTTGTGCGGAAAACAATATAGAATGGGTGTTTCACATTCCTTATTATCCACAGGCATCAGGCCTTATTGAAAGAATGAATGGTTTACTTAAAGAACAGTTGCGAAAGTTAACTGACAATAAGTACAAAAATTGGAGAGATTATTTGTTTCAAGCATTGTTAATTCTGAATAATCGTCCCTTTTTAAATGCTGAATCTCCTTTGATGCGTTTGTTTCCTCCAAATGTTGATGCGAAACCCAACACCATTGGCAATACTGTAATGTACTGGGAAATTTCCCCCGGAGCCTTGGCTGCATGCAGAGCAACCCCAGGTTCCGCAGGCTTGGACCTGCATGCCATAAATGATACTGTACTTAAGAGTAAGGATTGAATCATTGTTGAGACAGGCGTTGGTGTCTGTATACCGTCTGGAAGTTTTGGACTGATTGCCCCTAGATCGGGCCTTGCCTTAAAAGGTGTTCAAGTCCTTGGAGGAGTGATTGACAGTGATTATCAGGGAGAGATTAAGGTCCTCCTGCTGAATAGCAGTGAGGTTGATTTATCGATTCAAAAGACTGGCCGAGTTGCCCAATTGCTAATTATGCCTGTTTTCAGTGGTGCGATTCAGAAAGGCACTGCCCCAACTTTACTAACTGTGCGAGGCCAAAAAGGCTTTGGCTCTACCGACAACCCTGGAGCAAGAATATGGGTGCAATCGCCTAAAAATCCCCCTGAACAAGCTGAAATTATTGCAACCGGTCATGACAACACCATTTTAGTGATGAGACCAGGGAAAGATAGCTGGGAAGCTGTCCCGGCTGACAGATGTTATTTACGAGAATGAATAATGCCTGTATTTGATTTTCTTTCAGATCATTCTCTGGACTGCTGCAGGATGTGCCGGCGTTGGACTCCTTTTGGCCTGCTACGTCGAGAGAGGAGGGAACCCACAGACTTTGGTTGATTCGAGAACCCGAGTACCGCGTTCCTTCGCTGCGTGGGATTCATCATCGAACTTTTGGACAACTCTAGCTAAACGAGTGACTAATTCTCCGCATTTTTGCCTGACACCCATGCGTTCAGTAACTGACATTTTAGCGACCTGTTTGGTTCCTGTCCCTGCCTCAATGGAAACTTTGAAGCATATTTTCAATATATCAAATGCCCGACCCAATGTAATTCTGGGCGATTTCGCGGCCCATGAGTTTTGTCCCTTATGTACTATTCTCTCGGATTCTATTCCCCCAATCCATTCTCAGATCATTACGTATAATATCACGCAGGGTGACTTGTGTTTTTTCTTGACTTGTGCTCCTAATGCAATTACTGAATGTGTAAAGCTAAAACTCAGAGCCGCCACTTCTTTTTCGGCTCATGAACGATTGCTGTGCTCACGAAGACACCCGAAATCATGTGTTTTGGTTAAAAATAACACGACCTGTAAAAGTATAGTAGTTGCTCCTAGCCATTACTGTACAATGCTGTTACCTTCTGGTTGGTTTTTCTCATGTGGCAACACCTCTTGGCCCTAAATTCCTGCAAATATTTCCGGAGGCCCGTGTGCCATCACTAGACTGAGTTTATTAATGTTTTCCTCACATCCTGATAACTATTCCCGTGTAGTTTGTGATGCTATGATGTTACATGAGGACTGTGACTCTTCTCTACATCTTTATTCTAAATCAGAATACCTTAGTTTAGCTATTTCCATTATTGGTGTCCCAGCATTGGCTGTTTACAACACCAAGTCCATCGGGAACATGGCCTGTTGGATGGTCAAATCAATTAATCAAACCTCTACCATTTTATCTGATATGCTATTAGATGCCCAGGGTGAACGCAGAGCAATTCTGTAGAACCGTGCAGCCATCGACTATCTTTTGTTAAAGCATGGACACGACTGTTCTGACTTTGAGGGTCTTTGCTGCTTTAATTTATCCGACCACACAAAATCCATTCAGGCCCATTGACAAACTCCATGATTTGACTGCAGAGGTTAGCAAACACATTGATCAGGGTTGGTTTGACTGGCTCCTCAATTGGTTACCTGACTTACATTCCCTACGACGGATATTAGGGGGTATTATGATTTCTATTAGTATTTTAGTAGCTATTTGCTGCTTTATTCAGTGCATTCCTTCTCTACTCCAATACTGCAGATTTGGCAAGAGGAATAGATCAGTTAGTTTTGTTTCCTATTATTCTTCCACAGATGTTAGTTCCATATAGAGAATGATTAATAGACTGGAGTCAAGGGTGAAGTGTTCTGACCGACTTTTTCGGCCCTCCTTTGGGGAAAGATGATTGGAAATGACTCCAGCCTATTATCATTATAGTGCAGGGATTAGAACTATAAACAGGGCCTATTCATAAGGCACAGTAATGCACTTTCGTACCCTTTTCTTTAGATCAGGGCTTATAAACTTAAGCTAGGTGATAGATTCATTAGTATTAGTGATAATCCGTCCTTTTGTAAGAGTGTTAGTATACCTTCTATGGAGTTATGCTTATTTCGGGCCTTGTAGGCCTCAAACGGGAGAGACTCCATCTTGCTTTCTGCCCCGGCAGCTTGAGATGCTTCTAGGTCAAGTGTAATGTTTTAGTTTCGAAGTGTTGTTCGCTTGGAGAGAACCGGCTCAGGCTGGCCCTTATCGAATGACTGTATTTTTCTCCATTCCGATGACAAAACATCAGGCCGGCCGGCTGGGAACGTGTCCTTGGTACGGGGAGGTACAAGAATTTGGTGGGCGGCAGGTTACTGGCCGTAACTTTCCATGAAAGGACAAGCTTCCATATTAGCGAAAGTGTTAGGCGGTGAGTCAGTCAGTCTGTAGGCGGCAGCTAGCCGTTAGCATCAATGCCATTAATTATTTCCAGGCAGACAGTCGCCATTTTGAAGTCCGAGAAAGATCATGAAGCTGATCCTCTCTGAGAAAGATTGAAGAAGAGGGAGAAGTAGCGCAGAACGACCAGAGACAGAGAGAGACAACAGCTAATAAAGGGGATGGTTCCAGTGACTTGGAGGAAAGTAGAGAAGACAGAGCATAGCGGTGCAGACGTGTACTCGTGACTGCTGAGGTGTGATTCCGAGACGAGCCAAGGCACAGACGAGAAGGGAACCTAGATGACTGCTGAACCCAGACTTCACATTACTAAGGTGACGTCGACCTTTTTCCCCATAGTGTGCACATTCTAACCTTTTACTTTCCTTTGCAGGATATATGTTATAGTATAATGCTGTGTTTATAATCATTGTAATAAAATACCCCAGTTCTTAGTGAACCAACATGTGCCTTGTATTCTTGTTCAATCAGGGTAACCTGGTCTTCTAGTCAGACATCGTTTTCATGAACGGATGTAAATCCCGGTCAGGTAAGAGGTGACTGAATAATGAGGGAGAGAGGGACCATTTGATGCTGAGAGCAGAAGGTACATGATTCAATTTGGCAAGTTGTGCTAATTCCTGTTATTGTAGTATCACCCCGAGTAGCTAATGAGAGATTTCTTCCAAAGGTATTCATAGGAGAGTGATCGTCGTTGGTAAGCGGCGTTAATGAGAACACCAGGTGGGAGACTGCTGTGAGTGAGAGAACACTGGGAGGGATACCAGTGTCTAGGTCCGCTGGATTGTGGACCGGATTGGGAGGAAGAGAGCACTGGGGCTGCAGCTCACTGTGTAAGGCACGCCGGATTGCATGTCGAGTGAACACTGATGGTGATCAGTGTGTAATGGTACATAATCAGAACTGCCCCAGGGTAGATTAGTCTGGGCCTAAGTTGCTGTGAGACTAGCTGGTATGAGTGGGATATTGTAGAAAACCTATGCGTGTGTATTTCTATTTTTCCCCATCCTTAGGTACGAGATGTACATATATATATATATACCTATTGTAAATACGTTCTAAGGAGGAAGGGGATTACGTCCCGACTGGATTGGAGGTGCTCTAAGGAGCTGATCCCATCTGGTTCGAGAATCCGGTCGTTACATCGGGCGTCACGAACTGTTTACGAAGCCTGTGTGCACTGTATTGTTTTGATCTTGTTGGTTTGCGCTCGGCTCGTACGTATTTTCTTTGTTGATAATTGTGTATATATTTTTCTGTGTCAAAATGTTTTCGCGAAAATCGAAATCTACTTTCAAATTGCCTGTTGAAATTCCCGGCTGGTAATCAACGCCTTACGAGGCCTTGGCCCGTGAGTGGGCCGATTCTACTGGTTTGAGTGAGAATTGGACTTCTTGTTTGGAGCAGGCGGAGCCTGCTGATGTGGTTTCTTGCTTGCAAAAGGCACCAGTAGTGAAGGGTGATGAGCTTCCTATTTTAGGACGCAGAGGTTGGATTGTGTTAACCGCATACAGAATGCTTCATGAGAAATTTGTAAAATTACAGAAACAATTTGTAGATATGGAGGAAAAGTTTGTTGAAGTGCAGAATGCGCATACTCTTTTGCGATGTCAAAATAAATTGCTTGCCGACAAACTTGAGACTTATCAGACTATTGCCGAAAGGGCTGCTGTTCGCATTGCGAAATACAAATATAGGCACCGTCGTGGGCACGTTTGTAAACGGAAGGTGCGTCTGGTCGTGGCGAAAGCCGGACTGGATTGGAACCCCGACGAGTGGGATGGTAATATCTGGGACTCGAATGATTCTGGCTCCTCGGCTGAGGAGGGTGACAAGCGCGAGTCTTCTCGCTCCGGACGTGATTGTAAATCTACTTCTTGTGACAAAGACGATGATTCTGGCGACCGTGGTCGCTCTTCCCGTTCTGATGACGTATCTCGTCCTGATTGTTCTAAATCTATGGATCGGGCTTCTTCGGAGGCTCGTCCGGAGGTTTCTGCACACCCGGTTTTTCGACACAAATTACAACAGGCTCCTGGTAATCCAAATGGTATTCATATGGATAGTATTGAAGATTTTACTCAACAGGAAGTTAGTGACATTTTGCAACGATTTAGACAACGGCCTGGGGAGGCTTTGCTTACGTGGATGGTGCGCCTTTATGAATTGGGCGCTGCAGGTATCATGTTGGATGCAGGTGATGCTTTGCGTTTTTGCTCTTTGAGTTCTGATTCTACTGTACAAGATCATTTTCGAAATTTTAATGGTGTCGGTCAAATTAGTCTACTCCAGCTAGCGACTGATGGCTGTAATCACAAATACCCTACTTAGTCTGATTGGCCTGTCAATGACAAGCCGTGGTATACTTTGCCCGATGCGTCGCAGCGCTTGAAAGAGGAGGTGATGAAAACTGCGATTTTTCTCAGTACTGCTGACAGGTTGTTGGATGGCTTATTAACATCTTCTGTGCGGAATCGCATTATCCGTTCTTCCCCTGTTGCTTATAAGCAGGTTATGATGACTTTGTTAATTAATCAAACTGGTAATCCTTTGTCTATGGTGCTTGAATCTGTCCATCAGCTTGGTGAGTTGGGTGACTGGTTTAAACCTGAGAGGCAATCTCGACCGGAGGGTCGTACTGCTGGAGATTATAAATTCTCTAGACGTGATATGTTTCTTTCACTGTTGGCTGATGGTGTGAAAAAGGAGGACATTGACGGTGAACCTAATAATCGCTTATGGGACATGTTTCGTAAGCGTGGTTTGGATGGAAAGGAGGGTGCCCATCGTGTGCGTAAGAATGATTGTGATCGTGAATATTCTGATGACAGTGGTGACGACAGGCGTCGTGTGGATTCTGACCACCGTGATGAACGGCGCTATGAGCGTGATGTGTCCCCTCGTCGTGAAAAAGTAAGGGGGAGAGAGGTGGAAAAAGAAAGGGGGAGAGATGATCGTGTCTACAACAGATATAGAGATGAAAGGGATCAATCCCCTAAGTTGAGGAGAAGGGAGGATCGACACAGGCTTTCTGATCGTAATTCACAGTACTATGCAGATGACAAAAATCCATTTCATAATGGAGATGGATATGAACAGGATATTTTGATACCCAAGAAACATGAGAGGATTTACCCTGATTTGTCCTGGTTGACAGAGCGCAGTAAAAATGACTAGGAAATAGGTCAAGCTCCAGTATGCAGGTGGGCTCACAAAGATAATAGACCCTATGTAGATATTGAAATTTTTTGGAAACATCGTAATATCCAAAGGGCCCGAGCATTGGTAGATACAGGAGCGGAGGCCACTCTAATTCATGGTAAATCAAAGAAATTCAAAGGCCAATTTTTCACAATTACTGGTTTAGGTGGAAAAGAGACTCCCGCAGTGCAAACTACACTTGAAATGAGAATAGGTAGAATTCCCCGAAGAGAATATTCTGTATTAGTTGTACCACTTTTGGAATATATAATTGGAATTGACATTTTAAAAGGAATGACTTTGCATTTGGATGACGGTTGTTATCAATTTGGGACTAAACACTACATATCGTCCAGACCCGTACGGGTTGGTCGTTTACGAATGCCCCCCATAAAAATTCCCCAAGCTGCAAAAGTTGTTTCTCAGAAGCAATATCATATTTCAGGTGGCCATGAAGAGATCAGTGCCACTATTCAAGATTTGGTTGACGCAGGAGTTATAACTCCTGTTACTTCTGCTTGGAATAATCCCGTTTGGCCCATGCGCAAGAGCGATAATTCTTGGCGCATGACCGTTGATTATCGAGAACTGAACAAACACACACCCCCTTTGACTGTTGCAGTACCAGACATTATTACTTTTATTGAAAGAATCCAAAAGCATCCAGGTACATGGTATGCGTCCATTGATATGGCTAATGCTTTCTTTTTAATCCTGATTGCCCCCGAGTGTCAGGAACAATTCAGTTTTACCTGGAATCGGCATCAAATGACGTTTAGAAGTCATCCTCATGGTTGTTTACATAGTCCTACGATCTGTCACCGGCTGGTGGCGGAGCATTTGTCCGAAGTAACTGTACACCCACAAATTCAAGTGTGTCATTATATTGACGACATTTTAATTCAAGGCGAAACACAAGATCAAGTTCAGTCCCAATTAGATCAAATCGTTGACTGCTTACGTGAAAAAGGTTGGGAAATTAATCCTGATAAGCTACAAGGTCCATGCCAAAATGTCAAGTTTTTAGGTATAAATTGGCATGAAGGTCACAGAGAGGTGATCCCGCAGGTTAAACAAAAAGTTTTCAATTTTGCAGTTCCAAAGAATAGGAAAGAAGCTCAGAGTTTCATTGGCTTGTTTGGTTTTTGGCGTCAACGTATTCCCCATTTGAGTCAGATATTGGCTCTTTTATATCGAGTCATCCGCAAAAAGAATGCGTTTGAATGGGGTGAACCACAACAGAATGCATTTAATTTGGCAAAAGAAGCGATTCAGTATACTTTGGATCTGTGGCCTGTGGGCGAGGGTGATGTGGATTTGAATGTGTCCGTACAAGGTCTGTATGCAAATTGGAGTCTGTGGCAAAAGCAAGGCAGACAAAAAGTGCCATTAGGTTTTTGGACTAAAAAGTTACCTGAGGCTGGTGAGCGTTATACACCTTTTGAGAAACAGTTACTTGCGTGTTATTGGGCTCTGGTGGATACCGAGCAATTGACTTTAGGTCATGATGTGATTTTGAGACCTGAAATTCCTATCATGCAGTGGGTTTTGAGTTCACCGAAAACTCATCGAATTGGACATGCTTTAGAGGCAAGTGTGATTAAGTGAAAAAGGTACATTCAGGACAGGGCACGTGTGGGTCCGAAAGGTGTGGCAGCATTACATGAGCAAGTGGCGCAGGCGCCATCAAATGAGACTGGAAGTAATTGCTCCGTACCTGTAGTGCAGGAATCTCCTGTCAAGTGGGGTAAGCCATTTGATGATTTGTCCACGGAGGACGTAAAGGTCTACATGAGCCCCCTCGCGGCCATCGCACGTCAACACAACCTCAGCATAATCTCCTACGCCGACGACACCCAGCTGATCCTCTCCCTGACCAACGACCCCGCCACCGCCAGAGCCAACCTGCACGAAGGGATGAAAGAGGTAGCCGAGTGGATGACGACCAGCTGCCTTAAACTGAACTCGGACAAGACGGAGGTCCTCATCCTGGGCTCTTCACCCTCCACCTGGGACAACTCCTGGTGGCCTCCCGCCCTGGGCACCGCACCCAAACCGACAGACCATGCACGCAACCTGGGCTTCATCCTGGACTCCTCCCTCTCCATGACCAGGCAAGTCAACAACGTCTCCTCGGCGTGCTTCAACATCCTACGCATGCTACGGAAGATCTTCCGGTGGATCCACACCGAGACCAGGAAGACCGTCACCCAGGCCCTCGTCACTAGCCGACTGGACTACGGCAACGCCCTCTACGCCGGGACCACTGCCAAGCTCCAGAAGAGACTCCAGAGGATCCAGAACGCCTCAGCCAGACTCATCCTTGACATCCCACGAACCAGCCACATCTCCGGACATCTGAGAGACCTTCACTGGCTCCCCGTCAACAAAAGAATCTCCTTCCGCCTCCTCACCCACGCACACAAAGCCCTACACGACCAAGGCCCGAGCTACCTCAACAACCGGATCAACTTCTACGCTCCCAAACGCCACCTCCGATCAGCCAACCACGCCCTCGCCGCCGTCCCCCGCATCCGAAGAGCGACTACAGGAGGAAGGTCCTTCTCCTACCTGGCCGCCAAGACCTGGAACTCCCTCCCGACCGACCTGCGCCTGACCCAAGAACACCTCTCCTTCAGGAAGAAGCTGAAGACCTGGCTGTTCGAGCAGTAGCGGCACCCCCCCTCCCCCAAGCGCCTTGAGACCCTACGGGTATGTAGCGCACTCTATAAATGTCAGTGATTGATTGATTGATTGATTGATTGAAAGCATGTGTGGTTTACGGATGGTTCAGCGAGGTTCATTGGAGAGAAACAGCATTGGAAGGCAGTGTCCTATAATCCTATCACCTAAAAATTGCTGAGTACGACTGGTGAAGGAAAGAGCAGTCAATTTGCTGAATTATATGCAGTTTACCAAGTTTTGAAACAGGAATTACCTGGCACGTGTCATATTTTCACTGATTCCTGGTCCACAGCTAATGGACTGGCGGTATGGTTACCAACTTGGCATTCTCATAATTGGGAATTGCATTCAAAAGAACTGTGGGCAAAAGAATTATGGCAAGAAATTTGGGAAATGCTCCCACAGAGTACTGTGACAATCTTTCATGTGGATGCTCATACCCCGATAGACTCCCTTGACAAATTCTTTCATAACATTGCAGATGAGAAATCTAAAATTGCTGAGGCAGTGGTGGACATGCAGGATTCTGATTTGGCGGGATTGGCGAAATGGGCCCAACAGAAAGCAGGACATTTTGGAGAGAGAGCCACTAGCAGGTGGGCCACCGATCGAGGAATTTATATTCCTTTAAATTTGATTAAAGATACAATATTGCATTGTCCTATCTGTCAACCATCTAGACAACGAAAAGTACCCCAAATTGTTAGAGGACATTTACATCGAGGAAAGTTACCCGCTCAAATTTGGCAGATTGATTATATTGGCCCGCTCCCTATGAGCAAGAATTGTCAATATGTTTGTACAATTGTCGACACTTACAGTGGCCTTTTGGTGGCCTTTCCCTGCAAACAAGCTACCCAAGTAAATACCATTAAAACATTGGAATTAATTATATTATATTATGGCATTCCATTCCAAATTCAATCTGACAATGCATCCCACTTTCGTGGAAGATTGGTACAGGAATTTTGTGCGGAAAACAATATAGAATGGGTGTTTCACATTCCTTATTATCCACAGGCATCAGGCCTTATTGAAAGAATGAATGGTTTCCTTAAAGAACAGTTGCGAAAGTTAACTGACAATAAGTACAAAAATTGGAGAGATTATTTGTTTCAAGCATTGTTAATTCTGAATAATCGTCCCTTTTTAAATGCTGAATCTCCTTTGATGCGTTTGTTTCCTCCAAATGTTGATGCGAAACCCAACACCATTGGCAACACTGTAATGTACTGGGAAATTTCCCCCGGAGCCTTGGCTGCATGCAGAGCAACCCCAGGTTCCGCAGGCTTGGACCTGCATGCCATGAATGATACTGTACTTAAGAGTAAGGATCGAATCATTGTTGAGACAGGCGTTGGTGTCTGTATACCGTCTGGAAGTTTTGGACTGATTGCCCCTAGATCGGGCCTTGCCTTAAAAGGTGTTCAAGTACTTGGAGGAGTGATTGACAGTGATTATCAGGGAGAGATTAAGGTCCTCCTGCTGAATAGCAGTGAGGTTGATTTATCGATTCAAAAGACTGGCCGAGTTGCCCAATTGCTAATTATGCCTGTTTTCAGTGGTGCGATTCAGAAAGGCACTGCCCCAACTTTACTAACTGTGCGAGGCCAAAAAGGCTTTGGCTCTACCGACAACCCTGGAGCGAGAATATGGGTGCAATCGCCTAAAAATCCCCTTGAACAAGCTGAAATTATTGCAACTGGTCATGACAACACCATTTTAGTGATGAGACCAGGGAAAGATAGCTGGGAAGCTGTCCCGGCTGACAGATGTTATTTACGAGAATGAATAATGCCTGTATTTGATTTTCTTTCAGATCATTCTCTGGACTGCTGCAGGATGTGCCGGCGTTGGACTCCTTTTGGCCTGCTACGTCGAGAGAGGAGGGAACCCACAGACTTTGGTTGATTCGAGAACCCGAGTACCGCGTTCCTTCGCTGCGTGGGATTCATCATCGAACTTTTGGACAACTCTGGCTGAACGAGTTACTAATTCTCCGCATTTTTGCCTGACACACATGCGTTCAGTAACTGACATTTTAGCGACCTGTTTGGTTGCTGTCCCTCCCTCAATGGAAACTTTAAAGCATATTTTCAATATATCAAATGCCCGACCCAATGTAATTCTGGGCGATTTCGCGGCCCATGAGTTTTGTCCCTTATGTACTATTCTCTCGGATTCTATTCCCCCAATCCATTCTCAGATTATTACGTATAATATCACGCAGGGTGACTTGTGTTTTTTCTTGACTTGGGATCCTAATGCAATTACTGAATGTGTAAAGCTAAAACTCAGAGCCGCCACTTCTTTTTCGGCTCATGAACGATTGCTGTGCTCACGAAGACCCCCAAAATCATGTGTTTCGGGTTAAAAATAACATGACCTGTAAAAGTATAGTAGTTGCTCCTAGCCATTACCGTACAATGCTGTTACCTTCTGGTTGGTTGTTCTCATGTGGCAACACCTCTTGGCCCTAAATTCCTGCAAATATTTCCGGAGGCCCGTGTGCCATCACTAGACTGAGTTTAATAATGTTTTCCTCACATCCTGATAACTATTCCCGTGTAGTTTGTGATGCTATGATGTTACATGAGGACTGTGACTCTTCTCTACATCTTTATTCTAAATCAGAATACCTTAGTTTAGCTATTTCCATTATTGGTGTCCCAGCATTGGCTGTTTACAACGCCAAGTCCATCGGGAAAATGGCCTGTTGGATGGTCAAATCAATTAATCAAACCTCTACCATTTTATCTGATATGCTATTAGATGCCCAGGGTGAACGCAGAGCAATTCTGCAGAACCGTGCAGCCATCGACTATCTTTTGTTAAAGCATGGACACGACTGTTCTGACTTTGAGGGTCTTTGCTGCTTTAAGTTATCCGACCACACAAAATCCATTCAGGCCCATCGACAAACTCCATGATTTGACTGCAGAGGTTAGCAAACACATTGATCAGGGTTGGTTTGACTGACTCTTCAATTGGTTACCTGACTTACATTCCCTACGACAGATATTAGGGGGTATTATGATTTCTATTAGTATTTTAGTAGCTATTTGCTGCTTTATTCAGTGCATTCCTTCTCTACTCCAATACTGCAGATTTGGCAAGAGGAATAGATCAGTTAGTTTTGTTTCCTATTATTCTTCCACAGATGTTAGTTCCATATAGAGAATGATTAATAGACTGGAGTCAAGGGTGAAGTGTTCTGACCGACTTTTTCGGCCCTCCTTTGGGGAAAGATGATTGGAAATGACTCCAGCCTATTATCATTATAGTGCAGGGATTAGAACTATAAACAGGGCCTATTCATAAGGCACAGTAATGCACTTTCGTACCCTTTTCTTTAGATCAGGGCTTATAAACTTAAGCTAGGGGATAGATTCATTAGTATTAGTGATAATCCGTCCTTTTGTAAGAGTGTTAGTATACCTTCTATGGAGTTATGCTTATTTTGGGCCTTGTAGGCCTCAAACGGGAGAGACTCCATCTTGCTTTCTGCGGCTGCCCCGGCAGCTTGAGATGCTTCTAGGTCAAGTGTAATGTTTTAGTTTTGAAGTGTTGTTCGCTTGGAGAGAACCGGCTCAGGCTGGCCCTTATCGAAAGACTGTATTTTTCGCCATTCCGAAGACACAACATCAGGCCGGCCGGCTGGGAACGTGTCCTTGGTACGGGGAGGTACAAGAATTTGGTGGGCGGCAGGTTACTGGCCGTAACTTTCCATGAAAGGACAAGCTTCCATATTAGCGAAAGTGTTAGGCGGTGAGTCAGTCAGTCTATAGGCAGCAGCTAGCCGTTAGCATCAATGCCATTAATTATTTCCAGGCAGACAGTTGCCATTTTGAAGTCCGAGAAAGATCATGAAGCTGATACTCTCTGAGAAAGATTGAAGAAGAGGGAGAAGTAGCGCAGAACGACCAGAGACAGAGAGAGACAGCAGCTAATAAAGAGGAAGGTTCCAGTGACTTGGAGGAAAGTAGAGAAGACAGAGCATAGCGGTGCAGACGTGTACTCGTGACTGCTGAGGTGTGATTCCGAGACGAGCCAAGGCACAGACGAGAAGGGAACCTAGATGACTGCTGAACCCAGACTTCACATTACTAAGGTGACGTCGACCTTTTTCCCCATAGTGTGCACATTCTAACCTTTTACTTTCCTTTGCAGGATATATGTTATAGTATAGTGCTGTGTTTATAATCATTGTAATAAAATACCCCAGTTCTTAGTGAACCAACATGTGCCTTGTATTCTTGTTCAATCAGGGTAACCTGGTCTTCTAGTCAGACATCGTTTTCATGAACGGATGTAAATCCCGGTCAGGTAAGAGATGACTGAATAATGAGGGAGAGAGGGACCATTTGATGCTGAGAGCAGAAGGTACATGATTCAATTTGGCAAGTTGTGCTAATTCCTGTTATTGTAGTATCACCCGAGTAGCTAATGAGAGATTTCTTCCAAAGGTATTCATAGGAGAGTGATCGTCGTTGGTAAGCGGCGTTAATGAGAACACCAGGTGGGAAACTGGTGTGTAGATCCGCCGGATTGCGGATCGGGCTGTGAGTGAGAGAACACTGGGAGGGATACCAGTGTCTAGGTCTGCCGGATTGTGGACTGGATTGGGAGGAAGAGAGCACTGGGGCTGCAGCTCAGTGTGTAAGGCACGCCGGATTGCGTGTCGAGTGAGCACTGATGGTGATCAGTGTGTAATGGTACATAATCAGAACTGCCCCAGGGTAGATTAGTCTGGGCCTAAGTTGCCGTGAGACTAGCTGGTATGAGTGGGATATTGTAGAAAACCTATGTGTGTGTATTGCTATTTTTCCCCATCCTTAGGTACGAGATGTACATATATATATATATACCTATTGTAAATACGTTCTAAGGAGGGAGGTGATTATGTTCCGACTGGATTGGAGGTGCTCTAAGGAGCTGATCCCATCTGGTTCGAGAATCCGGTCGTTACAATGACCCAAATGATAGTGTGTCTGCATGTCTGCCATTGCAGCCTGCACAAGCAGTCTTTCTGCTTGAGAGAGACCATAGGCACCCCACGTGCTGCAGGGTCACTATTACTGCCTTATTGTAAGTAAGCCACCTCCAAGGTAGGCCTCCTATACCCCAGGAGGCAGGGCACATCATAATAAAGTTGTGGATATGTATGTTCAGACATATGTATCCCTACAGTAACGCTGTAAAGCAAGGTTCACTGTAAGTAACCGGAGGTCCATAGGATAACATGGGCTGGCTACCACACAAACTCTAGATAACCAGCTTCATCATGCGACCACTGAATTGTGTCATGTTTCGTCTCAAACACCGTGCTTTTCCACCCCTACTTGTGTCAACGGTGAGCCAGCGTGCACAGAGTTGACACCCTGAGCGGGTGCTCCCCTAAAAAAAAGAGATGCAGTGCCTTGGCTTGCTTCCCTGAGCCGTTTCCCGCTAAGGCAAAAGTCTGCCCTCCTGGTGTGTGGTACTGACATTTCCCCAGAATGGAGACAAATGCCTGGGCAGGAAGGAGGTTACACCTTTTTCCTTCCAGGATGGCTAGTGTTTACAGTAATCAAGGTAGTGACCCTCAATTGCTTCACAACCCTTGATATGCAATTAACTTGTCCCCCAGTGGAAGACAAAGCCCTTCCCGTGCCTCAGGTAGATTAGCATGTAGGGAGGTGGAAAACGTAGCCAGTCAGGAGGTGTACACCTCAAAAAGCCAGCTACATATTTAGGGTCATTTAGGAGGTCTTTACAGACAAGGGAGGGTTTTGCCATTTTGGAAAAACACTGAAAGTAGAGAAGTCTGGGTAGAAGTGATGTAGACCCACTGGATGTTACCACCGCAGGGGTGGATTAGCCCAGTGACTAGTAGCTCATTAGATACTGCCCCTCACACCCTTAACACCCCTTAAACAAGAACTTAAGGGGCTCCCTGGCACCAAAACCTTGGTTCGTCAGAAATTGCACAGAAGGACGTCAAGAAGCAAGTGATCACCGATAACAGGTTTTGGACTCTGCCGCAAAGCTCGAGAAGGGATACTTGAATCCCTTTGGCAGCATATACTGGAACTGCATGAACAACTTGAGTCCCTGACTGAAACTCACCTCTCCCTGCAAGAGGGACTCCTATGGATGCTGTAAATCAAGTCAGACTCCCCGCAATGGTGGTGCTAGTTCCTGCAAACTGCAGGTAAATCAGCGTGCTTATAAAGAAGAATTTCCATCACTGGGTCCACAAATAAAAGCAATGAAGTTCATGCTGGGAATTGTAGTTTGTCTCACACCAAGTTATGAGCCACTACTTCACTCTCTTGGACCTTCATCCACTGAAGTAACTTGGATTTCCTTTAACGCAACCAAGGCATGTCGGTTGCCAATCTGGTAACCAACCCATTAAGTGGCATCTACAGCAAGAGGGCACTTCACAGCACCTGCGACTGATGTTGACAATGAACCCTCTCCTATGTTTCTGTATCCTCAAACTGGTGAGGTCGACATTGTGGTAAAAGCATCTTTGGGGTGACCTGTCCCAGGTGGTTAACAGGTAAACCTACCTCTGCACCCAGAGTCACTGAGCAAGGTAGAAATCCAGCTATTAAGCCTGGGTCTCGGAACCTCAAAGACCTCTACTCTTCAAGAGCAGATCATAGTTCAAGCCTCAAGTGACTGACTGTCAAGTGCTGCATTTTTGACAGCTCCTGCTCAAAGTGATTGACACCTCAAAGCTACCTCTGCACCCAGACTCGCTGAGTAAGGTAAACATGAACTGGCTGTTGAACCCTGGTCCTGGTACCCCAAAGACCTCTAGGGTGAGAAGTAATTCAACACAGAAGTGACAGTTTGATTTTTCCCATTGACCACAATGTTAAAAGCCTCAATTTAAAGCCCACTGCCAGTTCAGAGGTTCCCTCTGCACCCAGTGCCCGTACAAGTAATCTGACTGTGCAAGATTAGTCCTGGGCCCTGGTACACCTCCATCTCAAAAGTGTAAAACGTAGATCGACAACTATGTGACCGTTTGTCACTAGCAGCATTTTTCGTTGACTGCAGTGTTAAATGTCCTAAATCTTTAATGCATTTATTTACTAATGCTTTGAAAATTCATAACTCCAGTTTTGTATATGATTGTTGGTGCCTACACTTATATAAAAGTAATCCTTATTTTTTTATAAATTGGTGTCAGATTTCTTTACAGTTGCCTCAACTACTTATGCACCATAATGGTACTGTAAAATCCTTCACACATGTTCCTGCAGTAATGCCTGACAGCTCTTTGCCAGACTATCAGGACCGAGGTAATGAATATTGTTGTTGAATCCAAGGACCATATCTGTATATTGTGAGAAATTTGCATGGTAAGGCCTTCCAGCCATACCACATAATATTCAGCCTTGCAATAGGGAAGCATACCCAACACATATGTGAATTGGGGGAGGGTAACCATCTTCACCAGATGAGTACAACCCCAGAGAGAGGGGTTCAGGTGGGACCATCTCAGGAAGTCCAATGTCATTTGCTCAATTACTCGGTCCAGGTTGCTTGCCACCATGTGCTCCAGGGCCATATTGACAAGGACGCCCAGATATAGGAGTCAAGAGTACTTCCATTGGAAAGGGTAACCAACAATGGCTGCACATGTGGTGATTCACAACAACGGCTTGACCGAAATGTTAAAAGCCTCAAATTAAAGCCCACTGCCAGTTCAGAAGTTCCCTCTGCACCTGGTGTCCCCATTCAAGTAATCTAACTGTGCAAACCTAGTTCTGGGCCCTGGAAGACATCCACCTCAAGAGGGTAAAACGTAACTTGACCACTATGTGACCGTTTGTCACTAGCAGCATTTCTTGTTGACCGTTGTTAGAAATGGGATTTCTGGTTGGCTAAGGCTTGCGCCAATGCCAGGCAGAAACCCCACTCTAGTTAGGGCAAGGGAGTTACACGACAAGATAACCCCTGCTCACCCCCTTGGCAACGTGACACGAGCAGTAAGGCTTATCCCGGAGTCAATGTGTAAAGCGTTTGCGCAACACACACACAGCAGCAACACTCTAGGCACACCACAAAAAGGAACACCACACAAGGTTATATATAAAAAATAGCCTTTGTATTACCATAAACACATTAGATCATAATCACACAGATACACTGTGCCAACTGGCACTGGGCAGTATTTACTGGGGATTATTTACACAGTACAGGCCCACGTGGGTCACTGTCAGAATCAGCACTTAGTAGAAATAGCACTTGGAACAACTGTAGCACAAAATAACAATTGAAGAACACAACCAGTAACCACGGGTAAAGGGTAAGAACACACTATGCAATACTAATCACCATAGGCATAGATCATGCAGGGACACATAAACTCACTAGTATAACCTATACTAGGCAAAACAACCTCCTAAGCATAAAAACACAGTTAGAGGTATCACAGACATAAAGGCATTGCACATTACGCATAAATCACATTAGGCAATTATCATCATAAACACAGTAGGCGATCACCTTGCGCTGAAATCACATAGATACTGACCCCAGGCCAACTGGCCTTCCGTGGGGCTCAAACACCCTTTGTCCAACAGTGTCAGGGCAGGCTGTGCACGCAGCCAAAGAAGACTGCGCAAGAGTTTAGGGCCTAAACGTGGCAGCTGCCCACTACTTGCTGGGCAGTTGTGGAATTACCAAGATGTGCACCGCCTAAACTTTTTAGCTGCCCACTAATTGCTGGGCAGCTGGGGAAACTGAGCCTGGCACCAGCGTGCCTCCTGGCTCTCCTCTGGGGCTCCTAAAGAAACAACAGTGCCTCCAAAGCAACGTGGGAGCCTTGCAGGCTCTAAATCACAAAATGCCCCCAAGTACTCGTGGGAGCCACGTGGGCTCTGAAACAGAAATTCCGCCAAAACACGTTGGAGCCTCGTGGGCTCTAAATACAAGGAAATGCACCACTAAGCAGAGGAAATGCCATTCAGGGCCGCTCCTCTCCTGAATCAGAGCCCCCGCCTCGAGACGCCCGCACTCACTGGCTCCTTTGCGCTACAGCGGCGTGGCGGGGCTCTCCTCACATTAAGGGAGCCCCGTGCACCGGCCGGATCCCTCAGGCAGAGCGGAGAGCTCCGATCGAACTCCCGCTCCTTACTGGGCCACAGGAGAGCTCCCGCTCCTCGGGACTCCCTCTCCGCACTTCCCGGTGCCCCCCCCCCTTCAGGGCACAGGAGCGCAGGGTGGGCTCCCATCTGCTCCGGCTTCTTCCGGGTTTATCTTAACTACTTCCGGGTCGCCGCAGGCAGCGCAGCGGCCCTCGAGAGCTCCTTGGTGGCGGTGATTTCCTCTCAATCCGGGGTAGGCTCCCGGTTCGAAACCAAATCCCTGGTGGGGTGGGCACCTGCTAGGGATATTCCACAGTGGCACAAGGTGCCTGGAGGGGTGGGTACCTGCTAGGGATTCAAACTACGGCAAATAAGTGGGGTGGGCACCCGTAACGAAAATCACACAGGCAGGGGGATTCCCACGCCGGGGAATCCCTCAAGATAGGGATCGCCGCTCCGGCGGCGCAAAAGCACTATTTAGCAAGGGGAGGCCAGCGCTTCCCAGGCGCTGGCAGGCAAAAGTCCAGAAGTCTTTTAGGGAACAAGGGGGCAAAGGCAGGGGCCAGCTCACAGGGCCCTACAGCAGGGAGGTTGTCCCCAGTGGCGGTTCCTCCTGGTGCCCAGCAGCCGCAGGCCCCCCTTTCAGTCAGGAACAAGTGAACAACATGCATGGGGTCACAGACCCTTCTTATACCCATATTTCCTTTGTCTGGAGGGTGCAGGGTAGGGGGAAAACCAGACACAGCTGGTTCTGGAGCACTTTGTTGTGCTCAGCCCCTCTCCCCATTCGCAGGACAGGCTAGGGACATCAGGCGCACCACAGGGGGCGGAGCCAGCATTGTGTAGGAAAGGCCCATCCCTATTCCGGCCCCAGGTGTACTCCTCCCTCCCATCAACATGCAGATCTCTCCATTCACCACCCGGGCAGACACATCCTGACTCCTGGAGCCAGGCACACCAGTCAGCTCCAGCCAATCACAAGCCAGACAGTCACTTCACATTTACTACACAGACATGCCAACTTCTAGAAGTGGCACTTCCACACCAGACACATTAAATCTGCGCACAGCGTCGCGCAGCATTTAATCTCACGAGTTTGCACATACCAAACTCGCCCCTGCACTCCTCTCACATCAGGAACTAACATGGATACACACATTCCCCATGCATTCCTATGGGAGGGCAGGCCAATCTCACCACACGCACTCAGACTGCGTACGCACTTTACACTGGGACACAGTGTTAAAGTGCGCAGAAGCCAAAAACAACTAGTATCAGGTCACAATTAAAAGCAAAATGTTTAGGGGTGAACCTGCCAAAAGGGCCAAGTCCAACAACCGCAATGTTAAATGTCTGAAGTGTTCTTTTTGGTGCCGTCATCTATGTAAAGAAAAGCTTTATTTTCATAAATTGGTGTCAGATTTCTTAAGAGTCGCCTCATTTACTTATGCACCATAATGGTACTGTAAAATCCTTTACATATGTTCCTCCAGTAATGCCTGACAGCTCTTTGCCACACTACCAGGACTGAGGTTATGTTTATTGTTGTTAAATCCAAGCACCATCTCTGTGTGTTGTGAGAATATTTCATGGTAAGGCCTATCAGCCATACCACATAATATTCTGGGGAGCACACCCAACAAGTATTTGAATTAAGGGAGGGTAACCATCTTCACCGCCTGAGTACAACCCCGGAGAGAGAGGTTCAGGTGGGACCATCTCAGGAACTTCAATTGCATTTGCTCAATTAGTGGGTCCAGAATTCTTGCCACCATGACCTCCAGGCCCGTGTTGACCGGGACGCCAAGATACCGGAGTCACAAGTTCTTCCACTGGAAGGGGTAGCCAACGATGGCTGCACATGTGGAAATGCACAACAACTGTTTGGCCTCGCTCTTCACCCAATTCACCTTTTAGCTGATATTTCCACAAAGGCATCAATGGTCTCCAGCAGTGTGGGGATGAAGGAGGGTAGCGCCAATAGGGTGAGCAAGATGTCATCAGCATATACAGTGTCGAGGGACCTCTGGGCGAAGGCATTTTGACTATCTGATCCGTTTGGCGCAGGGACGCCACTTTTGGCTCCATTGCAAGGAGAAATAGTAGGGGATGACAGTGGCTAAACGTTATGGGTACCCCCGCAGACCAGGAAAGGGTCAGGAAGACCAGTACCGAGGGGGAATTGTAGAACCATCTTGCTTTGAAGATGAAGTAATCTCCAAGGCTAAATTTCCGGAGCACGCAAACAGGTAGTCTCCTTCTATCCTGTTAAAGGCATTCTCAGCATCCAACAACAGTGCTTTGGCCTCTCCCGGAATGTCCGCTGATAGCCAGACCACATAGGCTAATGTGTGGAGGTCGTTGCACGACGAACAATCTCGGAAACACCCCACTTGCAAGAGGCGAATAAGAGATGGGAGAACTCACTTGAGGTGAGTGGCCAGTATTCTGGCCAGTATTTTGACATCCCTGTTAAGCAGGGATATGGAAGGATAACTGCAACAGAGAAGGGGGTCCTTTCCTAGTTTGGGGAGAACCGATATTAGCACCCTGTTGGACAGTAATACTGAAAAGCCAGATCAGTAGGTCTCAGTGAAAGCCTCATAAAGATGGTTCACCACTTAGGCTTTGGTCCACTTGTAGAACTCTGCCGGTAAGCCTGGGGCCTTGTGATAGGGTAGGGTTGAAAACTGGCCAAATGGTAGATTATGACCTATGGCCCTGGGATTGAAAATGTCAAACTTCAGTAGAGTGTTCTTATCCTTAGGCTTGTAGTAAGTTTTTGTTTGGAGTTCCCCATTGTCAGCAAATATCGTAAAACATCCAGAAAGGTGATAGTTCTGGGATCCATTGCATATGCCGGATTTAAAATTTGCATCATACCCATTAATCCATTCCAAGGACTGGTTAAGTGATTTTTCCCGTCCTTCCCAAACAATCAAAATATTGTTGATTTGGCGTTTCCAGATCTTAATCATTTCCTTAAAAGGGTCATTAGTGTTCCGGATGTATCTGTTCTCGAATTCAAATCTCTATAATTCTGCTAAACCTGGAGCAAAGTTACTCCCCATTGAAGTTCCGAATATTTGGAGGTAGAGTTTACCTTTAAATTCAAAGAATTTCTCCATTAGGGCCAATTGTGCATACTCCAAAAGGAATTCGCGTAGAGTGTTATATTCTCAAATGATTTTGTTGAGGATATTCTTTTTTTTTTAATTCCCTTTATTGACATTTTAAGATATCACAAATACATGATACATTCATAAGATCATGACATGGAGAGTGTATTTCACGTTGCCAACATAGAACTATAAACAGGTCGAGAAGAACAAGGGAACTCGACAGTTACTCAACACTGAGTTTGAGTCAGTGGGTCACATAGCATAAGTTAAAACATGAAGTATTCGTAGCCGATCACAGAGATGTGCAAGACACAATGCAAAACGGCATCATAGATGAAGTGCCAACTTGTATGGGCATTGGACGCAAACTGGGTGTGTATATGGAATCAGACAGAAGTTCATGTGTAATGTGGGCATAGTTTGATAGTGTCAGGGTGGGTGGGATAAGATGGATTTGTCTGAGTGGGGAGTGCGCATCCATGTTACAAACAGGCCCTAGATGACCTTGGGTCTGGATACGACTGACATCAAGTCCCAGAATGTGGACAGTTGCTCTTAACAATAGGTAATGTAATGTATCTCAGTGTCGATTGTGGGGGCATTCTGTTTCCCCCAGTGTATTGCCACACAGTAAGAGCCTCATGGCCAGGAGGTAACAATATGCTGCTATTGGGCCATCTTTAGTGTATCCCAGCAGACCTGACAAGGTTGCAGGTTCCTGTGATATGACCAGAATTTCTAGGATAGCATTGAAAATATCCCTCAAGAATTGCGCTAGAGGGGGAACAATTCCACGCCAAGTGTAGGAATGAGGCTAGTGGGGTGTGGCATCTCCTGAGGTTGGCGTCTGGTTTTAGGCCCAAACGGCAGAGTTGCAAAGGGGTTCTGTAAAATTGGTGGAGGAATTTAAAATAAATTAGCCTCAGTTTGTAGTTAGGGGTGAGGAATTCTGATTGGCTGCAGCAATAACGCCATTGCTCTTTGGTCACAGGTGGGTATGGCTTTGAGCACCATACCTCGAGTACCTTTGTTTGGGCCACTGGGTAGATGTGTTGCATCGTGCTGTAGAGGCTATGATAAGTCTGCATGGAGATGTGCCGTCAGAATGTGTTCAAGGGCCAAGAGGGTGAGAGGAGGGTTTGGGAATGTATTGTGTATTTGGCTAAATGTTGCATGAATTTGGTAATAGAGTAACAAATCTGAGAGAGTAGGCAGAGTTCTCCTAGCAAAGGCTAGGGAATTTAGAAATGTGCCCCCGGGATTTAAATTCGCAAGGTGTGAGGCCTAGTTGTCGCGCTTTGATCGCATTGCCTTTAGCAACCAGTAGAGGCAATTGAGGGTTATTGATCAGTGGGATTGAAGGAGCATATAGTACAGTGTTGCCAGATATTTTGCGCAAGCCATCCCAGCACCAGCACAATGTTTCGATTGTATTAATGTTGTTTCTGGTGAGTTTATGAGCCTGGTGTATTGCGACTTGCAATGGGAAGGGCTTCTGATCTGTTTTTCTCAACCACTATGTGCGATTGAAAAAGGGTCGGGTATAGCCAGTGATGAAGGTACCTGCACATATTTCTAAAAAGCCCCAGGGGTGGTGCCCCTCATTACAATAAAAATATTGGCCCCCGGGACTTGGCCCACCCAGGGGCTAAATACTAACGAAGCGCGGGAGTCTGCGCTTCGTTTTTTTTTCCAGCTGGATCCGGGGACTCCCGGCGGATTTTGCCGCTTTTAAAAAAGCAGAAAAAAATATTTTTTTGGCCCTGGGGGTCCTTGTGGGACCTCCTAAGCAGGCCTATGGGGTAAGGGTGTTTCTCCCCTGCCCCTTTTCTTTTTTTTTTGGCGTTTGTTTTCCTTATTTCTTGTTCCTCGGTTCTACCGAGAGACAAGATGGTTGCCAACAGTTCCAAATTTGGAGTGTTGACAGCCAATTAGCATGCAGCTCGTGATGGGGAAAATGCGCGGAGGGTGTGCGGATCCTCCGCGGCCACAGATATCAAAACTTTTTTTTTTTGTCTCAGCAACTACTGAACGCATATACACCATTTAACAAAAAGGGTTCTTTCTGAACCAAGGGCTACCTTTTTGCCAAATTTGGTGTAATTCCGTTCAGCAGTTTGGGCTGTAGCCATGTCTAAAGTTTCCTATGATAAATTGCATGGGGAAAACATGTTTTGGGACCCCCTTTTTTTCTCGCCCCCCTTGACGAATCTCCCTGGCACTTTCAATATAGGAGCGGACCGGTATGGGCTACGAGTTTTGAAAATTTTGCGAAGATTCCTCAATCGGCGCCAAAATGATTGGGAATAGAATGTTGCGATTTTCCTTTGAAAAATAGGTCCTAACTATGACTATCTACTGGCGAGATAACAAATTAGACCAGAAATGTAAACAAGAATGTTTGTATACCTTATAGGTTATAGTTGCTTAATAGTTCTCAGCATAGTTGCCTTGTGTAAAATGGCTAGTGTTGCAGCTTTAAGAATACAAACGGATTGCTTTCATGCACCTTTTGAAAAAAGATGAGTTCTGAAAAGTACACACAGGTGAGGTACACAGAGAGGAATTTAGCTGACAAAAGCGTTGTGAAAACTCTCCGACAATGCAAACACTTGGTTAGAACAAAGTTTAGGAAATTTTGTTTTGGCAAATATGAAACGTGATAGTGCTATTTAAAACGAGACAGCGCCTTAGTGTTTGTTTTGATGTAAAATAATGCCAAGGTAGTTCTTTTGTGCTGTGCATATCTCTAAAACGTGTGGCATTGGATGCGCTCATGATGAGGCGAAGCCTTTAACACACCCACTGCAGACTGTAACACGCTCTTATCAGATTAGAATCGAATAACATCTTTTGACGCCTCTCACAAAACCGCTGGAATGCTGAGATCGTCATCAGTGACTGGCTTGCTTAGATAAAACAAATGAAAATGTTTTTTGTTATTATTTTTCCACTGTCACTCTCCAACACTGCTGCAAAACAGGAGTTTCTATTCTAATGCTGGACTTTGTTTAAATCCGAACTCCCTCTGTAACGAGGACACCCCGTTAGACCGTAAGCCTCTTCCGACTAAAGATCTTAATGCTATTGTAGTGTTTTGATTGCCCATGGCTAGCAGGTCACAACTATCGAACATTATTATCGAGCCATAGAACTGCCATGGCGAGAACTTTCAGGTTAAATAGATACAGACATAAGTTTAGACTCACCCTTTCATTTGTCAGGGAACGGATCCCTATTTACGTCTTGAGCACAAGCAAAAAACAAAGAGAAAGAAGTGTCTGGCGTGAGTGTGAAGCAACTTACAATCAACTGTCTCTTTGAAATAACAATGTACTCAGCAAGGTCCTAGTAGTGTCTATAGAAGCTCCTTTATGAACTTTAATCTATCAATATTTATCTGCAATCAAACATTTATGATGGTGAGTGTAGGTAAACAGGTTGCTTGTGGAGAAGACTATGGGGCATATTATCAAGAAACGGCGTTAAAATGATCGCCAATTTAGCAGCAGAAAACTGCAGCTAAAGCAGCGATAATGGTCTTGATAATATGCCCTTGTGAATTCCCATAGAAGCCCATGTTCTTGTGTGAACATGGGCTTCTATGGGAATTCTCCAATGCATATTATCAAGCCCATTATCGCCACTTTAGCTGCAGTTTTCTGCCGTTAATTTTAACGCCCTGCTTGATAATATGCCCCTATGATTTTGAGAGATATGCGTGACTACCAACAGAATTAATGAATTAGGGCTCACTACACTAAAAAACCTATTCTGTTGTTTAAAGTTAAATGTTCCCCCCTCAGTAAACTTTGTTCAGAATGAAGGTAAAATATGGAAACCACATAAAGCATCTTGCCATGAACACATGATATCCATAATGTGAGAAAGTAACTTATTAGGTGGGGGGGGGAATTGGTGCCCACCAAAAGTAATAAAGTCACTATCCTGTCAGTTCCATTTAAAGGTTTCATTAATTTCAACCTGATCTCAACCCCTAGTAGATGTGGCAGGGAACTGGCAGGCTCATCTGAAGGAAAATATGCAATTCATTTAGGAGTACCAACGCGGGTAAAACGTGGTAAAACGCAATAAGATAAAATTCCCATTCCAGTTTAGACAAATAAAGTAAAATGTGCAGAAGAAGACACAAAAATGACAAAATTCCAATAAGGAGAACCAGAGCTATGACTTTCTAAAGATTTAGGGGGAAAAGTGCCAAAAAGCATACAGTGCCAATTGTAATTGCATTTATATAGCGCTTACTAGCCCTGATAAAGAAATGAATACTTTAAGCCAGGCACCACGCTGCTCTTGAAGCATGGATTAGTGGTTAGTCCAGTGTTATATGCTACTGTTGGCTTTGGAGAATAGTTTTGTGTGCTCAAGCATACCATTCCATGCATTCACTCCAGTTTCTTTGTGGAAGAATAAATGAATAAGAGTTAGGTGGTATTATTGAGGGGTAGTGCAGCTCTTTGGTGGAGTTGATAAATGAGCAGGAGGAAGTTAGGTGTTGTTAGGTTGAAGTGTTGTCAGGTTGCCAGTGGTAAGACTTTTAAAATAGGAGAGATGTGATCTATGAAATAAGTTGTGAGTTAAGAACACATTAATAGGTATTAAGTCAAGCATTCAAGTGACTTGCAGAAGGTATGCCCAGAGGCAAAAGACATGCAGAGGATGGGAAAGGGTAAGAAGTCCAATTTAAGGAAAAAGAAGCAACAATTTGAACTTTTAAGCAAAAGTAAAAGATCAGTTTTTCATGCCGAATTTTATGATTAAAGAGAGTGCTTTTTTTTGACAGCAGGCAATTTGAGGATGCAAGACTCTAGATAGAATCAACATTATGTATATGTGAATATAGTGCTGTATTAAGTGCTAGAATTTGGTGACCAGTCTGTGAGATTTTAGGCTACCGCTAGACCATTCCTTCTGCATGGACAATTGATCAACTCATGGGTTGGAAGTATAAAATAATGGCTGGGTGCAAACTCTAAAGTGAGATCCTGGAAGTGCTGAAGTAGATTACTACCCAAGTTTGGCTCACATTATTAATTGTCAAACAAGGTGGGATCCATTTTGAGTGTCTCTAGTTTGAAATAGCACAATATGGAGGATGAATACATCTTTCCAAGACAGAGGAGGTGTATTACTTGCATTCTTGTAACTGGGGACGTGAGACCCAGGCACTGAAAATGAATGAAGACTATGTTAGGAGGGGGCTGCTGATTAGACTACCTGTTATTTGGTAATTTGGGATTGTTTTTAAGTTTATATTTTGTGCACTAATAATAATGTGTAATGTGACATTTACACATGATCCTGCATACATAGACTGAATTGAAATGAGAAAGCCTTACTGTCTAATTGTTTCATATTTGTTTGTATATCTCTGGATGACTTTAACATAGGGGATGGTGATTATGTTTTTTAGAAATGCTGTGGTGGTTATGTGTTAAGGTAACTAAGCATTATTCTTGTGCTCTGATTTGCTACAGAAAGGATACTTTTGCTCACACCACAATTATCCTGCAGCTTTCTTAATTTACTATGCAAGAATTGTGTATAAGAACCCCTTGAGTTTGGGGTGAGCCAGAGATTTTTGTGAGCTTTCGATGATGCTTGGGATGCTGCTCGATTTTCTTGCTATTTTGCTGCCCATTGAGGCTAAGATTATTTTTGATTATTACATACTGTGTATAACTTTGCATCTCGGAGCATTAATGACATTGACTCTGTATCATTTACATAGATTTTTTTCTTAATAAAACGCTTTAACTTTACCTTGATCTAGAACTCAGTTATTGAGTGGACTCCATTATTTAATGGACTGACTTTACTCTGTTAATTGATGCTTGGGAAGGTGCTTTGAGGTGGAACTCATTGCCTCCTTAAATTGAGGTTTAACACAATCCCTGATCTAGTAAACTCTGTGAGAACCAACTGAGGGAAAGTTTGAGGTGTCTAAATTTTGGGATATGTTTTTTCTCTCACAGTATATGGTAAGGGTGTGGTGTGGAACAGCAGATTCTTATTTGTGGTGTAAAGGGAACAAAAGGGTAGGCCCAGCGTTTTGTCTTCCTTGATCACACTTACAGTTGGGCCCATTTCAGTCACTGTAAAACATCACACCCGTTTGAGCCTTTGTTTGGGGTACTGCAGGTTGGAGACAACCTTTCTGTGAGGGGGGATTACTACAAAAAGGGTGTGCCTGGAGAATAGCCTGCAAAGGACATTTGAAATGAGAACCACACAAACTAGTTCTGCAGCACATAAACTTTAAAATAATTTATCACCCCGGTCTAAAGCTCTTCCAGATTGTGCTAAGCCAGCAGACGCAAAACCTACGTTTTGAAAAGGTTACTTCAAATGCAGCAATGGAGGATGGAGTATGAAGACATTAAGGGTAGCAAACACACTGTTGTGGTGACAAATGAATGCACAGCAAAGCATAGTCAGTAAAATGGAATGCATACAACAGAAAGACTGTTATAGATTAAGGCCATGCAGGTCAAATTCTCACATTTGTTTGTACCTTTTTAGGTCTCGCGTGCGAACGCAGCGCATGCGCTGAATCGCTTCCGAGACTATTGCTGCTGCTTTCTGTCCCGAAGGGAGACAGGAGGTGGCACGCGCGGACAGGAGATGTGCACTCCATACGCGTGCACATCTCCTGTCCCCGGAGGCTGACAGCGCGCGCTTTCAGTTTCCCTCCTCCCCCCGTCGGCTCCACGGAGCCAGCTTGTTTAGATTCAGTCACCAAGAAAAATCCAAGTGTGTCCACTAGAGGGTGTCAGCTAGCTTTCGCCAAATCCTTTCTGTCATTTTCATTAAGAAGAATTAAATGCAGTATTTAATTCTATTGATGTATATAATCTGTCACAATGGCATATGGGTTCCTGGCGAAAAAAAAGACTGCAGAAAGGGGATGATTATAATGTGCTAGAGCCAAAAAGGAGCGAATGCACCACAGACGGAAGAGCACGAGGAGGTAAGAAAAGCCAAAGCACAGCAAATGTTTCCTTTTCCACATGCACTTTTAGTGGCATGACGGCCAGATTGGTTCCACTAATGGGAGCCTGCCCAGCACCTGAGTATAGACCCCACTCTATAAGGTTGATAATGTTATATAATCATTCCTATTCCGCACACTATATGTAAAGCCTGCAGGATCAAGGGACACATCAGTAGATTTTTTTTTTACTTAAAATAAACAAAGTTGTGACCCCTTCAATACACAGTTATGTATTTGCAAGGGACAAACCTCTCCACTTATATATCTCCTTTTCGCCATCACAGCAGCAGGTCATACCTCTTCGCTAGGTAGTGCCAGTGATGAGCAATGTCCCATTTGGCCAAGAGGGACCCAGTGCATGTGAATAACCTACGGTATGTAGTATCAAGACACCCATCCATTAGTACAACCCTAGTATCCAACTCTGCTGTTTCGCACATGATCTGCCCATGGAGTGAGGCAGTTTGACCAAATAAGGTGATAGAAGAACCCAGTGGGGTTGCCACAGTGTGTGCAAGCGGGCGAGCTGGTGCACCCCATCTTCAGAGCCTATCTGTGCTGTAATATATGCTGTGAAAATAGGAGAGCTGGATGAGCCAGAGGTTAGAGGGTATGACCAATGCGCTCAAGGCCATCTTCTTGTCCTACCAGTCCCCGTCCAGCTCCCCCAGGTCAGTCGACCAGCTCTGTATAAGCTTAAGGAGAGGGTGCAGGCGTTAGGGAGAAGTACATGGTATTGATGGGAAATTCCCTGTCTGCCCAAGGATTCCATCATCAACTTCATCTCTAAGGGTTTAGCTTCGGAGACTGACATGAGCAACTCTTTATACATATCAGGGGTGTGCCTCACCTGCAAGTATTGGAAGAATTGTGAGTTATGGAGTGCTTCCTCTCTTTGGCCAAGCTAAGATTGAGTTGGGGAGCTGCCGATGAGTAGCCACCGCTTTGTCCAGTGGGCAGCCTGGCCGTCTGGTCCTGGGAGCTACCGGAGATTATCCACGTGCTGCGGCTCCTCTGGAAGTCAAAGGGTGCGCTGCAGAGCCCGCGGCCCAGGGAGCAGCTGTAGCCAGAGCCAGCCGCAGGAGAAGGACAGAGTAAATATGGAGTGTCTAGAGGGGCCCAGGTAGCGTCACACAGTTTTTTAAACAACATGGGGGGTGTGGAGTCTAGTATCTCGTAACACAACATGTTTAGGTGCCTTCTTCCCCCTCCACCCTCCCTCCAGTTGTCCGTGCCTTCTTTTCCCCTCCCCGTCTTCCCTCCTGTTGTCCGTGCCTTCTCCTCTCCTACTCCACCTGCCCGTCCTCCTGTTGGCCGTGCCTTCTCACCCTCATTTCAATATTACAATCTTTATATTACATGAATAAAAAAGATGAAATTTGAATATGGTAAAAAGCAGGTTAATCACTGAAGGGACTGAAAATATCGACAATTGCAAAGATGTGTTGCAAGAGTTACTTGGCGAGGTGCTATATGGGAAGTGTGTCGAGTGACATACCTTAGGCTATACTGTGACTCATGGACCCCAAGCAGTGTCCCTGCTGCGCTAATAGCAGTCTGTTGACTTGTATTAACAAGCATTTGCAATGCAATGGGTCTCACATTTGCCAGAGTTTAAGCTAGTAGTATCGTAAAAGGCAATGCCTTTTACTTACGTTTTAAAAATCCAAAACATAAATAAAAGGCATTATCATGTACATTGCCAATAGCTCTAACTCATGTGAATGCGAGACCTATTTCATTGCAAATGCTTGTTTGGGGTACTGCAGTTTATAAACTACTGTGCTGTGAGGGGCAACGGTACACAATGTCTCTGTCTCGAGCGAGAGCAGCCTGCAAAGTACATTTGTAAGGAGAATTCCTGCAAACTAGTTCTACAGCATGTAGACTTTAGAAACAGTCACCACCATTGTTTTAAAACACTCCCAGACTGTGTTAAACCAGAAAAAGTTAAATCCAGCCCTTGAAAAGGTTACTTGAAAAGCTGTATTGGAGGATGGAGTGTAGAGGCATTCATGATACAAAACACGCTGTTGTGGACACAAATGAATGTACATCAAGGCACAATCAGGAAAAATGTATTGCATACAATGGAAAGGCAGTCACCAATAAAGGTGTCCTCCATGATTGCAGCAGGAGGTAGCACACCACGAATAGGGGTAAGATCACCTCTTCATCAAGGACATGAAAACACACTATAAAAAGCCAAAAACAGAATTAAAGTTTGGGCTGGATTTGTTTGTTTACATATGTGTTCTAGTAAAAATAAAAAGCAAAATTTCTGGCACAAGGTCAATTATTCCTAAAAGTAGTCAACGGATGTAGTCGACCCGGGTCCGGGTGTGATTTGAGGCTGACCAACATACAAAAAGAAGATTGACCCTTCTAGATATTTTTTAAAATTACAGCCCAAGTAAAAAACAGACTTTGCCAATTATCTGAAGCTGGGAATCTCTATTAAAAGAAGCCTTGCAGCTTGATGTTTCCCTGTACACGAAAAGAGGTCAGCCGACCAACCCTTGGAGACCACTTTTGTCCTGGGTACACGGGGTAGAAGGTCCACTTGTTCAGGGCTTTTCTCAGTTGACAGACTGCAGTTCCACTCCTATTTTTGTGCAGGTCCAGAAAGTGTTCTGAGGAGGTCCTTGGGGTGCCACATTTATACACAGCACCAGCTAGTGTGTGTGTGTGTGTGTGTGTGTGTGTGTGTGTGTGTGTGTGTGTAGGGGAGTGGTCTATAGAAATCACAACTTCCACCCACAAAGAACACTAGAATCCAGTTTGAAGCAAGCACTGTACCATCTACAACAAACCAGGAGGCAGAGGTCCGGTGTCAGAAAAGCTGGATACCCCACCACTAGACAGAGGATACCCAAGAATTGCCCTGGCATGCTGTTTGCTCCAGTTTAGATGTGCCAAAGTGATACATGTGACTCAAACATACTTGTCAGGCAGGATTAGACATTGCTGTGTCAATAGATCAGTGGTCCCTCTCCCTTCTGCAGCGCTCAAAGATGTAATTCCTGCTCATTCAGGTCGGCCTGTCGATCGCAGTGACCCATTATGTAGTTCCTGAGTTACTGTGTGGAATTTCACACCGTATTCAGCCCAAGAGCAGGCTGGGCGTTGTTGAAGAGTTAATGTAAATGTAGCCTCCAGGAAATTCAGGGCAGGTGAAGGTAACTTTTCAAATTATTTTTCATTAATATTTATTAAAAGTCCTACCTAACACAATGAGCTTAGCAAATGAGCCTGTTGCACATGCACAGCGCACGTTAGAGGGGAGCGGCTGAGCCATGATGCATTTTTTTAATGTACTGTCAATGCACACAAAAACCAGTATCTTTATCAGAGCAGATGGCAGTGCGAACAACAGCCCTCTGTCTGGCAAAGACATTCCTCGATACTTCCAGCCTCTGCTGAGGAGACAGGTACCCGAGTAGTTTAAAATGAAGATGTTAGTCATAATCTGCTTCCTAACGGTGCTACCATAATGTTCCTCCACCTCCTCAGAGCTGGAGAGGACTGGAGAATGACCGCATTCAGCATCACTTGTCCTAGGAAAGTAGGCTGGCAGTGGGTTTAAGAGTCTCTCTGTACGTTTGTATCTGTGTGTGTATCTGTGTGAGTGAAAGCGTGCATGTTTGTGTGTCTACGATCATGTCTACGATCATGTAGATTGATGTCAACATGTGTATGTTAGTGTGTTTGTTAAAGGATTAGGTGGGTGGACATGTTTAGGGTTGGGAGCTCACCATAAACTTTCTTGATGAAATTCTGGCTGTAGCTGTATAACAAGAACCCGCCTTTGCCCTCCTGTGTGCATTCTTGGTGATATTAAGTTTACTGCTGTGGTCAAACAAGAATATACTGCACTACCTCTATGGAGGGACGGTGGGACAGCAGTTCCTACCGGCCACGAGGATTACGCTGACGGCGTGGCATAGGGCGACAAAACGAATGGGATGGGACAAGAGGCCCACCCGACAGACACCACTGTGGTGCTGCAAGTGGCTGGGAGAACTCAATAAACTGAGAGGCTTCGGACGGTGGGACGACATCGGTATTTCAACAGTGGCAGACGTGATAGCAAGGGGGGAATTGAAAACCTTTCAGGCGCTCAGGGAAGAATTTGGCTTGCACAACACCCAGTACTACAAATATGCACAGCTGAGGCACGCATGGAGGGCACAAAACATCACACTCACAGACATTCCAGAATACGCCCCACTGGAGGGTAGATTATTACAGGAACAGATACTGGGCGGGCGATATCCCTCACGTATAAAACTTTGACCAACAATATGCTAGGGGACCTACAGGTCCTACGAGACAAATGGGAGGCAGACGTGGGAGGCATGGAGGATCTGGATTGGGAGATCGTCCTCATGCACCCACGCGAGGTAGCGATTAAGTCGAGGCTCCGACTCATACAATTCAAGGTGCTCCACAGATCCTACTTTGACAGGGTGCGACTTTTTAAAATGGGGAGGATAACTGACACAGCGTGCCTTAGATGTCATCAGCAGAATGACGATTTTTTTTCATACACTCTGGGGATGCGAAGTCATTCAAGAATACTGGGAGGGCGTGTTCTTGGAACTAGATGAGGTACTGGGGGTGGACATACCGCGCGACCCTAGATTGGCGCTGCTGGGCATGACGACAGAAGTGGACCTAACTCGCCCCTTGATTATCTTTCTGGTACTGGCTTTCGTGGTGGCGAAAAGGGATATTGCAAGATACTGGGGGGCATCCGAAAGGCCAGATTTGGAGGAATGGAGGAGAGGGCTGGATCTGTACATGGCGGCAGACAGAGTGACTTACAAAGCCAGGGGTTGCCCCAAAAAATTTCGGAGAGTGTGGGCAAAATGGAGACAGTATCATGGACTGGAATGAGGCCTTGCAGACTAGGAATAGGAGGTCAGGGGAACCCCTGACGTGACAGAACGTACAATGGGGATCTCTGATGGACATATGTATACTTCAATGCTCAGATCATGTATGCGAGGTGGGCAGGAGCTCCTTAGAGGAGGAGGGGTGGGTCCAGGGGAGGGGAGGGGGAAGAGGTGGGTAGGTAGGCTGCTGTTTGGGGGATTGCTTTATTTTATTATGTTCTCTTTATGTTGCAAGTTCAAGAGCTAAGTGTTCTAATGATGAGTGTGGCATCCAGAAATGAGAAAAGTTGCATAACTAACGGGCAGGGCGGAATGTTGACGCTCTACCGTATGCTAATTCCTACATTTGCGATACTTCTGATGCAACAATAAAAAGAATAAAAAAAAAAAAAGTTTACTGCTGTATAGCAGAGGCATGCATTTGACATACAGTGGACAAGTATGGTGGTATTCTGTCTATCCATAGACAGTCGCCCACAATTTCCACACTTTGTCATTCTTGACAGCATTCTGTCAGTATTTTGTTCTTCTGACCCTTTTCTTGCAATATTGTAGGCATTCGTGGTGACTTTCTGATTATCCTTGACTTAATGGTAGAACTTCTGTACCATAGTGCAGGCATTCTGTTGAACATTCTGACTTTACCTGGCATAACAGTGTCTAACTGTTGTGCATTTTAGGCATGTTGATAGGAATTTAGCAACTACCCCATCTTGTAAAGACCAAGCTCGTTCCTCTTATCTTAGATTTACTCTTATCCCCTTCTATGGATGGTTTTCCTCAATTAAACAAATAAATGCAAATCTGCTGCACAAAAACTCATCCTTGCCAATTTGTTACTATTCTTGCTGACCTTTATGTTATTCTTGGCTTAATATTGGCCCATTCTTGACATATTATAGAATTATTGGGAATTATTGGTGGGTTTCGGTTTGGCCTCTCATTCTAGTCGCCAATTCTTGCTATGATGTGGGAATTTGTTTGCGACTATTCCTGACATATTTAAGTTCTACCTTTGACATATGTTCTGCATTGTTTGTGTGGTCTGGCTTGTCCTCAGACAATAGTAGTCCGTCCATGACATATTGTGTGCATTCCTAATGATATTCTAACTATTTCTGGCATAAAAATGGATCAAATGAGATTCTGGCTATTTCTGGAAAATAGTGACCCGACCTTGCTAAATTGTGGGCATTCTAGGGACCATTCAGGCTATTTCTGGCATAATAAAGGCTCAAGCTTGTCGTACACCATTCCAGCACAACCATTACAAAAACACTTGCATTATCTCTATCCGTTGTGGTGAACTCTAATAAATTCTTTCCTAGAAGAAGTTATTTTGGAGAGAGAACATAATAACCCAATCACCAAGTCAATGAAACAAAATCAGAAGCTAACCATAATTGTCTCTCAAACTATAGAAAAAAACCTACCTCACATGTTTGGGCAAATCCCTTGTGAAATGCATAGCAGAAGAGCTGACATTACATTTAGCCAAGAAAATGAACTAATCTCTTAACAATAAGGCTTCCACAAAGTATGCAGCACATAAATTGCAGCAATGAAAATCTTTGACACCATAAATGGCATATTGGGCAAGCATGATGCCTGTCTTGTTATCCTTCTCAATTTGTCAGAGACTTTCGATTTGATTGACCTTCATAGACTCTGCCACATCCTAGAGACCCATATTTGCAATGGTGGAAAAATCCTGAGCTGACTATTCTCATTCTAACCAAGCGCAAACAGATGGTTAGAATAGTATAAGCCATCCAGAATTCTACCTATATCTCCTGCAGTGTCTTGCTCCTATTCTGTTCAGCTTGTGAATGAAGACACTGAGAATTGTTGGGCTGTAGGAACAAAGACTTCTCTTGAGGAATTCAGGTCCTGTGTTGTGGATTGCCTTGTAGGGGGCCTTGAACTTTGTTCTACTCTTAATAAGCAGGAAGTGAAGTTGTCGGAGTACCATGGAGATAAGTTTGAACTTAGGGGTGCCTGAGAGAATTCTCGCCTCTGCAATTTGCAACATCTGCAGTTTATGTAGGACTTTTTCCTGGGCGTTAATAAGTAAACCGTTGCAGTAGTCTAGCTTGGACATAACGAGTGTGATGATGAGAGTCCTACCTGCGTTAGGAGGAAGGAAATGTAGGAGTTTTTTTCTCATTCTGATGGTGAAGAAGGAAGAAGAGACAACGGAGTTGACATGATGCATAAAAGATAGTTTGTCGTCAAACATAACTCCTAAGTTTCTGACTTTAGTTACAGGGGACGGAGTTGGGCCTAACTCTACTGGCCACCAGTCGGGAGACCAGCTAGGGGAGATATTACCGAAGATCATCACCTCCATTTTTTCGGAGTTTAGTTTGAGACAATTATTTGCCATCCAGGAGCTGATAGCAAGCAGTCCCTCTTGATAATTACCTGAGATTATCCCGCCATTGTTGTGGATCTCTAGCACAATCTGAGTATCATTGGCATTGGAAGTAAGTCGCAGGTTGTGGGGCTCAATGATCCTGGCCAAGTCCGACACGTAACCATTCATGCCTAAACCACATGTGCCTTAACAAAGCAGTCTAAAAAATAACTGCTTCGTAGCTATGCATCCCTTTAGCACGCAAGTCATACAACTACATGCCTTAGGAAAGCCCTAGACTTTAGATTGGTGTAATTTACTATTCCAACTCCAGTATGTCTATCAGTAGGGAAGGTATTGGACTTAAAATCTAACACCAGTCGAACACTGAAATCCTTAAAGCATGTTGTTGTGTTGACTTGTTTGCTAAAATAACATGTGAAAACGTCACAGTCGTTGTAGTGCCCATGCTGTAAAGGCACTGTGTGGTAAAGGATGTTTCCCTCAGCACATTCTCACATTGAAGTTCAGTTTGAATACACAAAAATACAGGATGACATCAAAGGATGTAACCTAGCAACAACTGAAGTTATTATTCTTTACAAGCAAGAATAAACAAAGTCACTAAAGAATGACAGCATGGACATGGGACTGATGACTTTGGCTTCCAGCTGTAAAATGTAGTAAAGTCCTTTGAATTTTTGGTCTCTTCTCCCCAACAAAGGGCCATATGTAGGTAATTTGTGTTTTGCGATTCTCAAATTGCGATTTTTTGGGAATCGCAATTAGAGAATCGCAAAACGATATGTAGGTAGGATTAGCAATTTTTTTTACGAATCCCAATTATTCCTTATTTGCGAATCGCCAATTGAGATTCGCAAATAAAGAATACCTTCTCATGCATTCCTATGGGCTAGAAGGTCCGTAGGAATGAACTGGAAGACATTCTCAATTTGCGATTCTCAATTAGAGAATCGCAAATTGAGAATGCAATTTCAGGGTTGCAAGGGTGTCAATAGGACACCCTGTTGCCCCCCTGAAATTAACATGTGTGCACATGTGGCCCGCATACATGCCCTAACGGCATGTATGTGACCCACATGGCACTTTGAAAAATGCCAAAAAGTTCATTTTTCAAGGAAATCGCAATTTACCACCAACCTGAAGTTGGTGGTATTTTGCAATTCCTTAAGCCACAATTCAAACAACTTGGGTGCTTCCTACATTGCATTTAAGGAATCGCAATTTGCAATTCCTTAAATGCAATCGCAAAATAAGGAATCGCAAATTTTGCAATTCCTTATTTTGCGTGTGGCTTTCTGTGTGCTACATAGCACACTGCCCTAATTGCGATCGCAAATGCTAAAATTCTGCAAATTTCAGCATTTGCAAACACAATTAGGCTTCCTACATATCCAAAGTCTTTCCAAATCAACCTACTGTGTTTTCGACCTGAGCTCCTTTACTATCCTAAAAGTCATACAACTATTACTGCAGCTAAAGGAATTTTGTCTATCGGTCAAAGTGTTATAAATATGCGGTACTGATTATGGAAATGCTGCAATCATGCAATCATGGGACTCTCTAAGCCCATGTTCTATCGCTCACTGTTATTTTGTATTTGGTGTCCAGACTGGAAGTAAGCACCAGTTCTCCCACCGCACCCCTTTACTAAAAGGATTACATTGGCTCACCTTATAAATCGAAGTATATAACATTAAAAGCATTCCTCTTTTCTCAACCTGATTATCTACAATACACCCTAAGAATTTCAGAGGGAAATAAACTCAAATTCATCAAAGATATGTCAGAATTGTGTTGAAAAAACTGAAAACTCATTCAACCTACTCTCCATCCTTCAGAGGTGCTGTCACAGCTTTTTGGTACTCCATCATAACCAAAAAGAGATAGTTAGAAGGCCTCTTCACATTTTGCAAAATACTGTTTAAACACAATCCCAGCAGCTACTTGGACATTCCGTACTAGTCTTATTCATCTTCTCTACTACCATGCCCATTCCGCTCTTGTCCTATGTCCATGTCCTACTTACTGTTTACTTTGCTTGCTTACTCATACTGTTTCCCTTTCCCACCTCCATTATTCTCTACCCTCACCCAGTTACATTAAATTATTTTATCTCCCTGATCCCTTCCCTCTTCTTCAGACCCAATTGCGATGAGGTCAAAGATATGTTCAATGCTTGTTAATTATTAACTCTGAGACCTCTTCCCTCTTTTTTGGAGTCAATGTAACAGAGACACATGTCTCCACAGTTTCTTTACAATGTAAATTAGATTTACATCTACTAAGTAGACAGGCTTTGTAGACAATTGCAAAATGAATAAATACACATTCAAGCTATTCTTATTGACTTTCTGGGAAACACTTGCATACAAGTGGATCATTGTGACATACTGTGCTTATCATTGATAAGTTATAGCTATTCTTAACACTGTAGTGGAAATATTTGCTTTATGACGGACAACATTTGTATTTAACAATGATAATAAATGGGATTGAAGCAAAAATCTCTCTGTTTTTCAGAGTAGTACATGTGTGACCTTAGGCATTTTGGGTCAAAATATAAATATAGTTCAGGAAACAATACATATCTGTCTGAGGAAATAGAGCTAATTCATCCAAACAAATTGTTGAAATTCATAGTGAAATATCGGTATTTTCAGAAACTGTAAACTTTTTGATCAAAATTATTCAATTTCTGAGATATGTTTAAAACTGACACTTCAGCAATAATTAATGCTGAGCATGGGCGACTTATTTTTGATTGTCGCTCATTGGTAGCAGAGGACAAATACTGATATGGTTCTCATTTCATGGCTTGTTGGGAGGCACTTAATCATCAACTGATACTGATAAAAAATCTTTTGTTTATTGACAAATACACAGTAGCCAAAAAGGTGGTGCTATATCTTTATTTTGTGGATTTGAGTTCAGCTTTTGACTAGGTGTAGGAAACTTCCTCTCCGTATAGTGTGTTAAAATGAAGTATAATATGTAGAGAGTGCGAGAGATTCCCAAAATGTAGGTAGAGGTAAAAGTAGATAATACTAACTCTCTTTTTGTGGTAATGTGGGCGAGCAGTTCGGTATATCAGAGGGTAGCGTTAAGTATTTGTTGTATTCACAGAGGCAATCATTGAGACACACACTCAAGATTAAATTAGGGGCCAATATGGAAAAATAATGTTGGTTTTTATATAATTTTTAAGACCATAAACAGAGTTCTTGGGTAGTTACTTTCCGAGACATGGTTTTTCAAAGTTCAGAAAAGATCACTTCTGTGTGCAATTGCTCACCATGGGAAACAAAGGAGGAAAAGCAGAAAAATGCATGGAAATTTAGACAATGCTTTCATGAAGTGCACCTTCTCGTTTTAGGTCAATGTCTTGACCAGGTCCAAAGTTCCAGCAGGAGAAATTCGGTAGAGTCCCAGATCGGCTGGGAGCAGAAGTGCTGAGGTTTTGTAAGCTAGTGCACATAGACGAAGGGGGCCACTTAAAAAAACACTGTACAGGTATGTCTGGTGGGTCTCCGCACAGGGAGAAGGTTGCAAGTGGTCTGGCGACCATGGGAGCTGTGATGGTTGGTCAGTGATGGAGCCGGTGGGGCCGGGTGCAGAGCGAATAGGTAAGCCGGGTGTCAAGCACCTTGCAGTCCTCGCGGTCAGGAGAAGGCAACTTGGAGAGGTGATCTCGGGACAGCTGGGCCACTTAGAAAGTGGGTCTTGAGTGTCTCAACATCCCTTGATGGGTGCTTCCCTCTGGTGCTACAGGAGTCCAGACTGGACTCTTCTTCTTGATGTTTGCTGTTGGGGGAATGATACCCCAAGTAATGGTACACAACAGCTCCAGTAGGCCCTGGTGCCTCCAAACTTGGTGGAAAGGCAGATCTGATCCTCCAGAGCTGTTGTACTTTTTCTTTATTCTGTGCTGCTGCCAGGTCATCAGGGAGAAGCAAATCAACAAACCAGACTTCATGGAAACAGTGCCTGGGGTGTGCAGAGGAGTAATATCTTCACTCCAAGGAAGCTTCACTGCAAATTCTTGAAGGCTGGAGGTGCTCCAGGGGTTCTTGGAGTCCTTTCAGGTTTCAGGGCAACACAGCAACAGTGATTTCCGAGTCCTGGGAGCAGCAGGCAGGGTCTAGTGTCTTGTCTTGTGCAGCAGGTCTTTAATTCTCAAGCAGTGGCTCTCCTTTGTCCTCTCTTGGTCTTCTCTTGTCCATTGGATCTGATGTTCAGGTCTTGGAATGCATCCTAACTACTGAGTTAATGGGCGTTACAAGGAGAGCCACGTAGTATTCAATGGGTCACTTACCTTTAGCCTGTCTACACCCTCTAGTGACCACTTCCTGTGGAAAGAGAAACTACCCTAGTCCTGATAGGGTTTTTTTTTCACCATCCCAAGATGGTGGAATTTCAGAAGGGGGGCTCACCTCACCTGCCCAGCCCTAGGTATTGTGTAGGCTAAGAGGGGGCCCTCCTCCTAATCTGCCTTTCTTCCCACCAAATGTGGAGCAGGAAAGAGGGCTTGGCTTCCCTCACTGTCCAGAAGGTCCTGATTTGGATTTCAAAGGCAGCTTTGGCTTTGAAGATTCCTGCCCAGGTAGGCCATCCTGTCCTGGAGGAGGTGTGAAACACGTCCACCCAGAGCAGGCTTTATCTCTGTTCTCAGAGAGAGCTGGCTCTTACCCCATGGGGTCAGAAACATGTGTAGTAGTGGCAGGCTGGTGAAAACAAGTCAAGAACCACACCAGTGCTTGGTATGTTTTCAAAGGACCCTCTAAAAGGGTGTCCTGTGTGAATTTGTTAATACATTCAACACTGGCATCAACAAGGTTTTATTAAGTCAAGATGTTTGGTGCCAAACACCTTAGAAATCCGTGAAGCCACCATGGAGATAGGAAAATCTTGTTGACAAGTATTCAGCCCATGTACTCTTTATGGCATCCCTGTGAACTTAAAATATCTCAGAATGGACTGGCCATTGTAGAGGCTTATCTCCTCAAGCAGGTATGTCCACCCATAGGTTATAATGCCTTAGGGATAAAGGCCGGCAGTCGGGATGACTTGCCTATATCACATGCATTGCATGGGAGACACTGCAGAGTACGTAGACTTGGTGAGAGGTCCCTGGGGTGACACAACCAGTGCTGCAACCCCAGAGGACCGTTTTCAATACCCACGCCCTAGGTATTAGGGGTACTACTTAATAGGGACTTACAGGGGTAACTGAAGTTGATCCAATTGTGTTACAGTTTTCGGGAAAGAGATCTGGTACTGGGAAACTGGTTAGCAGGGACCCAGTGCACTTACAGTTTGAAATTACATCAGGCAAAAAGTGGGGGTTAACCATGTCAAAAGAGACACTTTCCTACACTGGGTAAACCAGTCTCAGCTATGGAACATTTTTGTAGAGTTGGACTGGAACCAGGCTTGATAAACTTAAGTAAGGATTTGTGTAAAGTAGGGACCTGAAGGGAAGTTCTCTGAAATATTTGAGGCACAATAGGAAGTTTTCTAGGGATATGTGCTCGCATCTGTTTTGTTCTTATTATACACTAATGGCCCCAGTAAACATCTGTCTTCTCTAGGCAGAAATATGCCCGCAGTTAAAAAGCTCCCTGCCTTACTTTATGCAGATGATGCTGTGCTCCTATCTCAGACACCTCTGGTTCCTAAGGGTCTGCATATTGACTTTGTAGCATATATGGATAGTCTTGATTTAGTACCAAACTTCACTAAAACACGTTACATGGCTAGGGGTGGGAAGGGGTTGGCTATCGATGATAAGACCGATCAATATTAGGCTATTTGCCTTTTTAAAAGGTCCAGTAAGTTTCATGAATCAATTAGAGCTCTATTTATTTTTGTAAAATGTATTTTATCTTAAGGGGTGGCCATATTGGATATAGGCAATTAATAGCCTTCTAATTGAAGAAAACAGAATCTGCAGGCGATTCCTTGGCTTATCACCTAGTAGCTCTCACTACTTTCCTCGGGAGAAGCTAGGACTCAAATATGCTACAGCTCAATTTAAATGACCCCTCCTCACACTACTATGGTTGTCGGTGTGGTCAACATTCATGATACTTTAACCAGGGACATAATAGAGAACTGTCTGGCATTTGTTCAGCGGTTCAATCAATCAATCAAGGCATTTATAGAGCGCACTACTTACCCGGAGGGTCTCAAGGCGCTTGGGGGGAGGGGGGGGAGGGGGGTGCCGCTACTGCTCGAACAGCCAGTCTTGAGTTTCTTCCTGAAGGAGAGGTGGTCTTGGGTCAGGCGAAGGTCGGGAGGGAGGGTGTTCCAGGTCTTGGCGGCCAGGTAGGAGAAGGACCTTCCTCCTGTTGTCGCTCTTCGGATGCGGGGGACAGCGGCGAGGGCGTGGTTGGTCGATCGGAGGTGGCGTTTGGGGGCGTAGAAGTTGAGGCGATTGTTGAGGTAGCTCGGGCCTTGGTCGTGTAGGGCTTTGTGTGCGTGGGTGAGGAGACGGAAGGTGATTCTCTTGTTGACGGGGAGCCAGTGCAGGTCTCTCAGATGTCCGGAGATGTGGCTGCGCCGGGGGATGTCGAGGATGAGTCTGGCTGAGGCGTTCTGGATCCGCTGGAGTCTCTTCTGGAGCTTGGCGGTGGTTCCGGCGTAGAGGGCGTTGCCCTAGACCAGTCGGCTGGTGACGAGGGCCTGGGTGACGGTCTTCCTGGTCTCGGTGGGGATCCACCGGAAGATCTTCCGTAGCATGCGCAGGATGTTAAAACAGGACGCGGAGACAGCGTTGACTTGTCTGGTCATGGAGAGGGAGGAGTCCAGGATGAAGCCCAGGTTGCGTGCGTGGTCTGTCGGTTTGGGTGCGGTGCCCAGGGCGGGGGGCAACCAGGAGTCGTCCCAGGCGGAGGGCGAGGAGCTCAGGATGAGGACTTCCGTCTTGTCTGAGTTCAGTTTCAGGCGGCTGGTCGTCATCCCCTCGGCTACGTCTTTCATCCCTTCGTGGAGGTTGTTTCTGGCGGCGGCAGGGTCGTTGGTCAGGGAGAGGATCAGCTAGGTATCGTCGGCGTAGGAGATGATGTTGAGGTTGTGTTGGCGTGCGATGGCCGCAAGGGGGCTCATGTAGACATTGAAGAGGGTGGGGCTGAGCGAGGAGCCCTGAGGAACGCCGCAGATGACTTCCGTGGCTGCAGATCTGAACGGTGGTAGGCAGACTCTCTGTGTCCTTCCAGCGAGGAAGGAGATGATCCACTCCAGTGCCTTCTCCTGGATTCCGATGTTGCTGAGGCGCTGCACTAGGGTGCGGTGGCAGACAGTGTCGAACGCCGCGGAGAGGTCTAGGAGGATGAGGGCCGCTGTTTCACCGTTGTCCAGCAGGGCTTGGATGTAATCGGTGGCAGCGATGAGGGCGGTCTCGGTGCTGTGGTTGGCTCGGAAGCCAGACTGTGAGGGGTCGAGGGATCCATTCGTCTCGAGGAAGGCGGCCAGCTGCTTGTTGACGGTCTTCTCGATGACTTTGGCTGGGAACGGGAGGAGCGAGATGAGGCGGTAATTCTTGAGTTTGGTGGGGTCGGCTGTTGGTTTCTTTAGTAGAGCGCTGAGTTCGGCGTGCTTCCAGCTCTCAGGGAAGGTGGCGGTGTCGAAGGAGGTGTTGATGATGTCCCGCAGGTGGGGTGATGACAGCGTCGACCTTGTTGAAGACGTGGTGGGGCAGGGGTCGGTCGGAGATCCGGAGTGGATAGAGTTCATCGTGCAGATGGTGTCTTCTGTGTTGATCTGGGTCCAGGCGCTGAGGGTGGTGGTGGGGGGCGTTGGTGCGGTCGTTGGGAGCGTTGTTTGTGGGCTGAAGCTGTTGTGTATGTCAGTGATCTTGTTGTGGAAGTAGGAGGCGAGGGAGTTGCAGAGGTCTTGCGACGGGGTGATGTAGTTGTTTCCGGCGTTGGGGTTGGAGAGCTCTTTCACGATGTTGAAAAGTTCTTGCAGTTGTGTGCGTTGTTGTCCAGCCGGTCTTTGGGTTCAAAAATCCAGTGGCTAAAATATGTTGCCTAATGACCTAGGGAGGCCTGACCTATATCTTGCTCCTACTAACATACCATTGAAAGAGAAAACTTTGGTCAAAAAGATTGACAGCCTCCCATAGTATTGAACCCAATCTCTCCTCGATAAACAATGTTTGGGAAAGACGTTGACTAACACTATTTTGTATAGGCAACATAAGATGTCATCTGTCTTCCTCCTTAGATGAATATGATATGACCTAAATTCAATTATGCCTGTGTGATGTAATTTCAGCTCAAAGATTGTTGCATTGCTGTTTTTTTTGTTGCAAGTTTTATGTCATTTACCTTTCAATACTTGATACCCATCTTTAAGTCGCCTGGTTTTTCTAAATGAAAAGCCAAACTTCATTTTCTACAGGCCGTCTGCAACAACGCTGTGCACTGTTCGCGTAAATTCTACATTCTGCTGTACAACTTTGGAAAAATTGCCATTTTAAAAAGAAAAAGGTAAAATATTTTTTTAGGAGGATTAAGACTGTAGCTGTGCTATGAGATGAAATATTCAAGATGTTTTAATGTATCATTTAAGATTGCTTCTGTCCTATTTGCCTGTATTTTATTAATGAAGACAATAGATGTTGTGTGCACTTTTATGGCTACATTTATTAGCCAAATTAAATTATTTGATGATGATAATAACATTTTTCTGTTATTATCACAGATTCTGTCTAAGGACAGAAGATCATAAAATTGTCTTAGCTATCTTCAGTCATATCATGTGATCTCCATGCAATTGAGCAGCAGCATTGTTGTATAAGCCAATGGAATAGTCTCTGATTGTGAGATTTATCATTTGATCTTTCCACCCAGCCCCTTACTGGTAGGTTGCCAATGATAACCTACATGTCTTATTAAGATGCAATTATGTCATGTACCCATTCTGAAGCCTACGATACTGTGGATCACAATATTCTCATTCTGAATAAGTGCAGATATGTGGCTGACATTAAATTAAAGATGTTAAACTATTATTTTTTTTGAAAATGTGGTCAAAAGGTTCATATTGGTCACTGATGTGTGTCATTTCGGCTTATCAACCCTCGTCAATACATTTCACCTCCCGCGGGCACAAGGTACAGGCTAAATGGAAACAGTGAATTGACTGGAAGGCAGTGAAGTCTTCGGAGAAATGCCATAAATTATAGAATGAAAAATGAAAATTATCGGAGGCTGTAATACTAGTTCTAAGGTGAACAGATCTAAAGGCTGCATCCTGGGTTGGCCCATAAAGGCATTCTGGGCAACAGTGTAGCGGAAACTTGACAAAATCCCTAGGTTTTTTAAATGTATAGGGACAAAAGATGAATTGGAAGGGATCAATATAATTAAATTTTCAAGAAACTCACAAACGTTTGATGACATCATATATTCCAAAGTTTTATCATTCAAAGACAGTCTGCAGGAGTGTTGTGTCTATGAAGGGTCTCATGGGGAAAACATATGTTCTTCAGATCTGTAAAAATGCACAGTATCTTAAAAGTCCTAAAATGTTTGACTGGAAGCTAGAAAGGGGGCAAGGTGGAAAGTGTTATGCTTCCTCTACTGGCTCTTTCTTCCTCTTTCCCTACTCACCTGTGTTTTAGGGTATGGTTTGTCCAGTAATGCAGGTAGTTTATGGAGTGCACTACACATTTTGAGAAACTGTAGCAAAACAATAACAATGTATAAGTATCATTTAATCAAGAAAAAGTGTAGTGCTGGCCCTTGCTACACTGGCTATTGAAGATTAGGACAACCAAGGGAACCTTTCTGTTTTTCTTGATTTCTTACCCTGTTCCCTTGTGATTAAGGGTGACTATCCTTCTTTTTTCATAAGTGTCATTTAATTCAAGCAAATGCAAAACCATTGTGTTCTGCTGCTCCTTAACACTTTCATGGAATAAGCATCATATTTTCTATGTGTGCTGGAGCAATGAGATACAAGTGAACAATTCGCCAATAAATGACAGCTACTTAGAAATGCCAAACTATTCAGTGATGATAAATATGGTAAATTCAATAAAATAGGTAACTTAGGGCCATATGTATGAAGAAGTCGATTTGCGATTCGGAATCTGCGATTTATACTGAATCGCAGATTCTGAATCGCAAATCGGAATGTATCAACACATTCGCTAATATTTAGCGATTCGTCCAAAATCGCTAAATATTTGCGAGAAATCAAATTGCGATTCCTTAATGGTAAAATTTCGCAAAATTGCGATGCATTCCGGTTGGAAATCGCAAAATTGCGATTTCCCACCAGAAAAAATCACAAAATTGCGATTTTCTAGAATCATCCAATCGCAATCCTGATGCAATTTGATGACATCACCATCCAGGAAGTGCCAGACTACCCATGGTGCAACAGCATTGATTGTGAGGAAGTGTGAGAGTGAGGACTGCTACTGAGGAGCCATGGCTGAGAGTGGGAAGAAGGATTTGCCTGCAACCCAGCAGGAGCAGCAAGAAGGGGAAACATCAAGGAAGAGAAAGCTGAATTTCTCAGAAGCAGAACTGGAAACTTTAATCACAGAGGTGGTGCCAAACCATGAATTGCTCCTTGGGAGGAGCTCACACAAGGTGCCTGAAGCCAGAAAGAGACGCATCTGGGAAGGCATACAGGCAAATGTCAATGCCCTTGGAGTAACACACAGAAGTGTTGAAGTGTTGCGCAAGCGCTGGTACGACCTGCGCCAGCGCTCCAAAGAAAAACTGGCAGCCAGGGTGGAGCAGTCTCAACTCACCGGTGGGGGAACCTCCAATGTGCCTGAATCAACACCGCTGGAGGAACTGGTAAAGGGCACACTGGCTCCAGAGAGTGTCCGTGATAGACAGCTCCGACCAACCAGCTGCAAGACCAGGTAAGAAGCATGCATTTCCACCCCAAACCACCCCCCCCCCCACCCCCTGCAGCAACCTAGGGATTAGGGGAACCACATGTCACGCTAGAGCAAGTACACAGGCAGTCACAGCAATGCATTGTGGGAGATGTAGTCACAAAAGACAGAAATGTTTGAAGTAGCATCCATCTCATGCAATTTTCACATGCGCAGGTCAGGGAAGGGGAATGACTAAAGTAAAGTAAGGGAAAACTGTGGAATAATTCATTTTTCACATCATACTTTAGCAACAAAAAAATGAATGTGTGCTGTTCTATTCACAGCACCTGCAACTCAAAAGCCCACAGGCAGTGGAAGAGACACAGGACCACAAGCCTCTGGAGATGCTAGCCAGGTTCAGGACACAGATGGGGAGGACAGTCCTGGCATTCTAACAAGGGGACACAGGAGGAGGATACCAGTCCTGGAGGACGAAGATGAGGACAACAATTCCATTGAGCAGTCTGATGCCCCAGGTTCCCAGCATCAGGAGTCAAGGCCACAACACAGCCAGGGTCCACAGGTCACAGGCAGGTGTAGACCCCGCACGGGCCACAGCTCCATTGCACATCAGGACTAATCGGTTTTTGCTGGGCTGGAATTGCACATGCTCCAGGTACACCGCCTACAGGCAAAACATATGAAAGCAATACAGCGTGAGACGAGGGCAGGGTTCAGGTGTGTGCGTGAAGAAATCAGGGGCATGCATCAAGAATTCAGGGGTGCTGTGCAAGAGCTAACTGCCGAGTTGCGTGAAGAACGCGCTGCCAGACGCAAGGAGCTGGCCCGCATGGACCGCTACACGCGGGCAATAAACCGCCTGGCCTCATCTACAAATATACTGTCCAGGCGTACCATAGAAACCCAGCGTGAGTTCTCTCACGGCATTCAGGACATCGCCACGGTTGTCGTGCAGTCCACTTCTGCCCTGGATGAACTGCGTGCACTACGTACCGCTGGACCAGGAGTGCTGACCCCAAGTGAGGAGGACTCCCAGTCCGTGCGGAGTGTGGAGAAGTGTGGCTCACTGGTTAGAGCAGGCAGAGTGGAGAAGTGTGGCTCACTGGTTAGAGCAGGCAGACCCTGAAGCAGAGGTCAGACCCGGGACCAGGGTTCAATTCCCGACGCGGCAGGGTCTTGAGCTCAAATGTCCCCGGACTCGATAATTCTCGCTTCGGTGCCTGACCTAATCATGGGTTCACACTCTGCAACTCTGGGCATTAAGCTTGCTTAAACTCCACAACGTCCCCCCGCGGCGGGATGCCTGGCTTTCGCCTTGGGGATGCCCTGTAGGGGCTATCTAACAGGGAAAAGCCAGGATGGGTTCCCAAGTAAGGGTGGGCGTAAAATCCGTTTCGCGGGCGAATTTGCGGATTTTCCGCGATTTCGCGATCCGCGAATCTTGCGAAATCGCGGTAAAATCCGCGAATCAGCGGGGACGAATGTTTAGCCAAGAAAGGGTTACAGCAGCAGGTGCAAAAGTTGAACCGAATTTCTTTGTAACCTTTTACAAAAGGGTTACAAACAAATTAACTTCAACTTGGACACCTGCTGCGAATTGCTTCCTGGCGCCTCGTTGCCTACTTGCAACTATTCTCTGACCCTGCTCTGACCCTTGAAGCAGGGTCAGAGAATAGTTACAAGTAGGCAACGAGGCACCTGTCCAAGGAATTAAACCTCATCAGGAAGCACTTACAGATATAAAAAACAGGAAGAAGGGAGAGGATGGCAAATACACCCATTTTGAGTTGTCAGGAGGGGTTAAACTAAAAGAGCCCTTTACAGCACAATTTTCATATGCATTTTGCTAAAAATAAAAAGCTGTATGTTCTGTAGGGGCAACTCAGGAATCTGGCCCTTCAGAGATCCGGCCTCTCTTTCTTTCTCTCATTCTCTCTCTCCCTCTCTCTTTCCCTCTCTTTCTCTCCTATCTATCTATCTATCTATCTATCTATCTATCTATCTATCTATCTATCTCTCTCTCTCCATAAACGACTGCATGGGTAACTTCGCTATGCAAGCGGCTCGCGAAGACGCAAAAAGCCCCGCAAACACGCAAAAAACCCGCGAACACGCAAAAAAACCCGTGAACACGCAACAAAACAAAAATCCGCAAATTTGCACAAATTTGCGAATTTTGCGGATCGCAAATTCGCAAATCTGCAAATTTGCGGGTCGCATATTCGCAAAATTCGCCCATGCTTATTCCCAAGGCAAGCGCCGAGATACCTCCCCGGTGATTCGAGCGCTATATAAGAACATACAAAAAAACACCCCACCACCCACTGTTGAGAGGCGCCGTAGTGGCTGAAGCAACAGGCCTGCTACACACCAGTAGGATGTGCAGCCAAATGACAATGACTATTGAGGACAGAATATGGCCCACTACAGTGTTGACTGTGCAGTCATTCCTGTCAAAATGTTGCACTGTGAATTTAACATGTGCATCACATTGAGAGTGTTTGATGTTGTCGATGTGAATGTGTGACATTGTTGCTGTAGCAATAAAAACACATTTGCTAAGATAGAAGTTGTCATTGTCTCATCATTACTCACCTAGAAGTAGTTGCGCATGATCTCATCACACCTCTGTCGCCCAGCTGCAGCACCAGCTACACCAGCTTCCATGCCTACAGGTCCAGGTCCCTCCACGTCGGAGGAGTCAGAATCACTCAACTCCATTGGTATCCCTTTCCTGGTAGCAATGTTGTGCAGCATGGCACAAGCTACAACAATTTTGCAGCACGTTTCGGGGCTGTATTGGAGTGCTCCTCCACTTTTATGAATGCACCTGAATCTGCTCTTCAATATGCCAAATGTTCTCTCGATGGTGCCTCTTGTTGAAATGTGTGCCCGGTTGTAGCGCTGCTCACCAGCAGTAGCAGGATTGAGGTACGGTGTCAGGATGAAATCCCGGACTGCATAAGCACTGTCACCTGTGGTTTGAAATGTTGACAGTTAGTAACTGTAATGCACATGCTAGTCAGTGGAAATGTGGCCTATGTATGTGAGCATTTACCTAGTAGGTATCCCTCACCAAAATCACCTCTTGAGAGTCTACGGTATAGCCCACTATGATGGAAGATAAAGGCGTCATGTGTGCTTCCAGGATACTTTGCCACTATGTCTGTGATGATGTTTTTGGCATCGCACACCACCTATATGTTTAGTGAGTGGTAGCATTTCCTGTTCCTGAATACGTACTCGACGTTTGAGGGGGGGATATGGCAACATGTGTCTCATCGATGCATCCTATGACGTGGGGGAATTCGGCAATGTTGTAAAACTCCTGCTTGGTCTGTGCTAGTTCCTGTGGGGTGCTGGGGTAGTGTATGTGGTGTTGCATCCTATGTGTCATGGCATCAAGGAATGCATGGAAGAAGCGCGACAGGGCACTTTGTGACACCCCTCCTGCTGAGGCTATAACCCCCTGAAAACTACCTGAGGCCAGCATGTGTAGTGAACACAGGACCTGGATGTGTGTGGGTATAGCTTGTGTCCTGCGGGTGGGGTGTTCTAGGTAGGGTCTGAGTTCCTCTATTAAATCAAGTATGCTCTCTTCCTCCAGTCTGTAGTGGGTGTAGATGTCCTCCTCAGTGCGCTGGAAGATGGTTGTGCGTGCATGGAATATCCTCTCCTGCCGCCTCCTCCGCGCCACAGCTCTCAGTCTTCACCTCCTCACTATCATGTAGAGCCCAGACATTGTGGAAAGGATGTGTTGCATTCTGGGATTCCCTATATACTTTGCACCTGGTTACCACCTGCTCCCACTTGGTGGTAATTGCGATTCCCTAAAGAGCGATTTTCGATGTTTCGCAATTTGCGAATGTTTGATACATATCATTGCGAATTCCTTAATTGCGATTTCTAGATTTGCGATTTTCGCTAAGCGGTTTCGTTGCAATTTTGGGAATCGCAATGGTATTTGCAGATTTCGGGTTCTCGCAATTTTAGGAACTCGCTAAATAGCGATTCCTTGTTTTGCGTGCATTTTTCTTTGATACATAGGAAATTGCTATTTTTTTGTCGCAAACGCTATTTTTTACCGATTCGCATGGTTTGCGACAGAAAAATAGCTTCATACATATGGCCCATAGGCTTTATGAAAATATGATCTTTAAGAGTTGCAGAAACAGAACTGGATGTGTGGTGGGTTTGTATTAGACAATTCTTTACAGATCCTCCGACGTATTTATATGATATACCTTCCATACATACTCAAACTTCCAAAATTGTTATAAAAAGTCAGCCATGCAAAATAAATTCACATAGTTGAGCTAAACATAAGCAACAAAGGGGTATATTCACAAGAACGTGTGCTAAACATCACCAAAAAAAGCGAACGCACCTTTACACATTGCAGCCGATCGCGGGAAAATTCATGGAATTCACAACAAGGCGGTAGCATGCGATAGTCTGCCAAAACTGCAGCCAATGTCCGCGATACAACCACCTCGACGGCGAAAAAAACACAAACCTCAACGTGAAAAAAATGTGAAGGGCCAAAGCGCGATGAGGAAATCAGCGATAAGCAGCGCCAGGCCTGCTATACACACATGGCAGGCAGGAAAAATCACTATAAAAGTAGAATAAAAAACAAACACAAACTGACCAACACCCAAGCACCATGGAAGCACCCCGAGCAGGTGCAGAGGACGAGCGCAACCCCACAAGCACCCCGGACGACCAGCCTGGGACCTCAGGGACAGGGAAGGGCAAGGACAAGAAGAAGTGGAAGATTAAGAAGAAGTTCAGTCCGCAGAAAAACAGGATCCAGATTATGGAGGTGATGGAACACCATCAACAATTGTTTGTCACCTCCAACATGTCATTGGCAACCAAACATGGGATTTGGCAGAACAGCATTGACAAGGTGAATGCCGTCGGAGAGCACAGGAGGTCAATGGACGTGGCCAAGAGGCGATGGATTGACATCAAGCGAAAGACCAAGGAGAAACTCGCAGTCAACCAGAAGGCAGCAATGCAGACTGGAGGTGGGAGCCCAGCGCCACAGCTCATGCTGAATGACATGGAGGAGCTGATGTTGACAGTCATCAGTGTGGAGACTGTGGCCGGAGTAGTGGGACCGGACACTGTTCGACAGGACATAACACTGCAACAGGGTGAGTGACCACCAGGTACTGGGGGGATGGGTGAAGAGAGCCACAGTGGCACACATGCACAATCAAGCAGAGCACAGTGCAAATCCACAATGACTCTGGGTCATGGCCCTGATGTACACACTGTCACAATGTACAATGCCATGCTGTCTGAATGTCAACATGTACCATGCAGCTACATACATGTGGACACATTATAATGCACCACCTCCCCTTCACATTGCAGGGGCACCGTCAACACCATCTGCAGAGCAGTCCTAGCCACTCTTCACTGATGACGAGGTGGACACCAACAACACCCAAACCCTCCAAAACATCATGGACATCATCCACAACTCACCTCCAGGATCAGGGCAGCCCAGCTGCATCGAGGAGACCCCACCCACTCCCCACTACCCAAAGCACCCAGCAGGAGGCACCCACATCCCAGCACTCTCCAGAGACCCCCAGGAACAAACCATGGCCTTCCAACGCCATGTGCTGGAGGGCCAAAGGGAGACAGCTGAGCAGGATGAGTGGGGTTCGGCCTCATGGCTACCAAAATGGACGCCATCCATGAGGGTCTAGGTCCCATCAGGGACCACCTCCAGTCCCTAATAGACACCCATGGCCCGCTCCATGGTCTCCAAGGAGCCCTGTCTAACATCGCTGGAGTCATGACACGGAGAGAAGAACACCAGTCCGCTCAGACTGGCTTCAATGATTCCAGCCGTGAGCTGGCAGACATGCAGAGGCTCATGGAGGACATGGTGTGGATGGAGGCGGAAAGGATGGCAGCCATCGCTGCACATCAGCAAAATGTAGCTGGGATCTACCATGCCCTGCAAATCCTCATCATGGCATTGCTGCCACAAGGCGTGGCGCTGATGAATGCTGCTGCCCCCACACTGTCCACATCTCCTCCCCCTTGTGTGTCAGTGCCTCACACTGTGGCAGGCATATCCACTCTGGCACCTGATGTGTCACTGCCACACTGTGCAGCTGACAATCCACCTCCGGCCCCTGGTGTGTCAGTGGCACACAGTGCAGCCGCCAGTACTGCAGCACCCACAGGTGGGGCTGAGCATACATACGGGGATGAGGACATGGATAGGATTGTTGTCAGAAGAAGGCAGTTGCATTCATCTCCGCCACTTGGCCTGTTTCTGCTTGGTGTGGCACATGGCCTCATGACCTCCAACTGACAGTAAAATGGACTGCCATCCTGCGGACTGTACCCTTCCTCTTCCACAGTACCTGTCACCCCCAGGTGGACTCTGGCTGGCCCTCCACTGGCCCATATTGTGTGGTGTGCTTAGCATGGCCCTGTACCGCTCCAGCTGCAACACTCTACTTGATTTGCAATAAACATCCAGTAATGCACTGCTGCGTCTAGTCTTTCATCATTCCTGCATGAATGTGTGGATGGAAGTGGGGACAGTGATTTCCCTTACGTCAATGATGCTCATCAAATGGGATACCTGTCACCATGTGCTACATTGCCTATTGCGTCCCAGGTGCCGTGGACACTACAACAGGGACAAACGCATTATTCACTTCCTTGTCCGGACATGGACTGAACCACGCCCAGAGTCCCAGAGTCATTATTGCATGCCCTGCGCTAGTCCGCGTTCACCAGGCCAGACCACTCCGCTGATGCTCTGAGGGGGGCCCACGTAGCTACCTGTTGCAGGCGTACTCGCTGGTGGTGTGTAGGTCACTGGTCTAGTTGTTACCATGTCACAGCCACTCCCTGAGGGCAGGTCTGCACACACACCACACCACACCCATTGTGCACAGCCATGACAGGCCATGTGACCCCGCAAATACAAAGGGCCAACAACGTCACATTCCCCTCTGCCGGTGGTGATTGGATGACAGACACTCCACGGTGCTCAACCATAGAGGGCCCATGACTTGCGGCGCACAGGGTTGGTGGCACCCGAGGCCTTGCGGTCGACACAGGCCTACCACCACGTGGCGCTGACTGGGGTTGCACAGGGCTAGTGGCACCTGAGGCCTTGCGGCTGACACGGGCCTACCACTATGTGGCGCTGAATGGGTTTGCAGAGGGTTAGTGGCACCTGAGGCCTTGCGGCCGACACGGGCCTACCACCACGTGGCGCTGACTTGGGTTGCACAGGGTTAGTGGCACAAGCCTAGCTGTGCGGGTGTGCAGCCTGCGATGATGACATGTGCACTGATGTGTTCACCGCCATTGATGACTTAGGACTCAGCGTCATGTGTGGGACCGCGGGGCGAGCCCACATGATATGGACTATGCTATGGTGGTGGGACCTGGGCCTGGAGCTTGCTATAGGAAGGCACACCGGTGGAATCAGGTGATACATTCCTTTCTTTCTATGTCTCTCACTCTCTCTCCCTTCCCTCTTTATCTCTCTATCCCTTCTCTCTCACTCTCTCTCCCTTCCCTCTCTCTCTCTCCCTTTCTTTCCTTCTCTCTCTCTCACTCTCTCTCCCTTTCATCTCTCTCTCACTCTCTCTCCCTTCCCCTCTCTCGCTCCCTCTCTCTTTTCCTTCCCTCTCTCTCTCTCTCTCTCTCTCTCTCTCTCTCTCTCTCTCTCTCTCTCTCTTCTCTCTCTCTCTCTCCCCCTTCCTATCCTTCCCTCTCTTTCTCTCTTTGGCTCTGACTCAATTACCTTATCTGTGTCTCGCTCCTTTGATGTGCGCATGGCACACATCCTGATTTTATGCTTTGTTTTCCAGGCTGTGACTTGGAGGTTGTCCCTGACGGACCTGACAGGACTGTTATGCATTGTTGCGTTGTGTTTCAATAAAGTTTTTTGTTGTTACTTCAGTGCTGTGTGATTGTTTCTTGTTCTTCTGGCCACACATGTGTGTATTTATTTTGGCCCACTGCATCATCATGCGCTCTTTGTGGCTCTTGTGTTGTGCATGGTAGGTGTATGTCCAGTGGGGAGAGTCCGTGGGGGGTCTGGGGGTGGTTGCGGCGGATGTTGGGGCCCTCATGGGTGTCGGTGCTGCATGGTCGTTGTCTCCATGGCTTCTCTGGGTCTTCAGGTGTGGCTCTTGGCTGTGGGTAGTCGTCTGCTTAGCACCAGCAAGAGGCAGGTGTTAATTCCCTGCTTATCGCCTGTTTTTGTTTCGCATTGCTGATCTGGCAGTTTGTTGTGAAAGTGGTGTTGTGGTTTTTTTGTGTGTTTTTGCACGGGAACGCCTACTCTGCATCTCATTAGGGTTAGTTGGTGGTGTCCACCGTGGAGATAAATATTGGGGCAGTTTTCGCTGGAATTCAGGCAATGTCTGCAGTTTGCACCAGCTTGTGAATGGGGTGTTAAATCTAGCTCCACATTTGTTGCCTTAGGGTGGGGATAAATCGGAGTTGAGTCCTTGTGAATATCCCCCATAATACGCTATTACACAAGTGATGTGCCCGAGATACATTAAACGGAAACCTTTTGTATGTAGTGACTATACAGGCAGAATCATCATATCTGTGATGTGTAAGTACTCTCACATTACAGCCATTTGCTCAACCTGTGAAAAAAACAACCCCTCTAAATTGTCGATGTATTTACAGATATCAGGCCCTCATTTACTCAAGATTTCACGAAACTCATGCAACACAGTGGTCACCCATCTTTAAAATGGTACATAAATTGACACAACCTTTTGCATAGCATCGAGTCGCGTGATCAAAAACGCAATTCCTTAATAAGAGAGGGCCTTAATATATACAACAGCATTATCATCACATGTGTGGTTAACTAACACTAGCTTAGTCACAGATCCGACTTGACCTTTATTTTTCTAAATGTTGAATGAGAGAAGAAATCATTAAACTATTATTAATAAATTCCTGCTTGCTTGGTACTAGCCAGCTTTGTCGCTTGTTTTATTGGTGCCTAGCAGGTAGACTGAAAATATGGATTAATGCACAAGAAGCATTGAAATACAGAGAGGAAATTAAATTTGCTCCAGTAGGGAGACCAATGTATTTAATGGCATGACATTCTTTTTAGTCACCCTCAGGTAAGCGACTGTGGATTAAAGGGAGCAGTTATTAATGTAAGTGCTGCTGAGCTTCTGTTTCCGGGGTATCCCCTGCTGCTGTGGGCTATGAGGATGGAGAGAGTAGAGAAGCTCAGAGTAGGCATCTAGAATGGCGGTAATTTAATTAGCTATTGAACAGTATGCAGCAGGAGGACCCCCCCAACCCACAGCCACCTTATGCACCGGCAGGTTCTATTCTACTGAAGCTCTGAGTGATTTCTCTAAAACACTCCCAGGAATCAACAGTTCCAAACAGTGGATATCGTGATTCCCTATTTCCTGTGGTTTGTTCTCTGCGATTTAAGTGATTTTTTATTTTTAAAAAGTGGATGCATTCCTGCTGTGTGGTGTTTTCTTTACCACCTTTCTCACTTGTTTGAAATTCCTAAGTGGGCTAAGAGCTAAACGGAATAAACTTTTGCTGGAAATGGGATAAATGAACAGATTTCACGAATATTAAATGTGTACATGCACAGAAAAAGACGTTCATGTCATGCCAGTTTTACTGGGCTGTATTTGTTTCACCTTATTTACACTACGAGAAAATATATAGTTCATTTAAATGTAAATATGTTTTCGGTGCAGCTACAATTTTTTCGTTAATCTCATAAATCTGTTTCATAAGTACGTCTTCACTTTCCACAACTCTGTTAAATGCAAACTATTTAAAATTTTAAATATCAGTAGAGCAATACGGATTCGTCTGAATTGATCGTAATTCTGCATCATATACAAAGTCACACATTAAAGAACTATACATTTTTTAAATGTAAAGTAAAATCAGTCGAATACATATTACAATATATATCCTGAAAACTACAATCAATAACCCCCATTACATAAATCAGGTCATATAATTGGCAGTGAAAATAAATTAAATGAGTTGTTAAAATGTGTTTGCATCAGTCTTGCATTGCACACAAAAAACTGAGTCAATACAAAATATGATGATATACATTTGTAGAGTGCACTGTCGTCCCAAGGTGTGTCGAGGGACTGTATTACGCATTGTATGTCACAATATAACGTCCCCTTTGGACAGATTCTAAGCAGACAGAAAAACTTGCATCTATAACACACACTACTCAGTTCATACTTTCAATTTGAGCAACAATCAAGATGATTTAAAAATAGTCAGAAATTATAAAAGAGTACACAATTTATTATACCATTAAAAATTCACAATAAAAGGGATAAACAATATATCGTAATATAATACATGCAGGTAATAATCACAAAGTGGGAACAAAACAACACATTGGTTAAAAAATAGAACGGGATACTGTAGTCCGACTTATGTAAATCATACTCCAATTTTGTATGAATATCTTTGAATTGGAGACGTTGTATAGTCCAATGATTTAGTGCATCCCAATACCCTTGTGTATTGGGACACACAATATTTTTGTTCCAAAGGGGAGTGGTCCCCTGGGGACCCCAGGACAATTACAATGACATATGCAAACAGCCTGCATCAGAAGAGACAGGCATGGCTACTGCACAGCATTGTCTCCCACTTTATATTCCATCATGCAAAGAGTTTACTCAATACGTTGACTGTCTGAATAGCTCTCAATTTTGGAATTTCTGTATGATCGCAGTGTGTAAACACTTTGAGATGGCCATAAGGCTGCATAAAAGTGCTATATCAATAACTTAAGTAATCAATCAATCAGGATTTATAAAGTGCGGCTAATCACTCAATAGGGTATCCAGGTGCTTGCAGGTCCGGGAGGCTTATTCGAACAGCCTGGTCTTGAGGGCCATTTGGAATTCTGGAAGTGAGGTGATGGTCAGGAGATTTGTGGGGAGGCTGTTGCTGTGATGTTGGAGAAGAAGCGTCCTCCACTTCTGCTTCTGTGGATGCAGGGAGTATGGGCAAGTGAAAGGGAGGTGGAGCGTAGTCTTCTCAACAGTTGGTTGAAGTTCAGGCGGGGGTTTAGATAGGCGGGTCATGGTTGTATAGAGCCTTGTGTGAGTGGGTCAGCAGCTTCAATTGGCACCTCTGCTGTATGGAGAGCCAGTAGAGTTGCCTGAGGTGTGGTGTGATGTGGGGTTTGTCAGGGAAGGCTGTGGATGAGTATGACTGAAGCATTCTGTATGGTCTGATGTCTCTGTAGGAGGTGTGCAGCAATTCCTACATAGAGGGTATTGCTGTAGTCCAGTCAGGTGGTGATGATGGCTTGTGTTGGGGTGCGTCTCATGTGTAAGGGTAGCCACTAATATGAATGCTAGGACTGGTTTTATTCCCTTTGAGAATGGGCTGGTTGCTACCCTCAGCTAGCATTTGAGGTAGGAGGTGTAATTCGCCCACGCATCTTCTCCCTGGTCTACTGCAGAGAACCAACTGGTTGGACCATCTTTCATTTCTGAGTCCTGTGGAAATTAGACCTTGGCAATAGTTTTCTCTTAAACTTTCATATTGTTTTTTTAAATGCTGTTTCCTTTGTCGAAAGTATTTGAAAATTAAAGCATGACATTTATAAAGATTTAAAATATAGAATTAGGGTGTATAGTGTTCTGTTATCATAAGATATGTATTTACTTTTCCTCCTGTATTTGGGAATATATTTTTCCTTACTTGAAATGCTTTGCAAACAAGCATTGGCAACGCCAATAGTTGTGCAGTCTCATTATAAGAGTAAGCACTATTGACTTTGCTCTTGGTTGTTTAAGTTAAAAGGAATAGATCAACAACTATGGTTGTGTATTCCTATAGTCAAAATCCCAAAACTTTTCTCAAAGGACTTCAAGTGTAATTTCTTTTTGCGCTTTGCATTTATCTCCAAACTAGGGATTTCAGCAATTTTTTTCTGATTTTCTAAAACAAAGTTAATATCACAGCAAGCACTCATGAAAGGATTACACCTAACAAAGTAGGCCAAATATGAGTGTTTTAGACCCTCTTTAATAAATATAGAAGAGGATAAAGCTTGTGAAAGAGGATTCATTACATAATACATATCATGTTCCTCAGTTTGCCCAGGACATCCTTCACATCATTTACTGAGGGAAGAAACCAAATCCCTTTTTTAAGGTCTAAAATGAAATGAAGAAATGAAAAGGGGTTTTATTAAGCGCAGCAGCTGCCCTGAGGCGTCCAGGCGCTGGGAACTAGAGTAATGCCTTCCAATGAGTCGGTCCGAAGATTAGTCTGACTTAATTAAAAAGAAAGGTTTTGAGCTGTTTGCGAAAACTCAACATATTAGGATTGGATCTTAAGTGAAGGGGAAGTGTGTTCCACAATTTAGATGCATTATAGGTGAAGGACCAGCCTCCTGCTCTAGCTCGTTGGACCCGGGGGACTTTCACAAAAAAGACGTGAGATGAGCAAAGTTGTTTATTGGGTTGGTAAGGAGAAATAAGAGAGTGATTAATTTCTGGGCCAGATTTCCAATATGCCTGGTGAGCAATGCACATAGATTTAAATTTGACTCTTTCCCTAACAGGGAGCCAGTGCAACGCTCTCAACCCAGGCTTTATCGGGATTCTGCGTGGGATTCCAAGCAGTGTGCGTGCTGCACAATTCTAGATCCGCTGAAGTTTTTGCAAACTATACTCAGGCGCTCCAAGATATAGGGCATTACTGAAGTCGAGGCGGGATTGGATTAGGCCTTGTATGACTATCTGCTTGGCCTCAAATGGAAGGAGCAGGAGAATTTTTTCATCATCCTAATGAGGCCAAAGCAGGTCGCTGACAGTTTGGTAGCTTGTGCATTGAAGGTCAATGATTTGTCCAGCCACACCCCGAGACTTTTATGTTGTCTTTGGGAGTGGGAGGAGCTCCCATGGTCATGGGTTCATAACAGCTCCAGGGTGGAAGGTGCCGATGGGCCAAGGAGCATAAGCTCAGTTTTTTCTCCATTGAGCTTCAAGCAGGACATCGTCATCCATCTCTTGACCTGTTCTAAGCATGTTGTTAGGCTAGTCTGTGGTAGGTGGCTGTTCTTTTGCACAAGGGAGACCACTAGCTGAGTGTCGTCCGCGTAGGTAATGATCTTAATACCATGCGGATGGATGATCCAAGCCAGCGGTCCCATATATGCATGGCACAGTGTAGGGCTCAATGATGACCCTGCGGCACCCCACAGCCCAGAGGCTTGCTTGTGGAGACAGACGCTCCTTCAAAGACTTGGAAGGTACGGTCGCTTAGGAAGGATTTGAACCAGGCCAAGGCTTTTCTTGATATTCCTAGGTCAAAGAGACGGTGCAGAAGAATTTTGTAGTTTACCATGTCAAAGGCGGCACTTAGATCAAGGAGGATCACTGCCACTGATCCTCCATGATCCAAGATCTGACTAGCTTCCTCTGTTACTGCCAACAGAGAAGTTTCCGTCCCATGTTTGGGGCAAAAACCCATCTGGGAAACATCAAGCAAATGATTACTCTCGAGAAACCTGGTTAAAACGGTGTTAATATGTTTTTCGAGGACCGTGCTTGCCCAGGGTAGCAGTGAGATCAGGCGATATTTGTTATGATTGCCAGGATCAAGAGCAGGTTTCTTCAGTGGGGCTCGTACCATGGCATGTTTCCAGGTAGGTGGTACTTTCCCAGTCATTATGGAAGAGTTCAAGAGTTCCATAAGTGTGGGAAGAATGGCTTTGTTGGCTAAGACCAGCATGCTTGGGGGAGCAGGGTCACATGGGGAGCCAGATTTGATTTGATGTATTAGAGGCTTGAGTGTTTCTGAATCTAGCAGAGGAATATGATCTAAAATGTTTTGGCGGGAGTCCTCTATTTCTATGGCTGGGTAAGGTCCTTGGATGGGGGGCTCTATATGTGGGTCAGGGAAGGAGAGATTGATTGTATTTACTTTGTGAAAAAAGAATTTAGCCAAATCCTTACATCGGGAGAGCGGATTATGATTGACGGCCGGGTTTTTACTGTCTGATATATCTCTTTAGGCTTGGATCTAGCTGACCTTATTTTCTCATTATAATAGACCGATTGTGTAGATTTTATTTCAGATTTATAGGTCCTGATGACCTCCCTGTAAATGGCTTTATCCGTAGTGGCATAGCTCAAATGCCACTTTCTTTCCAGTCTCTTGCATAGACGTTTTTTCCCTCTGAGCTCCTCTGAGTACCAAGGTGCTGTTTTGTGCTGTCTTTTTAGGCCAGAAGTACGAAGGGGGAGTATGGGGTCCAGTGAATTTGTAATCCATTTATTATACTCATTATTATTAGAAAGAGGGTCACAGAGAAGTGAAGGTCTGGTAGTGGTAAGAATCTTGGTCCAGTGGTCTATGCGAAGTTTTGGCCAGTTTTGTGTTTTACGCGGGATAGAGATAGGGGGTGGTGCTTTTTATGTGGTCCAGGAAAAGGGTATCATAAAATGATCTGTCCAGGGGAGGCAACTGATAATCCACATTTTAAGGTGTTCACAGTTGCTAAATACAGGGTCTAAGAGGTGGCCTTTGACATGTGTATGAGATGGGACAAGTTGCTCTGGTTGGACTGCAGCCAAGCTTGCTATCATCTCTGTGGCGATGCTGTCCGAAGTGTTATCAAAGTAGACGTTGAAATCGCCAAGTAGAGTGAAGTTTGACAAGGAAGTAACCAGCCTGCTATGGCAGAGGGTAGAGCTGTTTGAAATTGCTCAATTGAACCGGGAGGGCGATAAATAAGAATGCTGGTGCAGCTATTGTTAGGGGAGAATTCGATGGCAAAGGGCATGCTCTCACAGTCAGCGATGGGCTCTGACGAACAGCGGCATACATATGTGTCCTTGTATATGATAGCAAGCCACCCGCCTTTTCCCTGCGTGTGGTCTGTACGAGCTATCTGGTAGCCTGGTCTGAGGGCTTGCACTAGGTCAGACTCAGAGTCTTGGGTCAGCCATGTTTCGGTCAGAAAGACTACATCAGGCGTATGTTCATCCAACAGCAGGGATATTTCTAGGCTATGTTTTGGCAGGGACCTACAATTAAGGAGAAGCATACGGTAGTCCCTTGAGTCAGTCTTGGTAAGTGGTCTAATAAGTTCTATATTACAGTGAGGGCAGAAATGGGGAACATCAAGAGGGTCAAGCTGGTGACGGCAGCTTGCTATTGTAGGGGTCCGTAGTTGGCGTAGGAGCTCTATGCTATAGTGCTTCCTCAGTCCCAGTAAAGGAGCAGGGGGGTTGGCCCCTGGTCCCGGTCGGGCGCGCCGGGCGCAGACGGGCTTGCCTTTGGCACGCCTTCGGCGCGCCACTGGCGCCCATCCGCTGCGCCGTTGGGGATGTGTTTTCATTTTATAAGGATGAGGAGGGTGGGGATCAGTCAACAGCTGGTGCGCTAGCCTCTTTCACTCTAGCCTCTTTCACGCCTAAGATGGCATCCAACCCTGTCTGCGCCTGATCGAGGTGCGGGGTTCTGGCACGCCCAGGAGAGCAGAGTTAATGACCCCAAATTCTCTGACGGACCCCCATATTTAAAGATCTCTATGCTTCAGAGGAGCCTGTCTAAAGCTGTACTTTGATGGCATTGAAAGTTGCTGAGAGGCCGTCATGTTTCATGCCACTGCTCAACAAATTTTTTAGTTTTGCAAAAATGTATGTATGTATGTATAGGCATTTATATAGCGCACTACTTACCCGGAGGGTCCCAAGGCGCTTCGACCGCTGCGAAACCCTTCCTGGCTTCCCTGAGAGATGGTCCCTTAATGGGTATCTCCAGGGTGAGACCAGGCATCCCCGGCGGTCTGGTGGGGCCGTTAGTGAAGATGAGGCAAGCTAATGCCCAGAGTTGCCGAGTGTGATCGCTGATCAGAGTGGGCACCGAGGCGAGAGAATTATCGAGTCCGCTGACCCTGGTCCAGAAACCTGCCGCGCCGGGAATCGAACCCTGGTCCCGGGCCATCCTCTGCTCTCGGGTCTGCCGCCTCTAACCCATAAGCAGAGTTAGTTTTTGTAACACAAAAAAAATATCCTCACACCCTGGGATGTTTCTTCCAGAATGAGGGGTTACTTTTAAATTTTTCTATTAAAGACTGCTAGGCTTACCCTGGAATCCAGAACAGATGGAATATATGTCAGACCATCTGCTATAAATGTTGGGACAGCCTCTAATATAATATTTGCTTCTCCATGGAGGGAGTCCTGCAGGAATTAGTTTGCATAAGGCTTTCTCTACTCGTGACTACCCAAGATAGCAGGGGCGCAACCAATGTGACTTAAAAGCACTCTTGGAGATAAAGGAGGTGCAGCAGTACTCAAAGAATTGATCATAAAAATTAACCCTATACCTCCCATTTTGCAAAATACATGACCTTGGCAATCCTAAGGCTGGAGCTTTTTCGCTACAGCCTAGGAATGCAAGGACCTCAAACAGTTGGTTCTATGGCTGCATGTTAGATGGCCTAAAAATGTATAAGACTCAAAAACATGTTATGTTGATTTCAATGATTAATTAACAATTTAATTATTGTTGCAAGCAATTTTTGATAAATATTGCAGTGCTTTAGTGATAAAAATTATTGCATTTAAACATGGTAATTGATTTCAATTATATTTAAGCTGGGGCAGAGTTCACAAAACTCCACGAATTGACATAAAACTCTTTCAAGCTACGCGGAGTTCTGCGAGTGCTGGAGAGGGTTACCTCACACAGTTCACACCCATTTTTAGTGCTGGGTGTTTGTCCTGCGCTGTATAACCAATGCGAATGACATCTCACATGGTGCAAGAGGGCGCTTCTTCTTTCTGCCTACTTGAGCAGCAGCTTCCTCAATGTGAATGGAAAGTTTCTCAGCGAGAGCGGTAGTGACCACCTATGACGGCTCGCGTTGAGAAATCTTGCATGGAAGTGGTCTAGCTTCGGATTTTCCTCACTTGTGCTTGGCAACTTAATGGTGACAAGCAAGGAAAAAACTCTGCTCTGCAATTCAGATTTTCTCGGAACTCCTCAAGCTTCACGGAGTGCAAAACACTCAGCTCTGAGTTATCTGCCCAGGTTTAATTATATCATGGTAATTTTTAGAAGGTAGGTATTGGTCTTTTACTGAGATGACACTTTGACAAAGCCAATAGGATTGTCTTATATATTAATATGGTGATCGTTGCCTTATATGTTGTTGTGATGGCCGTTTAGGAAAGTCATCAATCAATCAAGCAAAACATCTTTATTCGGGAGGGAGACCCACCATAAAACCAGTTCAAAATACATACAGAAAAAGGATAAAAATCAACACAGACCAACATGTATCATATAGAGCTTTAGTAATAGCATGGCACGCATGGGTAAAAAGTCTAAAAAAGTACAAGATGTTAGTCAAAGTGCATAGTGCTTTTTGATCGTATGGCTTTCGTGATCGTCAACATCAAGTTGGGGGTTGTGGAAAATAAACATCCGGGCGAGATTTCTCAACGTTGGGTGGTCAGGTTTCTCATTGCGAGTGGTCGTGAATGCTCGCGACAGCTTGCGATGAGAAACTGCTTTTTCACGTTGAGAAAGCTGCTGCTCGAGTAAATATCTACTCGAGCAGCAGAAAAGGGAAAAAAGGGACTGCTTGCGCTGAGCAAGGTGCTGTTTGCAAAGATTGCAAAGTGTGGACAAGCATCCACACTGTGCAATCCGTGCGACCATCATTTATCTATGGAACTCCTCCACTTGCGGACCTTAGCGTAGCGAGGCAGAGTATTTTTGCCACTACGGGGAGTTCAGCGTAGCGCAACTCCACATACTCCTTCCAGGCTTACCCATAAGTAGTAATAGCTACACACTGAACTGAATACATTAGTAGCAATGGGACAAGGCCCCCTGCCCTGGTGGTGATGGTTAGATAAGGATGGAGTCGATTGCCTTCTGCTATTTAATTATATTTTGGGCAATTTATGATGTCAATGAACTAGAGGCACTAAATAAAATCCCTAGATAAGTGAAAGTGCTGCTGTGCAGTAGCCTATTAGGGCCTACCGAGGTGCATAAAGATCGTATGTGCTTTGGGCCGCAAGACATAGTAAACGATTTTGAGTAATAAGTCTTAAGATCTAATTTCTGCAAATATATAAACCTCCCACTCGACCACCCGCTAATTCGCTTTGGCCAACACTAGCTTTATTGGGCTTTCCTTCAATGATATGAAATGCAACAATTATACTTACAGAGAATGAATACTTAAAAAAATATTTTAGTTTATTTCTTTTATCTCTTTTTTTCATTTGTTCTTACAATACCATTTCATGAGTAATGAGACAAACATTTCTTTCTTTTGTAACAATCTGTGTATGCAAAAAATTTTGAAAGGCATATTGACACCTATGACCAATTGGCATATCAAAATATGATAAAGAATACAATAAATATTGTCAACCTAACAAAACAGTGTATAAACATCACCCTACCAGCAACACAATCTTACCAACCACACATGCAGTCAAAACATACCACACAAACTCATACATACATCACACTACATTCAAGCGTTTCCAGCTGCAAAATGGCTTGCAGATCAGAACTCACGCTGATTAAATCGTCTTAAATGTCCATGGTTACGCAGCCTTCCGGAAACAACCAGGCCAACGAACGTTTCGGTGGTAAGCTGATTAGGACCACCTTCTTCAGGACCGATGACTATTGTAAATTAAAATGCAGCCGAAGTATGGTAGGAGATCTAAATTTAAAGAGGATGAATGTCAATCGTAACGCCCTAGGAAAGAATTTATTTTACTGCAAAAGGCATTATTTGACACTGCTGCTACACAGTGTATACAGTGTATGCACTTATCTTGCATGAACACACTGTAGGCCAGCAGTATCAAATAATACATTTTGTAGTAAAAGAAAGACTTCAGAGCTAGGGGCATACCGCCCATACTCTCCTGAATGGCACCTATGACTTCTGACAAAGATACAGATATGGAAGTGGAAGTTTCAATTTTGGCAACGTCCATGTTGGTTCGGTTACTGGTAGCATAGATGGTTTTAAAGAGTGCTACACAATCCTCTACCCTCTCACTGGTCAGTTATAATTTCCATTCTGCACTTTCTGGTCACAGAATTATACTACCTATGCAGAAAGGTCACAAGATCTTTATCTAGAGGGCGAGTAATGAGTGCCTTTCACAGGAGGTGATTAACCAGTGAGCACGTTGTGATCAAACCATCAGGGGGCCTGCAATGCTGATTTAGCTGGCTTGAATTAGGACACCCTAGTTTCAGCACAAAGAGCTACACAACAGTCCACGACACCATCCCTAACCATTTTTTCTGTTAAGCACCCCATCACCAAAGGCATATTTGCACCTACTATTTTCCCTAAAGATTTTATCGGTTCAGGTAGCTTCCAAGACAGACTAAGGTTTTCTGCTGGTTTTGCTGGAGCCATCTTGATTGGATTATGGTCACTGAAGTTGGTGCAGATGATGGCACCACATATTAGGTGGCTTACCCAATTCTGGGAAATAAAGACATTGTTGTATAACATTGTAGGACCCTATTGTAATTTTCCCTATTCATGGCTTATATAGGTATAAATCACCATATCCTTATATAGGCATAGAAATCATAACTATATTTAGGTATAGCTCATGCAGTCCAAATACGGCAGGGCTACTTCCACTAGTTCCGAAAATTCACAATGAATTCTTGGAAAACTTGGTTTATGTAACTGAGAGCCATTTCATAAATGTAATTTCGTGATTCATTAAGTTAGCATTGCCAATATGATATTATGTGCTTACGATGAAATCATTGATTTTAAATGCGTTCAGTACAAATGCTCATTTTTCGTGTGCAACCATTACAATTGCATTTCTATATGTATTTTGGGGTGGGATTGTAAACACATGCTCTAGATTATATATTTTTGTGCTTGAACTTAAGTTGAACATGATAGCGTGTAGTGGATGTTGTATAACATTTTATGACCCTATTGTAATTTTCCTGATTCATGCCCTTATATAGGTGTAAATCCCCATATCCTTATATAAGCATAGAAATCATAACCATATTTAGGCACAGCTCATGCAGTCCAAATACGGCAGGGCTACTTCCACTAGTTCCAAAAATCCACAACGATTTCTTGGAAAACTCGGCTTCAGCAGCTAGGGAATTCCCCTTGCTCGAATACTGGCTTGTCCAAGAACTCATGAAGTTTTCAAAGAACTGAGACTCTTTGATGACGATATTATGTCCACCTTTCCGTCAAACTCGGCACCTTCAAGGTATAAATATGCCCACACTTGCCTTTGCAAACACGCGGTGGTTTGGAGCAGTTCGACTATTTACTTGCCCGACGCATCCTGCTACAGCAAGTGCCGAAGTAAGCCGACCCTCCAGCAGACGCACTGAGAGAGACGCTGTCTTTTTTCCTGCCGAGAAATCCAGCTCCAGTGTTTCCAAGGTACCCTTGCGGGTTGTTGGGAAATTGAGTCCGAGATTGACCTCCCTCATTCTAAACCAAGGTACGGAGCTGATTAGACCCTACGAGAAATCTTGGATAGATTCTTGGCAAAGAATACTAAATTTATGCTACACCTCACTTACTTCTTCCCTCGTACTAAGCTTAGGTTAGGTACATCAGGGTAGGCGTATTGTAGAAGCACCAGTTGAGTACTTTTTATCCTCTGTTATTTATGTATGTATTTATCTATATTGAAGTAAAACAGTTTCCCTTGGATGAGTTACTGAGAGAATGTCCCAAATATTGGTCTTGGACATAAAGCTTAATTAAGCAAAAGCATAAACAAAAACAATTTTATACATAAAATATAGAAATTTTATTAAAACAAACCATTAAAACATATTAAAAAAGCATTCTTATTTCATAAAATGATTTGTCAATTAAGGAAAAACTCATTCACATTTCAGATAGACACTAACAAATACTTATATTATAGTCCAACAAATTTTAAAAAGGGGCTGCCTAAGTGAAACACATTATATGATTCAAAGGAAGGAGGAGAAAAGAGAGACAAACAAAGACATCAGCGATTTGTCATACAACTATGCACATCATAACCATCATTTGGACTCAATCCCAAACTTGGCTTTTTTTGTTGTTCTTGGGCTGAGTTAGGTAGTTGGATTGTGCAACAGTGGGCGTCGATGCGTTTCGATGGCCTGTTTAAGTAATATGCCATCTTTTTCATGACATAAACATAAGTGTCTCTCCTATGTTGTCACTGGATGGTTGCCTATACAGAGAAATCCTTATTGCATTTTCAACTTATACACCTTGAGGTTTATTTCAGTTTTCGGGTTTTGCATAATCACACCTTTGTCTTTTGTTAAATCTGATAGTCTTGTTTTGTCTCGCTATCTGGTGACCCTTGTTACGACGTTGTCAGATCAAAATTAAGGAGATATTTATCCCCTTGTTCGGGGGTTGCAGTTGTTGCGTGGTCTGTAATCTTCTCCCCAGCACTAGAACACGAGATTCTCCATGTTAATATTCCTCTTTATTAATGTGCTAATACTACTGTATGCTGGTCCTTGGGTCGGGTGGATTAGGGAGACGCCTTGTGTCTTGTATGTAGTTTACCTGGCATTTTCTTGTGTTATATCGGTCTCTATTCGGCACCCGGGTCCCGTCTGCTCGCTCTCGTCGGTGTCTTCGGAAAAAGGCTTTCCTCCTGCCGAGAAATCCAGCTTCAGTGTTTCCAAGGTACCCTTGCGGGTTGTTGGGAAATCGAGTCCGAGACTGACCTCCTTCATTCTAAACCAAGGTACTGAGCTGATTAGACCCTTTGAGAAATCTTGGATAGATTCTTGGCAAAGAATACTACATTTATGCTACACCTCACTTACTTCTTCCCTCGTACTAAGCTTAGGTTAGGTACATCAGGGTAGGCGTATTGTAGAAGCACCAGTTGAGTACTTTTTAGCCTCTGTTATTTATGTATATATTTATCTATAGTCTAGGAACCATACAATGCTCTTACAGTATTATATTATTCTACTCTTTTTATTGTATGCACTATATTTTGCAACCAGTATTACGATTGTAGCAGTTAATCTCTTATGCTTGAGAAAGAAGACTGTTCAATAAATCCTTTTATTGAAAACAACCGTCTATCTATTTCTCTGCACCTCTAGTGAAACGAAGCATGCACGAATGACTGAGTAAAATATCTATCTATTGTTTCCACAACTCTGAAGATCAGTTTTATCTTGGGAAACAAAGTTATCATGTTTATGCAGTTGTCAGAAACTAAATCCCTTCTTATGAACTCGAGAACGTTTCAAGTGACCTCTGAGATTGCTGGCACTCACAATTAAGTCTAATATATTTCGATAGAGACCGAGTTGACATAAGTCCTACGTCACATCTATAGGATATATTATTCCAAAGAGCAGAGCCTATTGGGAATATGGGAACTACATTACATGGCGCCCATCGTTTGGTAAGGCACTAATTTAACGCTAAATACTAGAGTAACTTTCAAAGAGACCCCATTATCCCATAAAATACTCCAATACAAGTCTGGAGTGGGTTAAAGGATAACAATCCGCCTTAAACTGAGTAGTACGAAGAATCCTATTTTTTAATTTTGGGTTTTGTTCAACGTTGAAGGATACAGTGTTCCAAAATATTGTGCACCTTATCTTTATTTTTCCTTGAAACTAGCTCTGCAGAACTTCTTAACAAAATTTCAGACAATGACAATCCTGGGGGCAGTGGAACTACAGTAAATACAAACCAGCCAGGTTTTGACACCACAGGTTTACGACCTGACGATGCGGATGCTATAAACATCCTGGAAAATGTGCGGAAAGCAATAGCTATAAAGCTTATAGAAAATGGCCTATCGGCAAGAGGTGCTAGGGTAATTTTTGTCATAGATGCACATAAATATCGGCAGACAGAGGTATTCTATTCTTGGATTATCTTTCCACAAGCAAATCCAACAACACATGTGTTCCACTTCTATAAGATAGAGGAACCTCCATCGGAAAACGTTCCTTTCAAGGACATTGAAATTCCACTAATTTACCAAGAGCATCAGCTCTGGTTTAAAAGGCGCCCTACAATATCAAAATCACATTACCAGGCTCGATCCACTAGGTAGACCAGAAGCAACATGGCCGGTAGTAGCTAGCTATACACCACATCCTGCCATTGAACAAATGACAGGTCCAGAACTATTAGCTCAGCTAAAACAATTAGTTAAAATCCATAGACAATTGGTACAATATGTCACGCGGACTCTAACAGTCCACCCTGCTATAAGAATTCCACAGCACACTCCTCATCATGGGAACACAAACAGAATTACACATCATACTATACAATCAGTCATCTGTAAATTACCCACAAAAAGGGAACAAATTCAATTCTGGTTAGCTCAAAAAATTACTCAGGTCGACGCAGTATTTCCCGATAGTACACCTCATGAGAAACACAGGATTCTTACAATCTGTTCACCAATGGGGATCACACCACACCTGGAGGACTATAACACTTGCGGTACAGTCTTTGCTGCAATCTACACAAAAACACATGGTGTTCCGTCCATGGCAGTAATACCAGATGTCCTGAAACAGATTCAAAATGAATACGGGGCAGAGCCTGCTTTAAATCTCGGTATGAAGTTACTGAAGTATTTTAAACAGGTCTCAGCTATAATCTTCGCTAATATTAAAGGTGAAGCAGCATCCGTGGCAATCTGCCAAAAACTAAAAGAACTTGATGTAACTGAGCAACCATATGAACTTGCCTGAATAATAGAAAAGTCCTATGAAGAACTAGGAAGAGATAGTTTGGGAGGGAAACCAGTAAAGCCCGAACTAACAGAAAATCCTGAAAAGGTTTTTATTAAAAACACACTCACTACTCCTAAAAAGAAGTGGGAAAATACTAGACAGACACTTCCTAAAGAGAAGCGTTCTCAATCCAGAGGTAGGTCTCCTGAAAAGAGGTATAACCTAAGAAATATGGATAACTTAAGAAAACCTGATAGATATCAATATACTGATACACATTACTCTCGTACCTCGTACCTTTCAGACTTCCTCACAGAAATCCAAAAGAAGAGGACGATCAGAGCACAAGGAAGAACGTGCGTAGTCCAAAGACAATCAACACGTTTCAAAAAATAAGAAAACTCAATTCACCAAAAAGAAGGTAGCAAGTATTAAAATCAGACATGCAGAGGATCTTGAGGACACAACTCAAGAACGGGGAGTGGGCCCAGACAATGCTGGACAGCGCAGCAGAGGTTACCATAGCTCGCAAGATCCTGAAGGATCATCTGGAGACAGTAGATCTGAATGATATTTTGCTCAATGTTTATAGGGGCGCACCAAATAGAAGTCCAAAGAGAGTTTTGTTCAAGTATATAGAAAAGTTCTTTATTTATTTTTGTCCATTCTTAAAATACAAATCACCAGATATTTTACAAAGAAGTCAGCCAACGCGTTTCACTCCCTTCCAGGGAGTTTCTTCAGGGCTGAAAACAGAATACATAAAAGAAAGCTAACATCAGTTTCATGTGTCGTAGGTCTTTTACACATTTCCCATTTCACATTTCATTTTAATAGAAAAGGAAAGACATATGATGATTAGATTGTTATCTTTTCAAAAGGACGACACAGTATCCAGATTTAGGGAAAGATTGCTAAAAAAAACAGTAAATTACATTATATGGATGTAGTACAAAACAAACACCTTGTGGTTATCTACAAACCACCTCTCTAAAATGTGCTGCCGCGGAAGGGGGACGGAAAAAAAAACAAATTTTTTACGCGGAAACCCATAAAGAGAAATGGAAAGTCGGGGATCAATTATAAAAACCACAGACAAATCATATTTAGGCTTCAATTGACACACTTTAAAACAACAAACATAAGACAGATTTCAAATCATACACTATATTGTCACTGGTAATACATTATTCCCTATTTGCTCAGGGTCATTTCGCAGCTTCATAGTATATTTTCAATAGATTTCATACATATTGTGGTTTCCCATCACATTCCTATCCTTTAGAATACAGATTTCACATTAATCATCAGTGGATAGGCAATGCCCCAAATTAGATTTATTTTTGTGTATATTTTGGGCATTTTGGGATTTTTCAAAGTGAAAGGAAAAGAGGGAGTAGGGGTAGGCAAAGGCAGACAAAGAATATTATCGAAAGATATTAAGAGAGAAACAGATGTAATCTTAGAAGCTAGTTTGTTGCATGGGTTACCAGGTGGTACTATTTCTTCAAAAAAAGGGGGAGTACTTCCTATTTGCGTACTATTTCATCTTACAGATACCTTGAGGTTCGCTCAAGTTACACCTTGAGGTATCCAAATCCTATTTACATATATGTGGACAGTACAGTAATTTGGTGCAAATTCTTACCACAACGATCTTTTTCCGCTAATATACTATTTCATCTTACATATACCTCAGGGTGCTTCTTAAATTATCCAAGTCCTATTTACATATGTACGAGCAATACTGACAATACAATATTTGGGTGCAAATTCTTACCACACGGTCTTTTTCCGGTAACGTGGGGTTGAATCCTTACTTTTCCAAAATAATTTCCTTTTAGTCCTGCCCACTTAGTTGTTCTTATATTGGTCTATACAGAAAAGAGAATACTTTTAGGTCCCTTCGATTAATATTTAAAGGGATCCTTTAATTTTTTGTTTGTATTCTTTCATGCATACCTGTTATCAGTGTGTTATATTCTTCCCCATATAATATTCCACGCTTCCGGTATTGGGAGTTTTTGCCACAAAAAGTCCAGGAAGTTCAATCTCTTCCTTTCCCTGACCGTGTCGGTGTAAAGTCGTCGTAAATCTAATATTGAAAAGACCAACAGTATCGATTAGATGGTCTCCAATAAACATGGGTGCTTGTCTATCACAAAAGGTATCTTTTAGCTGCACTATATTTAAGCAAACTATATTCAAATATTACCTCCCACTGTTAAGCCCAGTTAGTATGGCCAAGTAGCTAAACAGCCGGCACTTCATTTACATGTTGCCCCAAGCAAAGAGTATTTTCTAGCTTGACAGTTTATACTGTGTTTGTACAGACTACAATCAACTATGACCCCCCACATGCCCTGTACCTGGTGAGTGGTAAAGCAAAGTTAAAAGTGACCAAGTAGCTTAACAGTCGGCATTTCATTTACATGTCGCCCCATGCAAAGGATGTTCACCATATATTTGTATACATATTTGGGAATCCCGCAGCGTTCGGTTACAGCAACACGGCGTTCCCTAAAGGTTACGGGTTCAGTGAAGCGTTAGCGTATCTTGAAGCCACCTTTTGACATAAGTCAATGGAGTCGTTTGAAGCTTATAAGTGACCGCGTGTACTCTTACCCTTCCTTGTTTCAAACCCAGAGCGAGTGAGTCGTAACATTTAAAAGGATTATATAAACCCCCCGTGCTATGTCCCCGAAACAACTGACAATAGAGGTGTAATGCAGAAAAGGAAGGGTTCCCCTTAACCACATACAATAGTCCTGCCCCCTTTCCTCACCTGTATCTGTCGGCGTAGATGTATCAGCGGCGTGGATGGTCCCAAGCTGGGGCCGCCATGTCGGAGACCGCCTTATATTCTAAATTGCAAGCCACCAATTAGGTAGCGCCTCTCCCCCCAGAAATGCATCTCCCTTGGTTTCTGCATGATCATGGGCGCCATATTTGAATAGGCAAGAATCGCGTGAGCACTGTCTAGAGTATATAAAAAAATATATATGTGCTTAAACGGAAATGAGTTCATTCAATTCAATTCAATTCAGTGATTTATATAGCGCGCTACATACCCAGAGGGTCTCAAGGCGCTTGGAGAAGGGTGGGGAGTTACTTGTCGAATATCCAGGTTTTAAGTGGCTTTCTGAATGCTAGGTGGTTCTGAGTGAGGCGAAGGTGAGTGGGAAGTGAGTTCCAGGTTTTAGCCGCCAGGTAGGAGAAGGATCTTCCTCTCATGGTGGTTTTGTTGATGCGAGGTACAGCAGCAAGGGCTTGGTGGGAGGAGCGTAGCTGGCGGGAGGGGGTGTAGAAAGAAAGTCGTGTGTTGAGGCATTCTGGTCCAAGTTCGTAAAGTGCTTTGTGTGCGTGGGTTAGAAGGCGGAATGTTATCCTCTTATTGACTTGGAGCCAGTGGAGGTTTTTCAGGTGACCAGAAATGTGGTCTTTACGCGGTATGTCTAGTATGAGTCTGGCTGATGCGTTGGAGTTTTTTCTGAAGTTTTGCAGTGGTGCCGGCGTAAAGGGTGTTTCCGTAGTCCAGGCGGCTTGTAACCAGTGCGTGGGTGACCGTTTTTCTGGTTTCAGTGGGGATCCAGCGAAATGTTTTTTTGAGCATGCGAAGAATGTTGAAGCAGGATGATGAAACTGCATTGATTTGTCTGGTCATCGAGAGTGAGGAGTCGAGAATGATGCCCAGGTTTCGTGCGTGGTCTGTTGGGATGGGTGCTTTTCCAAGGGATTCTGGCCACCACGAGTCGTCCCAGGCGGAGGGGGAGGTACCTAAGATAAGGACTTCTGTTTTGTCGGAATTCAGTTTCAGACGGCTGTGCTTCATCCATTCGGCTACTTCTCTCATTCCTTTATGTAGGTTGGTTTTGGCGGTTTTAGGGTCTTTGGTGAGTGAGAGGATCAGTTGAGTGTCATCAGCGTAGGAGATGATGTTGAGGTTGTGTTGACGTCTGATGGCCGCGAGGGGGCTCATGTATACGTTGAAGAGGGTGGGGCTGAGTGAAGATCCTTGTGGCACGCCGCAAATGACTTCAGTGGCTTCTGATTTGAATGGTGGGAGGGTGACTCTCTGAGTTCTTCCGTCAAGGAACGAGTTGATCCACTCCAGAGCTTTTCCTTGAATTCCGATGTTACTGAGGCGTTGTAACAGGGTGCTATGACAGACTGTGTCGAATGCTGCGGAGAGGTCGAGGAGGATGAGGGCGACGGTGTCACCATTGTCCAGTAGAGTTCGGATGTCGTCTGTTGCTGCGATGAGTGCGGTCTCAGTGCTGTGTTTGGCTCGGAAGCCGGAGTGTGAGGAGTCGAGGGATTTGTTGGTTTCAAGGAAGGCGGCAAGCTGGCTGTTGACAGCTTTCTCGATGACTTTGGCCGGGAATGGAAGGAGCGAGATGGGGCGGTAGTTTTTCAGTTCTGTGGGGTCAGCTGTGGGTTTTTTCAGAAGGGCGCTGAGTTCGGCGTGTTTCCAGCTTTCCGGGAAGGTGGCGGAGTTGAGGGAGCAGTTGATGACGTCTCGGAGGTGTGGTGCTATGATGGAATCTGCTTTGTTGAAGATGTGGTGAGGCCATGGGTCTGTGGGGGATCCTGAGTGGATGGAGTTCATCAGGCGGATGGTGTCCTCAGTGGAGATTGGGTTCCAGTCATTAAGGATGTTCAAGGGGGGTGAAGGTACGGCAGAAGTTTGGGTGGGTTGTTCTCCGGGTTGGTTGTCAAAGCTGTTGTGGATGTCTGCGATTTTGCCATGGAAGAACGAAGCTAGGGAGTCGCAGAGGTCTTGAGAGGGAGTGATGTCGTTGGAGTTGGCAGTGGGGTTGGTGAATTCTTTGACGATGTTGAATAATTCCTTGCTGTTGTGGGCGTTGTTGTCAAGTCGGTCTTTGAAAGCGGCTTTCTTGGCAGCTCGGATCAGTTGGTGGTGTATGTGGGTGGCGTTTTTGAAGGCGTCTCTGGTGTTGGTGTTTGGGTCTTTTTTCCAGGCCTTCTCAAGGGAGCGACAGAGTTTCTTGCATTTCTTAAGATCATCGTTGAACCAGGGGGCGTTTTTGTTGCCTTGTTTGATTTGACGTTTTTTCAGGGGTGCTAGGTTGTCGGCGCTGTTGGTTAGCCATTGAGTGAGGTTAATGGCTGCTTGGTTGGCGTTCGATGAGTGGGCGGGGGGGTTTTGAAGAAGCGATGAGGAGATCTGGTCGATGGTGATTTTGTTCCAGTTTCTTCGCAGAGTAGGTTGAGGATGGTTGTGGGTTGTGGTCTTTTTGTAGATAAAGTGAACGCCGCTGTGGTCCGTCCAATGGAGAGCTGTGGTGTGACTGAAGGAGATATGTTTGCTGGAGGTGAAGATAGGGTCGAGTGTGTGACCTGCGAGGTGAGTGGGGGTATTAACAAGTTGTATGAATCAGAGGTTGGCGAGATTTTCCAGAAGGGCGGTGGTGTTGCTGTCGTTACTTTTTTCCAGATGATAATTGAGGTCTCCCAGTAGAATGTAGTCCTTGGAGGGGAGGGCGTGTGGGGTGATAAAGTCAGTGATGTCTTCACTGAATTGTGCTCGGGGTCCAGGTGGCCTGTAGAGGAGGGTGCCTCTGAGTGTGGTCTTGGGGTCGGTGTGGATCTGGAAGTGGAGGTGCTCGGCACTAGCGAGGTTGACGTCTGAGCTGGTTGAGATTCGGATGGAATTCTTGTGAACAATAGCGATGCCTCCTCCTGTTTGCTTGTTGCGGTCTTTACGGATGATCTTGTAGCCTTCCGGGATTGCGATGGTGATGTCTGGGGCTGAGGAGGCATTCATCCATGTTTCATCCATTTTTGCTATCTAGGTGTCTTGTGACAGGAGATACATTAATCAACCCGTCGTGTGTTCCACCTTGAGTTAGATCTCTCTCGTTGGATGACATCTTTCAATGTTGTTTACGCTATAAAGAAGCGTGCTATATAGGTGTATCCCCAGAATGTGCACTGGGAGCGTGTTTAACATTTATTCCCACTATTGAGAGAGCTTACGGTAGTAAATTCATGGATCATACCCTTAAGGCATGGTCTACCCAAACATGGATCTCTAAATGGGTGCCATCTTTTGATGGTGTTTGCGCTATGGTGAGATTTGGACAATACTGTTCATTTCATTTTATCAAGTTTTTTACATTGTTAATGATCTTTAAAAAGGGCATCTCAATTCCTTTTTCGGTTATTAAAGCCTATGATATCACCCATCTGTATAAGGTAGACTCATTTTAGAACATACTGTTAGATATGGGGATTGTGCTAGTTTTCTTGGGGGAATTTTTTAAAAAAGATAGGGTCTCCTTGTATATCGTATTGATTATTATTAGGTTGAAAGCCTAATGTTGTCAACCCAGTTAAACATTCATGATCGATCGCATTCCTCAAACGTAAAGATAGGTATATAGTATACCCTAATTACTTTTAAAGGATAAAATATCTCAAAATTAAAGAACAATGTTTAGAAATAAAAGTATCAAAGTTATGAAAGAATATAATATTTTACAGAACAAGTGGAAAGGAGAGTGTTTTTTGAAAAAGAACGTACAAGCCAATACACTTCAAAATAGTTCTCAAAATTGTGTATTGACTATATGGCCCACATAGCCCACAGTTCTCAACGTTTTATGGAACTTTGGAGAGGGAGCAGAAGGGAAAGAGGTTTCTGTAAAGAGTAAAGGAGAAAAACATGAGAGGTGATAGGGGTGGGTTACTATGGTAAACCATAACCTATTTTATGGGAGTACCCAAACATGCTTAGGTATAGCTCACATTCAGTTTGTTCCCAATTCTTATGGAAGAACCTTGTTTGCATGCTTGAGTATCCCTTACACATCAGACTCATCATAGTATACAGATTTCAAGTGTTATATGTTTTGCCACTACAAATGTAGATCATTTTGGATTATGTCAAAAATAGTGCATTTCATCATTCAAGTTCATACCATATTTTATGCACTGCAATTTACAAATCCATCTTGCCTCCCCCTGTCTTAGCAGTAGCTCTCGATTCCCTCCTCTTGTGAGTGGTTGTATTTGTTCCAAACCATGGAACCAAAAATCTGGTTTCCCACCATACTTTTCCGAAAAATGTTTTGTGTGGGCATATTTTTTGTCTTTGTTCAAGTGGCTCTTCTATGTTCCTGAATTCTTACCCTCAGGCTGCGTTTGGAACTACCTACGTAAATTAGACCGCAGGTACAACCCAATACATACACCACAAAAGTGGTAGCACAATTTATAAAGGATAAGATCTCGAAATTTTGTGAGCCATTAAATGTAAAGTACTTGATTTTGTCACGACCATATTCGCAAATATTGCAGTCCCTGCATACAAAGAAACCCTTAGGTTTCTGTGGCAACCAATTTGCACCATTGTCTTTTTTAGGCTTTAAATAACTAGGACATAGTTCATTGCGCAGGGTCCTGCCTCTACGATATGTCACTGATGGATTGGTCATTATATGTGGCTGTAGTCCTGGGACCTCCTTCAGGAGGTGCCAGTTATTTTTCAAGATTTTGAAGATGTCACTGTTGTGTCTGGTGTATTTTGTTATGAATCTAATGTTTGTATTTGTTCTTTTTGTTTCTTTGCGTGATTTAGATGTGAGAGTGTCATTTCTGTGGATTTTACGTGTCCTACTCTCCGCCTTACGGATAACCTCCTTGTTGTACCCCCTGGCTTCAAGTCTGTTCTTAAGCATTTGTAAATTACAATCAAATAGTTCTTCCTCACTACAGTTTTGTTTAAAGCGTACTATCTCGCCAAACTGTATGTTGTTTGTCGTAGAGCTAGCATGTGCACTACTTGCGTGCAGTACCTCATTGCATGCAGTATCTTTGCGAAAGAGAGTGCTCTGGATTTTATTATTTGTTGATGTAAAATTTCAAGTCCAGGAAGTTTATACTCTCCCTACTGTATTCGATTGTCAGTTTCACATTCACGTAGTTCCTATTTAGATACCCAAAGTATTCTAAAAGATAATTTTCAGATCCTGACCAGAGACAGATGATATCGTCAATGTACCTCCCCCAGAACACGATGTTGTTGGTTCAGGGGGAGGCACTCTGGTTCCATGCATGTTCTCTATCGAATTGTCCCATGAAGAGACAAGCATACGATGGTGCAAATTTTGTTCCCATCGCAGGACCCCTCTTTTGGTGGTACCACACATCATCGAATAGAAAATAGTTTTTTGTTAGCACTAGTTCCATCATTTCTAGAACCATCTGGTTTCTATGTAACAGGTCGGCCCCTTCTCTGTCCACATAGAATTCGCTGGCCTTTAGGCCGATGTCATGTTGAATAGACGTATAGAGACTTGTGACATCTAAAGTAACAAAGTATAAGTCATTCGACCAGTCAAAGTCCTGCAGTTTGTTCAAAATGTCCTTACTATCTAGGATAAAGGATGGTAGGTTTTGAACATGTTTGTTGAGTTTGAGGTCAATATACTCTGATAGCCTCTCAGTTGGTGATCCTATTCCCGAAATTATTGGCCGGCTGGGCGGGAAGGCCCCCCCTTGTGTACTTTTGGGAGGATATAGATGCAAGGGGATTTGGGATTAGAGACTAACAGGTATTGATATTCTTGATCACTGAGTAGTCCCATATCCCTCCAATCCAATAATTTGGAATTGATTTCTATGGTCAAGGGACCTATCGGGTTGTGTGTTATCCACTCGTAACACTCCTTATCCCCCAGTTGTCTCTCAATCTCACTTGTGTAGTCCTTTATGTTCACAATAACGATGTTTCCCCCCTTATCAGCCTCCTTAATCACTATATGGGGTCTTCTCTTAATCGCTTAAGGGCAGCTCGTTCTCCCTTTGTAAGATTAGAGTTCCTGCATCGTTGTTCCCTACTTTCCCTCTCAAGTGTATGTAGGCCGGCACTGACTCGCTCATTAAATGTGTCAATGTTTCGATGATATGTGTTTGGGAGAAATCTGGAGTTGGGATGTAATCCACTATCCCCAGAAACATTTTCAGAGATACTGTATTCAGATCGAATAGTGTCTAAATCGACCTCCATTTCTTCATGCAAAGTGGTTAAACATTGTAAACTTTTGATCTCAGCAATAGACATAATCACAGGTTCCACTGGATCCCCTTGGTTCCCAGATATCAAATTACACATGGGTTTATTGCTGAAAAATTCCTTTAATTTTAGCTGTCTTGTGAATCTAAATAAGTCCACATGTACATCAGAGAAATCGCCATCCTGAGTAGGACAAAACCCCAAACCTTTACACAATAATCTTTTTTCATCTAGATCTAAACTCCTGTCTGATAAGTTGATTATTCTCAATTCTGACTGGTTATCTCTTTCTTCATTTCCACTCCCTTCATTCAAAATCATTGTTTCACTTGTTCCTTGGATTTGTTCTTCCCCCTTTCTGATCTCCTCACTTGTTCTTCGCCCTGCTCCCCTAAGGGCCCTTTGGTGCCTCCTGCCTTCTCGCCTTGTCTTTTTTGGTGTTGTACTTTTCTGGCCTGGTTCCCACTTATTCTTAACTTCTCCATTTCTTTTTGAAAAGTGGAGGGGCCTGCTTCTAAAGGGAGCCCACCTGAGGTTGTTGCGGAGGAGATACTATCTAATGAGGCAAGAGAGGTGCTGCTTGCTGATTTTAATTCCTCACTTTCCTCCCTCATTCTTTTTTTGTTAGAGTCATCTACAGTTATGTTGTCAAATTTTTTCACAAACATTTATATGCACCATCACGGTAATCTTTATCATCCCACTTGATCTTTCTCAGTTTCGTATCCTTTAAATAACTTTGGTGATTGTCAATTACTTTTCTCAAAATCTCATAGTTCTTTTCAATTAGATCAGAATTCCCACAGGCCTCAATTTCTTTCACTACATTGTCTATCTCTACCAACAATTTTGCCCCCTTCTCTTCAGCATGTTTTATCAGTATCTGCATCATAACACATGATGCACTCTCTAAGTTGGCTTCCCAGTCCTTTAACAGTTCTTCACTTAGATCCTCAAATGTGGGAAAAATAAGGATGCGTAAACCCCGTGGCACTTTTTTCTGATGGATATATTGTTGTAGGGTTACGCCGTCCCACCACCGTGAGATTTCTTGCTTCCTAAGTCGCTCCAGTTTTTGAAACAATGCTTTTAATCCTCCAGTTTTTTGTACATTTGGTGTGATAGAGGTTGTATTAGAGTCTTTCCCAAAAAGGTCCTGCGCCATTTCCTCACGCTTATCATCAAATTTGGACATTTTTGTTCTTGTTTGTTGCTGGATGGATAATAGTGCTTGCTGGCCCAGGTAGCAGATGAAGATCAACAAAAGAAGCAGCAGCAGACCCTACAACGCCGCACCGACAATCCAGTTCCAAAATATGTCCTCTTTAACACTTTGTGCTGCCAACCCCAACGTCAGCTGCTGTTTGACGTTGCTGTGCTTTCCAGATCAAATAGATATTTTGCTCAATGTTTATGGGGGCGCACCAAACAGAAGTCCAAAGAGAGTTTTGCTCAAGTATATAGAAAAGTTCTTTATTTATTTTTGTCCATTCTTAAAATACAAATCACCAGATATTTTACAAAGAGGTCCGCCAACGCGTTTCACTCCCTTCCAGGGAGCTTCTTCAGGGCTGAAAACAGAATAGATAAAAGAAAGATAACATCAGTTTCATGTGTCGTAGGTCTTATACACATGGAAACTGTGGATACCAGGGTTAGTGTACCACATAAGTTATATTAAGTAACACTCTGAATAGAGGGGGACATAACTAGGAAAATAAAAGCACTCTTTTGGGAACAATTATCTAAGGGTTATGACATTCTTCTGGCTGAAAAAGACTGGCCACCTGAATTTGTCAGGGAGTGCCCACATGGCGAAGAGATCATTATGCGAGCCTTCTCAAATCATATTCCTATTCACAAAAAATACACTTATGCTATAAAATGGGCTGTGGCCCAGGCACCAGCATTATATAAAAATAATATGGGATGGATGAGGATTCTCCTCACCATAATATCCAGTAAAAAAACTAACCAACTGCTCAGAAGCAGCATCCAGTTAAACAAGAACCTAAAAAACAGGTCAGGGAGATCCTAGATCAACTTGAATACCAAGGGGTGATTGAAACATGCACCTCGTCCATGAACAATCCTTTGCTTCCTGTCTCCAAACCAGACAATACATATTGTCTAGTTTTGGATTGCAGACATTCAGGGGCAGATTTACAATTACTGGCGCATCCCTTCAAATTAGCAGGGAGGCGCCAGTAATTGTGCGACGCCGCTCCGTCACCCACGATGCTCCGCATTTACAATGCGGCGCACCATGGGGCCAAAACAGCACAGTTGCGTCACGCATCTGTGCCGCAAAAGCGGCGCATTGCTGGAGTTGTGTCGCAAGCGCGACAAGGCTCCAGCAATGCTCTGGGGGGCCTATTCTTTCAATGCTGCCTCAAGCCTTACTCCTGCGTCAAGCAGGCGCAGGGTTTTGATGCAGCATTGGCCTAAAAGTGACTGAGTGAAATCTTGTACATTCCACTCAGCCACTTTTAGGAGGCGTTCCTGTGCAGGAACGCCCCCCCCCCCCCCCCTGCGAGGAACACCTCCTTATGGCGCAGGGCTTTACAACGTGACGCATCTCCCAGAATCGTCACGTTGTTAATACCCCACACCATGGCCCATCATTTGCGCCGCCGCTGCGTCACAAAAGTGATGTAATGGTGGCGCAAAAGAGGCGCAAGGGGCTTGTAAATCTGCCCCTCAAACTCTTGTTGCGAAACGTTTGCAGTACAAAATGCACACAGTGCAGCGCTGATGAATAACATTTAGTGCAAAAAATATAAAACCACATTAGATATTTCAAACGGTTTCTTCTGTCAAAACATTGCACCTGAAAGCAGGTATTTGACTGCTTTCTCGATAATGGGGACAAAACTACACTTTTGTCGTCTCCCGCAGGGATACCAGAATAGTCCAGATTTACTTTCAGCCACAGTAACAGAGTTACTACAAACGCATGATGAGGAGGCATTATCTTATGTCACAGACGATGATTTGGACAGGCACTTGAACAGGGTGAATACCATAATACTTGGTTTCGCCTCTGAGGGTTACAAATTCAATTTTAAGAAATCAAGAATTGCCCACCTCACCATCCTATTCTTAGGATACAAACTTTCAAGTGAAGGTAAAAGCATGGCAGCAAACCTTTTAGAAAAATGTGCGCTGCTCCAACCTCCAAAACCGTTGAAAAACTTACAGTCAGTTCTAGGATTCCTGAATTTCGGAAGAACTTATATTCTAAATTACGCAGAAAGGGTTAAACTTCTCTACGAATTAATCAAACCTGATTTCAAACCTACTAACTGGACTCAAAAACACACAGAAATTTTGCGTTCAGTGCAAACAGACATGTTAGCAACAACACATTTTCAGACACGCGTAAATGAACGCAACCTTGTAATCCGAATCATCCCAGGGAGATGCGGATTCACATACCTAACCTTTAATGAAGGTGAAAAGGTACCAATAGCTTACAAATCACACTTGTACACACAAGCTAAAATGAAATTCACTTTAACAGAAAAAATTCTGACAGCGATTTAAACTGCAGTAGCCAAAGAGAGAGCCCTCACACAGGGAAAACGCATACAAGTTGTTAATCCCATACCTGCCTTAGAGGCAGTGACAAAGGCAAGCATTCCAATTGCAAAAGCTTTACATCCAAGATTGATAAAATGGGTTAATTCTCCTGCTGCGACAGGCGTTGAATACTTTTTTGACCCCTACTTGAAGGCAAAAGAATGTCCTCTGCCCACTGAAATTCGGCCTCTAGAACATTGCGGCTGTACAATTTATACAGACAGATCAGCAAAGCCCGCAATTGGGGGTAAACGAGCTTATAGTGCTACATGCGCAATTGTTAAAGGTCACTGGCACGATGGTAAATTCAGACCTATGGTCACAAAAACGTAATCTCTCGGAGACTGTACAGCTTAGCGAGCTGAACTACAGACTTTCAAGATGGCGCTTGAGAACACCGATCGCAAATTCCCCACACTCATAGTGAATATTTGCAGAAATGGGTTCAAAATGGTTTTAAAGACGCAAAAGGTGGCACAATCAAGCATAAAATGCTTTGGGAACAAATAGTTCTTTTGCTGAAAGAACTACAAAAGACTCACTTGATCCATACACTGAGTCATCAGCGTGATGGCGTTCACGTTGAAGGGAATTCATTGTCTGATGAAGCCGCGAAGGCAGCTGTGCAAACGCCTTCCGTAGCTGCAATCACTCGTTCAAAAACAAAAATAGACGGTGAAACCATACTCGCTGTCAATGCCACAAGCAAAGGCAGCGGAGCTGCGTTACCTCTAAAATATTCACTCGAGTATACATATATTATTGATGCAAACTGCGTTGCTTTTTCTCGAATCCCTGAAGTGGGGGATAGGGTACTCCCAAATAAGAATCGGAGAGGTGCGTTGATTCAAGAAGCACATATGGGAGAGGGTCTGATTCATCAAGGGTTCTCTAAATCTGTAGTAGAATAACAAGAGGTGTACTGGTGGCCAGGGATGAGCGCCCACATTTACGAATTTGGAATTAATTGCAATGTCTGCTACAGAGATCACAGCTTGGAGTGCCACCAGACTCCTGAGTACAGTGTAGCCAGCCCAGTACAGACACCATTGTTAGATAACATTAGACTATCCATGCTCAGACGTCCCAATGGACAAAAGCGGTCCCACAAATATTAGGACGAGATTCATTTGGATGTGGCCTCAGCTCTCGGCTGACGCCCGAACTGTTATAAAAGATTTGCGAGTCTTCATCGGCACATACGCAATCGGCATGCTAGCTGTAGGGCTTAGAAGGAGGCCATGGCCAGCTTGGGAGTTGCATTGCGGTAATCAAGTCCATTCCATCCTGAGGGAAATTCAGTTGTGGAAAGAAAAAACTGTGACATAAAGCAATCTATAACAGCTAGGTTATTAGGTTCGGGTGACGGGTGGGCCGAACATCTAATAAGTGTCCAACGTAGTCTTAATAATCTGCTAAGAAATTGCCTGGGTGGAATGTTATGTTATGGTATGTTATTGATGGTTTTGTATAGCGCTCAGCTACTCCAAGGAGTGTCCCGGCGCTTTAGAAAGACCTGATGCGACTGTTGGGAGCAGTGGAGGGATAGGAAACTATTGAACCAAGAGCCAGGACTTTAACTCCTTCCTAAAAGTCCATATGAAATCCTTTTTGGTACTAGAATGATAGTTGAAGACCTCGATTGTCATACTTCAGTAGTAGAACAAAAACCCTTTGATATCAAAGCTCGTTTGGCTGTTTTACAGGACTTAAATGAAACAAGAAGTCTAAACAACACCATACAAAAGCCAACGACCACTGAAGAAAAAACACCTGTCCCAGCAAGACCTGTCTGGATTCCAAAGATTGGGGATCTGGTCAGAGAAAAAATAGCAGATAAGAAGGAATTTGGGTCTTCTTACAAAAAACCAGTACCTGTACTATCAGTCCACGGATCATGAACAGTGTTACTGCTGCCCCTTGCTGGAAGAAAGGAGAACCGGTTTGTATCAATTGACCTGGTAAAACCACACCATGTGGCCGATAATAAGTAGCAGGCCCAGTGGACTCCAAAGATGTAGCAGATGACCAAATCTTGCTACCATCCAAGAGGTTCAAACTGAAAGACTCATCACCTTTGAAGAATCTGCAGTGAGAAAAGAAGGACTATGCAACAAAGCCATGGAACTTGTGCCTCTTGAAACCCAAATAACAGTTTTGTCAAGAAACTCACATCTACAATGGAGTAGCATCTAACTATACTAACATGTCAAGGGGTCAAGCAGCTCCAGCGATTTCAAACATTCCGGATGCGATACCAACCATTGACAGAATGCCTCTGGCTATTTCATCAACTTAGATACCTTTTCTGAGGATCCCAGTGAGCCTGAAACAACGCCAACAAACAAAACTTACACAGAACAATTATCAGAACTTGGTCACCAGCTTGAAAATACATATCTGGCTTCACCATAATGTTGAATTTTGTATTGAGTTAATTGTACTTTTTCTCCTACTATGGCTCATTCGAGTTTTAAGTTTGGGAAAGCTGATAGATGGAAAATATAGTAAAATGGACACAGTAAGTAAGAACATCAACTTGCTCCTGAAACCACACAAATCATCCCATCGTGAACAAAGAGACCTGGCATCAGTAAACATCACAGCCAATCTCCTACCAGGTGGTATAGCATGGGATAGAACTGATTATGACATTTGTGGCCCTGTCGAGCTGCTGAAGATTCTACACCAATTTAAGGTTTCTTTGAGCAATTTTGTTTCACAGAGTACATTTTCTGATGATTGGGACTTTGAGACTGTTAATAACATGATGGCAGACTTAGAAATGTCAGCAAAAATGGCAAAACATGAATACTTAGAAGGTTCATCAAATTATGAAGAAATGTATTGTTTTAATCATGTTGGTCATCATTATTTGAATCCTAGAAATGATTTATCTTATAATCAATGGGGACATTGTCCAACACCTCCAAAAGGTAGCTCTAAACTTCTATAAAAAATGTCCATAATTTACAGGTTTTAATGTCACAAATCCAGAAAGCTTTTACTTTAAAAATGTTAATAAGACAGGCATAAAAAGTATGTTAACAAATACTAAACAAATTTATTCTGCTGCCTTTTATGCTCAATTGTCCACATTAGGCTTTGACTTTTGGAAAGACAATATTGAGACAAAAACTGTTTGGGGAACAAAAGACTGGCAGGTACAAGGTTTAGATGCATTGTTCAGAGCCTGCATCATCCCAGAACAAATAATGTCCTTAAATGAAACTGCTCAACAGAAATCTTGCCTTGGCCTGGCTAAGATAAAAGATTTAAACAAACCGTCCATACCTAAGTCCACACCTGAAAGTAATAGAACTATAGATGAGGAGGTAGACTTAAATTATATTGTAAAACAAAACAGAACTAATCCTGAATGGAAACAATGGTTGATCTGGCCCACAGACCCAAATAACTGTCAAGATAGATTCCTGAACAAGACACAAGGTTTAACAGTAACTCGGCCAGATCCAAGATATGTCCAGAGACAACATCCAGGGATAAGAACAACTTACAGTGTAGGAAAACTGTGCCTTGAATGGCTGCAAAAATCCACACTTCCAGAAATAAAACAACACTTAACTTTACTTAAAAATGACATTGACTTACGAGAATTCTTACTTGGACCTCGCAAACTACTTCATAAACGTTTCATATACGCCGGTATTTACACTGCTTATAAAGAAGCATGGAAAGTCATGCAAATGGAAACTGCAGAACGAATACGGGAAATTGATCGTATTAATTTAGAGAAAGCTCTCTCTGTAGTTGACATTGGGTTAACAACTCTGTCGTCCAGAATGTATTCTTTGGACAGCATTGTATTCTCTGCCATAGACATAATGGAACAGGACTTGCTAATGCTACAACATGGCCAGTCTCAATTATGTTCTATAATGCTGCTAGGCTAGATGTTACAAAACCTTCGTTCTGGCTATATGCCTTGGCGTCTAATCAGCACTACGTCATTGTTTACTGTATTTAACCTTACAGATAAACAAATCTCTTTGGCACAGAGAGGAGCAGACTATACGTTGCTGAGCATAGAAAAACTAGAGAGATTACCATTGACCGTTTCTGAGACCAGCCGTTTAATGGATAATACATGGCACCATCACAATACCAGTGACGATTTCCCGTTTCAATATTGCTTAAAACACATACCAGCAGGCCTATATGAAAGGTTGGGTAAAGAGTACATAAAGTCGACCTGGGATTTACCATACACACACAAATGTTGGAGTGGGGGAAAGGAGGTTTTTCTCAGTGGTAAAAACTGTAAAACAACATTGAGGGGTACACTTCTTTGTCAAGGCATTAATTTACCTGGAGCTTGTGATGGTTCTTCAAACAACTTATCATCCCACCTGCAGGGTTCCCGGCAGCAGTAATAGATCCAATTTTTAGGCAGCTTTCCAATGGAAGCTCACTTAAAATGTACTTGCATGTTTCCTATACTAATTCAACACTAATCCTCTATGGGTCCCGGAGTAGCGTGCTACTCACCGAAAAAGCACTTTGACGCTTCGTCAGGGGTAGTAAGCGCTATATAAATGCAATTACAATACAATACAATACATAATGCTGAATGATCACAGCTGTTGTGGAATGATGCCAGGGACTGCCTATCTTGTTAGTGTGTCAGCCAGGGTCACTTGTTGTATGCAAGTATTGTTTCCTAATACTAAGACAGACGGGGAGTCGTCACTATGGCCTTCACTGAACATCTCTTCTATAAGAATTGATACTTTGGGCAGAATGAAAGCCATTATTTTACAAAAAACTGTGCCACTGACCTTGTCCAGAGAGATGTATGATCTGCAAGTTGCAAGGTCCTCTGCGGAGATCCATGCATTATTATCAACAAACTGCCCCATACATTTCACAGAAATGTTAGGTCGCATCTTAAACATGTCTGATACCTGCGGTATTGTACATGTATTTAAGACGATTCTTTAGGGACTGTTAGCACCCTTTGATGCAGTCCTGGGCATTTTTCCAAACTTCGTCCACTCTGTGTTCGGCGGACTGCCTCTCATCTTGGGACTCGTAGCAGGGATACCCAAATTACCATGGAGAATGCTCTTCTGGCAATGCAGTATTGTGAAAGAAAAACAAAGATCCTTGGATTGGTCGAGAGATCTGAATACCACATGGTTCCTGTCTTGTCATTCAGACCAATCTGGCAAGATTGCATCTTACCTGTTGTACGATGCCTGCTTTGTGGAGAAGAATCTATGTTAGATATCTGTCTAACACTTCCATCAGTGATGCCAACAGATGTTGACGCTTTACTAGGTCCAGTAACAGCTCATGTATACTGTTGCCCCCAACAGCTACCAATCCTGATGACGGAACTCATTGAGATCTCACCGGCAATTCAAGCTGAAGGTGTGATACGCGGATCAACAGGCACACAGGTAACATCTACTACGAACATTGTTAATGCGACTGACGCTGACTGCGATGCTTCTCATCTGTGTACAATTGATCTACTTAATAAAGTGGTTGGTAGACGATTTCTTTGATAGCCTTGATGAATTAATGTTTTCTCCTGACACCGAGAATAACTTTTGAAGTTAGCACACAGCGTTCTTTCAACTCTGAAATTCGTTTTTTCAAAACAAGCTTCTAACTTTGGAACTCTTTTTTGATTTGACTTTTTTTCGTACACATTGAACCTTGGCACAAAGCAATCTGTTTAAAGTAGAACTAGTCTTAGAGAACAAGAATTCTTTGAATACTTCCTAGAAACAATATTGACCTAATTCCAGAAACTTGTATATTCTGCTATGGGATGGTCTCGACTTTTTTTTATGTAACTGAGAGCCATTTCATAAATGTAATTTCGTGATTCATTAAGTTAGCATTCCCAATATGATATTATGTGCTTACGATGAAACCATTGATTTTAAATGCGTTCAGTACAAATGCAAATTTTTTTGTGTGCAACCATTACAATTGCATTTTATATGTATTTTGGGGTGGGATTGTAAACACATGCTCTAGATGATATATTTTAGTGCTTGAACTTAAGTTAAACATGATAGGGTGTAGTGGATGTTGTATAACATTTTAGGACCCTATTGTAATTTTCCTGATTCATGCCCTTATATAGGTATAAATCCCCATATCCTTATATAGGCATAGAAATCATAACCATATTTAGGCATAGCTCATGCAGTCCAAATACGGCAGGGCTACTTCCACTAGTTCCGAAAATCCACAACGATTTCTTGGAAAACTCGGCTTCAGCAGCTAGGGAATTCCCCTTGCTCGAATACTGGCTTGTCTAAGAATTAATGAAGTTTTCAAAGAACTGAGACTCTTTGATGACATTATTATGTCCACCTTTCCGTCAAACTCGGCACCTTCAAGATATAAATATGCCAGCACTTGCCTTAGCAAACACGCGGTGATTTGGAGCAGTTTGACTATCTACTTGCCCGACGCATCCTGCTACAGCAAGTGCCGAAGGAAGCCGACCCTCCAGCAGATGCACTGAGAGAGACGCTGTCTTTTCTCCTGCCGAGAAATCCAGTTCCAGTGTTTCCAAGCTACCCTTGAAGGTTGTTGGGAAATCGAGTCCTGAGACTGACCTCCTTCATTGTAAACCAAGGTACGGAGCTGATTAGACCCTAAGAGAAATCTTGGATAGATTCTTGGCAAAGAATGCTAAATTTATGCTACACCGCACTTACTTCTTCCCTTGTACTAAGCTTAGGTTAGGTACATCGGGTTAGGCGTTTTGTAGAAACACCAGTTGAGTACTTTTTAGCCTCTGTTATTTATGTATGTATTTATCGATGGTCTAGGAACCATACAATGCTCTTACAGTATTATTTTATTCTACTCTTTTTACTGTATGCACTATATTTTGCAACCAGTTTTAAGATTGTAGCAGTTCATTTCATATGCCTGAGAAAGAAGACTGTTCAATGAATCCTTTTATTGAAAATGCCCGTCTATCTATTTCTCTGCACCTCTAGTGAAACGAAGCATGCACAAATGACTAAGTAAAATATCTATCTATTGTTTCCACGACTCTGAAGATCAGTTTTACCTTGGGAAACAAAGTTGTCATGTGTAAGCAGTTGTCAGAAACTAAATCCCTTCTTGTGAACTCGAGAAAGTTTCTAGTGACCTCTGAGCTAGCTGGCACTCACAATTACGTCTAATATATTTCGATAGAGACCTAGTTGACATAAGTCCTACATCACATCTATAGGATATATTGTTCCTTTTATAGAAGGACTATTACTCCCCTAAAAGTGGGTGGCTCTTGCATGCCTAACCCTGTCACCTCTACTATATCATACAGCTCCGCTGCAGTGAACAGTTTATTCCCTCTTGTATCTGATCTAAAAAATAGAGCTGTATCTATTTTTGCTCTGTTACTTGCTAAGCTAGCGTTAAAATCATCTGCAAGCCATAGGTGCATTTGTTTACCCTTCTTGTGACTTGATCTCTACAAGGGAAGATATGAAGAGAAATATACCTGAAAAAAGTTGATTTGGAACATCCACCTGCCCACCTAATAACAGATTATTCCATATGGATAACCCACTGAGCGCACCCTGCATGCGGTGGGACAGCCTTTATGTTGAAGATCAACACACCCTCAAAGATCCCAGGGATGGTTTTAGATATTTTAGAGCAGAGCCCGCTACATTCCAGCTTAGAATTTTTATGAAAGAGGCCATATCTGTGGGGGTACTCTTGCAAATTCCAAGATTGGGCACCTGACGGTTGTGGTATAAGCTTTCCCATCTTTCTGCTGAGATGTGGTACCAGGTGGACCCACTGCAATTTTGCTGACCTCCTTGTGCAACCCAATTGTTATTTGTCAGTCAACTTCTGTGTATTCCGCCAGAGCTGCGTATCTGTTGTTACATGACTGGTTTTGTTGGAATCTCCTTTATGGTGCCATTATCCCATTTGATGGCTTGTGAAAAAAAACCAATGCAAGGGTAACAATATTAGTTGCCATGCCCCAGCTTATTTTGTTTGTGCCCAGGAGTTTCCTTGCATGGAGAAATTTGACAACAAAGCAGTCACCAGCTATATTTTTCCGAAAAGGAGCCAATCCTGCCTGCCCTTTGAACCATAACGATCTTGTGACAATTTGTGACATCTGTCAGGATTAGACTTTGCATGCCTGCATGCCACGCTATGACAAGAGGGAACTACATGTCCCCGAAGGCATAGTAGGAGGAGCCACATTGTATTTTAGGCAGGATCTCGAACGCACCGGTGTGCGTAATTCTAGCCAGTAAGGAGTTGAACTGGTGTCTTTTCGTTTTCGCAGCAGGAGTCAAGAGCTGCAGGGATTATTCACGGCTTTCTGCAAGGCTGCAGGTGTAGTGGTGAGATCGTGCTTGCCCTGAGGGAAAGATGACACCCTAGTATGCCTGCAAAGTCCTTGTCCCCTATGTCTCTTTTTATGATTGTGAATGGGGACCCTGAGTCCGCCACTATGGAGATCTGAATTCCTCCTATGGACATGAGACAGGATGTTTCCTTCTGGAGGTGTAGTCAACACCTAACACTTGGTCCTCTGTTCACAAGATGCAATCTTCTTCTTCCCCTTCTTTCGAGTCGGGCTCCGAGTCATACACAACACACTTGACTGCGTTGCTGCGGGGTCTCCTCCTGCAGACTTTACCAAAGTGGCCAGTCACACCGGAAAAGGAGCACTTGACGTGGAAGGCAGGACATTGTTTGTCGTTGGCCATGTGTGTCTGGCTGCCGCACCTGTAGCAGGAGCTTTTGAAGTCAGGGGAGGGTCGGGGGGCCCTGTTGAGGTCTTCATGGAGCATCTGCCAGGCTTGTGTCCTGTGGAGGAGCCTGATTTGTCTCTGGGCTTGTCTTTGTCGCTTATCCTGCACACCATCGGTTTTGTGTCCTCTTTTTTTGCTGCCGCCGCACATCTTTTGGAGAGTTCTGCCTTTTTGACGATGGCTATGATTTCATGGAGGGAGCCTCCCCAATCACCCACAATTTTTCCTGCACGCTGGCGTTGACCGTGTGCATTATTATCTGGTCCCGTATCAGTCGTCGTGTAGGTTCCCAAACTTGCAGTTTGTAGCGAGTTTCTTCAGTGCTACGATGTAGCCTTCCACTGTCTCCTTGTCGCTCTGCTTATGTTGAAAGAAATTGTATCTATATATGGCTATGCAACTCACCAGTTGGTAGTGGCTGTCTAAGTCATCTAGCTCGTGTTCAAATATGTCTTCATCCGTGGATGCTCTTGGCTTCTTGACCATGTTCTCATACACTCGCAGACCCTCCAGACCGAGATTGTGAAGGAGTATCTTCTTCCTGCGTTTGCTAGAGAACACTTCTTCGCCTTCGTCTTCTAGGGCCGATAGGTAGTTCAGAAAGTATCCCTTCCAGTCCACCCACTTCATGGCAGGTTCACCAGGTTTAGGGAGGAACGGCATGGGGTTGGTTAAGGAGAAGGTCTGAGCGCACATCTTGCTGGCCAGAAGTGTGTCCTCTTGGGTGGGTCCTCAGTGTTGTGGCCAGCTGACTGCGGTCACTGAGGTGGTGGGACCTGCAGGTGCACCCAGTGGGACTATCTCTGGCCTTCCTGGGCAGCCGCAGGAACATCCTGAGCACGCTGGCAGGGGTTCGGCTCCTGGGCTGCGTCGTCTTCTGTACGCCGATAGGCGAGAAGAAGCTGCGTGGCCCAATCGTGGAGAGCGTGTCACTGTGGACTAGATTGCTTTGCCTCTTGAGTGCAAGATGGGCTGGGGCCCCTGTGTGGCCTGATGGTAGAGGTTGTGGCACAGAGGGTCTCGCTGCTTGCACGGGGAAGGTGCAGGCAGCAATGAGGCAGTAGGGGTGCCCTTGTTAAGTGGCACCGCAGCAGTGAGAGGCCTGATTCATGCTGTGGCAGGAGAGCAGCGCTGGAGCGCACGTGCTGTGCGTGGCCTTCTAAGTGCTGGTATGGTAATCCATGAATCTTGCTACTCTGTGGCAGAGCAGGTGTGTTGAAGGTGGCAGGCTCCTGACAGCATGGAGCCGGTCTTGCGCTATGCAAGGAACCTGGAGGACTGAATGGTGCTGCATCGGGGCGGGTGACCGTTTAGTGCCGCCCCCCTCTGTGAATCTGAGGGTGCAGCACGGGCACAGCGATGACGGCGGGGTCCACCGCAGCTCTTCGCCAGTCTGTAGTGGTGAGATTGTGCGTGCCCAGAGGGAAGGATGACACGCACAGGGTATGCTGTGTAGGTTTCTTTATTGTAAAAGGGGAGGCATCACCATATACTCCTCTCTGCTCTCATGTACTGTGCCGCCTCTCGCAATACCTTGAGGAAGGGCGCAGGTCACATGGGTGCAGAACACTAGACCGTAACACCACAGCAGAAAGTGCCGTTTTCTTTTGTTTTCCTTGCCACCTCACGGTTTGGGATCAGACCAGAGAGCGACTCCCTCTTCCCCCTCCTTGAACTTGACAGAGGGAGGCTTTGTTGGTTGTTTCTGAAGCTGCGAGAAGGGCCACTTATTTGCCTGAAACCTTGGAGTGAGTTTCAACAGCTGTTGAGACTTGTGGCAGGTTGATAGACAGCGCTGGAAGAAACCGGAGATAAAGGCTTCGTTGGTACTGGGTGTACATTCTGCTTATTCTGTCATTGTACATGCGGCTGTGACGTCTGGAGTTAGGCTTTCCATTAACTGCACGTGCTCTATTTGAACATTTATCTTGAACTTGGAATTTGAGCATTTTTGTGACTTTCCTTTTTGAATTCAGAGAGCAAAGAACTGATTCTCATGACTTTATTATTTGGCTTATACTTTGCATTCTTTCTGGGGAAAGGAATATCTAGGATACATATGGGTAAGAAGTGGAGTTGGTTGAATGGCGAAATAATCTGTGTGCTTTATATTGTAGGAATATCTTCTCCCAGTGGTGAGAAGTATCATTACTATGTTGAGAGTTGATACAGGAGCCCTGCAACAGGAGGAGCCTGTTTCATAGGTAATAGTCCAATTCGTGAGAATGTACTAAGAGTAGAGAGGAAAAGTAAACTAGTATTAATATATGTGTTTTCTGTTTTAAGGTATCCTGTTCCCTGCTGTTCCAACCCTAATAAGTTTTCCTCACTTGATCGCCTTAATACTCTGTACCTTTTTCTGGTGGAGTTGGGGATATCGAGAGGTGGACCCCTTTGAGCATTGTCCGAGTTCCGAGGAGTACCTGTGGATGTTACAACATCAAATTTCCTATATGCTTTGTACCGATGGATGACCTTGTTATATAACTCCTGCCACAATTCCTCCTGATTCTATTTTAGTGGTGGTACACCTGGCATTATCAAAACATATGGGCAGGCCTCTGGTGGCAGGTTTAATGTAGTAGTACCTAACCTATTTCCCATACACCTTGCTTCCTTGCTGGCCCCTCCATCCAAGGCTGTTAGCTCATCATGCCCAGTTATTGATGTGGGGGAGGTATTGACCGTAGCCCTCAGGTTAGAAATCAGGGTTAATTGACTCAAGGGGCCTTTGGTTTGGACATCACGTGTGTCCTGAATGCAGATGCGACTATACCCACACGTCCATGATCTTTAGCTGATTTTCATTTTGTATCTGCTATGGGCTTTTTATGTGAGGTTGTTTGTTTATTTATCTGGACCCCTATTCTCATGCCTTTACATCAAAATTTGACTTTGATGACAGTTTTACGTGGCATTCTGTTGCGATGAGGAGATCCTTGATAGATTTTAATTTTGCCTCCAAAATCATTGTGAATCTACTATAGATCTCCTCAATGCCACCTGTAATTATTTGCTTATGTCCACTATCAGTAGCTGCATGACCCGGCTCCATTTTAGCCCGAGAGGTCCAGATGCTTATCTGCTTAAGTTTGGTGGCAGGTTCAGCTGGAGAATTAGACCTAATTTGCTTCGATAGAATGCAAGGATAGTGATTTGGAATGTGTTGGATTCATCCATCATAAGACTATCAGTGGTAGGTGGGCTGCAAAGAGGTGCTGGTTCCCCCACAGTTTTAGCCATTTCTACCTCTGCTACACTATCATTTAAGGTGGCACTAGTATTACTCTCAGCAGCATTAGCGGTCATCTGGCCACCCAGATTGCAACCGCGATCTAGAGACATCCTATGTTCTGTTAGGGACATTTTATTTGACACAACCCCGATTGTCATGTTGTTCCCAATAATCTGTAGGATCTGCATGTTTGTGGACAACATAAACTCTGTGTAAGGTGCCTAAACTGATTCCGTGCACCTCAGTAGTAAATGTTGGCCTAGAGATCAGCTAGCTCACTGTGCCACCATACACCCACTAACCTAAACAGGGAGCAAATGTATTCTGGCAACCAATGAATATGATGACCCTAACCCCTCAGCGATCGTGGTTACAGATCTAGAAACCCTTTAGCTCAGTCATTTGTGCACTCTTGATCTCAGAGAAATATACAGAGAATAAACAATGGGACGTTCTCTTCACTATATTTATTGAACCAATGTTATTCTTGTATAGAATACACGTGCTGCAATAATCAGTAGATAGAAGCATATTAAAGTGATTACGAGCTCCAGAAGATAAAATGGCAGGTACTGTTCAACCATGGTGCTAAAACAGTGTATATTGGTATATAAAACAAGGCAGTAATCAGGCATACTCCTACTATGCACTCCCTACTCTATGTGCATCTAGCGTGTGTGTGTGTGTGTATAGTCAAGAAATCCCCCACGGTATGATCCAATTCCATTACTTGGTGGTACAGAATGTAAGACCCTGTCTTGCTCACAAACTGGACACCCCTTACAGAGGTTTTAGGCAGCTGCTTGGCAAAGCTTCAGCATTCAAGGACCTCTCGATGTCAGCAGAAGTGTCTCCTCTGGCTACTACCGGTAATGCTTACTTATTTATAATTAAAAGCTGCCTTGTGATGTATATACAGATTAGCACTATTATGGGTTTGCAGATTCCCCTCTCGCCCCGTGGATAAAGATAGGATGACATTGAACAGTGTGCAAGGCCTTATACTCGGTGTTCGAGGTGTCGTGAAAATGTTGCTTGAAGTGAAATGTGTAAGCAAAGTAGTTTCAGAGAAAATAATCCAACATTGTTAAGCAAATAAATATGTGTAAAAGGTTACAGTAAAACGTTATTGTGCAGAAAGAGGACAATGTAAGCAAATGTGCCGCGTTGATATGTGGGCCTAACTCAGGCATATAACACTATCACTCATTCCAGCATGGTGGCAATGCATGTGGATTTTAGCAGGTGTCTGTCGTGCTAGAGGCACTCCTTTGGTTAGAAACCGTGTGATGACCTTTGACTATCACCATTATAATTGAATTTCAGTGTTTTACTTTACCCTAGCCTGAGTGTACGTCCTGCATATGCCTTTTTCCCTTGAAGATTTATTCTTGAAGTGGGAGCTGTCAAAGAGTAGAACAGCCTTGTCAGGAACAGAATGTGTGGGATGTGCATTTTAAAGCATGAGAGAGAGAGGTGTGGAATGTACTTTCCGGTTCCGAAGTACAGTGTTAGGAGCAGTGGTGCACCAATGTGCATTATGTTGTAAATTGAGAGATGAGGTATGTGATTTTATAGGCTCTGGTGCACAAATGTGCATTGTGTTGTACATTGGGAAGTATTATGATTATGATGTTCTTACTATTGGCTTTCACAAGCCCCAATGTCATCTGGAATACTGACTCTGCCTTGCTTGAGTTTTTTGCGCCCACAGGCAGGCCCACAGAGTGCTCAAGTTGTTTGGGTTATTCATGTTCAAGGTTGCTTTGTTTTTGGTGAGGAAATTGTTGAATGTACTGCCAGAGGCTTTCGAAGCTTTGTTAAGATAAAGTCTGAAACATGTGAGAATGCAGAGGGAACATGGGCACTCCTTTTGCCTTTGGAATGCTTGCATAGAAGGTAGCCAATTCCAGTAAGTTTCCTTGACACAGAAGAAAGGTCTCTCGAACCTCCTAGTGTGTTTTGAAACTATAAAGCTGAGGTTTGTTGACTTAGAGACCGGGATTTGAAATCCGAATGGGGATGGACGCATCTATTTCGGTACAGCAGAACCAGGTTTGCTGAGCCTATTAACCCCGGCTGTGAATCCCCCAGTCTGGAGTGAGCTAAGATGCAGTGCTTGGAACCGGTGAGTTAATTTGTTTTTGATTATTGACTTTGTGATGTGTGAGTTTATTTAGTGTGTATATCTTTCTGATTTCCTGCCGGGAGTCCAGTTATTATTATCATCTGTTTTTGTTTATCATTATCCATGCATTTAACCCCTTGCGTGCTGCGGACGGACCCTGGCCGTCACACGTCACAGTGGGCGTGTGCGGAGGACAGCCAGGGGCCGTCTGAACCCTGCCCACTCTTCATTTTTCCCGCACAGCGTGAAAATTCACGTAGCGTGCAAGGGGTTAACAGTTGCATTTGCCAAGTGTATTATTATTATTGCTTGCATATATATATATCTATATATATATATATCACGTTACACTCCAAACAGCTTTGCAGATGTAAAAGGAGAAACGGACACTCCAATGCGCTTCGGTTGCAGGTTCCTTTTTATTTCATTATTTATAAGTGAAATGCATGTGCAAATCGAGAAAGACGCGTTTCGGCGATCCCAGTCGCCTTGTTTATTAAAAGGCTTGTGTAATACCCAACATACAATTTAAACACCCTGAACATCACGTGATTGATTGTCACCTGCCCAGTAATGGACGTAGTGGATAGACTACTCAGTCTCATTTTGTCCAAACAATGAGCACTGTCAATGTTCCGCATTTTTCTGAAGCAAAGTTTGAATTGATTGCTTGTTTTCTCAAAAATGTCTTTAAATATTCAAAATATTTAAAATATTTAAAACATGTTCATAATTTTTTTTTTCAAGTGATTTAATAACTGTACAAATACACTTGGTGAGTATCCACCTCTGTACATATATTATTCTCTGTACATGTGCAATCATTTTAATTACATTTAAAACACAGGTTACCTCACAGTTAAATATCACTCCAAGCAATACCAACTCCTGTCACCAGTCTAAATATTAACATAGTCAACTATTACATATTGATCATATCTCTTCTAGATCAAGATCTACTCCATATACATGACTACGGTAAAGAACATTGCCCTACTTAAGGCGAACAATCATATAACTGAATAAAGTGCAAGTGTTAAATTACATCAATAAAATTCAATAAATACATATATTCCCATTCGGGAATTGTTTATGTGAACTGAAGATGTTGGGTAAGGAGAGAGAACAAACTTACTCAACTTATCACATTTGCTGTTAAAGCGAAAACATCAGTCATAGTGTCAACTAGGGAGCCCTCTTGTTAACAGAACCTATACTTATATGCTTAATTTAGACAGTTAACGGTCGAGTTATTGGTAGTAGGACTGCATCATACTGTCACCCTTTCATTCGATCTTTGTCCTAAATCATCCTAAAGATTTGAATAATTTTGCATGTGTAAATGTGCCAATAAATAGTATAAAACCATTCATCCATAAATATAACTTCCTAAGAAACAGTAAAATACATATAAAAACTGATCACATTGCTAAAAAACTTCAAAACATTAAAACATATTAACATGGCATGATATATAAGCAAACAATTCATTTTCAATTAAAGTGCATACTAATAGTGATCTCCAAGCTGCCTACATTGGTCATTAGAGATAATAGTACGAGTCCTCGCATAAATTGAGCCCCCTAGGATACTTGGTATCAAGCTCGGTAATATACTTTGTATCCAGCTGTCTAAGATTTTTCTCCCTGTTGCCACCCCTTTTATTCTGTGGGACATGGTCAATAACATAATAATGCAGAACATTTAGATTATTGTTAGGTTCTGCTTGTACATGTCTGGCAACAGGGTACATAGGGTCTGAATTTACAGTAGCTCTGATGTGCTGCAGGATTCAAGCACGTACTTGATGTTTTGTGCTCCCAACATATTGTAATCCGCACACACATCTGAACACTTAAACCGCATAGTCTGTACGACAGGTAAAATGTCCATTTATTTTAATGGGGACATCATTAAAAGCTGTGGTGTATGTAGATGTATTCACCCCAAATTTACATGCACGGCATGTACTACATTTAAAAAATACATTCTTGGGGGAAAGCCAGTTGTCTTTACTGTACATTTCAGGACTTGTCTTCACTAAATCACTACGCATTGAGTATGCTTTTCTGTAGGTGAATTGAGGTTTGCTTGGAAGTACACCCTGTAGAACAACATCTGTGAGAACAATCGGCCACTGAGTATTGATCATTTTTTTTAATAAAATGTGACTGTTTGCTATAGGTGGATATAAATCTGCATGGATCAGGAGTTGGTTTTGATTCATCTGTTCCCACTAAGGCAATTACTGTGGAGCTGTCTAAGGAACTTATAGGAGGAGGATTAAGAAGATCTAATCTGTTCTTACTATTTGCTTTTAAAATAGCCTTGTCAAGTTTCTTTGGATCATATCCCCTTTCCATCAATCTAAATTTAGCCATGCTTTGAGCCTCTGTCAAAGCTTTGTCTGAACTAAAAGCTCTACGAATTCTAAGTAATTCTCTGTATGGTAGACTTGCAATGGTGTGGTGGGGATGGAAGCTGGAGGCATGCAGTAATGTATTGCCATCCGTAGGCTTCCTGTACAAACTAGTTTCCAGTACCCCCTCATTGGCCGTAATAGTGATATCTAAAAAGTTGGCATTTAGGGGATTAACATAAGATGTAAATTTTAAATGATGTGCATTTACATTAATGAGATCCACAAATCCATTTGCTTCTTCTTGGGTCCCCCTCCAAATGATTAAAACAACATCTATAAACCTCCACATTTTAACCACATGTTGGTCATAAAGTGTCTTGTGGCCAACCATGAGGACATGCTCCTCCCACCAGCCTACATGTAAACATGCATAGCTGGGGGAGAAGCATGCCCCCATAGCCACGCCCTGTTTTTGCCTGTATATTTTACCATCAAACATAAAAGCATTGTTAAAAAGGCACCAGTGTATCATTTTTAGCAACATTCGATTTTGCTGATTCATCTTGATATTCCATAGCTCGGAGCCCGTCTTCGTGTTTGATGCTTGTATATAAGGCAACAATATCAGCTTTAAAAACAAGTAATTTTCGGCCCATTGCACAGTAATCAATTTGGTTAAAAAGTCATTAGAATCTCGCAGATAAGAAGGCAAAGTCATCACATGCTCCTGGAGATAAAAGTCAACTTATCTAGATGTGCATTCAAAGGTGCTGTTTATGGCAGATATTATTGGTCTTCCGGGCATTGGATTTAAGCCCTTATGCACCTTGGGGATTAAATAAAAAGTGGATAGCGTAGGGTATTCTTTATGAAGGAATTTAAATTCATCTTTGGAGATTAGTCCTTCTCTTAACCACCTTGATAATTCAGCTTTGTACTCTCCATTATTCTTTTTTACAGCCGCACCATTACTAGATTTGTAGCACTGAGTGTCATTCAAGTCATTAAAAGCCTCAGTTCTGTATGCTGCTTTGCCCCAAAGAACAATGGGGCTTATTACCAAGGGCCATTATCGCCGCATTAGCGGGACTTTTTCCCGCTAATGCAGCGATAAATTCATAGCCATATTACCAAGCTGTCGCTAACACCAGTTAGCGACAGCTTGTAGGTGATAGCAGGCATTTAGGGGCCCACTTTGCATGTCAGCGATAATTATCGCTAATGACAGGCAAAGTGGGCGTGCCAAGATGTTAGCGACTGAAAACAGGCGCTAACATCGCTATCTCCGATTACCAACTAACGCTTGCCCTGAGCAGTTCTTAGCCATGTTATCCAATGGTAGGTGGATAACATGGCTAAGAGCATTAGCTCGGTAGTACTGACTTTTCAGCGATATTCATGCATTTCGGCTGATCTTAATCGCTTAGGAGATAAACCTTGATAATAGCAAGGCTCCTAAGTGATAAAAATCGGCGAAGCACGGCGATAAAATTATTGCCGCTAACCAAGCATAGCGATAATTCCAGGTCCTCAGCATAAGAAAGTGGTCCAAGGGCTGCATTCGCAGTGCCATCCGCATTACTACTGCGGTCAGAATCGGTATCACTGACCAGAGCATCAGAACTCGAAGCTGATTCCATTGTGACAAGTGCAGAGCTGCTGGCTTGTGATTATCCTTGATGCATGCCAGTTGTATTAAGTATTTTTTGTTCTTTTACGCTGTCGTATTTTCGGGCAAAGGTAAAAACTTGCCCCTGCTCGTAGACGTGTTTGTCCCTTGCGAATTTCCAAACTTTCCTTGTTTTGATTGTTTCTTCCTGTTTGTTTATTCTTTCCTGCATTTACTTAATACTTTTATCAATAAATTCTTTGTTGTTCTGATTAGTGAGAAGTTCTAACTCATTTTTGATACATGTGATTTCCTTCATATCATGTTCTCTGTCGATTCTTGCATATTTGATTAGTAGACACACCAGCCTTGTGTATGTTTCTAGATTACTCTCCGCCCATTCTTTCTCAAAGAGCGGATTCGGATTTTCGAAGCTGGGGGGGGCCAGCATAATTCTCAGACCTCTTGGTACACGTCCAAATTAAACAAAAAAAGTAAAGCCTACGGAATTGTAATATATCTAGTTAATTGTAAGAATGGATCCCATTAATTATCCATTCTTGGATTAATCATTCTCAAAACAAATAAATTAAGACATTTTCAGATACAGAGATACTCCCACTGTATGTAGTTCAGTTATTTCTTTTAATTGAACCTCATTTTACCTTAAATATTGGTCTCTCACATTACACATAACTATACAAAATTCATATATACAAACACAAAGGAATATTTCTCCTTCACACATATATACAATTTTTTAGAACCAAACTCAAGGTTCTTTTGCCCCACTTATTTTATCCAAGGATGTCAATGCATAATTGATCCACATAACATTCCTTCTTTTCAGATCACCAAAACAAAACCAACACAAAATGAGTGTACACGGTTTAACCACTTTTAACCTGTCTCCATCTAGCACTCCTTTTAAGACTGTAATTTCATCATCAAAGTTGGTACAGATTTTGTTGTATTGGAGTCTTCAAATAATGTGTGTCAACGAGTTTCAGCCTTTACTTAATCCAGGCCTCATCAGGACTATGAGGTCAAATATAATAGAAACCTAAAACAAAAAAACTGAATTTGTATTCCAAATGTATTATCCGGAATAGCGTTTCACAAGCCTATGCACATAACTACTGTGAATCAAGTGCTGTGAATCTATTTACAATATCAAGTATCTCATCTTGAAGTGAATGGCATAAAAAGTGAATATATTATATTTAGTGATCTCCATATTTAGTGAATACTAATTAAAGAAAAATAAAGAAAAGACCCTCAGCCAAGACAACGTGTTAGTTGTGTAAAGCCTCTATGTCGACAACCACTATATCATGCATAGACTAGTCTCAATTCAGTAGCCCTTGGTGCGGTTAAAATACATATAGCATACCAGGACTGGAACTTATGTAGCCAGGAAGCCAGGAAAGAGAGATCAGAATTCTCTAGCGGGCGGTTTCACTTATACGGGCTATAAGAGAAAAGCATACACTTACTAAGTATCGAAAAATGACCACCAAAGCCTGAGTGTAGAGCCCCCGTAAGCACCAGGCTTACCTTGTTAAAAGGACGCTTCAAATTCGGGCAGTCGCCTCAACAGAAAAGAAAATCTGTAATGGAGATACCAAAAAGTAACTAGTCTCCTCTACGTTATTTTTAAATTGTTAAGACACACAAATACACGGGAGCGGAGGCACAGGAGCGGAAAAGCATCCGCTCTATATCCATACCTCTTGTGTAGATCCTAAGTATCTCCACGACGGCGGTAGTGTCAGTTAGCAAGTCATCCCGGGTCTTATCACTCGATCTCAGTATCGCTCGCGTTGTACCATGTAGACAGCAAGTGCACTAAAAGCAGGCCTGGCATTGTACACATTCTTTGCTGTACCACGAATAACTAGTGTTGTGGATGACTGTTGCTGGAGCTTTGTGCCGGTCGTCGTTGGTGACCACCAGAGCATGAAGACTCAGGTCCACAGGAGCTATGCGTTTGTGCTTGTCAAGGTTGGCAGAGTCCTGACACAAACTGCCTTGTTTGCGGTTGCAAAGTGACCAAAACTTCAGGATTTCTCCTTTCCTTCCTGAGGAGTGCCTTCTGATGCCAGCCAAGAGTCCAAGACCTGGGAAGGTAGCTCTTGGGGATCAGGGACTCACAATAGCAGAGGCCAGGAGGGCTCAGGCAGATCCAGTTACAGGTCCAGTGCAGCAGGTCATTTAGGCACTTGCAAAGAAGCCTCTGGAACTTGAGGTGTCCCTGTAGCTTTAAACCAGATATCGGCCAACTGAATTTTTGAGCCACTCACATTACCCTGGCATGAAGGGAGCAGGTCCAGTTTTCCTCATCAGAGAGCCAGGCAGTCCTCAAGCAGTAGGACAGTCTTCAGGAAAATAGGGCAGACCTCAAGCAGCATGGCAGTCTGCTGGTAGCAGCATCGCAGTCCTCTAAAGAACAAGGCAGTACTTAAGCAGCTGGGCACTCCTCTGAAGAACAAGGCAGTAGTATGCCGGTCCTGGAGTGTACTGAAGAGTGGCTGAGGAGGTCCAACATTTATACCTGATGCTTTTTTTGAAGTGGGGGGATTTTCTAGGCTAACCTCCAGTCTGATTTTTGAAAGTTATTCCCTTCTCTTGGCAAGGATCCAAAAAATCTTAGTGTGTGCTGGAGGCAAACCCTTTGAAAGGTAAGTAGGGCAGGAAACAGGACTGCACCCAGCAATCCTGGGAGGATGACCCATCCTGGCCACACCTATACTCAATTGTTCACTCTCTGGGCCCAGTACACATTCTTTAATGGGGGACTCATTAAGAGACCCAGTCAGCTGGAAACTTCTAGCAGGCCTTAATGTGGTGTTTTCAAAACTGTAATCTAAAATCCGACTTTACCATTAAAGAGGTTTTTAAATTTTACATTTCATTCCAAACATTACATTTATATCACTTTCAATTGAAAGTTAACACTCATTAAATGTAATAACGTAAACCTATGTTTTTCTATTGGAGTGTTAGTCCTAACAGTCGTCAAAAAGTGAATCTAGGTTTTTTTTTACTACCAGGTCTTTAAATCTTAAGAACCCAGTCCTACTTTTTAAATGCAATGCACCCTGCCCTATGGGCCCTTTAGGACCTACCTTAGGAGCCACTTACAAGTATTAAAAAGGTAGATGTAGCCCTTGCAAAAGGTTTATTTTGCCAAGTCAAAATGGCAATTTAAATCTGCACTACTGACTGAAGTGGCAGTCCTACGACGTGCCCTGTTTCTCTTTAACTTTATACGAAAAGGGGTGACCCTGTGTCCCTCAGAACCTGGGTAAGTATATAAATATAACAAGAATGGTTCTGTCAGGTGGAGCAAGCATGAGTAAAAAGATGCTGTTAATGCTGTTTTAAAATTAAGTCCTCTGACACACAACCATACCTAATGAATAAGGCATGGAGAAAACAATTGCTTTTTTACAAAAATATTTATCCCGGAATTACTTAATTCACTGATAAATACAATTTGATAATGTGGACTGTCAAAGATAATACACAATACAAGGCGGTGACAAATATGCAAGGAACTTAAGTGGTGAACAATATAAACAGTGCAAACATATATATATATATATATATATATATATATATATATATATATATATATATATATATATATATATATATATATATATATATATATATATATATATATATATATATATATATATATATATATGCTCAACATGCAAAGTCCATAACCCACGCTCTCAGGAAGCAACACGGAGACACCAAATTGAGGCCAGTGCTGTTTAATCCACAACGCGTTTCGCCGACAAACGGCTTGATCACGTGATCAAGCCGTTTGTCGGAAGGAGTTCTGTTGCAAAACGAATATATATATATATATATATATATATATATATATATATATATATATTACCTACTGGCGGTCGCCAGTAGGTAGTTATAGTTAGGATTTTTTTCAATGTTACTTCTCAAAATTCTATTTGGAATAACTTTGGCACCGGTTGATGAATCTGCCTGAAAATTTCCTGAAAATGGCCTCGTCGAGCTCTGGTCCTTCCCTGAAAGTTTGGGGGGGATACGTCAAGCGGGGGCCGAGATAAAAGGTGGGTCCCAAAACGCGTTTTCCCCATGTTAATTTCCATAGGGCGGTCAATTTCACTTTTAGCCCGAACGGCTGAATGGATTTACACCAAACTTGGCAAAATTGTAGGGACTGGTAGCCCGATGTGCCTTTGCTATGTCTCAAGATATGTGCTCCAGTAGATTTTGAGTAATTTAGGTTCCAAAAAATATATATATCTATAGCCGCGCCCCGGTACGCGCACCGGGAAGCGCTCCGGGCGCGCCACGCGACTTTTGCACGGAAAGCTGATTGGCTGTCGGTTGTCTGTAAACATTCTAAACAGTCCGGAGCGACCGCCATCTTGTGTCTCGGTAGGATCGAGACATGAGAGGTGGCCAAAACAAAGGGGTAAAAGACTATAAGGGGGCAGAGTAGACACCCCCTGTCCCCCTAGGTTTGATGTGGGGGCCATTAAAGGGCCCCGCGGGGTCTCAAATTTTTTTTTTTTTCGATTTTCCCGGAGGAAGCGCCCGGTACGCGCACCGGGGAGCGGACCGGGGAGCGTACTATGGGAAAAAAATCACTTAAAATGTTTTTATGTTTATTAATTGGTTTTTTTTGTTGTTTTTTTAATTTTATTGATTTTTTAAATTTTTTATTTAAAATTATTAAATATAAATTTATTCCTCTGATTCTTTTTCATAATTTAATAAAACTTGTAACATAATATTGTCCGGTATTTCCTCATAATTATAAGTACATGATTCCATTTGTTCCAAACATTCTATGAACTGTTTATCCAAAGAGTCATCCATGAAATCAACTTCATCTTTTTGCTCTTCTGGTTTTTCCACCTTTACTTCGATAGAAGTAACATTTGCTTGATTTTCACCTTCCATTTTCTTTCTGAAAATTGCATACAAATTAACTATATTAGTAGAGTTAGGGTACTGTATACCAGAGAAGCCTAATTTAATCCATAACTATTACAGAGAAGTCTATCTCAATCTATAACTATTACAGAGGGATAGTATATAACTAACAGAATATTTTTTCTTAAATTAACTTAAAGTGTACAACATACTTCCAAAATAACAACTTACCTTAGAGAAATCAGTTGAAGTTGTCAGTGTTATTTGTTTTCAAATGTACTTCTGGAAGCAATAGTCAAAATGGCTGTGTTTTCCTCTCTTCTTTTATATATATTCTTGTACTTAACCAATCAAACTTCAGGAAATAATCGTAGACAATGAAAGAAACTTTTTATTTGGTTGTAAATTCTCACACTTCATATGTGTTTTTGTCATGTAATTTACCTCAGGATATTTAGACAGGCCTGTAGCCTAAATGTCTCAATGGAATTCCACCAAATTTGGGCAAATGGTAGGGACTGCTATGTAGTAGGACGTATTCTATATTTGATGAAAGTGTCTCCAGTGGTTTTTCTGAAAATTACTTTCCCACCTTTTTTTATGGAGCGCTTACCGGTGCGCGCTCCGATACGCGCACCGGCAGCGTAACGGAAGTCCTCCATTTTGTGTTTCGGTACAATCGAGGCACAAGATGGAGGGCAAACAATGTTCGGTATGGGTAGAAGGGGGCCCGGTAGAGACTTCTTGACCCTCTAGGTTTTCTTAGGGGGGCTTAGGAGGCTCATAAACGTAAAAAAAAAAAAAAAATCTTTAATTTTTCGTGGGGGAAGCGCCCGGTACGCGCACCGGTAAGCGTACCGGAAAGCGTACTTTGGTGAAAAATAGTGAAAAAAGTTAGAAAAAGAAAAACGTTTTGAATGATCAGAGGTAGGGTAGCTCTGAAAAGAGCTTTTGGGTTCTGTGGCTGATTTAGGTACCTACAAGTAGGTTCCAATGCACAGTCTTAAATTCAGGAGGAATATTCTATTTCCTTCATCTGAGAAGTGCACACCATCTCCTCTGTAGATGTCTTGCATGTTGTAACGCAAGTTATTATTGTATATTGAACCCATTCCATAGTCTCTCATGTAAGCAGAAACAGATTTATTCACATGTTTCCGTGCTTTCTCAAATTGTGGACAAAATTGGTTGGACCAGTTCCATTTCTGTCTTTGGCATATATTGGAATATACCAAGGCAATCTGTGGAAAAAGCGTCAATATAGAGCACAGCAGACTTTTTTCCACCAAAAGGACCTTCACTATCTTCTATTTGGCCTCACGGAAAAGTAAGTGAATCAAAGATTAGTGTACATATATGAGATGTATGTTTGAATGGGTTTTTTTAAACACAATCTTTTAGATTGTGTTTTTTTTTCCCGCTGTTATATGATGAAGACTTTGAACTCACTAATTTAAGTGAAATTCAATATATTCTGAGAACAGCAAAAATAAATAATGTATTATATTGTAGAAGTTATTGTGTAGTTTGCATTGTGTAATTTATATTGTGTTCACATTGTCTCACACTCATTTTCCTTTTTCACCCTTATTTACCTCTCTTTACTAATTTACACTCTTTTTTCATCGCTGTTTCTTTACTGCACTTCATTCACAACTTCTCAATCTAATAGGAACTGTCTGCATTTCCTCTGTTCCTTCCACCACTTTTTATCTTTTTCATATTCTCTCAGTACCACTGCTTTAGTTTCCTAACCCTCTCTTTCTTTTTCTCCATTTTTTTTTCTTTTGCACTCATTGCACTGTAGTTCACTTAGTTCTTCCTTTTGTTTTTCTATGTACTTACTCTGTCACTCCTGTTTTATCCATCGTTCTATAATAACCTCATTCCTTTCATCCCTTCACTCTGTGACTTCACTTCACTCACTCTCAATCATCTTCTATTCCTCTTTTTTATTTATAGTTTTTCAATCAGACTTCTCTCCTTTTCACGAATTTTTCTTTTACTTTCTTATCTTTACTGATTTTGTTTTGATATCTTACATTCTTTTAGTATCTTACTTACCTTTAGGAATTTGTTCTCTTTCTATTTCTTTTTCCTTTTTTTTCTCTTTCTACATTACTTTCTTTCTGTTTTTGTATCCTTCACTATTGCTTCATTTCTTAGTAAACGTTTGTAGATTTTTAAACCTCATGAACTGTTTCTTCTATTTTATTATATATTTTTAAGTAATTATAACGTGTTTTTTCTTTTATCTTTCACAGATACAAGTTTTCATTGATTTTATGGTAAGTGTGCTTACAAAATGTTTTTTGTTATCACCTTTTGTTTTATTTTCACTATTTTTCTCTCACCCTACCTCACCCCTGTTTCCTTACTTTGCTTCCCTCACTTATTCTTTTCTTCCATGTTTACTTCCTACCACATTCAACTTCTTTCAGTACCTCTGCCTATGCACACTCCTTCACTTACCTTTTTTACTGGTTCACTTAGTCCCTTTGTGACACTCCTTCTTTTACTCTCTCTCTTCTTTCTCTCTTTTACTCCCCATGTCTTACCCTTATTCACTTACATGTACCCTCTTTCACCCCTCTTTACTTACACTCACTGCTATTTACTTTCCCTCCGTCACTGCTATTCCTTTCCTCTGATTCCGTCACTACCTGTCATTCCCATACTTAACTGTCCTTCCTTTTACTTTCATCATCCATTCACATTCTTCCAGAACCTCTGCTTTAGTCTTCTTCCTATTTCTTCTCTTCTTTTGCTCCCTTATTCATTTACCTTTTCTCAGTTATTTCCTCTTATACCTTTTCTCTGTTTTACTATCTATTACACAGTCCCTCTGTGTTCCTCTCTCTAACTCTCTTTCTCTTAACACCACTCTCTCTATCCCCATTCCTCATAGTCACTCCTTCATACTTTTTTTTTCTTTTTTTTTGTGTGCGCTAACGGAACGCGCACCGGTACGCGCACCGGTAGCGCTCCTGCGTCACATATAAAAAAAAGTAAAATACAATTCAAAAACAAAAAAATTATCTAAATATACATTATAGTGTTCATTTTCATAAAAACATACCTTTTCAGCTATAGACATTTTTGAAAAAATAAGCATAGAAATTTACTAAAAAGTACATAGGTATGAAGCCCTATAAAAAGTTAAAAATTAGCATTTAAAAAACCTTTGAAATTCACTGAAAAAACCATAGGTTTCACACCAGTTATAGGTAGGAATTAGCATTTAAAAAACCTTTGAAATTCACTGAAAAAACCAGAGGTTTCACACCAGTTATAGTTAGGAATTAGCATTTAAAAAACCTATTAAATTCACTGAAAAAACCATAGGTTTCACACCAGTTATAGTTAGCTGGAAATTTTATTGACATAAAACCAATGAAATTCCAACGTTATAGTTAGTCGGACTCACTATAACTTGCGCGTGCAATGCACTGCTGATGACATCACATATTACATCACTCATGACATGGTCAGTGACATCACTCATGACATCACTGATGACACCATCCTTGTGACACAGTGACAGACCTCCTCTCAGTGTAAAGTAACCCTTGAAACACATATTGAAAAATAGAAACTAACATTTTCAAAAAAGTGGATATACCCATACCAGTTACAACAACCAATTCAGTAATTTCACCATCTATATACAAATTTACACATTCACCAACAGTTTTATATATTCACTCATACATATACTCACTCATCATATGTAGTGATACCCCTATTCATCCTGTTACACACTGACAGTCATCAAAAAGTTACTCACACATATACTCACACATGCAAATAAACTAATAAACATCCATTTATTTGCATATACAGATTTACACACACTGCCACCTTAATTTTAAGGAAACTTACACATATGTAATCTCTTAAACAATCACTTATAGAAACCCATACTTATTTAAACAGGAACTCTTACAATCTTTTACTCTCACATATACTGACTTATATAAATCAATACTCACATATACTAGATTAAAACGTATCTTGTTACTGATAAACACACTAGTGAGATAGGCATTCAATCACTAACACACACATATACACACTCATCCACCCATACAGTCCTGAACATATGCAGTTTTCAAAAAATATACAAACAGTGGGTCAATCATTGAAACATCTATGTGCTAAGTAACATCCCCACCAAACTATACACACACTCATACTGATACTAAAAAACATACAATAACCCATATACACACACATGTAGTTACTCACCAACCCATGCAGCCACTTATACACAAAGTGAAACACTGATACATATATTTAAATATTTAAATATTACTTGCCAATATATGTATTCACTAAGATACACTTAATAAGCCAGTTAACCAATCAATTTAAAAAAAAAAAACATTAATTAAGACAATAATTTAAACATTTATTCTTCCATCAACCTTTACATATACATATATAAAACATATTTATTTTTCAGAAAGACACACATTCATTGGATGGTGTCATCAGTGATGTCATGAGTGATGTCACTGACCATGTCATGAGTGATGTAATATGTGATGTCATCAGCAGTGCATTGCACGCGCAAGTTATAGTGAGTCCGACTAACTATAACGTGGGAATTTCATTGGTTTTATGTCAATAAAATTTCCAGCTAACTATAACTGGTGTGAAACCTATGGTTTTTTCAGTGAATATATATATATTAGAGGGTTAATATCAGGAGTAGATATTGCAGCTGCTTATGTATGAATGGAGCTAAATTAGTTACCATACACAACATAAAATACCATTAACTAATCCCACCAGAGGGATCCTAGTATTACCAGCATGTCAAAATATATTTAATCGCAATCAATGAGATGTGAAATGTGGTAAAAATTGGGCAAACATGGAGTAATGTTAACACTTTGGTAAAAAACTACATGTCCCATAAAGCTTAGAGGCACTGACATACCCCTAACAGGAAGTGATGTATTGAATACAATGTACTGCAGTATATCTTGAAGGGGGAGTTAAGTGAGCGGTTGATCGTGAGCAAGGTATTTGTAATACCGAAACGCGTAGATCGGAACATCTGCCTGTGGAATGTAATGGAAAAATAAAAAACTGCAAAAGATAACCCGTGGAGTGCGACCCATTTGTTTCCTGTGAGGGAGCTGTGGAGAATATATCAGCAGCGTGGTTCAGCTGCAGGGCGCCGCACCCGTATCGAGCGCTGTCTGAGTGGCAAAAGGAACCGGCTATGGAGAATATATATATATATATATATATATATATATATATATATATATATATATATATATATATATATATATATATATATATATATATATATATATATATATATATATATATATATATATATATATATATATATGTGCAAGTGAGGATAGGCCAGATGGTTATTTCAAAAACAAAGTTTTCTATCTATTCAAGTATAGAATCCTGTTGATGCTAGACCTAGGGTAAAGCGTCAACGTTTTGACCCTGTGGTGCCCCAGTTGGTGGTTGCGGTGGGTCTTTCTGAAGACAAGTAAGAAAGGGGTTGACAGTCTGAAAATTAAACGGAAAGTATGTGTCATAGAGGCGCTAGGTGCATTTAGGCAGAAGAATGCACCTGTAGGGTTGTGATTACTCACGCTACTGGAGGCAGGATAAGTAGCCTGGAAAAGTTGATGTGTAGGTGCTTACGGTCGGCTCGCGCAGAAAATTTCAACGCTGCACCGGTTTGAATTCGTCACATTCCCGAGGTTACATTACAGCTCCATGGGCAGCAGCATCCCCACCAGAACGTGGCACTTTACACAACAGCTTCCAAGTGGCATAATCAGTAAATCAGCCAGATTTCCTCGCATCCTAATTCGAAAACGTTGACGCTTTACCCTAATTCTAGCATTATTAGGCTTCTATACTTGAACAGATAGAAAACTTTGTTTTTGAAATAACCATCTGGCCTATCCTCACTTGTACATATGTATATGCACATTTGTCACCACCTTGTATTGTGTATTATCTTTGACAGTCCACATTATCAAATTGTAAAATTGTATTCATCAGTGAATGAAGTAATTCCGGGATAAATCCTTTTTTAAGAAAGCAATTGTTTTCTCCATGCCTTATTCATTAAGTATGGTTGTGTGTCAGAGGACTTCATTTTAAAACAGCATTAACAGCATATTTTTACTCATGCTTGCTCAACCCCACAGAACCATTCTTGTTATATTTATAACTGTTTCTCTTTAACATCATCTGTACCTTCTGATGAACTGTTATGATTTTGGGACATCTGGTATTGGGGCTATGCTAAACAATTTTTTTAACCCCTCCCAGCTACTATAAGGATTGTTTCTGTTTTTGACTCCATTTGGTGGTAATGGACAGCTAGAAGTTTGTCATCATCTGAAGATTGATCACAGTATACCTGAGATTATGGTCATAGGAGCTCCACATGCTGACTTACAGAATTCAGGGGCCACATGTATTAACAGTTTGCGTCCTGGACATGCCACTACTTTGGTGAAGCTAAGACATAAAATGTTAGTCAGGATTTACAAAGCCACACAAATCTTGATTTGCGTGGTTTTGCATCACATTTCCCCCAAAAAGTAATGAAAGGCAGAACTGTGTGCTGCCTTGCGTTACTGTGCCGTGGGAAGGCTTTACATGGGTAGAGGATGGGCATACACATACATCCATCAACATACACAGATTTACTAAGCTCAGTAAATTTGGGATTGCGCCAAAATGGGACACTTACATGAGTGTGATGTAACAATGAGAAACAACCTTATTTCTCCTTGTTACTTCCTATTTGCTAGTGTGAGTAATAAGCATACAAGGATTGTTTTTGTGCAGAAAGGTATCCCTTCCTGCACACATGTGACATGCTCGCAATGCAAGCATCCTTCCAACTCGCTCAAGGAGTGAGCAGATGTCTGCCATATCTTAAAAAGTAGGGAATATTTCTGCTCTTTTTCTTTCAAGCAAAAGTAAGCACTACAAGTCCCCTTGGTGTGTTGCATTGTGTGAAAGATCAGTTGATCTGGGCCCTGGTCTAAGTCATTGGGAACATACGCAGCACCCACTTAGAAAAATCCTGGTGCTGTTGGAATTCAGGAGTAATCATGTTACATCAAACAAATGATGGATGAAATGCTGACAATGCAAACATTCCTCCCCAGTCAAAAGATCTGTGTTAAATCCATCGTTCTTTTGCCCATTACGCCACCCCAGTTTGCACCCAGCCATATGCAAATCAGTCTTGACCCTGCGCTCCACGGGAACAGTCCAGACCAAACTGCTAGGCCAGGTCCTCCCTGGACCGAAACAAGCATCCTGGGACCGGTTTCAGGTTATGTCACTATTTCTTCGGCCAGGCTAGGTTGAATCCAGTGGATTTAGGCTCAGATCTGTGTACTGGGGTGAATGCATGGCATTGTTCTGCATTCTGTCCATCAATTGTTCTTTTTGCATTTGTCACCCCGAGTAGGATGAGTATCCCGTGGGTCCCGTGCTCTCTATGCCACTGGAATCAGGCTGTCTTGGCTGAAGAGGGGTGAAACCCCGAAACCGGACCAAACCCCTAGCTAGACGGGAAACTTCTAGAGAAAGTGACCATTTTTTAATACACTCACTGAGAAGATGGAGTGGAGCCCACAAATAAAGAAGGCCAGCCTTAAGCTGGCACAGACAATGGGGGGTTAGACATACCCATAAAATGGTTGGGCAAGTGATGCAAATCTACAAATCTCAAATAAGGGGGGCAGCCCTGTATGGGGCCGAATCTGGGGCCATCGGCCAACCGACCGCCTATCTAAGAATGAAAATTATTTTCTTAGGCAACTCCTAGGCCTCCCAATAAGTACTCCAATCACGCCACTTCGAATGGATCTTGGGGTTGGTCCAATTGCAGAGGAAGCTGCCCTTAGACCCTCCTACATTGGCGATGCCTATGGAGTATCCCAGAATTAGAAGCTTTTAGAGCCGAGTTAAAGGAAGTTCTGAGCCAAAAGGGAGCTAGCAAAATCCTGTGGCTGGCGTATATTAAAAACTCCTTAGATGCTATGGGGATGGGTGACCTATGGTCTAACGCTGAAGGAAGCAGTATGTTAACATCCAGGAAGACCCTGTTACAGATTTTTAGGGATTATAAAATTAATCAGTTAAAGAGGAATCCCGCAACTGGTACAATGACTGCATCCTTTCTAGAGATTAAAGAGCAATATAGCCTAGAACCTGTTCTCGATGTCATCCAGCCCCCCTTTGCGAAAAAGCTGTACCTATAAATCAGGCACGGAGCATTGCCGATTCGCGCCTTTACAAATAACTGGGGGGCATTTCAACTCAGGGTTGTCCAGCTTGCAACAACACCTTGGAGACAGCTCAACATACAGTTTTTTTGCCCGGCATACAAGAAGGCTAGACGCCAATGGCTAGTACAGATATGAAGAAACCTTGGAACAAACCATTGTGCGGAAGACTAAAGGATCTTAAAATATGATACTAGTATGCCCATTGTGTATTCTGTCTCCCGATATGTATTCTCTATGTGGTGTGCGCACCAAGCTATTTTAAAACCAGGCTCTGCTTAATCTGATCACTCCATCATCTTTCTGTGACCTTATATTGGTATCAACCCCACCTTTTTTTTAAACTCCAAATGTTGCTAATGCTCATTTTAATGTATTTATTGCATTTTATAATTGTTTTTATGGAATTCTTTGATATTTCACATGCACTTTACCCTTGGAATTTTTTTTTTACCGGTGCTTTTATGGCTATATTGGCAGAAATACAGAATTCTTGACTTGACTTGATTTGCATACGGCTGGTTCCAAACTGGAATGGCATGGTGAGCATACAAAAGATAGATTTAGGTTCAGATCTCTGTACTAGGGTGAATGTATGACATTGTTCTGCATACTGTCCATCAATTGTTCTTTTTGCGGAATTCAGGAGTAAACCAGTAGTACCACAGATATAAGTCAGGCTAACTCATAGCAAACTTTTTGTGGATAAGGTACACTGTCTTTACAGCACACCTTCCCTAGTCCTTGTATGCCTCCCAGGAGTTTTCCTTCTTACATGCTCATGCAAAGTCCATGCAGTTTTAACATATGCAAATATTCTCCAATCCGCCCTTGAAAACTTGGACTGATGCACAAAACCCATAGCAAGGGGTAAAACTGAGTCCTGCAGTATAGGTATTTACCCCAGACCGTCTTTCTGGCTGCAAATGCTGAAGAACTCACAAGCTGGCTTTTAGAGTTCAGCAGTTTTTTTTTCTCAGAGATTGATTTCTGGGTGCTATAAAATACCATGGCATAACATGGCAGAGCTTACTTCAAGACTTCTTAGTATGACACAGTTTCAGTAGCCCTGGAACATTAGAGCTACTGTTAAGAATCAGATCTTTCGATCGGATATCCTGCAAAATGATGTTGGGCAGTTCTCCATAGTTTCTTAATTGTATTTACTACTGAGTGATGATTAAGAAATTGGCCTCCTGGCAGTTCGTTCTGGCCAAAATTTCCTAGAGCAGAATTAGTGCACCGTTTGTATATAAATCAACTACCATCGTAATGCCAGCCTCCGTCCAAGTACTCAACTGCATCCCCAGGAAAAGAGTGGATGGAATGCCTCACGGAAGCCCAGCCAGGTGTAAGTTTCGCACATACAGTGGTATTCCCGCTGTACGTCTTTGACTTCTTTTCCCACTATATAGTGCTCCCACAGAAGCACTCCTGGATTTGGAACCTTCAAAGCAGGTTGTATGAGCATAACTATGAGTTGTCTCTGGGTGACAGCGTGGGTCGTGGCGATCAAGAGATCGAGGTTTTATCCATCTACCCACTGAGCTAACAATTGCAGTTGTGCTGCCAAATAATATAGCTCAAAATCAGGTACCCCTAGGCCTCCCTCCTCCGAGATTCACTGCAGCACCGCCAAGGAGACCCTACTTCTTTTCCCATCTCATATCAGGTCTCATACCAATCTCTTTAGTCTGGCGAACCACGAGGGCAGGATTGCCACCTATAAGTTTACAAAATAGTATAACAATCTTGGGAGCATGATCATTTTGGTCAACATTTCTGTTCTGAATCAAATTCACACTGACATTAAGTTCACACATTAAACTGATGCACATCGTATTGCATTTTTAGATGTACTAATTAGGATGTAAACTGGAAGCATCATCACAAGCGTCTTCACTAAAGCCACATACAGAAACAATTTCTTACATTACAGGAGTTTTCATTAAGACACTCTAAAACACCACTTTCCATACTCTCAATTCGTCAGGTTAAAACAAATTACGTCAGATTCAGAAAAAGCAGAAGCCACCATTGAAAGATTTGCTGAGAAATATCAACCACGAGGTTACCCTAAAAAAGTCCTCAGCGATGCAAAAGATAGAGTTTCCAAACTCACATGAGAATCTTTATTGTGCCGTACAGAACTGAAACAATCTAACTCCATCATTTTTGTTTTGAAGCATTCAACACAATCGAAAATGATCAAATCCATTGTCATGAAACATTGGACAATCATTCAGATGGAGCCTGATTTTCAACAATTGTTCGAATCATGACCTACCTTTGCTATGCAATGATCACACAATCTAAAAGAACTGTTATAAAAAAACAAGAACAGGAACTTGGTAGAAAAGACAACAGTGGTATGCAAAAATGCAGGAACTGTGTTCACTGTAACAACATAATCATTGGAAACTTGTTTGTACATCCTACCAAAGGCACTAAAATTCCATTGTTACACTCGAGTACTTGTGAAACGGTGAAAACTATTTATGCTTTGAAATGCCCATGTGGAAAAATGTATGTGGGAAAGACAAAAAGAAAAGTCAAAGTGCGAGTTGGTGAACATAAGAGTAATATTAGAACTCAATCCATGAAATCTTCGGTAGCTGAACATTGGGTGGAGGCCAAACATAATATTTTGCAACTTCGATTTACCATTTTGGAAGTGTTGCAATGTAAACCAAGATTCGACCCTCAAAAAATGTTAACAAGAGCAGAATTATTTTGGACAAAAAAACGGCAAACCATGCAACCATAGGGGTTGAATGATAGACTGGAATAGAATTGCTTTTTATGATTGCTCAGGATGTTCATTGAGACATAATGTTATCGTCTTTACATTTAGGATTAATACCAGCATGGTTATGTCAACAGTAATGTATACACAACATGTTAGTGCTGAAAACTGGCTTTTTTATTTAATATTTTTTATATTGGCACCACCTTTTGTTTAATTTGAGGGAGGTGTATACTCATAGAATCATATGTGGTCTTGTTTATGCTATTGATACACTATTATATGCCAAGGAATATAAGACGTGAGTGTTATAAGTTTGTGAATTTAGGCCACTGTTTAGTTACCATCAGATCACGTTTACTTAATGTGAGAAGTTGGCCTGGTATATAATGCTCACTAGTTCTAGTGATCACTTTGTACCATGCCAAGCAACCCTTATGATGATGGTTGTAATTCAACCTTGTAGACCAGTTATCCTAGTGGTAACGTGGACAAAGCAGTCTTAGGCTAAACTCTGAAAGGCATGTGAAGCCAGCTGTTATACCATACACAACCCCCTTGAATACCAAATGAAAGGGACACCACACAGATATATATTGAAAATATATATTGATTTATTAACTATAAAATCCCCTGGACTCTTTATGAGCACAGAAGCACAAGCGTTAAATCACAAGACAGTTTAAAATACACAAAAGTTGCACAATATGGATGAGCCCTAGGGGCCACCTAAACCATATACTAAGAAAGTGGTATAAGAGATACCAATCGAACAATGGTTAGGCCTAGGGCCTAGAGATTCGCTGGGAGCAGTCAGGACTAGCAATGCTGAAGTCGGGAGTAGCCCACAGGAGACGGGTGCAGCACGGAAAGTGCGGCTCGCACCAATGCAATGTCAATGGTGCGTAAAAGTTGGATAAAGTGAATTAAAAGATACTTCCGCTGAACCTAGAGGAACAAAACTTTAGACACAGACCCTAGAGGTGTGTACCAGTGTAAGAACACCGGCGTTGCAAAGTTACCTCACCCACAGGCCGTGGGTGCACAGGGTCGAAGTGGCGTCGGGTTCTGTCACGCAGGTTCTTGGTGCTTGAAGCTGAAGATGCTGCAGGCGCTGTGAAGGAGAAGTGTCCGGTTGATCCAAGGGTGGATCTGAAGTGGTGAAGACCTGAAAGCAGAGGGGACAATGTTCAAAGTCACTGACCAGTGACCACCGTGGAACCAGATTGGAACCAGGCAAAGTCGGGTGCAAACAGGTGATCAGGGGTTGCTTCTCTCTGCAGCTGCGTGGACACAAAGAAGTCAAGGACGTCCAGGAGTCGATCACAAGTTGTCCCTTGAAGGCTCTAGCTGATGGCGGTGTCTGCAACTCGATTGAAGCAAACAAGCCTTGGCTAATGCAAGCCACGGGGAAAGTGAAAAAGGCTTATTACTCGGACCAGCAAGGTCAGAGCGGGTACTCCTTTCTACAGGAGCGAGGGCAGGTCTGGAGCAATCAGACCCACCGTGTAAATCGTAGGATTCGTTGCCAAGATGGCCGCTGACCACGTGACAAGCGGCCGGGATGGCGAGTCAAGTGGCAAAAAGCAAAAGGGCCCCACGCAGATCGTGGAGATGCTGGAGGGCTGGTCTTTGGTGCAAATGCTGCTCGGTTGTGGGGCTTCTTAAACCCCAAAGCACAGAGTCGAGGGTGCCTCGGGTGCTGCGCAGTCAGCGTCTCGGGGGTCTTTCAAGATGGCTGCTCCCACGTCTCTCGGTGCCTCCACGGGTCCCTTCTTTGCAGGGACTGTGAATCGGGCTGGGAGAAGTCTGGGAAGCTGGGTCTTGTCAAGCTCTGCACTCGGACTCCGGCGGGAGGCGGCGGCAAAACAGACGTCGAGGTGCTGGGTGATGCCTGTGTTCACAGGGTGGCCCCTCCTAGGCCACAAGGGAGATGCTCTTCAGTCTTCTGTCATCAGAATGTCGAAGTCCAGTCGTCTTCTTAGTTTAAAGTTGATTTCAGGATGATCTGAGTTGCATTGGCACTGCTCCCCCTCTTATTCCAATCTGAGGGGTGGATCTCCTGCTAGGTCCCTCCCCTATGGGTGGGACCAGGAAGGGGGGTGGTTACACCCTCTTTCCTTTGTCCAGGTCTCACTGGAGCTGGGGCTGGGCTGCCCCAGAACCGGTTTGACCGGATTATGCAAGGGGAAGCCTTGTGCTCCCCAGGCACTGTCTGGTTTCATTCAAACCTCCCTGCTACAATCCACTATCTCCTGTCTGGGGTGGTGTCACACCTCCCTGTGACAGGAAATCCTTTGTCCAGGCCTCCTCTGCTGAGTTTCGGTCAGCAGCAGGAGGTCAGACATGTGTCTGTGGCAGAAGCATCCATTTTGTGGATCTGAGGCTCTTTTAAAAATCAACCGCGTTTTAGCAAAAGTAACATGTCGTCCCCTCTAGAGGGGTGGAATGCTACCCCCGTCGCCAGGACTGGCGAGGGGGTAGTATTCCAAATCGTATGACACCTTACACGACATGTTTTGATAAAGCCAAACCAAAGTTGACATATAACCGCGAGGATTATAATGCACTTAATAGTATATGGTTTGGCATTATCCCGGAACAGCTAAGGGAATTGGTCCCGACAGCTGCAGACAGGCTCAGCTCATGCTAGAGCACCATCTCACATTAAACCACGCACTCTGCCTTCAGGATTGTTAAGGCCTGCCATAGGAGTGGCTCACAGGTTTATATGTGTCCAGATAGGTTTAGATATAGGCATACTATATCTAAGCAAGGGGTGATTACACCACCTTGCCCCAGCTGAGTGATCAGCCAGTTGTGTCAATTTTAGATAGCCAGCCAGGGGTGGCAAAAGATATGCTGCAGCCCCTGGTAGGCCTTGGATGCACCTATGCCCTGGGCACCTATAGTGCTCTGTACAGGGGCTGATAAGGTGACCCAAGCCAATCTAGTTATGCACCTAGGGTACATGGAATCCATTTTACAGAGAGAGCAGATAGCCTGGGGCCCTGATTAGCAGGGAACCAGGCCAACTAAGTCGAAAACCAGCTAAACACAAGGCAAAAAATCTGGGGTAACCATAGTCAGGTAGCCACCTTCCTACATAACCCCCCCCCCCAAACGAAAGGAGATAAGGCTATCTTTGGCCAGGTAAGCCTTTATTGCCTGAGTGGCCATATAAGGAAGTACCTGCACTAGCATGGGTACCCCCTGTCTCATGGTCCACTAAGCAGTCCCTCACCCTAGGGGTATTAGAGGGTCTCCACCATAGGGAATCACTACCTTGGGTGTGTTTATGCAAAGTTAAAGGCCGGTTTGGATATGGAGTATTGAAGTGAGGCTCCACTATTTTTGGGCTCAACTTCCTCCAATTATCTTCCACCATGTGTGCCTTTCTTTCTTCAACTGAGTTGCACTGAGCTCTCAGGGTCAACCTCTGGCTACCTAAAGCTGGAGGCTGGGTCCCTCTGTTTGGCTTGCTGGAGGGACAGTTCAGGTTTGGGCCCTTTGGGTCCCAGGTTTGGCTGTGCCCAACAGAATCCATCTGTGGGAGGTCCCTAACTGTTTTTAAGGGGGCTCCCTCAGGAGTTTTTAAAGTTTTCACCTTACTAGGCCTACTAGTTTTGGTGCCCCTAATCTGTTGATGGGGGTGCTTTATTTGACAGGGGGCCCTCTGGGTCTCACTGTCCTTCTTGTCCTCTGCAGCCCTGGGCTGACTGAGGCAAGGTAGAGAGGGGCAGGTTACCTGCTCCAGACTGGATCCCACCTGAGAAGGGTCCACTGCCATCAGAGGCTCTGTCAGGCCAGGCCTAACAACCTCTGGGGCAGTTCCTTCATCAGGGGTAAGATCAGTTCCCTGAGGAGGCTGATCCTGTCCTACTGTCTGGTGAGGGGGAGATTTCTCTTCCTCCTCCATGCTCTCAGTTTGGGTGGAGTGATCCATCATTTCAGGCTTCACAACACACATATCCGTTTGAGTTTGGGCTGTGGCCATCACAGCCCCACCAACCTTTTCAGGAGGAGACTCAGTTTGGGTTTCTGCTGTTATCATAACAGCTTTGCTATTCTGTTTTGGAAGAGCTTCTGTTAAAGATGGGGCAGAGAGTTGCTCAGCCCTACCAACCTTTTCAGGGAGGACATCTTGGATTGGGGCGGTAGCTAGTACAGCCCCCCTAACCTTTCCATTGGAGTTTACCATTCTAGAATGGATTTCCTGTTCAACCTCAGCCCAGGCTGAGATTTCCAAATCATTACCCAGTAGACAGTCTACAGGCAAGTTTGGTGACACTGCCACTCTCTTTGGGCCAATGACACCTCCCCAGCTGAGACTTACTACTGCCATGGGATGATTTGTTTGGATGCCATCAATGTTTGTTACCTGGTATCTGGCACCAGGTAAAAGTTGCTTAGAGGGGACTATACAGTCAGCCACCATGGTGATGCTAGCCCCTGTGTCTCTGAAAGCTTCAACTTTCAAACCATTGATGATGGGTTCTTGTCTATATTTGCTCAAGGTATTTGGGCAATCAGAGAAGTTGGCAAACCCCATGCCAGTCTCATAAACAAGATCATTTGGGGATGGGGACCTGGATAGGCCAGGGTCCCCCTGAGCTCCAAAGGTAAACCCACCCAGATTCCTGGGTGTGCTCCCACTTCCTGGGGTATTACTGCTGACAGTAACAGGAGGTGTTGGAGCTAGCTTTGGAGGTATGTTTTCTTTATTGCCATTCTTGGGACAACAGCTGTCTGTTTTGTAATGCCCAACCTGTTTACAGGCATGACAATAAGGCTTTTTCTCTGTTGAAGAAGTGTCACGGGGCCCACCCATTTCCTCGGAATTTTGGGGCCCTGGGGAAGTCTTTTCTTTACTTTTATCCCCACCCTTATCTTGAGGCTTGGTAGACTCCTTCTTCTGGTTATTGTCCTGATTCTTAGGCCTAATCCTGGTTCTGACCCACTTATCTGCCCTCTTTCCCAATTCTTGGGGAGAGGTCAAATCTGAGTCCACCAGGTGCTGGTGTAAGAGCTGGTTCTGACAATTACTTAGGATCTGCTCCCTCATAATCAAATTATACAATCCTGTGAAGTCATGTACTTTGCTGCCATTTAGCCAACCCTCCAGAGCCTTAGTTGCACAAACAACAAAATCAGTCCAGTCCTGAGTCTGTGTCTTCTGGGTGTCTCTGAACTTTAACCTGTACTGTTCAGTGGTTAAGCCAAACCCATCTATTAGAACACTCTTCAGGACTTTGTAATTGCTGGCATCCTCATGTCTGACAGTGAGGAGCCTATCTCTCCCTTTCTCTGAAAAGGAGTACCATAAGATTGCTGCCCACTGTTCCTCAGGAACCTGCTGTACCATGCAGGCTCTCTCCAGAGCAGTCATCCATTTGTGGATGTCATCCCCTTCCTTGTAGGGGGGCACAATCTTTGTCAGGTTTCTACTATCATAGGACCTGGGTTTCTCTTTAGGAATATTGCTGCCACCAGTGGCATCTAAGCCACTTAATTTCTGTTCCCTAGCCAAGGTAAGTTTAGCTTGAGCCAAGGTAAGTTTAGCTTGAGCCAGAGCTACCTCCTCCCTCTCTATCTGGAGTTGGACAGCCCTCATTCTGGCCCTATGCTCTTTCCTCTGGGAGGGAGTCATCCCTCTCTGAGATTCTCTTGAGGCACTAGAAAGATGAGAGTCCCTTGATTGAGATCTCACCCTCCTGTTACCTGGGAGAATTTGGTTATGAGATCTGGAGTGGTGCTGCCCCTCTCCATTCTCATGTAGGTCCAGGTTGGCCTGGTTAAGCCTGGCAACCTGTACCTGGTTTCCCCTCTGATCCTGATCTTCAGGCTCTTCTAAATCAGAGCCTTCCTCTTCCTCATCCTCCTCTACTTCATCTTCAGGAAGATCCTCATTCTCAGGGGAGTGTATCCCTTCACCTGATTCTAAGGGAGCCTGACTCACCTTATCTAGGTCATCCTTTTCTAGGAGAGCTACTAGGGAAGGAATGGTAGGGCCTCTGCCCTTTTTTAGCCCCCTGGCTGTGCACAAGGCACTCAGGTCTTTGTGGCTAAGGTTGTCATAACTGGATGTTGTCCCTATAGGATCAACTATTACAGGAGCAGAGCCTGAGGCTCTACCTGTATCAGACATGACTGCTAGTGAGGTGTAAGTGATGCACTTACCTACACTGAGTGTTTTCCTACTGTACCTTGCTAGTGAGTTGTAGTCAGGGTGTGCTAATCCCTTTTATCTACAACTACTAAGTTCAGTAGAACTTAATATGCTAAGCTTTTGATTTATATGTACCTAGAGGTACTTGATGTGATCTTTCAATTTGATAAAGATTGCAATGGTAAAACAACAGCAAGCTCAGATCCCAATCCGCTGCTCACCAATGTGAGAAGTTGGCCTGGTATATAATGCTCACTAGTTCTAGTGATCACTTTGTACCATGCCAAGCAACCCTTATGATGATGGTTGTAATTCAACCTTGTAGACCAGTTATCCTAGTGGTAACGTGGACAAAGCAGTCTTAGGCTAAACTCTGAAAGGCATGTGAAGCCAGCTGTTATACCATACACAACCCCCTTGAATACCAAATGAAAGGGACACCACACAGATATATATTGAAAATATATATTGATTTATTAACTATAAAATCCCCTGGACTCTTTATGAGCACAGAAGCACAAGCGTTAAATCACAAGACAGTTTAAAATACACAAAAGTTGCACAATATGGATGAGCCCTAGGGGCCACCTAAACCATATACTAAGAAAGTGGTATAAGAGATACCAATCGAACAATGGTTAGGCCTAGGGCCTAGAGATTCGCTGGGAGCAGTCAGGACTAGCAATGCTGAAGTCGGGAGTAGCCCACAGGAGACGGGTGCAGCACGGAAAGTGCGGCTCGCACCAATGCAATGTCAATGGTGCGTAAAAGTTGGATAAAGTGAATTAAAAGATACTTCCGCTGAACCTAGAGGAACAAAACTTTAGACACAGACCCTAGAGGTGTGTACCAGTGTAAGAACACCGGCGTTGCAAAGTTACCTCACCCACAGGCCGTGGGTGCACAGGGTCGAAGTGGCGTCGGGTTCTGTCACGCAGGTTCTTGGTGCTTGAAGCTGAAGATGCTGCAGGCGCTGTGAAGGAGAAGTGTCCGGTGGATCCAAGGGTGGATCTGAAGTGGTGAAGACCTGAAAGCAGAGGGGACAATGTTCAAAGTCACTGACCAGTGACCACCGTGGAACCAGATTGGAACCAGGCAAAGTCGGGTGCAAACAGGTGATCAGGGGTTGCTTCTCTCTGCAGCTGCGTGGACACGAAGAGGTCAAGGACGTCCAGGAGTCGATCACGAGTTGTCCCTCAAAGGCTCTAGCTGATGGCGGTGTCGGCAACTCGATTGAAGCAAACAAGCCTTGGCTAATGCAAGCCACGGGGAAAGTGAAAAAGGCTTATTACTCGGACCAGCAAGGTCAGAGCGGGTACTCCTTTCTACAGGAGCGAGGGCAGGTCTGGAGCAACCAGACCCACAGTGTAAATCGTAGGATTCGTTGCCAAGATGGCCGCTGACCACGTGACAAGCGGCCGGGATGGCGAGTCAAGTGGCAAAAAGCAAAAGGGCCCCACGCAGATCGTGGAGATGCTGGAGGGCTGGTCTTTGGTGCAAATGCTGCTCGGTTGTGGGGCTTCTTAAACCCCAAAGCACAGAGTCGAGGGTGCCTCGGGTGCTGCGCAGTCAGCGTCTCGGGGGTCTTTCAAGATGGCTGCTCCCACGTCTCTCGGTGCCTCCACGGGTCCCTTCTTTGCAGGGACTGTGGATCGGGCTGGGAGAAGTCTGGGAAGCTGGGTCTTGTCAAGCTCTGCACTCGGACTCCGGCGGGAGGCGGCGGCAAAGCAGACGTCGAGGTGCTGGGTGATGCCTGTGTTCACAGGGTGGCCCCTCCTAGGCCACAAGGGAGATGCTCTTCAGTCTTCTGTCATCAGAATGTCGAAGTCCAGTCGTCTTCTTAGTTTAAAGTTGATTTCAGGATGATCTGAGTTGCATTGGCACTGCTCCCCCTCTTATTCCAATCTGAGGGGTGGATCTCCTGCTAGGTCCCTCCCCTATGGGTGGGACCAGGAAGGGGGGTGGTTACACCCTCTTTCCTTTGTCCAGGTCTCACTGGAGCTGGGGCTGGGCTGCCCCAGAACCGGTTTGACCGGATTATGCAAGGGGAAGCCTTGTGCTCCCCAGGCACTGTCTGGTTTCATTCAAACCTCCCTGCTACAATCCACTATCTCCTGTCTGGGGTGGTGTCACACCTCCCTGTGACAGGAAATCCTTTGTCCAGGCCTCCTCTGCTGAGTTTCGGTCAGCAGCAGGAGGTCAGACATGTGTCTGTGGCAGAAGCATCCATTTTGTGGATCTGAGGCTCTTTTAAAAATCAACCGCGTTTTAGCAAAAGTAACATGTCGTCCCCTCTAGAGGGGTGGAATGCTACCCCCGTCGCCAGGACTGGCGAGGGGGTAGTATTCCAAATCGTATGACACCTTACACGACATGTTTTGATAAAGCCAAACCAAAGTTGACATATAACCGCGAGGATTATAATGCACTTAATAGTATATGGTTTGGCATTATCCCGGAACAGCTAAGGGAATTGGTCCCGACAGCTGCAGACAGGCTCAGCTCATGCTAGAGCACCATCTCACATTAAACCACGCACTCTGCCTTCAGGATTGTTAAGGCCTGCCATAGGAGTGGCTCACAGGTTTATATGTGTCCAGATAGGTTTAGATATAGGCATACTATATCTAAGCAAGGGGTGATTACACCACCTTGCCCCAGCTGAGTGATCAGCCAGTTGTGTCAATTTTAGATAGCCAGCCAGGGGTGGCAAAAGATATGCTGCAGCCCCTGGTAGGCCTTGGATGCACCTATGCCCTGGGCACCTATAGTGCTCTGTACAGGGGCTGATAAGGTGACCCAAGCCAATCTAGTTATGCACCTAGGGTACATGGAATCCATTTTACAGAGAGAGCAGATAGCCTGGGGCCCTGATTAGCAGGGAACCAGGCCAACTAAGTCGAAAACCAGCTAAACACAAGGCAAAAAATCTGGGGTAACCATAGTCAGGTAGCCACCTTCCTACACTTAATATAGAGGGAACATTGTAAAGGTCAATATATCTTTCACCACTTTACACTTACATTTTGTAAATAAGTTCCGGAGACTGGAGGTAAGTTCAAGTCTTTATTGAATAAGATCCCACTGACACCAGAGAGTATGTCTTCATGAGGGCTGCTGTTCACCGCAACTCCCACCCAACCGTTGCCCATGCCGAAGGTTCTACCGTGGAACATAGGCATGTCATAGAACACTTGGGCATGGGTACGCGGTAGTAGCAGCAGCGCGACGCCAGAGCAATGCCAAAGAGCATAGCGAGACATAACAATGAGAATACAAGTGTACAACATGACACTCCTTCTCAATGATAAAAAATAATTGGAGAGAAAGGGGAAACTAATGTGAGACAGAACGAAATGGAAGGTGGAACCAAGAGCCTAATCAGACATAAAGTTGTGTAATTTAGCAGGTGGTTTGACAACCCTGCCTTATCTGTTCACCATAGGTTCCTCCCTGACAGTGCTACTAGAGGGGAACACATAATCCGTATCAAGACTATCATGTTCACGGTTTACACTGCTTGTACCAGGATTTAGTTGGGCAGCTTCCGATAATTCTCCACTGGAAGTCCTACAACTGTTCTCACGAGTGTGAACACCCACAGAAACGCTCCCACCTCCAGAAGACGCAGTATCCGTCCTCTGTGGGTAAGAATTCCTACAGGAATCGCCATTTAGAATCCAATCATAGTCTGGGGAAAAGGAAGGACCTTAGCTGTCAGAAATGCAATGAGAGGGGAAAGTAATAGCACCACCCCTACACAAGGACAATGAAGAAAAATGCCAGGTTTTGCCATCACTTAAGAGGGCAGAGTTACAGAAAACTTTCTTAACTTCTTTGGGTTGTGAGAAATGACTTTGCCCCTTTTTTACAAAATCAGTTCTCCTTACCCTGACTCTGTCACCCACTTGAATGTTGACTTTTTTGCATGCATGTTTTGAGTCTTAATATTTTTTTGCTGTTCATTTGTGAGTGTAACAACTTCTCTTTCACCTTACCGAGGACCAACAAACTCTCTTGGGTGTAAGCCAACCCACATTGTCTTTGGTGACAGGGGATCTACCTCTTAGTAGTACAATGGATATAGTACCCGTAGACTCACAAGGAGTCACAAATGTTGTGGATGAGTTGTTTCCTCCATGAGAGGTCGTTTTGGTTGGCTAGTTGAACTACGCCCTATATCACACAATTAAATCTTTCGACTGCCCCATTCCCTGCCGGATGGTACAATGAAGTCGTTTTATAAGATATACCATTCTCACTTACAAATGTTTTGAAGATGGTTGAAATAAATTGTGGACCATTGTCTGACACAATACATTTTGGTAGAACTTCTCTAAGAAAAAATCTGCGTAAGAAACTGACAATGGTTTTGGCATCGGCATTCTGTACCCTTCCACTTCCGGCCATTTAGAAAAATGGTCCACAAGCACGATGAGGCACAATTGCTCTCCATGTTCCGAAATCGGACCACAAATATCAATGCCTAGTCTAACCCAAGGAGTGAAAGAGACAGGAGTATAACCCATAGACCAAAATGGGACTGGGTGCGTAAATTATAACAAGAAACAATGTCCCACTAGGTATCAATAACAAAGACAATTCACATTTTTTGCATACAGTACGTATTGCAAGAAAGGAACACCAGGGAGTCTCAATACACCCGCTACTCTGCGCGGGACACTACCGCCGAGATTGAACCGGCAGCCACTGCCCGACTGACCCAGGCACTCCACTTAAACGGAGGAATTGTTAATCGCCCAGCGTGATCCCTTCACTCTCATCTACCAGCGACTCAGGCGCCCTACAGTTACCTGAAACTACACTCGTTAAATACATACGAGGCTCCGGAACCATTACCTTGTGAAGGACTGACCCCTGGATCCAGTTAATGTACCGAATTTCCAGCACCCCAATTCAACGCCAACCCTGTCCTGAAGAGGATCCCGAGTCATAGAGGATCGAAACGCCGTCGACAACAACAGCGCAATTTCACGGCGCACTACCAATAGGCTTATCACCATCTCAAATTGAACTTGTCCACTTGTATATAATTAATGTGAAAGCCTTTAATTGATTGTTTTTATCACTTTGCGCCGACCACGCTGTTTTTCACTTTCACTTGCGTCGTCACTATCACTGCGTCATCACATTTTCACCAAGTGCTATTTGGGTTGCTTCATGATGTTTTTCATGTACAGTGCTGCCTTTAACTGTGCTTCCCGTGGTTAATGCAATTGGTGATTAACAACCTTCTCACAAAATGTATTGAGACTCCCTGGTGTTCCTTTCTTGCAATACGTACTGTATGCAAAAAATGTGAATTGTCTTTGTTATTGATACCTAGTGGGACATTGTTTCTTGTTATAGTCTAACCCAAGACATACAGGCACTAGCAATGGGCTGGAGAGGTGGCCTGAACATGTGTTGAGATTTGCCAGAATTCTCACAAGTTGAGCAGTTCCTGACTGTTCTCTCGATTTCAAGATCAAAACCCGGCCACCAATACAAGTTTCTTACCCTGCTTTTGGTCTTACCTATGTCAAGGTGTCCTTTATGACAAATGTCTAGGAGTTTTGCAAGTAAAATGGTGGGAGTAAGATAATCGCTAGATAATTCATCTTTGAGATCCCAGAAAGTGTGCAAGTGTTTGGGAATAGATTATTTTGCAATCCAACCAACTTTGATGTACTTTTTCACCTCAAGAAGTGTGGTATCTCCCTCCATGTCTGTTAACCATTCAGAATGTGATATGCAGGGTACCTCTTCGAGGATGTTGGCGACACAGAACATTTCAATGTTCGAGGCCTGACTTCCTGTGTTAGGCAAAGACAACTGACTTAAACAGTCTGCCACACATAATTCTTTATACCCGTAAGGTACTCCACATTGTAATTAAAATCCATCATCCTGACGGAAATATGTGCCAGAAGGGGAGAGGCACTTTGTAGGCCTTTGGTAGTGAGCACCTTGACAAGTGGTTTATGGTCACTTCTAAGAGTGACCTGGTATCCCCATATGTACTGCCTAAAGTGCTCTAACCCCCAGGTGCGTGCAAGAGCTTCACGCTCTATCACAGAGTATCTTTTTCCAGTCGGTGTGATAGCCTGTGAGGCAAATGCCACTGTTACTTCCTTACCCTCTTCAGTAATTTGGTTGAGGACAGCTCCTAAACCGCTACCACTGGCATCAGTGGTAACTACACTATGGAGGGAAGGATTAAATCCTTGAAGGGGTGGGGCATTGCAAATGTTATCTTTAATCCTATTAAATGCCTCCTCACAAGTGGAGTTCCAATCAAATGTGTTTTTTTGTTTAAGGCGCTCTCTCAATATTTGGTGATGGGGTTTCTCTAATGGCAGAGAGTGGTTCTTTTTTTGGTTTTATGGCACTCCTATTAATATCATGCCCCATGTATGTGACCTCATTAATAGCAAATTTGCATTTACGTACAACAGCAGTGAGACCATGATGGTCCAGAATACTTAAAACCCTGTATAATTTGTCATCATGTTCTTTTCTGTTGGTGCCCGTTACCATAATGTCATCCTGAAAAATGAGGAGATCTTTTTCCTTTCTAAAGAGTGTAAGCATCATCATGAGTAACATGGCCGCAGCCGAGGCCAGTCCGAAACGCACTCTTTTAAATCTAAAACATCCCAAAGGCGTTACAAAAGTAGTGAGGCTTCTACATTCGGGATGTAAGGCCACTTGGTGGTAGGCCGAACTTAGATCAATTGTGGAGAACCACTTAGCTCCATTTGTGTAGGACAGCATCTCACTAGGTTTTGTTAGATCGCGTAGATCTACACATAGGCGGAGTTTGCCATTAGATTTTTTGCGACAACCAAGGGCGAAACCCACTAGGCTGACTCCACTTGGTCAATGATGCCAGATTCTTGTAGCCTAATAAGTTCAGTTTCAACCTCTCCAAATATTAAAAAAAGGGATGTTCCTAGATTTATGTATGCAAGGGATAGCATTTGCTTTGAGCTTAATCTCGTGGACAAACTCTTTAAGTTTCCCAATGTCCTCAGAAAATACACAAGAATACCTTTTGACTATCAAGTTCTTGTAATCCTCTTCAGTTTGTAGTGAGAACATGGGATCAGGGCTGTTTGAGTCAAGAATTATCCCCAAATTTCCTTGATCGATCCATCCTAAAACAGAAGGACCGACCACAGAGACGTATAGCTTTCCCAACATCTGACATGTTTTAAATTGGATCTGCAATTCCCTGAAACCCAGCAACACATAGGTTCCCTAGTAAATGTTTTAGGGGAAATATCCGGATTGAGCAAATGTCTGCCAATGATGGGAGCACATTTTTCTAACCGCACATTCTCATTTACAATTGTATAAGGAAATCCAGAAACCGCAACAATGGAGATCTCCACATCTCCAATATTTAAATGACACATAGTTTTTTTTCCCTTTGCACCAACATATTATCTTCAACTTTAACACAAATAAATTCATGTCATCATCCTCAGACAAATATGCTAAATCTTGTTCCTCAGGTTCCACAAGTTTTACATTTCTACCACCCCTCTGTTTCCTCTGACACATTGCCTGAAAATGCCCAACAATCCCACGTCTTGAACATTTCTGCTTTAATGCAGGGCACATTTTATCATTTGCTAAATGTTATCTGCTAGCACATCTAAAACACTTCCTGTCATTGGACAATTTTGTCTTAGTGTTGGTATCTTTCCCTTATAGAGAATTCAAAAGTAGTTTGTTCTGAGGATTCTTTGAAGTAGTGACTTTGGCGATAGTAGACTTATCCTCAGTGGTAGCCTTTTCTTTCAACAAAACTGCCTTTGTGCATATACCTGTTAGTTCTGTGCATTTGACAATTTCAATAACTTCCTCAAGTGGCAATTCTCCCTTAGCTCACAACTTCTTCTGCATGTTCTTACTGGCAGATCGCATGACAATTTGGTCATGATTAAATTCGTCAAGCAATGCACCAAACCGGCAAGTGAGTGCTAAATTCTTTAAAGCAGCCAAAAAGTCTTCCACTGATTCTTCAGGACTCTGTTCATGTTAGAAAAATTTGTATCTGTTAACAGAAATGGAAATTGTGGGTTTAAAGTACAAAGATAAATCTTCCAGCGCAATCACATATTCCCTGGGTTTTTTGTTGATGTGATTGTAGATTTTCATTACTTTAGCACCTAAACAGTGGAGAAGGATTTTTTTCTTCCTCTCATGAGTAAGTTCCTCTTCATCCTCGAATGTAGACATATAGTTTTCAGAATATTCCCAGCATTCATCCCATTTAAGTAAGTCATCACCTGTCGTTGGAATAAACAGCTGTGGAGGAGAAAGGTTCCATATGCTACCTGAAGCCATAATGAGGAAGAAAGAGAAAGGAAGAAAAGAGGAAAAAAAATATTCCTAGTATGAGTAGTCCAAAAATGATCACACTCCAAGATTTTGCAACAATTCAGTACGGAGAATACACATCGAAGATACGTAGTAATGCGCAGGCAAAGACAATGTAGCAGTTCCAGTCGAAGAAAAGAGGAGTGCGTGTCACCAATACATGAGACACACGTAGGTAATAGGTGTTATAAATTAATGAATGTAGGTGTGCGTGTCACCGTGAAGGAAAACACACGAAGGAGCTGTATATTAGTGTGAGAGGAAACAATGCCTAAACAAAACGGCCAGGTCAAGGTGTGTATATCACTGATGCAGGGAACACATGTTGACACAGCGCGCAGCCAAAGAAAGTAATATTAAAGGTGTGCGTGTCACCGATATGGAGGACGCACGTAGAAGATGGCTGTATAATGTTGATGAGTTTGTTCTTCTTCATAATCGGTTTCCACAACACATGTTAATCACCAGTTCACGATGGAAAGGCTGAATCCAATACGGGAAACTGAGCGCACTGTCACTTTGAGTTATGTAGATCCTGTGCACATTTAACTGGCCAAATCATTTCCGTTTGTTTAGAACTTTCCGCGGTCTGTTTGTCACGTGCGGCGGCACTCCGGTAAGCAATAACATGAGAACTTGGGAGCATATTATCAAGGACAGGCGATACATTATCGCCGCTTTATCGGCAGTTTCCTGCCGATAAAAGCGGCGATAATGTATCGCCTGTCCTTGATAATATGCCCCTTCGTTTTTGGCACTGTTTATTCCTTCGGCACTGGTTTCTTGTAGACATGTGAATTCACATACACCTTGGAATATGGTAATCGTATACTTTGTTATGATTGAGCGCTTGTTTATTCACAGCTCAATAATGATCATCATGCGAGTTTTGACCACATGTGTACGTGTAGATATCCCAGTGATTTGATAACCGCGCACTGAATTACGAGTGATTATTACCATATTCTTAGCACGGTAATGATTCACACACAGTTTTCTCAGTTTTGCAAATAAACCGCTATCAGTTGGTATTTAGCTTTGAACGTGCACCATAATCCGTTCATCTTCTCACTTATGTACGTTGCAGTAATGGCACGCATGAGCTCGCATAATGCACTGTGTGTTAACTGGTATTCACCTATAGCAACTTTTTGAGTATGAACCGTTCAGTTTAGACTTCTGTCCCTTTGTTTTGTTTTATAGAACCTTGGACGATGACCCCTGATGAAGGGTCGTGTTGTAAACCCGAAATACATTTGATTGTTTAAATTGTCATTGAAGAATGCATTGATGAAATTCTGCATTGTGGAAGTAAACGATGCTGTGAACTAAGGAATGATCAAATAAATAATTCCTTCGAAAAACATCTATAAAAAGGTGCTACATTGAACTTTATTAATTACATCACAAACCGGCGATACATTTTGTGATAACAGTTTTTTTGTTCTTTGATTGGTGCTCCCCGATTTAGGCCCAGATCTCTGTACTGGGGTGAATGTATTCTGCATTCTGTCCATCAAGAGTTATTTTTGCATTTGTCACCCCGACAGTAGGAAGGCTGGTCCTCCTACAAACTTGTGGACAGTGTTTCTCTTTTGCCTTGGACAAGACTTTAGGCGTAGATGCACATGGTATCCTGATAACCTTGTTTAACTCAGGTGTAACCTCAAAAACGTGTGTGCACATTGGCAACATAGTTTGAGTTTCAATGAGCGCCAGAAAGGAACAGCCGTCCCCAGGGATCTTCAATAGTAGTTTTCGATTCCCTTCTTTCAGGTCTACCACATTGTGGAATATTTGTATCCTGAAATATTTTAAAAAGCAGAGCTCCAGTTCAGGCCCATGGGAACATCGGCTGGACATGGGCCCCCTCAATTTTTGAGAAAATGTAGGTTTTTGCTTTATTCATTTTTAAGCCATCCAGTGTGGAACATTGTTCCAGGAGGTCCAACGCCTGCTGTACACCATCCCTCCCCTTCCCCAAATATAACAATATATCATCAGCATATAATGAGATGATATGATCTCTTTCCTCGAAGGACATTCCGTGGGTTCATCCTATGTGTCGAAATAACTCCTCTAATAGTTCACTGGCTATGGCAAACAGGAGCGGGGACAGTGGACACCCCTGCCTGGTGCCTTTGAATATATTATAGGGTCCTGATTTCACCCCTAACGACTTAACCCACGCCGTGGGATGGGAGTATAATATTTTGACCCATTTTACCCATCCATCTCCCAATCCCATCTTGTTCATTGCAGCGCATAAGAAAACTCACCTATTGGAGTTTCAGGCCTTCTCCTGGTCTACCGACATTACCAGTGCATCAGGGTAGTGGTGTCTCTCTGGATGGTGCAGAATATGAAAGAGTCTCTGGATTTTTGCTGATGTGGCCCGCGTCAGTATGAACCCATTTTGGTCACCATGAATAAGGTTTGTCATGTAGAGTAGTATCCTCAATACAAGAAGTTTCACAAAATGTTTATTTCTGGGTTTAGAAACTCACACACATTTGCTCCTGCTTGCCTTGTCTGAGGGAGAGGGATCACCAAGTCATCCCTGGTAGAAGCGGATAATATGCCTTTATGCCAGGCTTTGGCACACAGTGCTTCCAATTTTGGGCTGAAGGTCTGCACCAGCAGCGTTTTTCTCTTAGCCATGTCCCGGATGGCCTCCCATATTTTTGAGGGCCGTTACAGGGTCCGCAATCCCTTCCTCAGCTTTGGGTACAGTGTCCGCATTGGCAAGGGTGTCAGAAATGTCACTATGTTTTCTAGCGGCTGTGGATACGGGGCCTCGTATAATGTCTTATAATATGCACTAAACATATTGTTAGTACTTTTGGTGAGGTGTATCATTTCCCCCTCTGCATTCATAAATTGTGTTATTGGGGCTCCCCTGGTCACAGGCCGCACCAGCCATGCTAGGAGCCTACCTGCTTTGCCACCATCTTCGTGAGTGTTGGTGTGGTATTTGCATAGGTCTAATTTACGAAGCCTCTCCAGTGCTCCATTATATTCCTGTCTCGTGTTTTCTTATTGCCTCTACGTATCTGGATTCTTCATGAGTTTGTGTCCCCGCTCAAACAGGACAGACTCCAAGTGGGTGACTTCCCGTCCCAGCTCTTTTCTCAATTCAACTGTCTGTCCTAAGCAGTGTCCATTTACCACCACCTAGACTGCTTCCCAGCCTGTAGCTCTGGTGTCAGTTGAACCATGATTGTGTAGGAAGTAATTAGTATAAAAAAACAAAGGGTGTTTGTAGAGGAAAAGGAAGTGGACTCATCCTCCAAACTAAACGTAGTTAGCCAAATAGAGTTCTTTCAAGAGGAAAGAACTAGATGGTAGAAACAACAACCTCTTAGTAGGAAGGAAAGAATGTATCCTTTCAAGTCACCCTCACCCGCCAGGGTTACCCCTTGGTGACATGCTTCATCATAGAGTTCCTCCCTAACCAGCCACGGAAAGGGGCGTGCTATGACCAATGGAGATGCAGAAGCAATACTCATTTGATGTTCCTATACACCTGTGGTGTTAGTGATATTATTGGAGTGGGTTTCCGTGATCATAAAAGGAGAGGACTAAAAATGTCTAGCAAAAAAAAAAAGGTTCACTCCCCTAGCTGACATGATTAAATATGGGGATGGTGGGACAAGCTGAAGGTATATGACCTACCATTTCCCTGGTCGACTTGTTTCAAGCTCTACCCCAAGGCTTTTCTTCAGGACATAATGGAGTAGCTCCAATTCCTAAAGATGAACAATTTCTGAGTCATACAAATCAAGAAAACAAAAATATATTGTACCTAGTTTGGTCTGTTCTAATTTTCATAAACTACCTCAGAGGTTGGAGAAGGAAATGAGTCATTAGAAAATGCACAGCCCAAGGGTCTTATAAACCATTTGTTTGCATGCATCAAATAGTGAGTAGTGATATATTTCTAAGAATGCATGGGCACACTGTGAAATGGAAAAAAACATGTGGAAAATTGACACACAAAACATAGAACAAAGAACAGGACACACTGCACATACACACACTGCACTCAATTCCAAATGGGGTCCTTTAGGTAAGAATTATAATTGCATACATTGAACAGGAACCCTATTAGGCCGTACAAATCCAAATCGGGGAAAGAGGGATGCCTGTTTTTGCCCCAAACAAGTATTTGATGCAGTAAAATGGAAACCTCCAGCATCTCCGGTGGTCCGGAGGAATACGACACTTACTACATCAAGGCTACTCCCTCATTCAGGAAGAGACCCGTTCACCCGTGGCTGCAGAGATGCTGGAGTGGTGTGGCGGGTTGCTTCATATGTGCCGGCGAAGCATCCTGCCATTGGCTTCCTTGTGGCGGTTGCCGCAGAGACCGCTAACCTGCTCGGTGGGAGAGAAATACTCCCTTCCTGTTAACACCTTGGGTGCTCATGACGGCACCCAGCCGTCATGAGTCACAGTAGGTGTGTGCTCATGACAGCCGGGAGCCATCCGAACGTTGCCGCTCCGCCCACATGCTATTAATTCCCCGCCTGTGCGAGGTAATTAATCAGTGGGTGGAGATCGGATGGCTACCGGCCATCATGAGCACATTCCCACAGTGATGTATGACAGCCCTCCTCAGTATAGGAGCTCCACGCTCAGCCCCACGCCCCTCACACTGTGTCAGAATTTGCCCTGCAGCGAAGGGGTTAAGGAGGTGTGTCCGCACGGCCTCGCTGTATCCTGGTGGCCGGGAATAGAGACTGAAGTTGCTCATGGTGAGCAAGCCTCTCTGTCTGTTTAGGAGAAGCGCCCGGGAAAAGCTGGGTGCACGCTGTTGCTACTTGGTCATCGCGGTGCATTCCAAGCGCTGTCAAAATTATCTGAGAAAAAAGATAAAATAAAAGGACATAGTGTGGTGTGTACTTGCCAGAAATGCACTGGACGTTGGTTGTGTGTGACAAGGCATGATGTGCACTGCAAATAACACAGAATAAAATTATTGAAACCAGTTGGTTGGGAGAGCATGTGGAGAGGGCAGTATATAATCAACTGCGAATTGCATGCTGGTCCAGAGGTTGGGATATTGCCCTGCCAGTAATCAGTAACCATTATCTCCAGTGATTGTTTAAAATACTTAAAATGTTTAAAATACTCGTCAGACAGTAAGGCGGCATTGTAGCACCTTGTAGGGGTTACCACAGGTTTTGACAATGTACGGCGTATTTTGTGTGCATTGCCAGATATGTCAATGTGTCAGAGTAGACAAATAAATCCAGTTGTGTCTGGAGATTGTATAGGTGTTAATAATAAGAATAATTGCGTGACCATCCTTGTTGTATACCCCAAATAACCTCAAATGTTGACTGTGCCAGCCATGCCTCAAATCCCCACACCAGCTTAGAGACCACTGAGCCACGTAATGGAGGAGTTGAGTGATCTAGATCAATGTTCGCTACACAATTAAAATCTCCACTCAATAACACCTCTGTCCCCTGTAGGGAGGCCAGGGATGTGGACAATTTCTACAAAAACAGAAGTTGGTCGTGGTTTGGGGCGCATACACTACCCAGTACTATTTCTCTCCCTAGGAGTCTACCATGTACCAGCACGAACCTGCCTTCTCGGTATATATGTGTATGCTGGATCACATATGGGGTGCCAGCCTGGACCCAAATCAACACCCCCTTGAGAACACTGAGTAAGACGTTGCGTAGAGTTGTACTCTCCACCTATGCCTTAGTCTGACCCCTTCTTTTGCCGTCAAGTGAGTTTCCTGCATCATGACTATGTGTGCACCCCTCCTGATTGCATAGCTGTGTATTTTATGATGCTTATTATGTGACCCAAGGCCACGAACATTCCAAGACATCATCATGATCTCCTGGTTAACTTGTTTTGTCTGTGTCGCAGGCCTGTTACCTTGTCCCCCAGTTCGCCCACTCCCCCACACCCCTACCCCTCCCATAATCCACTAGTACTAACACCATTTGATGACCACTAACCTCCATGAACAACTCCAACACCCTCGGGCAGTTTCGCAACGCCTTGCTGCCCAAACCTGTAAAAGAAGTATAAAGTAAGAAAAATAGATGACTCCCAACTTTCCCATGATGGAGTCAATCTAGGTGGGGGTGCAACCTGACAAAGCTGTATGAATCACCTGTCCCTGCCCAGGCTCACACTTTGTTCCAGCAGCTGCCCTCTTATTACCCAGCACTTCAGCAGTTCTCTGTATGGCCTGCTTTAACATTCTAGCCTCATAACCTCTGCTCTCCTCCGTAGTCATCACCTTTTCTGCAGTTATTTTGACTTCCCCCAGCTCTCCACATTTTCCTCACCAACTGTCCCATGTCTTATTTCTTTACTCATCCACCTCCCCCTGGTCCCCACTAATCTGGACTTATCCCTCCTGTTCGGCTTGTGGCGAAGTGTGGCTCAACGGTTAGAGGCGGCAGACCCGGAGGCAGAGGTCGGCCCGGGACCAGGGTTCAATTCCCGACGCGACTGGGTGCAGGACCAATGTCAGCGGGCCCGATAAATCTCGCCTCGGTGCCACTCTCACCATGGGGTCCCACGCTGCAACTCTGGGCAATAGTTTGCTTAATCTCCACTCTGGCCCCATCATCGCCGGGGATGCCTGGCTGCACCTTGGGGATGCCCAGTAAAGGGACCATCTCACAGGGAAAGCCAGGATGGGTTCCCCAGTGGTACAGCGCTGGGACGCTCCAGGGTAACCACGCGCTCTATAAATCCAACATTCATTCATTCATTCATTCATTTGGCCTCAAATGAGTTAATCTACAGAGCCCAGTGTCACCACCGGGGGCTGCATGCTACTCTGTATCGATAATCCCCTTGTCCGAGCAGACTGTGGTGTGATCTGTGGATGCCGCCATATCAATTTCTTTAAAGGGTGGGGATAGGACATCTGCCACTCCCTTAAGTGCTGTCTGGCCTTCTCGTGCTGTCAGTAACGAGTTAGGTTTTTGCACTGGGGGCCTGCGGACTGATCTCCTTAGCCTCTTGCGTTGTGGTTTGGGGTCAGTCTTCTTTCCTTTCTGATGATTTAAGGGCTGTGTATCTACTTTGTACATCTCCAGCCATGCCTGTTCATCTTCAGGAGAGTCATAAAATTGCGCTCTTCCTTCATCTTGTAATATTAGTCTGGCCAGGTAGTGCAAAAAGTATTGTATGCCTTCTGCTAGTAGTGTCTTCTTAGCTTCCAGGAAGGAAGTGTGTTGTGCTTGAACTTTTGCCATAAAATCCTGAAATATTGACATCTTATTATTGATCATCACATATGGACCATTTGTGAGAGAATGTTGAATTATGGTATCCGGATCTTTATAATACAACAGTCTTGCCACTTGGTGTGGGGGTCTACCAGGCTTTAGAGGTCATAATGAGACCCTGTGTGCGCTTTCCAATACAAAGAATTTTGAGAGAGTCCCCAGGGCCACTGTTTTCTGGAGCAACGATTCTAGGCATTTTACCATATCTGCTCCTTTTGTACCCCCTGGGTTCCCCACCACTCTAATGCTATTTCTGAAATGTTGCCCTTCTGCGTTCTTGGTCCGTCTGTCCAGTGTTGCCACTCTGGTGGAAAGGTCCACTAATTTATGTGAGGCATCCTGCTGTTCCTGGTTTATTTCCTTGAGCGCCAGCTCCACCTCATTCATTCTTTCTACAAGGTTGTGGTGTTCCACTTTAGCAAGCACAGGCCAACTGAAGCGGTCCCTATATCTTATTGTATGGTTGTGTTTGTATCAGAGAGGGCTCCCAGGGTTTTATCCAAATGTGTGTGTATTGATTGTTCATGGGCTTCCACTTCTTCTGGTTCCACAGGCTCAGTGCCTTTGGAGGAGTTACCCCCTGTTTAGGCTTGACTTTGCCCATTTTGTTCTTTTGACTAATACAGTGTATAGTTTGGCCGTGCTTCACACTGTATTAGCTTTCTCTCTGTATCACTGCTATGTCCCTTTTGTGGTGTCAGATCTGGTGTGTTATTGAGACTTTATGCGTCTTTCTTGCTCACTCAATTTTCAAGTTTGTTCCCGATGCGACATTCGAGCGGGACTCTGAATCAACACTGGCCCTCACTGCACCAGGGTGGCGGAGCCAGAGACTGATTCACACCAATGTTCCACTGCTGTAGCAGTGCCATATATGTTACACACATACAACCCTCCAGTATGCTCGCCTTCCTTAGCGTGACTTTGGCGTCCCCAATCTGAGCTGTCTAGTGCAATAACAGCTGTTGGACCCAGTTTACGCCCTCTCTCCCATATAAGGCCTTATTGCTCCGTGGGCCTAACCCTCCATCTGTTATTTCTCATGTTCAGTCTAGTTGGCCAAATTGATGTTGAGTGGGGTGGAGTCACTTGTGTCATGGTATTATTACAGTCCTCACTGATATCTGTTTAGGTGCCCAGTATTGCGCTAATGGGGGGGAGGGGGCTCTGCTTTATACTCAACTGTGTCACCGTCCCAATGCTGTATCTGGCCTAGTCATTGCAGCCTACTCACCAGCCGGAGTTCAAGTGCCCTCCATTGATCACAGAATGCTGGGCCCAAGCAAGATGCCCACTGAATCACCCAATCTACTGGCTGCATCTCCTGTCCCTCGCGGTGGGTCTCCAGTGCCTGTGTTCACCACTGTCTCTGCTTGATTTGGGGTGTATGCCACTCTTCAGTGCCCTTTGCGTCCTCCTCACCTGTTGTTTACCTTGTTTTGGCCATTGCGATGTCTGCAGGGCAGACTCAGTTTCAAAGCTGGTGCCCTGGGTGTGCCATCACGTCTCGACCAAGGTCTCAACTGCTCCATACAGTCTGGTGGTGTGTGTCTGCCACTCCCTGAGGCCGCCTCACAATGGCATAGGGGCATAGGAGACACTAAAAAGTTTGGACTTTTCAGTGTCCCGATATAAATCGATCTTTGTCTGAGAACCATACACTCCGTTAAATGAATATAATCGCATAGTTTTGTAGTGAAACATTGAGAAAGGCAGACTTGTAGTCACAGTTTGCTAGTATGCTTTAATTGTTATTTACATTCAAAAAGTAATTAGACCAAATGTGAAAAAAACATGTATTTGAATCTTACATCTTCATTTTTTTTTCCTCATTTGCCTTGTTTCCACCGTTTGTCTTTCTATCGATGCCAGCCTGGGGTTTTCTGACCTCATTCGCTATTACAGGGATAAATAAGGTCTAGGCTCCCAGAAGAGCGACCAGGCTATCTTTTAGCAAGAGCTCCTATTTCTAACCAACATAGACCCATCCCCATATCCTTCTGTTTGCGCAGAAAAGACTATACACAGCGGAGGCAGTGAAAGGCTTAATCATTGGACCATTCCCTCTAAACATGTAGCTCACCTAAATACAAAGGGAGTCCAGAATTTATATCTTCCTTTCCCCTGATCTGAAATGTCCAATTTGGCAGTATAGCTCATAGATTTTAACAGCAAGATTAATGGGACCCCCTCAAAACTACATTAGGCTAGGGAAAGAGAGGGGAATGAAGAAACACAGCAAGAAGAACAGCTTTCCCTCAATGGCCACAATATTTTAGTACAAATATATACTTTTCTATTTTTTGCTCAACATTCAATTTGGTATGGGTGACAAATACGTAGCAGTCTTATTTACTTTCTTTAAAAGAGTATAGAGTTTTATTCATTATTTCCAAGTTATTATTTCTTTTAGTGATAATCCTTTTTCATACCAACTCAAAAAGGAGAATTCCTTTTTTTTTAAAGTTTTTTTGTTTTTTGATTTATGATCAATTTCATAGTAAATGTATAAGTCTCAAATGTCCAAATACATTGATATTTAATTCAAGAAAAAAAGACACATAAATATACATGAAACAAAATACAGAAATATATACAAAAAAGTCAATTCACCAAGATAACTATACCCCTGGTACCCAACAATCTGTCACAAACATACTCACACAGTCATACCCTCACCATACTCATAACAACAACATCTGAAAAAAGGGACTGGATCCAATTGGCAGAGGCACCAAGCCAATCGGTAAATCTCAAGACACAGTATGAGACTTCGCACTTAGTCGACGCGCGTTTCGGCGGTGCAAGGCCACCTTCTTCAGGACCTCTTCCAGATAAGCAAACACATATGCCCAGGGGACATTAAAACCATAGATTACTATCCTGCCCAATGGATACGATTTCAGCAGTTAGACCCTGTTGTGTTCTATATGTCCTACGTCAAAAAGGTACCGGTCTGGCTCCCCCCAATATTGTGGTGTCGCTATTTATGAAGAATCGCAATGGGTGCCATCACGAGATGAGATCATGAATTTCTCCGAAGCTTTTTGTATAGGTTATTGCCACAGAAAAGTCGATCTCCCCTTTGTAAAGTTTCTGTCCTTCCGAAAAATTTGAAGCTATGTCTTCAAGTTCACTAGAATCACCTAATTATGGGATAACTGCGAGCCGGCGTGTCTTCCAACTTCGTGACACAATTAGAAGTCACTGAGAAATTCATGATCTCATCTCTTGATGGCACCCATTGCAATTCTTCATAATAAGCGACACCACAATATTGGATACCTTTTTGACTTAGTACATATAGAACACAACAGGGTCTAACTGCTGAAATCATAAACCAAAGAAAGCCTAACTAATCCCTTGGCTGTCACTCAACACTGCCCCTGAATCTTCACGAGTGATCTCTTTTATAAGGTTTCTAACTAGGTCACTCTTCACCTTCCATACAAGTAATTTACTGCAACCTTCTTTGTATTCAAAATGTGCCAACTGGCAGGCCTCCCATCTTTCTTTGACACGCTCGCTTATAACTTCTGACAGCTCTGCCTTTAGCTTCAAGATTTCGGCCACCAACCTCTCGTCATCCACCAGTCCACCTAGATTATTCAAAGCCCCCTCTGACTTCTGAATCCGTTCTTCTAGTCCCGATACTTTACCATGGTAAACTTGCCTCTTATTTGCTGTAGAGTGCCCAGTCTTCCCCTTAAATACGCTTTATAAGCATCCCAGACTGTCCCAATCTTGGCTCAACCTAGATTGCTTTAAAAAAAATCTTCAGTCTCAGCTTTTAACCCCTCAATGACCTCCTCTTCCAGTAAAATAGTGCAATCAAGCATCCACCTAGAACCTACACTCCTCTCTCCTAACCTCAAATAAAGAAGAATGGCTGAATGATCAGACAGGTGTACTCCAATGTGTTTAACTTCAACTACCACATCTTTGAGTACCCTGTCAGTCAAAAAGTAATCGATACGGGATTTATGTTTATACTTTTTATTGTACTAAGTAAAACCAAGTTGCGAGCCTGCCATGCACCTCCATATATCACAAAGACCACACTGGGCTATCAACATCCGAACTCTAGACGACATTGTAGGATTGCAGGCCGCTCTACTATGTTGGGATCTGTCCATTTTATGATCTAGAACTGTATTTAAATCTCCTGCCATTATAATCTGATCTTGAAAACCTAAAATCTCATTTGCCAACTCATCTAATGGACCTATTTTGTCCTGATTCGGACCGTAATACCCTATCAAAGTAAAGTTTTCACCAAAAATATTTAACTTTGCTACCAGCAAACTTCCTGCACTATTAGAGACACTTATTTCTACTAGAAAATGTGTCCCTTGCTTAACCAATAAAGCTACCCCCTTCATAACCAATGTCTGCTTCGTGAAGACAGCATGTGCGATCCACCTCTGGGATTTAAAAAACACCCTATTTTCTTCTTCTGTAAAGTGTGTCTCAACAGAATAATGACTTGCGCTGGGCATTCTTTTAAATACAACATTACCCTATCCCTCCTACCCGTTACCCGAAGCCTATTGTGGAAAGAGCAGTTCTTATAGATAACCTTTAGATGCTGCTTGGCGTTAGTCGCCTCTCATACCATTCGAGGATTTAACAAATAAAGAGGCAGGCATTGGAACCTGGAAAAGCGGGAAACAAAGTTTAATTCCGTCGGAACAGAACACGTCTGATCAGACAAACAGGGTATTGTCTCGAGGTGCTCTAACTGCATCTCCGAGGCCTGGCCTCTTATACACAGGTTTATGACTTTTATTGCAGTTTATTACATATGGCACATTCTTGCAAAAGCTTTGATGTAAGGAAAGACATCCTCAGAATCCCAGCTTCAGGCCTGTTCCCACACATCTCTACAGTAGGAGTCCCCACCCCAATCTCAGCAGGTGATGACTATCGCTCAGCTGGACATTACGCCGGCTCCGGGAATGTGTGCGATCGATCGGATCTCATGGGGTGGAAACATTGGTTAATCTTAGCTCCTTTGAAGAGGGGTGAGTTTTACAGTAGGAGCAATAAACTACATCCGCAAGGCTAGGTGATGGCCTGGGATCAGTTCAGACAATCGGGCACAGAGGAAAGAGGTTATCAAAGGATCCGTGGTCATGAAAGGGATGGAGGGAGGTGTTGGTTTTGTACGGGATGTGGCTCCGAGGCAGGGTCGCGCTAAAGGGGTGGTTTATGGCCCGAGCATGTGAGTGCGGGGGCTGTCAGTGTGCAGGGGATGCTTGCGAGGTCAGAGAGATGCGCTGGCAATCAGCAATGGGCAGAGAGGCCATGGTACTCACAATGGCTGCCGCTTACGCAAACATATGGGCCTAGAAAAGGGACAAGATGGCGCCGATAATGTTTACGCTGCAAACTAGATTTTAACACTATTTACATTCCATGCTAACATTTTTATCTCGTTGCCACTATTTCTAGACATCCCTTAAAAGAAAAAGGAAAAAAAATTAAGAAAAGAATAGGCTAGTGGAATGTGGAACCAACGCTGCTCCTGTGTTTTTGAATAACAAAAAAATGATTAGAATGGATTGAAACGACTAAAGAATAAGGAAAAAGATAATGGTTAAACTGAAGAAAAAAATTTATGGTGGAAAACGAATTTAATTCATTAAATTCATTAATAATAGGCTGTGCAGCCAGATGGGGACCGAAATGTGGTTCCCTTTGTGTTCTTACTTAATTGCAGCGCAAAATGGGCGGGGCGCGGAGAGCGAGCACGCCGACAATGTCTAATGTGGATTGAGTGAAGCGAACAGAATAAAATAAAGGAGTACATTGGTGTGCATCTCTCTATCACAGATGATACCTAAAATAGTAACATGAAATCCAACCTTACCAGTAAAGAAAATGTATAATTACCATTCCAAAGATGCAATTAAAGAAAGAACAAACAGCAGATCAAAGTCAAGCACATCCAGAACGTATGTACAGTCAATTCAGAATGTGGTGCAGTTACTTCCCACACCCGCCGTCCAGGGGTGTCAATAGTAGCCAGATTCACAGAAGGAAATGGAAGATGCACTCGTTGTGAAGTCAATATACAAACGTCAAGATTTGTTCCAGAGTTACTTCTTTTTATTCAATACATCTTATAAAACTGGCACACAGCCAACACGTTTCGCTCCTGGTTCTTGCCAGAGGGAACTTTGTCAGGGCTGTAACATTATGGACAAGACATAACATCAATATGTCAATAACCAAAAACCAAATAGATAACGTAAATAATATCAGATGGCCCAACAGTTCACACAGCAATACTTTCAAATAAATAATACATATATATTAGAGACGCAAAGTCTCATTACAAACCACATAAATAATGCATATTTTGTCAAATGAACATATAATAAACATATATAAAAAGCACATATAAAACACAACACTGATAGTACATATACATCAAAACAAATCATTAAATCTAAAAGTGACATAACATTGAAACATGCCTATGTCTAAAAAGATACCATACGGGACAAATCTATATAATAATAAAATGAGGCTTCTACCACTTGAGCAAGGATGAATGATCATATGGTGGTTGTTATAAGGGAATACCGCTGTTCGTATTAATAACCCACTTGAAAAAATGCATACAGTTTAAATAACTGCAACTCAGGCTTTAATAATTGTGTTTGCAAAAAAGGAAGGAGTATAGGCATTTTGAAATAGGTGTATAATACTTGTCATCTGTAACATTCCAAAGATGCAACACATGGCACAGCTCCTCCTTTCTAAGCAGGAATTACAGCTCAAATCTTGAGAAGATAGGCCTCACAGAAGTAAAAAACGAATGTAGGTGTTTTCACTACAAAGACATTAAAATTTTTAAAGTACATGTCCTCCGCGCTGAGGAGCTCACACTACGAGTGTAGGATGCCGAGGGACGGGTCCGACGCAACAACCTCCGATTCGTTGGGTTTCTGGAGGGCTGTGAGGGGGTCAACATGTAATGCTTCCTCATGCAGTGTCTGGAGAGTTGGCACCCCCGGAGGCCCTATCCCGCTGTTTCGTTTTCGAGAGGGCCCACAGGGCGCTCATGCAGAAGCTTCCACCGGGAGCTCGCCCACGGCCGGTTATTGCAAAACATTTACTACCTTGATCATGACAACATGTTGAAACAGGCCTGGGCCAAAGAGCCCCTACTCTATGACAATGCACATGTTTTTATCTTTCCCCATTACACGTGACTAGTGCAACAACAGCGACAATCATTCATGGCAGGGACGGCCCGCTTGAGAGATCTCAATCTTCCCTAGGCACTTCTGTTTCCTGCGCGCCTCTGGGTGGTGTACCATTCCCGTACGCACTTTTTTGATACTCCGGAGGAGTTCTTCAAATGGACTTATGAGAAGGTGCGGGTAAGAGTCCACATGCCGCCTGGAAGAGAATCTGATTCCTCATCAAGTGAGATGTCCAGGAAAAGTCCCCTGGGATAGCTGAAGGGTAACAGACGGTCACGGTCATGACATCACTCCCAGTCATGTAATGCTTTCTCTTGGGGAGGATCAGTCTCTGGGCGTCAGATATCAGCATATTGATGTATGAGTGAAGAGTCCTAGACTGCTGAAGGCTAATCAGAGGAGACTATGACATGGGCCGGTTTCTCGGACAGGCTCTCACTGGCGGGGGACATGCCCAGGGGACATGGGCTGTAAGTTGGGGATCCATTGGTCGGGGACTGCTTCCGTTCCCCCAGTGGGGCTCGGGGTATCACCCCACACTAACAGATGCTTCAGTGTTCTTGAGGTATAGGGTGGGGGTTGTTTATGTTTACAGATCGCACAGCTGCTGATGGTCCACTGCCTTTCCCATATGTATCCAAAGGTCTCCATACTTGTTGTTGTGGCAGATGTCCACATAGATGGCTAGTACACCTAGTAGGGAACAAGTGACCCCAGGTACCCTCCGTATTGTTAGCTGGAATGTTTGCGGTGCCCTGGACAAAATTAAACGCGGGCCCTGCACCGCTACGCCACAAGGGCTGAGGCAGATTACTTATGTTACAGGAAACACATCTCATGGATACGAAGGCTGTCGGCCTTCAGCGATTTGGGGTACAGCAGGTCTTCCATGGCGACTTTGCGAGGGGCTCACGGGGAATGGCAATTCTACATTCATTATAAACAGTGGTCAGACACGCAGGGGTGCTACTTATTTCTTCAGGGCACGATTGGGGCAGACCCCCTGGTGCTGGGTAGTGTCTATACGCCCCACCTGCAGTGGACCCTGGTAGAGCGGTTGATGACCCTGTGGGTGGAAATGCCAGATGCGCTATCGGTAGTTGGAGGGGATTGGAATGACGTCATGGAGCTGACCAGGGATCGATGGCAGGCTGGAATGGATTGGACAGTGGGCGCCCCACAAGATTGCATTCCTTAGTGACGGGGCTTGATCGCCGGGAATTCACCTACATATCGGCGGTCTATGACTCATACTCCAAAAATGACTATCTCTTTGTTCCCAGGGTGGCGGTTGGAAGGGTGGTGTTGGAGGAGATCTTGCCCCGGGGCCTTTCCGATCACTCCCCAGTAGCCCTCACTCTCCAGATCGGTCGAGGGCGACAACCGTTCAGGTGGCATCTCTAAGTGTTGTATCTGCAGACAGACGATTACAAAGAACATATGAGTGAAGTTATTGATCACTATCTAACAGCTAATGTTGGGTCTGTTTCCAGCGCCGGGACGTTGTGAGAGGCTTTAAAACGCACACTGAGGGGGGTGGATATTTCAATTTCAAATTGCTTTATTTGACAACATGTATCATAAAAGCATTATTTGACGTGTATACATTAAAAATATGTGTTGAATGATAAGACAATCTTAAAATACAAAAGGTAATATTAAAAGTCTTAATGCAACTATTTTGGCAACGAGTTGTTGTGCAAGATGTGAAACAGACATCACTAAAAACAGTATCTGGAAGGGCATTCGTACCAATTTCATAATAATTCCTGCCATCACAGATACTTAGGGGCATATTAACAAGGGCCAGCGATAATTATCGCAGGCCCCACATAGCGATAAAAATAATATCGCCGGCTATCGCTGAAAATTATTGCCATGATAACGCTATATTTACAATGCATAGTGCTATGGCGATAATATTTCAGCGATAGCGGTGTTTACCATGGAACATCGCTGGTTTTCTAGCGATGTACCGTGGAAAACAGCAATAACATTGCTGATACGACCCTATGGTCGTATCAGCATAATCCACCTACCATTATTAGTGTGCCTTAGCCTGGAATGTAACAGACGTTAAATTCCAGCGTTAAGGCCGAGGTAGCGCAATTATTTTTATCGCTGCACCTCCTTGTGCCTTCGCGATATTTTCATGTGTTGTTTTCACAGCCACGCCTTCTTTGCATCTCATTAGCGATGCGAGGTGAGGTTGTGAAAAAACTGGCTCAACATCAAAGAAACGCACGCTAGCGTGTCCTTCATAATATTGCGATATAAATATCGCAGCTTATCGCCCGAAAACGGACGCTAAAGCGGCGATAATTATATCCCCGTCCCTTGCTAATATACCCCTTAGTAGTTAAAAAGAGATCAAAGAAAACAAGATAAAAAAGAGTATAATCCATCACAATCATGTTTGTACATTAAGTTCAAGAGATAGTCTAAGTTAATAAAGGCATCCCGATATAAACTATGATTTAAAAAAATGTAAAGTTACAATGCTCTGATGGCTTCCTCTAGAGTCAAAAAAGCCTGGAGTCAAGCTATCCTGGCTGAAGACGGCTGACAGCCAGAAACAAGTCCTAGGATGCTTGATACCGGTCCAGGGAAGATATGGCTTGGCAGTTCGGGCTGGACTGTTCCCATGAGGCACAGGGTCAAGGCTGATTTGCATATGGCCATGTCTGAACTGGGGTGGTGTGGAGTGCAAAAAAACAATGGATTTAGACCCAGATCTCTGTACTGGGGTGAATGTATGATATTTTTCTGCATTCTGTCCATCAACTGTTGGTTTTGCATTTGTCACCCCGAGTGGGAAGGGTATGCTCAGACGTGAGTCCCGTGCTCTCCACACCACTGGAGTAAAGCTATCCTGGCTGAAAACGGCTGATAGCCAGAAACCGGTCCTAGGATGCTTGATTCCGGTCCAGGGAAGACATGGCTTGGCAGTTCGGGCTGGACTGTTCTCATGAGGCACAGGGTTAAGGATGATTTGCATATGGCCATGTCTGAACTGGGGTGGTGTGGAGAGCCAAAAAACAATGGTTTTAGGCCTAGATCTCTGTACTGGGGTGAATGTATGACATTGTTCTGCATTCTGTCCATCAACTGTTGGTTTTGCATTTGTCACCCCGAGTGGGAACGGTAAGCTCAGACGTGAGTCCCGTGCTCTCCACACCACTGGAGTCAAGCTATCCTGGCTGAAGACGGTTGATAGCCAGAAACCGGTCCTAGGATGCTTGACTCCGGTCCAGGGAAGACATGGCTTGGCAGTTCGGGCTGGACTGTTCCCATGAGGCACAGGGTCAGGGTTGATTTGCATATGGCCATGTCTGAACTGGGGTGGTGTGGAGAGCCAAAAAACAATGGATTTAGGCCCAGATCTCTGTACTGGGGTGAATGTATGGCATTGTTCTGCATTCTGTCCATCAACTGTTGGTTTTGCATTTGTCAACCCGAGTGGGCAGGGTATGCTCAGACGTAATTCCCTGCTCTCCACACCACTGGAGTCAAGCTATCCTGGCTGAAGACGGCTAATAGCCAGAAACCGGTCCTAGGATGCTTGACTCCGGTCCAGGGAAGACATGGCTTGGCCGTTCAGGCTGGACTGTTCCAATGAGGCACAGGGTCAAGGCTGATTTGCATATGGCCATGTCTGAACTGGGGTGGTGTGGAGTGTTAAAAAAAACTATGAATTTAGGCCCAGATCTCTGTACTGGGGTGAATGTATGACATTGTTCTGCATTCTGTCCATCAACTGTTGGTTTTGTATTTGTCACCCCGATTGGGAAGGGTATGCTCAGAAGTGAGTCCCGTGCTCTCCACACCACTGAAGACGGCTGATAGCCAGAAACCGGTCCTAGGATGCTTGATTCAGGTCCAGGGAAGACATGGCTTCGCAGTTCGGGCTGGACTGTTCCCATGAGGCACAGGGTCAAGGCTGATTTGCATATGGCCATGTCTGAACGGGGGTGGTGTGGAGTGCAAAAAAACAATGGATTTAGGCCCAGATCTCTGTACTGGGGTGAATGTATGACATTGTTCTGCATTCTGTCCATCAACTGTTGGTTTTGCATCTGTCACCCCGAGTGGGAAGGGTATGCTCAGACGTGAGTCCCGTGCTCTCCACACCACTGGAGTCAAGCTATCCTGGCTGAAGACGCTGATAGCCAGAAACCGGTCCTAGGATGCTTGATTCCGATCCAGGGAAGACATGGCATGCCAGTTCTGGCTGGACTGTTCCCATGAAGACAGGGTCAAGGCTGATTTGCATATGGCCATGTCTGAACTGGGGTGGTGTGGAGTGCAAAAAAACAAAGGATTTAGGCCCAGATCTCTGTACTGGGATGAATGTATGACATTGTTCTGCATTCTGTCCATCAACTGTTGGTTTTGCATTTGTCACCCCGAGTGGGAAGGGTATGCTCAGACGTGAGTCCCGTGCTCTCCACACCACTGGAGTCAAGCTATCCTGGCTGAAGACGGCTGATAGCCAGAAATAAGTCCTAGGATGCTTGATTCTGGTCCAGGGAAGACATGGCTTGGCAGTTCGGGCTGGACTGTTCCCCTGAGGCACAGGGTCAAGGCTGATTTGCATATGGCCATGTCTGAACTGGGGTGGTGCGGAGTGCAAAAAAACAATGGAGTTAGGCCCAGATCTCTGTACTGGGGTGAATGTATGACATTGTTCTGCATTCTGTCCATCAACTGTTGGTTTTGCATTTGTCACCCCGAGTGGGAAGGGTATGCTCAGACGTGAGTCCCGTGCTCTCCACACCACTGGAATCAAGCTATCCTGGCTGAAGATGGCTGATAGCCAGAAACCGGTCCTAGGATGCTTGATTCTGGTCCAGGGAAGACATGGCTTGGCAGTTCGGGCTGGACTGTTCCCATGAGGCACAGGGTCAAGGCTGATTTCCATATGGCTAAGTCTGAACTGGGGTGGTGTGGAGTGCAAAAAAACAATGGATTTAGGCCCAGATCTCTGTACTGGGGTGAATGTATGACATTGTTCTGCATTCTGTCCATCAACTGTTGGTTTTGCATTTGTCACCCCGAGTGGGAATGGTATGCTCAGACGTGAGTCCCGTGCTCTCCACACCACTGGAGTCAAGCTATCCGTGCTAAAGATGGCTGATAGCCAGAAACCGGTCCTAGGATGCTTGATTCCGGTCCAGGGAAGACATGGCTTGGCAGTCCTGCTTGGACTGTTCCCATGAGGCACAGGGTCCATGCCGATTTGCATATGGCCATGTCTGAACTGGGGTGGTGTGGAGTGCAAAAAAACTATGGATTTAGGCCCAGATCTCTTTACTGGGGTGAATGTATGACATTGTTCTGCATTCTATCCATCAACTGTTGGTTTTGCATCAGTTGGAGTTACCACTGACAGACGAAGAGCTGGGCACAGTCTTGGGGGAAGTCAACCCTGTGAAGGGGCCAGGACCCAAAGGGTTCCCAAGTGAATTCTTTAGACACTACTTTTTACAGCTGACCCCTCATTTCCGCCCTGTGATCGAGGAGGCTCGGGAACGGGGCTCCCGTCCTACAGACTGGAGGCATGCAGAAGTGGTGGTGTTTTATAAACAGGGCAGGCTGCCGAAACAGCATGCTTCGTACCGGCCTATTTCTCTCTTAAATGTGGAGGCGAAGGTTCTAACCAAAGCCTTGGCCAATCGCCTTCTGCCTCACATTTCCACCCTAGTACACCCTGACCAAGCTGGGATTATGTCCCAGAGGGTGACCGGGCACTATATAAGGTGAGCGCACGTGGCGATAGCAGCTATTTGGCATTTGGGGAACTAGCCGCGCTGTTGTTTGCCCATATGGACAGTGCGTTTGACTCTTTAAGTTGGGTCTATCTCTTTGCTCTGCTTCAACGACTCAACTGCTTTCTCTCCTACCTAATGCTCTCCTACACGGATCTGATGGCGTCGGTGCGGGTGGCTGGGGCTGTCTCATCCACCTTCTCCATCAGGCGGGTCACGCGGCAGGGCGGCCCCCTGTCCCCATACTTATTTGCGCTAGCTATGGAGCCTCTGGCTGCATGGGTGCGCATAGACGTGCAAGTCTGGGGGTTTGAATGGGTACCAGGCATGGCGATAGGATCGCATTGTATGTGGACGATGTCCTCTTCTTCCTTCCGCTTGTTTACAGGCCGCGCTACTGCGCAATATGCAGATTTTCGGGGAGACCTCCGGGCTTAATATGAATCCCCGCAAATCGAAGGCATGGATTCTAGGGGCTCAGACAGGTATGAGCGCGTGGATTTCCTCGGTTCAGCTGGTGGTGGTGGGACTGAAATATCTTGGGGTGTTCCTGTCGGATGCACCTGCCATCTCCTGGAAGCGTAACCTGGATCCCGTCTGGGAACGGCCCCGGGAAGACCTTAAGTCCTGGTCCGGTATGCCTATGTCGCTACGGGTCCTCTATCAGCTGCAAAATCACCCATATCGGATCCCACCCCGATGGCTCCGACAAGTGAATGCAGCGCTTGGGCAGTTTTTATGGGAGGGGGAATGGTGCGCGTAGCTTTGACCACATGCTTCTTGTCCACCTACTGCGGGGGTTAGCATCCTTTGATCTTCTCTTGTATTACCAAGCCTCGCATCTGCTGGTTCTTAATGAATGGTGGTATGGCGATAGGGGAGACCCGGCGTATGCTGTCGAGCGTCGGCTCATGGGGCACTACTCACTTCATACCATTCTTTATTCAGCGCCTTTACGGGACTCGCTGCCATTGGTAACAAGAGTGGTGTTTCTACTTTGGAGACAGGGAATGCAGCAAATGGGATGGTGGAATACTTTGACACGGGAAACCCCTCTCTGGAATAATGGGCACTTACCTTAGCTTGCGGCTCTGCAGGGGTTTCGGGGGTGGGACAATATAGGCATCTCAGTCCTAGGTGATGTCATGAGGGGCCAGACTCTCAAATCCTTTCAAGCCCTCAAGAGGGCGTTCCATAATCCACAGTCCCAGTTCTCTCGCTACCTTTAATTTCGGCATGCCCTGTCCCCTAGCTTAGAGGAATTAGAGTAATTACCAGAATTTAGCCTATTGGAAGCTAAGGTCTTTATGGGAGAGTTAAATGACCGGAAGATTTCCCGGATATATCAATCTCTGGTTACTCATTGCTCCCCCACACTACAGAAGGTCCGGGGGCCTGGGAGGAGGAGGTGGGCACATTAGAGGAGGAGGACTGGACCGAGGCCCTGGCATCCCCGCGAGGGGCAGCCATAGCAATGCGGCTTCGCCTTTTCCAATCCAAGTACCTACACAGGGTCTACTATACTCGAGTGCGCTTGTGGAGGGCAGGGCTGATTGCCTCCCCTGAGTGTCTTCGCTGCGGGTGTGAGGAGGGCACATTCATTCACACGGTCTGGTTTTGTCTCTCCCTGGGCCCCTTTTAGAGGTGGTATTTTCCAGTCTCTCAGAGGTCCTGAGATGGGAGCACCCCCGTAAACCGCAGCTGGCCCTGCTTCATATTATGGAGGGGATAGGAGGCAACATCTATAAGAGACATCATATGCAACTGAGATTTACATTGGCAAAATGGAGCATTGCCCAGGCATGGAAGGCACCAAGGACCCCTTTGGTGGCCGCATGGAAGAATGGGCTTGACTTCTGTATGGGGTTGGAACAACCTATCTTTGTCACCAGGGGATACGCAAGCTGTACAAGATTTGGAGACGCTGGGTGGACTATCGGGCCTGATGTTAGACCCACCATCAGCAACAGAGATCCATCCATTGGGATAATTTGTATGAATATCTTTGGGCTAAGGGGGTGCAATGAGGGGGGGAACCAAAAGGGTTAATCCCTCCCACCCTGCTTATGGGTGGTGGACTGTGTGGACCTTGTGCGATCGGGGGAGGGTGGGGTTGGGGGGGAATTGGGGTTTACGTTTTCTTTTGTGTATATACATGTTAGGTCATCATTGAAAAAAGTCAAAGTCCTCATCACTCTATGGTTTGATTGTACAGATGTCTCTGGGGTGAAGAGCTCTGCAATAACATGTGCAACTTGACAAATAAAATTTGTTTTAAAAAAAAGTACATGTCCTACCTTTGAGTAACATAGCCCCCTGCCTTATGGGCTACCTAGGGCCTACATTGGGGGTGAATTATGTGTAATAAAGGAGAAGTTTAAGGCTTGGCAAGGGGTTTTTAATAAAAAGTTTACATGGCAATAAAACTGCACACTCAGGCTCTGCAGTGGCAGGCCTCAGACATGTTTAAAGGGCTACTTGTGCGGGTGGCACAATCAGTGCTGCAGACCCACTAGCAGCATTTAATTTCCAGGCCCTGGGTATATGGTACAATACGTACGTGTAAAAGGCACTTATATGCAAATTAAATATGCTAGTTGTGTATACACCAATGTTACCATGGTTGGGGGAGAGGCACATGCACTTTAGCACTGGTCAGCTTTGGTAAAGTGCTCTGAGTTCCAAGGCCAGCAAAAAGAATAAGCAAAAAGTGGAGGTAAGCAGCAAAGAGTTTGGGGGAAGACCACCCTAAAGCTGTCAGGTCTAGTAGTATGATATAGGATTCTGTGCGTCTCAGTACTGAAGTCAGTTGGATCCCTTTTGGATACCCCTGGCTTAGCAGAGCACAAGAATGAGAGCGAGATTAGTTCATCAAACACTAGAAGTTAATCTCCTGCATCCCTGTGACTGGAGGGTAAAGAAACCCTTAATGCTTCGCAAAGTATACAACACCATACAGAAGTTTTTTTGTCTAATCTACGAGAAGCGTTATTGTAGATAGATGATACAAGTGTAGAGTGCACTCAAACCGCATTATCTTGCAAAAAAATATAAGAAGCCTTTAGAGATAAATTTGCAATAAGAATTAGCCTTGTGTGGGATGCTCACAAAAATGGGATGTACAGTGTTTTATTGGAAGAGAGATGCTTACCAATGTACAAAGGCCTGCTGTGCGAGACACGAATGAGATGCTCACAGAACAGAAGATAAGTATAGTGAGATATGCAGATTGAGGTTTGTGGCAAAGCTCAGATATGAGGTGTTAGTCATGAACACCAGAAACAGTGTTTGTGTGTGAAGCTTACAAATTATTCCATTGGGTGAAAAGTTATAAATGATTAGTGCATGGAATGCACTAAAGCACAACAACTTTGTTATATGGGAGGCTCACAAAAACTATAAAATGCTCAAATCAAGCAAATACGCTTCATGCTAGGAATATTGGAGCCAAAATATTGAGCATTTAATTGAAACAATGGTTGAAGGCGTAGAGGCCTTGTTTAAGACTATGATGATTTATTTACAAGTGACATTTGGCGAGTTATGAATTAACATTGACGTAATCTATGGGGAATAGTTATTGCTGCCATTACAAAGGTCAGATGGGCAGGATAACTTGGATATGGGGGGTGATGCTTCAGAGGATGAGTCAGGGGTGTCCAACACCAATGACTCAGCCCCCGTGGATGTCCAGGAGGAGTCTGAAGACCCCTTACTGGAGAACTCTTGTCTCCCAGGGAATAGCTCTAGTGACAGAGGGATGCCCTTGAGGTAGAACCTCCTTTATTCCTCCTGGTAGGGTACAAACTGTTCAGGGGAGTTCCAGGTCCTCCTCAGTTTATTTAACCTCCTCTGCCACTTCAATTGGGACCTCCATCTCTAGCAAAAGGGAGGATCCTTTAGAAAGGGAATACCATCTGATCAAAGTTGAGAGGAGCAATCTCAGAATCAAAAAGGAACTGTTGGCCTAGATAAGGAAACAGTAGATGTCCAGAGGGCTTGGAAGAATTAGGGATTAGAATCCCATGGTGGCAGCACTAGTGAACCTAGAGTTAGGGAACACTAATTTAACACTATGAACTTGAGCAGGATAGTCCCTCCTTACCAGCTGGGTGATGTCATGCATAAGTGGATTTCTGCTTTAGAGAGGGCCTGTATAGTTCAGAAGGTTTCTCGGGTCAGTGGGCAGCTATCATGTGGCTCTCCTTTGCTAACAAAGGAAGAGACAAACTCTTGACTGTGAATGAAGAAGATGCAGACAAATACAAACTCTTGAAGAGTGTCCTCATGGATGGGTTTGGGTTACCCACTGAGCAATACATGGTTAAGTTTAGGGACACACAGAAGGCAAACACTCAAGACTGGGTAGATTTTGTAGATAGTGATATTAAGGCTCTGTAAGGCTGGCTTCATGGAAGTAATGTGAATGATAATGAGGGACTGTACAATTTACTTTTGAGGAAGCACATCTTTAACAACTGTCAAAATCAGAAACTGCACCAGTACAAGGTGGACTCTGATCTTACCTCTCCCAAGAACTGAAAGAAAAGCAGACAAATGGGTCCGCACCAGGGTGAAACAAAAGTCTCATGGTGGTGTCGACCTGAAGAACCAAGATTCTTCTAAGGCTCAAGAGAAAGGTGGGGAGAAATCAAAAGAAAAGAAAGACTTCTGAAGGTCCCATTCCTCTTCCTCCTCTAACAAGAAACCTTGGTGCTATTTGTGTAAGGAAAAAGGCCAAGTGGCAAAGGATGCAGATTGCTCTAAGTTTAGCACCAATACTGTTCTTAAAACTCCTA